>NW_026651601.1:7500-722755 GCF_030265065.1 Corythoichthys intestinalis | reverse complement strand
AATGTCCTAGAACCAAATTTCCAGATGTAACTACTAGATTGTGATACAATACACTAATGGGTGAAGTTTGGTTGACTTCTGCGCAGCGGTTTGGGAGTTAACATCAAAATTACATTTCTCGGCCATATCGCATAGATCTCACTGTGAAAAGGCTTAAATGACTTTTTTAATTAAGTTTAATGATTGCGCTCAAACCAAATGTCCTAGAACGAAATTTTCAAATGTAACTACTAGAATGTGATACAATACACTATTGGGTGAAGTTTAGTTGACTTCTGCGCAGCGGTTTGGGAGTTAACATCAAAATTACATTTCTCGGCCATATCGCATAGATCTCACTGTGAAAAGGCTTAAATGGCTTTTTTGACCTAAGTTTAATGATTGCGCTCAAACCAAATGTCCTAGAACGAAATTTTTAAATGTAACTACCAGAATGTGATACAATACACTTTTGGGTGAAGTTTGATTGACTTCTGCGCAGCGGTTTGGGAGTTAACATCAAAATTACATTTCTCGGCCATATCGCATAGATCTCACTGTGAAAAGGCTTAAATGGCTTTTTTGACCTAAGTTTGAGGATTGCGCTCAAATCAAATGTCCTAGAACCAAATTTCTACATGTAACTACTAGATTGTGATACAATACACTAATGGGTGAAGTTTGGTTGACTTCTGCGCAGCGGTTTGGGAGTTAACATCAAAATTACATTTCTCGGCCATATCGCATTGATCTCACTGTGAAAAGGCTTAAATGACTTTTTTAATTAAGTTTGATGATTGCGCTCAAACAAAATGTCCTAGAACAAAATTTTCAAATGTAACTACTAGATTGTGATACAATACACTATTGGGTGAAGTTTGGTTGACTTCTGCGCAGCGGTTTGGGAGTTAACATCAAAATTACATTTCTCGGCCATATCGCATAGATCTCACTGTGAAAAGGCTTAAATGGCTTTTTTGACCTAAGTTTGAGGATTGCGCTCAAATCAAATGTCCTAGAACCAAATTTCCACATGTAACTACTAGATTGTGATACAATACACTAATGGGTGAAGTTTGGTTGACTTCTGCGTAGCGGTTTGGGAGTTAACATCAAAATTACATTTCTCGGCCATATCGCATAGATCTCACTGTGAAAAGGCTTAAATGACTTTTTTAATTAAGTTTGATGATTGCGCTCAAACAAAATGTCCTAGAACAAAATTTTCAAATGTAACTACTAGATTGTGTTACAATACACTATTGGGTGAAGTTTGGTTGACTTCTGCGCAGCGGTTTGGGAGTTAACATCAAAATTACATTTCTCGGCCATATCGCATAGATCTCACTGTGAAAAGGCTTAAATGGCTTTTTTGACCTAAGTTTGAGGATTGCGCTCAAATCAAAAGTCCTAGAACCAAATTTCCACATGTAACTACTAGATTGTGATACAATACACTAATGGTTGAAGTTTGGTTGACTTCTGCGCAGCGGTTTGGGAGTTAACATCAAAATTACATTTCTCGGCCATATCGCATAGATCTCACTGTGAAAAGGCTTAAATGGCTTTTTTGACCTAAGTTTAATAATTGCGCTCAAACCAAATGTCCTAGAACGAAATTTTCAAATGTAACTACTAGAATGTGATACAATACACTATTGGATGAAGTTTGGTTGCCTTCTGCGCAGCGGTTTGGGAGTTAACATCAAAATTACATTTCTCGGCCATATCGCATAGATCTCACTGTGAAAAGGCTTAAATGGCTTTTTTGACCTAAGTTTGAGGATTGCGCTCAAATCAAATGTCCTAGAACCAAATTTCCACATGTAATTACTAGATTGTGATACAATACACTAATGGGTGAAGTTTGGTTGACTTCTGCGCAGCGGTTTGGGAGTTAACATCAAAATTACATTTCTCGGCCATATCGCATAGATCTCACTGTGAAAAGGCTTAAATGACTTTTTTAATTAAGTTTAATGATTGCGCTCAAACCAAATGTCCTAGAACGAAATTTTCAAATGTAACTACTAGAATGTGATACAATACACTATTGGGTGAAGTTTAGTTGACTTCTGCGCAGCGGTTTGGGAGTTAACATCAAAATTACATTTCTCGGCCATATCGCATAGATCTCACTGTGAAAAGGCTTAAATGGCTTTTTTGACCTAAGTTTAATGATTGCGCTCAAACCAAATGTCCTAGAACGAAATTTTTAAATGTAACTACCAGAATGTGATACAATACACTTTTGGGTGAAGTTTGATTGACTTCTGCGCAGCGGTTTGGGAGTTAACATCAAAATTACATTTCTCGGCCATATCGCATAGATCTCACTGTGAAAAGGCTTAAATGGCTTTTTTGACCTAAGTTTGAGGATTGCGCTCAAATCAAATGTCCTAGAACCAAATTTCTACATGTAACTACTAGATTGTGATACAATACACTAATGGGTGAAGTTTGGTTGACTTCTGCGCAGCGGTTTGGGAGTTAACATCACAATTACATTTCTCGGCCATATCGCATTGATCTCACTGTGAAAAGGCTTAAATGACTTTTTTAATTAAGTTTGATGATTGCGCTCAAACAAAATGTCCTAGAACAAAATTTTCAAATGTAACTACTAGATTGTGATACAATACACTATTGGGTGAAGTTTGGTTGACTTCTGCGCAGCGGTTTGGGAGTTAACATCAAAATTACATTTCTCGGCCATATCGCATAGATCTCACTGTGAAAAGGCTTAAATGGCTTTTTTGACCTAAGTTTGAGGATTGCGCTCAAATCAAATGTCCTAGAACCAAATTTCCACATGTAACTACTAGATTGTGATACAATACACTAATGGTTGAAGTTTGGTTGACTTCTGCGCAGCGGTTTGGGAGTGAACATCAAAATTACATTTCTCGGCCATATCGCATAGATCTCACTGTGAAAAGGCTTAAATGACTTTTTTTAATTAAGTTTGAAGATTGCGCTCAAATCAAATGTCCTAGAACTAAATTTCCAAATGTAACTACTAGATTGTGATAAAATACACTATTGGGTGAAGTTTGGTTGACTTCTGCGCAGCGGTTTGGGAGTTAACATCAAAATTACATTTCTCGGCCATATCGCATAGATCTCACTGTGAAAAGGCTTAAATGACTTTTTTGACCTAAGTTTAATAATTGCGCTCAAACCAAATGTCCTAGAACGAAATTTTCAAATGTAACTACTAGAATGTGATACAATACACTATTGGATGAAGTTTGGTTGCCTTCTGCGCAGCGGTTTGGGAGTTAACATCAAAATTACATTTCTCGGCCATATCGCATAGATCTCACTGTGAAAAGGCTTAAATGACTTTTTTAATTAAGTTTGATGATTGCGTTCAAACAAAATGTCATAGAACAAAATTTTCAAATGTAACTACTAGATTGTGATACAATACACTATTGGGTGAAGTTTGGTTGACTTCTGCGCAGCGGTTTGGGAGTTAACATCAAAATTACATTTCTCGGCCATATCGCATAGATCTCACTGTGAAAAGGCTTAAATGGCTTTTTTGACCTAAGTTTGAGGATTGCGCTCAAATCAAATGTCCTAGAACCAAATTTCCACATGTAACTACTAGATTGTGATACAATACACTAATGGTTGAAGTTTGGTTGACTTCTGCGCAGCGGTTTGGGAGTGAACATCAAAATTACATTTCTCGGCCATATCGCATAGATCTCACTGTGAAAAGGCTTAAATGACTTTTTTTAATTAAGTTTGAAGATTGCGCTCAAATCAAATGTCCTAGAACTAAATTTCCAAATGTAACTACTAGATTGTGATAAAATACACTATTGGGTGAAGTTTGGTTGACTTCTGCGCAGCGGTTTGGGAGTTAACATCAAAATTACATTTCTCGGCCATATCGCATAGATCTCACTGTGAAAAGGCTTAAATGACTTTTTTAATTAAGTTTGATGATTGCGTTCAAACAAAATGTCCTAGAACAAAATTTTCAAATGTAACTACTAGATTGTGATACAATACACTATTGGGTGAAGTTTGGTTGACTTCTGCGCAGCGGTTTGGGAGTTAACATCAAAATTACATTTCTCGGCCATATCGCATAGATCTCACTGTGAAAAGGCTTAAATGGCTTTTTTGACCTAAGTTTGAGGATTGCGCTCAAATCAAATGTCCTAGAACCAAATTTCCACATGTAACTACTAGATTGTGATACAATACACTATTGGGTGAAGTTTGGTTGACTTCTGCGCAGCGGTTTGGGAGTTAACATCAAAATTACATTTCTCGGCCATATCGCATAGATCTCACTGTGAAAAGGCTTAAATGACTTTTTTAATTAAGTTTGATGATTGCGTTCAAACAAAATGTCCTAGAAAAAAATTTTCAAATGTAACTACTAGATTGTGATACAATACACTAATGGGTGAAGTTTGGTTGACTTCTGCGCAGCGGTTTGGGAGTTAACATCAAAATTACATTTCTCGGCCATATCGCATAGATCTCACTGTGAAAAGGCTTAAATGACTTTTTTAATTAAGTTTAATGATTGCGCTCAAACCAAATGTCCTAGAACGAAATTTTCAAATGTAACTACTAGAATGTGATACAATACACTATTGGGTGAAGTTTAGTTGACTTCTGCGCAGCGGTTTGGGAGTTAACATCAAAATTACATTTCTCGGCCATATCGCATAGATCTCACTGTGAAAAGGCTTAAATGGCTTTTTTGACCTAAGTTTAATGATTGCGCTCAAACCAAATGTCCTAGAACGAAATTTTTAAATGTAACTACCAGAATGTGATACAATACACTTTTGGGTGAAGTTTGATTGACTTCTGCGCAGCGGTTTGGGAGTTAACATCAAAATTACATTTCTCGGCCATATCGCATAGATCTCACTGTGAAAAGGCTTAAATGGCTTTTTTGACCTAAGTTTGAGGATTGCGCTCAAATCAAATGTCCTAGAACCAAATTTCTACATGTAACTACTAGATTGTGATACAATACACTAATGGGTGAAGTTTGGTTGACTTCTGCGCAGCGGTTTGGGAGTTAACATCAAAATTACATTTCTCGGCCATATCGCATTGATCTCACTGTGAAAAGGCTTAAATGACTTTTTTAATTAAGTTTGATGATTGCGCTCAAACAAAATGTCCTAGAACAAAATTTTCAAATGTAACTACTAGATTGTGATACAATACACTATTGGGTGAAGTTTGGTTGACTTCTGCGCAGCGGTTTGGGAGTTAACATCAAAATTACATTTCTCGGCCATATCGCATAGATCTCACTGTGAAAAGGCTTAAATGGCTTTTTTGACCTAAGTTTGAGGATTGCGCTCAAATCAAATGTCCTAGAACCAAATTTCCACATGTAACTACTAGATTGTGATACAATACACTAATGGTTGAAGTTTGGTTGACTTCTGCGCAGCGGTTTGGGAGTGAACATCAAAATTACATTTCTCGGCCATATCGCATAGATCTCACTGTTAAAAGGCTTAAATGACTTTTTTTAATTAAGTTTGAAGATTGCGCTCAAATCAAATGTCCTAGAACTAAATTTCCAAATGTAACTACTAGATTGTGATAAAATACACTATTGGGTGAAGTTTGGTTGACTTCTGCGCAGCGGTTTGGGAGTTAACATCAAAATTACATTTCTCGGCCATATCGCATAGATCTCACTGTGAAAAGGCTTAAATGACTTTTTTAATTAAGTTTGATGATTGCGTTCAAACAAAATGTCCTAGAACAAAATTTTCAAATGTAACTACTAGATTGTGATACAATACACTATTGGGTGAAGTTTGGTTGACTTCTGCGCAGCGGTTTGGGAGTTAACATCAAAATTACGTTTCTCGGCCATATCGCATAGATCTCACTGTGAAAAGGCTTAAATGGCTTTTTTGACCTAAGTTTGAGGATTGCGCTCAAATCAAATGTCCTAGAACCAAATTTCCACATGTAACTACTAGATTGTGATACAATACACTATTGGGTGAAGTTTGGTTGACTTCTGCGCAGCGGTTTGGGAGTTAACATCAAAATTACATTTCTCGGCCATATCGCATAGATCTCACTGTGAAAAGGCTTAAATGACTTTTTTAATTAAGTTTGATGATTGCGTTCAAACAAAATGTCCTAGAACAAAATTTTCAAATGTAACTACTAGATTGTGATACAATACACTATTGGGTGAAGTTTGATTGACTTCTGCGCAGCGGTTTGGGAGTTAACATCAAAATTACATTTCTCGGCCATATCGCATAGATCTCACTGTGAAAAGGCTTAAATGGCTTTTTTGACCTAAGTTTAAAGATTGCGCTCAAACCAAATGTCCTAGAACGAAATTTTCAAATGTAACTACTAGAATGTGATATAATACACTATTGGGTGAAGTTTGGTTGACTTCTGCGCAGCGGTTTGGGAGTGAACATCAAAATTACATTTCTCGGCACTATCGCATAGATCTCACTGTGAAAAGGCTTAAATGACTTTTTTTAATTGTTTGAAGATTGCGCTCAAATCAAATGTCCTAGAACTAAATTTCCAAATGTAACTACTAGATTGTGATAAAATACATTATTGGGTGAAGTTTGGTTGACTTCTGCGCAGCGGTTTGGGAGTTAACATCAAAATTACATTTCTCGGCCATATCGCATAGATCTCACTGTGAAAAGGCTTAAATGGCTTTTTTGACCTAAGTTTGAGGATTGCGCTCAAATCAAATGTCCTAGAACCAAATTTCCACATGTAACTACTAGATTGTGATACAATACACTATTGGGTGAAGTTTGGTTGACTTCTGCGCAGCGGTTTGGGAGTTAACATCAAAATTACATTTCTCGGCCATATCGCATAGATCTCACTGTGAAAAGGCTTAAATGACTTTTTTAATTAAGTTTGATGATTGCGTTCAAACAAAATGTCCTAGAACAAAATTTTCAAATGTAACTACTAGATTGTGATACAATACACTAATGGGTGAAGTTTGGTTGACTTCTGCGCAGCGGTTTGGGAGTTAACATCAAAATTACATTTCTCGGCCATATCGCATAGATCTCACTGTGAAAAGGCTTAAATGACTTTTTTAATTAAGTTTAATGATTGCGCTCAAACCAAATGTCCTAGAACGAAATTTTCAAATGTAACTACTAGAATGTGATACAATACACTATTGGGTGAAGTTTAGTTGACTTCTGCGCAGCGGTTTGGGAGTTAACATCAAAATTACATTTCTCGGCCATATCGCATAGATCTCACTGTGAAAAGGCTTAAATGGCTTTTTTGACCTAAGTTTAATGATTGCGCTCAAACCAAATGTCCTAGAACGAAATTTTTAAATGTAACTACCAGAATGTGATACAATACACTTTTGGGTGAAGTTTGATTGACTTCTGCGCAGCGGTTTGGGAGTTAACATCAAAATTACATTTCTCGGCCATATCGCATAGATCTCACTGTGAAAAGGCTTAAATGGCTTTTTTGACCTAAGTTTGAGGATTGCGCTCAAATCAAATGTCCTAGAACCAAATTTCTACATGTAACTACTAGATTGTGATACAATACACTAATGGGTGAAGTTTGGTTGACTTCTGCGCAGCGGTTTGGGAGTTAACATCAAAATTACATTTCTCGGCCATATCGCATTGATCTCACTGTGAAAAGGCTTAAATGACTTTTTTAATTAAGTTTGATGATTGCGCTCAAACAAAATGTCCTAGAACAAAATTTTCAAATGTAACTACTAGATTGTGATACAATACACTATTGGGTGAAGTTTGGTTGACTTCTGCGCAGCGGTTTGGGAGTTAACATCAAAATTACATTTCTCGGCCATATCGCATAGATCTCACTGTGAAAAGGCTTAAATGGCTTTTTTGACCTAAGTTTGAGGATTGCGCTCAAATCAAATGTCCTAGAACCAAATTTCCACATGTAACTACTAGATTGTGATACAATACACTAATGGTTGAAGTTTGGTTGACTTCTGCGCAGCGGTTTGGGAGTGAACATCAAAATTACATTTCTCGGCCATATCGCATAGATCTCACTGTTAAAAGGCTTAAATGACTTTTTTTAATTAAGTTTGAAGATTGCGCTCAAATCAAATGTCCTAGAACTAAATTTCCAAATGTAACTACTAGATTGTGATAAAATACACTATTGGGTGAAGTTTGGTTGACTTCTGCGCAGCGGTTTGGGAGTTAACATCAAAATTACATTTCTCGGCCATATCGCATAGATCTCACTGTGAAAAGGCTTAAATGACTTTTTTAATTAAGTTTGATGATTGCGTTCAAACAAAATGTCCTAGAACAAAATTTTCAAATGTAACTACTAGATTGTGATACAATACACTATTGGGTGAAGTTTGGTTGACTTCTGCGCAGCGGTTTGGGAGTTAACATCAAAATTACATTTCTCGGCCATATCGCATAGATCTCACTGTGAAAAGGCTTAAATGGCTTTTTTGACCTAAGTTTGAGGATTGCGCTCAAATCAAATGTCCTAGAACCAAATTTCCACATGTAACTACTAGATTGTGATACAATACACTATTGGGTGAAGTTTGGTTGACTTCTGCGCAGCGGTTTGGGAGTTAACATCAAAATTACATTTCTCGGCCATATCGCATAGATCTCACTGTGAAAAGGCTTAAATGACTTTTTTAATTAAGTTTGATGATTGCGTTCAAACAAAATGTCCTAGAACAAAATTTTCAAATGTAACTACTAGATTGTGATACAATACACTATTGGGTGAAGTTTGATTGACTTCTGCGCAGCGGTTTGGGAGTTAACATCAAAATTACATTTCTCGGCCATATCGCATAGATCTCACTGTGAAAAGGCTTAAATGGCTTTTTTGACCTAAGTTTAAACATTGCGCTCAAACCAAATGTCCTAGAACGAAATTTTCAAATGTAACTACTAGAATGTGATATAATACACTATTGGGTGAAGTTTGGTTGACTTCTGCGCAGCGGTTTGGGAGTGAACATCAAAATTACATTTCTCGGCACTATCGCATAGATCTCACTGTGAAAAGGCTTAAATGACTTTTTTTAATTGTTTGAAGATTGCGCTCAAATCAAATGTCCTAGAACTAAATTTCCAAATGTAACTACTAGATTGTGATAAAATACATTATTGGGTGAAGTTTGGTTGACTTCTGCGCAGCGGTTTGGGAGTTAACATCAAAATTACATTTCTCGGCCATATCGCATAGATCTCACTGTGAAAAGGCTTAAATGGCTTTTTTGACCTAAGTTTAATGATTGCGCTCAAATCAAATGTCCTATAACCAAATTTTCAAATGTAACTACTAGAATGTGATACAATACACTATTGGGTGAAGTTTGGTTGACTTCTGCGCAGCGGTTTGGGAGTTAACATCAAAATTACATTTCTCGGCCATATCGCATAGATCTCACTGTGAAAAGGCTTAAATGGCTTTTTTGACCTAAGTTTGATGATTGCGCTCAAATCAAATGTCCTAGAACCAAATTTCCACATGTAACTACTAGATTGTGATACAATACACTAATGGGTGAAGTTTGGTTGACTTCTGCGCAGCGGTTTGGGAGTTAACATCAAAATTACATTTCTCGGCCATATCGCATAGATCTCACTGTGAAAAGGCTTAAATGACTTTTTTAATTAAGTTTGATGATTGCGCTCAAACAAAATGTCCTAGTACAAAATTTTCAAATGTAACTACTAGATTGTGTAACAATACACTATTGGGTGAAGTTTGGTTGACTTCTGCGCAGCGGTTTGGGAGTTAACATCAAAATTACATTTCTCGGCCATATCGCATAGATCTCACTGTGAAAAGGCTTAAATGGCTTTTTTGACCTAAGTTTGAGGATTGCGCTCAAATCAAATGTCCAAGAACCAAATTTCCAAATGTAACTACTAGATTGTGATACAATACACTATTGGGTGAAGTTTGGTTGACTTCTGCGCAGCGGTTTGGGAGTTAACATCAAAATTACATTTCTCGGCCATATCGCATAGATCTCACTGTGAAAAGGC
Organism: Corythoichthys intestinalis; assembly: GCF_030265065.1. NCBI lineage: Eukaryota > Metazoa > Chordata > Actinopteri > Syngnathiformes > Syngnathidae > Corythoichthys > Corythoichthys intestinalis. The sequence continues at coordinate 712,724 of NW_026651601.1, read as the reverse complement.
TTAAATGGCTTTTTTGACCTAAGTTTAATGATTGCGCTCAAATCAAATGTCCTATAACCAAATTTTAAAATGTAACTACTAGAATGTGATACAATACACTATTGGGTGAAGTTTGGTTGACTTCTGCGCAGCGGTTTGGGAGTTAACATCAAAATTACATTTCTCGGCCATATCGCAGAGATCTCACTGTGAAAAGGCTTAAATGGCTTTTTTTACCTAAGTTTGAGGATTGCGCTCAAATCAAATGTCCAAGAACCAAATTTCCAAATGTAACTACTAGATTGTGATACAATACACTATTGGGTGAAGTTTGGTTGTCTTCAGCGCAGCGGTTTGGGAGTTAACATCAAAATTACATTTCTCGGCCATATCGCATAGATCTCACTGTGAAAAGGCTTAAATGACTTTTTAAATTAAGTTTGATGATTGCGTTCAAACAAAATGTCCTAGAACAAAATTTTCAAATGTAACTACTAGATTGTAATACAATACACTATTGGGTGAAGTTTGATTGACTTCTGCGCAGCGGTTTGGGAGTTAACATCAAAATTACATTTCTCGGCCATATCGCATAGATCTCACTGTGAAAAGGCTTAAATGGCTTTTTTGACCTAAGTTTAAAGATTGCGCTCAAACCAAATGTCCTAGAACGAAATTTTCAAATGTAACTACTAGAATGTGATACAATACACTATTGGGTGAAGTTTGGTTGATTTCTGCGCAGCGGTTTGGGAGTTAACATCAAAATTACATTTCTCGGCCATATCGCATAGATCTCACTGTGAAAAGGCTTAAATGGCTTTTTTGACCTAAGTTTGAGGATTGCGCTCAAATCAAATGTCCTAGAACCTAATTTCCACATGTAACTACTAGATTGTGATACAATACACTAATGGGTGAAGTTTGGTTGACTTCTGCGCAGCGGTTTGGGAGTTAACATCAAAATTACATTTCTCGGCCATATCGCATAGATCTCACTATGAAAAGGCTTAAATGACTTTTTTAATTAAGTTTGATGATTGCGCTCAAACAAAATGTCCTAGAACAAAATTTTCAAATGTAACTACTAGATTGTGATAAAATACACTATTGGGTGAAGTTTGGTTGACTTCTGCGCAGCGGTTTGGGAGTTAACATCAAAATTACATTTCTCGGCCATATCGCATAGATCTCACTGTGAAAAGGCTTAAATGGCTTTTTTGACCTAAGTTTGAGGATTGCGCTCAAATCAAATGTCCTATAACCAAATTTCCACATGTAACTACTAGATTGTGATACAATACACTAATGGGTGAAGTTTGGTTGACTTCTGCGCAGCGGTTTGGGAGTTAACATCAAAATTACATTTCTCGGCCATATCGCATAGATCTCACTGTGAAAAGGCTTAAATGACTTTTTTAATTAAGTTTGATGAATGCGTTCAAACAAAATGTCCTAGAACAAAATTTTCAAATGTAACTACTAGATTGTGATACAATACACTATTGGGTGAAGTTTGGTTGACTTCTGCGCAGCGGTTTGGGAGTTAACATCAAAATTACATTTCTCGGCCATAATCTCATAGATCTCACTGTGAAAAGGCTTAAATGGCTTTTTTGACCTAAGTTTAATAATTGTGCTCAAACCAAATGTCCTAGAACCAAATTTCAAATGTAACTACTAGAATGTGATACAATACACTATTGGGTGAAGTTTGGTTGACTTCTGCGCAGCGGTTTGGGAGTTAACATCAAAATTACATTTCTCGGCCATATCGCATAGATCTCACTGTGAAAAGGCTTAAATGACTTTTTTAATTGTTTGATGATTGCGCTCAAACAAAATTTCCTAGAACAAAATGTTCAAATGTAACTACTAGATTGTGATACAATACACTATTGGGTGAAGTTTGATTGACTTCTGCGCAGCGGTTTGGGAGTTAACATCAAAATTACATTTCTCGGCCATATCGCATAGATCTCACTGTGAAAAGGCTTAAATGGCTTTTTTGACCTAAGTTTAAAGATTGCGCTCAAACCAAATGTCCTAGAACGAAATTTTCAAATGTAACTACTAGAATGTGATACAATACACTATTGGGTGAAGTTTGGTTGATTTCTGCGCAGCGGTTTGGGAGTTAACATCAAAATTACATTTCTCGGCCATATCGCATAGATCTCACTGTGAAAAGGCTTAAATGGCTTTTTTGACCTAAGTTTGAGGATTGCGCTCAAATCAAATGTCCTAGAACCTAATTTCCACATGTAACTACTAGATTGTGATACAATACACTAATGGGTGAAGTTTGGTTGACTTCTGCGCAGCGGTTTGGGAGTTAACATCAAAATTACATTTCTCGGCCATATCGCATAGATCTCACTATGAAAAGGCTTAAATGACTTTTTTAATTAAGTTTGATGATTGCGCTCAAACAAAATGTCCTAGAACAAAATTTTCAAATGTAACTACTAGATTGTGATAAAATACACTATTGGGTGAAGTTTGGTTGACTTCTGCGCAGCGGTTTGGGAGTTAACATCAAAATTACATTTCTCGGCCATATCGCATAGATCTCACTGTGAAAAGGCTTAAATGGCTTTTTTGACCTAAGTTTGAGGATTGCGCTCAAATCAAATGTCCTATAACCAAATTTCCACATGTAACTACTAGATTGTGATACAATACACTAATGGGTGAAGTTTGGTTGACTTCTGCGCAGCGGTTTGGGAGTTAACATCAAAATTACATTTCTCGGCCATATCGCATAGATCTCACTGTGAAAAGGCTTAAATGACTTTTTTAATTAAGTTTGATGATTGCGTTCAAACAAAATGTCCTAGAACAAAATTTTCAAATGTAACTACTAGATTGTGATACAATACACTATTGGGTGAAGTTTGGTTGACTTCTGCGCAGCGGTTTGGGAGTTAACATCAAAATTACATTTCTCGGCCATAATCTCATAGATCTCACTGTGAAAAGGCTTAAATGGCTTTTTTGACCTAAGTTTAATAATTGTGCTCAAACCAAATGTCCTAGAACCAAATTTCAAATGTAACTACTAGAATGTGATACAATACACTATTGGGTGAAGTTTGGTTGACTTCTGCGCAGCGGTTTGGGAGTTAACATCAAAATTACATTTCTCGGCCATATCGCATAGATCTCACTGTGAAAAGGCTTAAATGACTTTTTTAATTGTTTGATGATTGCGCTCAAACAAAATTTCCTAGAACAAAATGTTCAAATGTAACTACTAGATTGTGATACAATACACTATTGGGTGAAGTTTGGTTGACTTCTGCGCAGCGGTTTGGGAGTTAACATCAAAATTACATTTCTCGGCCATATCGCATAGATCTCACTGTGAAAAGGCTTAAATGGCTTTTTTGACCTAAGTTTAATGATTGCGCTCAAACCAAATGTCCTAGAACGAAATTTTCAAATGTAACTACTAGAATGTGATACAATACACTATTGGGTGAAGTTTGGTTGACTTCTGCGCAGCGGTTTGGGAGTTAACATCAAAATTACATTTCTCGGCCTTATCGCATAGATCTCACTGTGAAAAGGCTTAAATGGCTTTTTTGACCTAGGTTTGAGGATTGCGCTCAAATCAAATGTCCTAGAACCAAATTTCCACATGTAACTACTAGATTGTGATACAATACACTAATGGGTGAAGTTTGGTTGACTTCTGCGCAGCGGTTTGGGAGTTAACATCAAAATTACATTTCTCGGCCATATCGCATAGATCTCACTGTGAAAAGGCTTAAATGGCTTTTTTGACCTAAGTTTGAGGATTGCGCTCAAATCAAATGTCCAATAACCAAATTTCCACATGTAACTACTAGATTGTGATACAATACACTAATGGGTGAAGTTTGGTTGACTTCTGCGCAGCGGTTTGGGAGTTAACATCAAAATTACATTTCTCGGCCATATCGCATAGATCTCACTGTGAAAAGGCTTAAATGACTTTTTTAATTAAGTTTGATGATTGCGTTCAAACAAAATGTCATAGAACAAAATTTTCAAATGTAACTACTAGATTGTGATACAATACACTATTGGGTGAAGTTTGGTTGACTTCTGCGCAGCGGTTTGGGAGTTAACATCAAAATTACATTTCTCGGCCATATCGCATAGATCTCACTGTGAAAAGGCTTAAATGACTTTTTTAATTAAGTTTGATGATTGCGCTCAAACAAAATTTCCTAGAACAAAATTTTCAAATGTAACTACTAGATTGTGATACAATACACTATTGGGTGAAGTTTGGTTGACTTCTGTGCAGCGGTTTGGGAGTTAACATCAAAATTACATTTCTCGGCCATATCGCATAGATCTCACTGTGAAAAGGCTTAAATGGCTTTTTTGACCTAAGTTTAATGATTGCGCTCAAATCAAATGTCCAATAACCAAATTTCCACATGTAACTACTAGATTGTGATACAATACACTATTGGGTGAAGTTTGGTTGACTTCTGCGCAGCGGTTTGGGAGTTAACATCAAAATTACATTTCTCGGCCATATCGCATAGATCTCACTGTGAAAAGGCTTAAATGACTTTTTTAATTGTTTGATGATTGCGCTCAAACAAAATTTCCTAGAACAAAATGTTCAAATGTAACTACTAGATTGTGATACAATACACTATTGGGTGAAGTTTGATTGACTTCTGCGCAGCGGTTTGGGAGTTAACATCAAAATTACATTTCTCGGCCATATCGCATAGATCTCACTGTGAAAAGGCTTAAATGGCTTTTTTGACCTAAGTTTAAAGATTGCGCTCAAACCAAATGTCCTAGAACGAAATTTTCAAATGTAACTACTAGAATGTGATACAATACACTATTGGGTGAAGTTTGGTTGATTTCTGCGCAGCGGTTTGGGAGTTAACATCAAAATTACATTTCTCGGCCATATCGCATAGATCTCACTGTGAAAAGGCTTAAATGGCTTTTTTGACCTAAGTTTGAGGATTGCGCTCAAATCAAATGTCCTAGAACCTAATTTCCACATGTAACTACTAGATTGTGATACAATACACTAATGGGTGAAGTTTGGTTGACTTCTGCGCAGCGGTTTGGGAGTTAACATCAAAATTACATTTCTCGGCCATATCGCATAGATCTCACTATGAAAAGGCTTAAATGACTTTTTTAATTAAGTTTGATGATTGCGCTCAAACAAAATGTCCTAGAACAAAATTTTCAAATGTAACTACTAGATTGTGATAAAATACACTATTGGGTGAAGTTTGGTTGACTTCTGCGCAGCGGTTTGGGAGTTAACATCAAAATTACATTTCTCGGCCATATCGCATAGATCTCACTGTGAAAAGGCTTAAATGGCTTTTTTGACCTAAGTTTGAGGATTGCGCTCAAATCAAATGTCCTATAACCAAATTTCCACATGTAACTACTAGATTGTGATACAATACACTAATGGGTGAAGTTTGGTTGACTTCTGCGCAGCGGTTTGGGAGTTAACATCAAAATTACATTTCTCGGCCATATCGCATAGATCTCACTGTGAAAAGGCTTAAATGACTTTTTTAATTAAGTTTGATGATTGCGTTCAAACAAAATGTCCTAGAACAAAATTTTCAAATGTAACTACTAGATTGTGATACAATACACTATTGGGTGAAGTTTGGTTGACTTCTGCGCAGCGGTTTGGGAGTTAACATCAAAATTACATTTCTCGGCCATAATCTCATAGATCTCACTGTGAAAAGGCTTAAATGGCTTTTTTGACCTAAGTTTAATAATTGTGCTCAAACCAAATGTCCTAGAACCAAATTTCAAATGTAACTACTAGAATGTGATACAATACACTATTGGGTGAAGTTTGGTTGACTTCTGCGCAGCGGTTTGGGAGTTAACATCAAAATTACATTTCTCGGCCATATCGCATAGATCTCACTGTGAAAAGGCTTAAATGACTTTTTTAATTGTTTGATGATTGCGCTCAAACAAAATTTCCTAGAACAAAATGTTCAAATGTAACTACTAGATTGTGATACAATACACTATTGGGTGAAGTTTGGTTGACTTCTGCGCAGCGGTTTGGGAGTTAACATCAAAATTACATTTCTCGGCCATATCGCATAGATCTCACTGTGAAAAGGCTTAAATGGCTTTTTTGACCTAAGTTTAATGATTGCGCTCAAACCAAATGTCCTAGAACGAAATTTTCAAATGTAACTACTAGAATGTGATACAATACACTATTGGGTGAAGTTTGGTTGACTTCTGCGCAGCGGTTTGGGAGTTAACATCAAAATTACATTTCTCGGCCTTATCGCATAGATCTCACTGTGAAAAGGCTTAAATGGCTTTTTTGACCTAGGTTTGAGGATTGCGCTCAAATCAAATGTCCTAGAACCAAATTTCCACATGTAACTACTAGATTGTGATACAATACACTAATGGGTGAAGTTTGGTTGACTTCTGCGCAGCGGTTTGGGAGTTAACATCAAAATTACATTTCTCGGCCATATCGCATAGATCTCACTGTGAAAAGGCTTAAATGGCTTTTTTGACCTAAGTTTGAGGATTGCGCTCAAATCAAATGTCCAATAACCAAATTTCCACATGTAACTACTAGATTGTGATACAATACACTAATGGGTGAAGTTTGGTTGACTTCTGCGCAGCGGTTTGGGAGTTAACATCAAAATTACATTTCTCGGCCATATCGCATAGATCTCACTGTGAAAAGGCTTAAATGACTTTTTTAATTAAGTTTGATGATTGCGTTCAAACAAAATGTCATAGAACAAAATTTTCAAATGTAACTACTAGATTGTGATACAATACACTATTGGGTGAAGTTTGGTTGACTTCTGCGCAGCGGTTTGGGAGTTAACATCAAAATTACATTTCTCGGCCATATCGCATAGATCTCACTGTGAAAAGGCTTAAATGACTTTTTTAATTAAGTTTGATGATTGCGCTCAAACAAAATTTCCTAGAACAAAATTTTCAAATGTAACTACTAGATTGTGATACAATACACTATTGGGTGAAGTTTGGTTGACTTCTGTGCAGCGGTTTGGGAGTTAACATCAAAATTACATTTCTCGGCCATATCGCATAGATCTCACTGTGAAAAGGCTTAAATGGCTTTTTTGACCTAAGTTTAATGATTGCGCTCAAATCAAATGTCCAATAACCAAATTTCCACATGTAACTACTAGATTGTGATACAATACACTATTGGGTGAAGTTTGGTTGACTTCTGCGCAGCGGTTTGGGAGTTAACATCAAAATTACATTTCTCGGCCATATCGCATAGATCTCACTGTGAAAAGGCTTAAATGGCTTTTTTGACCTAGGTTTGAGGATTGCGCTCAAATCAAATGTCCTAGAACCAAATTTCCACATGTAACTACTAGATTGTGATACAATACACTAATGGGTGAAGTTTGGTTGACTTCTGCGCAGCGGTTTGGGAGTTAACATCAAAATTACATTTCTCGGCCATATCGCATAGATCTCACTGTGAAAAGGCTTAAATGGCTTTTTTGACCTAAGTTTGAGGATTGCGCTCAAATCAAATGTCCAATAACCAAATTTCCACATGTAACTACTAGATTGTGATACAATACACTAATGGGTGAAGTTTGGTTGACTTCTGCACAGCGGTTTGGGAGTTAACATCAAAATTACATTTCTCGGCCATATCGCATAGATCTCACTGTGAAAAGGCTTAAATGACTTTTTTAATTAAGTTTGATGATTGCGCTCAAACAAAATATCCTAGAACAAAATTTTCAAATGTAACTACTAGATTGTGATACAATACACTATTGGGTGAAGTTTGGTTGACTTCTGCGCAGCGGTTTGGGAGTTAACATCAAAATTACATTTCTCGGCCATATCGCATAGATCTCACTGTGAAAAGGCTTAAATGGCTTTTTTGACCTAAGTTTGAGGATTGCGCTCAAATCAAATGTCCTAGAACCAAATTTCCACATGTAACTACTAGATTGTGATACAATACACTAATGGGTGAAGTTTGGTTGACTTCTGCGCAGCGGTTTGGGAGTTAACATCAAAATTACATTTCTCGGCCATATCGCATAGATCTCACTGTGAAAAGGCTTAAATGGCTTTTTTGACCTAAGTTTGAGGATTGCGCTCAAATCAAATGTCCAATAACCAAATTTCCACATGTAACTACTAGATTGTGATACAATACACTAATGGGTGAAGTTTGGTTGACTTCTGCGCAGCGGTTTGGGAGTTAACATCAAAATTACATTTCTCGGCCATATCGCATAGATCTCACTGTGAAAAGGCTTAAATGACTTTTTTAATTAAGTTTGATAATTGCGTTCAAACAAAATGTCATAGAACAAAATTTTCAAATGTAACTACTAGATTGTGATACAATACACTATTGGGTGAAGTTTGGTTGACTTCTGCGCAGCGGTTTGGGAGTTAACATCAAAATTACATTTCTCGGCCATATCGCAGAGATCTCACTGTGAAAAGGCTTAAATGGCTTTTTTGACCTAAGTTTAAAGATTGCGCTCAAACCAAATGTCCTAGAACGAAATTTTCCAATGTAACTACTAGAATGTGATACAATACACTATTGGGTGAAGTTTGGTTGACTTCTGCGCAGCGGTTTGGGAGTTAACATCAAAATTACATTTCTCGGCCATATCGCATAGATCTCACTGTGAAAAGGCTTAAATGGCTTTTTTGACCTAAGTTTGAGGATTGCGCTCAAATCAAATGTCCAATAACCAAATTTCCACATGTAACTACTAGATTGTGATACAATACACTAATGGGTGAAGTTTGGTTGACTTCTGCGCAGCGGTTTGGGAGTTAACATCAAAATTACATTTCTCGGCCATATCGCATAGATCTCACTGTGAAAAGGCTTAAATGACTTTTTTAATTAAGTTTGATGATTGCGTTCAAACAAAATGTCATAGAACAAAATTTTCAAATGTAACTACTAGATTGTGATACAATACACTATTGGGTGAAGTTTGGTTGACTTCTGCGCAGCGGTTTGGGAGTTAACATCAAAATTACATTTCTCGGCCATATCGCAGAGATCTCACTGTGAAAAGGCTTAAATGGCTTTTTTGACCTACGTTTGAGGATTGCGCTCAAATCAAATGTCCTAGAACCAAATTTCCACATGTAATTACTAGATTGTGATACAATACACTAATGGGTGAAGTTTGGTTGACTTCTGCGCAGCGGTTTGGGAGTTAACATCAAAATTACATTTCTCGGCCATATCGCATAGATCTCACTGTGAAAAGGCTTAAATGACTTTTTTAATTAAGTTTAATGATTGCGCTCAAACCAAATGTCCTAGAACGAAATTTTCAAATGTAACTACTAGAATGTGATACAATACACTATTGGGTGAAGTTTAGTTGACTTCTGCGCAGCGGTTTGGGAGTTAACATCAAAATTACATTTCTCGGCCATATCGCATAGATCTCACTGTGAAAAGGCTTAAATGGCTTTTTTTACCTAAGTTTAATGATTGCGCTCAAACCAAATGTCCTAGAACGAAATTTTCAAATGTAACTACTAGAATGTGATACAATACACTATTGGGTGAAGTTTGATTGACTTCTGCGCAGCGGTTTGGGAGTTAACATCAAAATTACATTTCTCGGCCATATCGCATAGATCTCACTGTGAAAAGGCTTAAATGGCTTTTTTGACCTAAGTTTGAGGATTGCGCTCAAATTAAATGTCCTAGAACCAAATTTCTACATGTAACTACTAGATTGTGATACAATACACTAATGGGTGAAGTTTGGTTGACTTCTGCGCAGCGGTTTGGGAGTTAACATCAAAATTACATTTCTCGGCCATATCGCATAGATCTCACTGTGAAAAGGCTTAAATGACTTTTTTAATTAAGTTTGATGATTGCGCTCAAACAAAATATCCTAGAACAAAATTTTCAAATGTAACTACTAGATTGTGATACAATACACTATTGGGTGAAGTTTGGTTGACTTCTGCGCAGCGGTTTGGGAGTTAACATCAAAATTACATTTCTCGGCCATATCGCATAGATCTCACTGTGAAAAGGCTTAAATGGCTTTTTTGACCTAAGTTTGAGGATTGCGCTCAAACCAAATGTCCTAGAACGAAATTTTCCAATGTAACTACTAGAATGTGATACAATACACTATTGGGTGAAGTTTGGTTGACTTCTGCGCAGCGGTTTGGGAGTTAACATCAAAATTACATTTCTCGGCCATATCGCATAGATCTCACTGTGAAAAGGCTTAAATGGCTTTTTTGACCTAAGTTTGAGGATTGCGCTCAAATCAAATGTCCAATAACCAAATTTCCACATGTAACTACTAGATTGTGATACAATACACTAATGGGTGAAGTTTGGTTGACTTCTGCGCAGCGGTTTGGGAGTTAACATCAAAATTACATTTCTCGGCCATATCGCATAGATCTCACTGTGAAAAGGCTTAAATGACTTTTTTAATTAAGTTTGATGATTGCGTTCAAACAAAATGTCATAGAACAAAATTTTCAAATGTAACTACTAGATTGTGATACAATACACTATTGGGTGAAGTTTGGTTGACTTCTGCGCAGCGGTTTGGGAGTTAACATCAAAATTACATTTCTCGGCCATATCGCAGAGATCTCACTGTGAAAAGGCTTAAATGGCTTTTTTGACCTAAGTTTGAGGATTGCGCTCAAATCAAATGTCCTAGAACCAAATTTCCACATGTAATTACTAGATTGTGATACAATACACTAATGGGTGAAGTTTGGTTGACTTCTGCGCAGCGGTTTGGGAGTTAACATCAAAATTACATTTCTCGGCCATATCGCATAGATCTCACTGTGAAAAGGCTTAAATGACTTTTTTAGTTAAGTTTAATGATTGCGCTCAAACCAAATGTCCTAGAACGAAATTTTCAAATGTAACTACTAGAATGTGATACAATACACTATTGGGTGAAGTTTAGTTGACTTCTGCGCAGCGGTTTGGGAGTTAACATCAAAATTACATTTCTCGGCCATATCGCATAGATTTCACTGTGAAAAGGCTTAAATGGCTTTTTTGACCTAAGTTTAATGATTGCGCTCAAACCAAATGTCCTAGAACGAAATTTTCAAATGTAACTACTAGAATGTGATACAATACACTATTGGGTGAAGTTTGATTGACTTCTGCGCAGCGGTTTGGGAGTTAACATCAAAATTACATTTCTCGGCCATATCGCATAGATCTCACTGTGAAAAGGCTTAAATGGCTTTTTTGACCTAAGTTTGAGGATTGCGCTCAAATCAAATGTCCAATAACCAAATTTCCACATGTAACTACTAGATTGTGATACAATACACTAATGGGTGAAGTTTGGTTGACTTCTGCGCAGCGGTTTGGGAGTTAACATCAAAATTACATTTCTCGGCCATATCGCATAGATCTCACTGTGAAAAGGCTTAAATGACTTTTTTAATTAAGTTTGATGATTGCGTTCAAACAAAATGTCATAGAACAAAATTTTCAAATGTAACTACTAGATTGTGATACAATACACTATTGGGTGAAGTTTGGTTGACTTCTGCGCAGCGGTTTGGGAGTTAACATCAAAATTACATTTCTCGGCCATATCGCAGAGATCTCCCTGTGAAAAGGCTTAAATGGCTTTTTTGACCTAAGTTTAAAGATTGAGCTCAAACCAAATGTCCTAGAACGAAATTTTCAAATGTAACTACTAGAATGTGATACAATACACTATTGGGTGAAGTTTGGTTGACTTCTGCGCAGCGGTTTGGGAGTTAACATCAAAATTACATTTCTCGGCCATATCGCATAGATCTCACTGTGAAAAGGCTTAAATGGCTTTTTTGACCTAAGTTTGAGGATTGCGCTCAAATCAAATGTCCAATAACCAAATTTCCACATGTAACTACTAGATTGTGATACAATACACTAATGGGTGAAGTTTGGTTGACTTCTGCGCAGCGGTTTGGGAGTTAACATCAAAATTACATTTCTCGGCCATATCGCATAGATCTCACTGTGAAAAGGCTTAAATGGCTTTTTTGACCTAAGTTTGAGGATTGCGCTCAAATCAAATGTCCAATAACCAAATTTCCACATGTAACTACTAGATTGTGATACAATACACTAATGGGTGAAGTTTGGTTGACTTCTGCGCAGCGGTTTGGGAGTTAACATCAAAATTACATTTCTCGGCCATATCGCATAGATCTCACTGTGAAAAGGCTTAAATGACTTTTTTAATTAAGTTTGATGATTGCGTTCAAACAAAATGTCATAGAACAAAATTTTCAAATGTAACTACTAGATTGTGATACAATACACTATTGGGTGAAGTTTGGTTGACTTCTGCGCAGCGGTTTGGGAGTTAACATCAAAATTACATTTCTCGGCCATATCGCAGAGATCTCACTGTGAAAAGGCTTAAATGGCTTTTTTGACCTAAGTTTGAGGATTGCGCTCAAATCAAATGTCCTAGAACCAAATTTCCACATGTAATTACTAGATTGTGATACAATACACTAATGGGTGAAGTTTGGTTGACTTCTGCGCAGCGGTTTGGGAGTTAACATCAAAATTACATTTCTCGGCCATATCGCATAGATCTCACTGTGAAAAGGCTTAAATGACTTTTTTAATTAAGTTTAATGATTGCGCTCAAACCAAATGTCCTAGAACGAAATTTTCAAATGTAACTACTAGAATGTGATACAATACACTATTGGGTGAAGTTTAGTTGACTTCTGCGCAGCGGTTTGGGAGTTAACATCAAAATTACATTTCTCGGCCATATCGCATAGATCTCACTGTGAAAAGGCTTAAATGGCTTTTTTGACCTAAGTTTGAGGATTGCGCCCAAATTAAATGTCCTAGAACCAAATTTCTACATGTAACTACTAGATTGTGATACAATACACTAATGGGTGAAGTTTGGTTGACTTCTGCGCAGCGGTTTGGGAGTTAACATCAAAATTACATTTCTCGGCCATATCGCATAGATCTCACTGTGAAAAGGCTTAAATGACTTTTTTAATTAAGTTTGATGATTGCGCTCAAACAAAATATCCTAGAACAAAATTTTCAAATGTAACTACTAGATTGTGATACAATACACTATTGGGTGAAGTTTGGTTGACTTCTGCGCAGCGGTTTGGGAGTTAACATCAAAATTACATTTCTCGGCCATATCGCATAGATCTCACTGTGAAAAGGCTTAAATGGCTTTTTTGACCTAAGTTTGAGGATTGCGCTCAAATCAAATGTCCTAGAACCAAATTTCCACATGTAACTACTAGATTGTGATACAATACACTAATGGTTGAAGTTTGGTTGACTTCTGCGCAGCGGTTTGGGAGTGAACATCAAAATTACATTTCTCGGCCATATCGCATAGATCTCACTGTGAAAAGGCTTAAATGACTTTTTTTAATTAAGTTTGAAGATTGCGCTCAAATCAAATGTCCTATAACTAAATTTCCAAATGTAACTACTAGATTGTGATAAAATACACTATTGGGTGAAGTTTGGTTGACTTCTGCGCAGCGGTTTGGGAGTTAACATCAAAATTACATTTCTCGGCCATATCGCATAGATCTCACTGTGAAAAGGCTTAAATGGCTTTTTTGACCTAAGTTTGAGGATTGCGCTCAAATTAAATGTCCTAGAACCAAATTTCTACATGTAACTACTAGATTGTGATACAATACACTAATGGGTGAAGTTTGGTTGACTTCTGCGCAGCGGTTTGGGAGTTAACATCAAAATTACATTTCTCGGCCATATCGCATAGATCTCACTGTGAAAAGGCTTAAATGGCTTTTTTGACCTAAGTTTGAGGATTGCGCTCAAATTAAATGTCCTAGAACCAAATTTCTACATGTAACTACTAGATTGTGATACAATACACTAATGGGTGAAGTTTGGTTGACTTCTGCGCAGCGGTTTGGGAGTTAACATCAAAATTACATTTCTCGGCCATATCGCATAGATCTCACTGTGAAAAGGCTTAAATGACTTTTTTAATTAAGTTTGATGATTGCGCTCAAACAAAATATCCTAGAACAAAATTTTCAAATGTAACTACTAGATTGTGATACAATACACTATTGGGTGAAGTTTGGTTGACTTCTGCGCAGCGGTTTGGGAGTTAACATCAAAATTACATTTCTCGGCCATATCGCATAGATCTCACTGTGAAAAGGCTTAAATGGCTTTTTTGACCTAAGTTTGAGGATTGCGCTCAAATCAAATGTCCTAGAACCAAATTTCCACATGTAACTACTAGATTGTGATACAATACACTAATGGTTGAAGTTTGGTTGACTTCTGCGCAGCGGTTTGGGAGTGAACATCAAAATTACATTTCTCGGCCATATCGCATAGATCTCACTGTGAAAAGGCTTAAATGACTTTTTTTAATTAAGTTTGAAGATTGCGCTCAAATCAAATGTCCTATAACTAAATTTCCAAATGTAACTACTAGATTGTGATAAAATACACTATTGGGTGAAGTTTGGTTGACTTCTGCGCAGCGGTTTGGGAGTTAACATCAAAATTACATTTCTCGGCCATATCGCATAGATCTCACTGTGAAAAGGCTTAAATGACTTTTTTAATTAAGTTTGATGATTGCGTTCAAACAAAATGTCCTAGAACAAAATTTTCAAATGTAACTACTAGATTGTGATACAATACACTATTGGGTGAAGTTTGGTTGACTTCTGCGCAGCGGTTTGGGAGTTAACATCAAAATTACATTTCTCGGCCATATCGCATAGATCTCACTGTGAAAAGGCTTAAATGGCTTTTTTGACCTAAGTTTGAGGATTGCGCTCAAATCAAATGTCCAAGAACCAAATTTCCAAATGTAACTACTAGATTGTGATACAATACACTATTGGGTGAAGTTTGGTTGACTTCTGCGCAGCGGTTTGGGAGTTAACATCAAAATTACATTTCTCGGCCATATCGCATAGATCTCACTGTGAAAAGGCTTAAATGACTTTTTTAATTAAGTTTGATGATTGCGTTCAAACAAAATGTCCTAGAACAAAATTTTCAAATGTAACTACTAGATTGTGATACAATACACTATTGGGTGAAGTTTGATTGACTTCTGCGCAGCGGTTTGGGAGTTAACATCAAAATTACATTTCTCGGCCATATCGCATAGATCTCACTGTGAAAAGGCTTAAATGGCTTTTTTGACCTAAGTTTAATGATTGCGCTCAAACCAAATGTCCTAGAACGAAATTTTCAAATGTAACTACTAGAATGTGATACAATACACTATTGGGTGAAGTTTAGTTGACTTCTGCGCAGCGGTTTGGGAGTTGACATCAAAATTACATTTCTCGGCCATATCGCATAGATCTCACTGTGAAAAGGCTTAAATGGCTATTTTGACCTAAGTTTAATGATTGCGCTCAAACCAAATGTCCTAGAACGAAATTTTCAAATGTAACTACCAGAATGTGATACAATACACTATTGGGTGAAGTTTGGTTGACTTCTGCGCAGCGGTTTGGGAGTTAACATCAAAATTACATTTCTCGGCCATATCGCATAGATCTCACTGTGAAAAGGCTTAAATGGCTTTTTTGACCTAAGTTTAATGATTGCGCTCAAATCAAATGTCCTATAACCAAATTTTCAAATGTAATTACTAGATTGTGATACAATACACTAATGGGTGAAGTTTGGTTGACTTCTGCGCAGCGGTTTGGGAGTTAACATCAAAATTACATTTCTCGGCCATATCGCATAGATCTCACTGTGAAAAGGCTTAAATGGCTTTTTTGACCTAAGTTTAATGATTGCGCTCAAACCAAATGTCCTAGAACGAAATTTTCAAATGTAACTACTAGAATGTGATACAATACACTATTGGGTGAAGTTTGGTTGACTTCTGCGCAGCGGTTTGGGAGTTAACATCAAAATTACATTTCTCGGCCATATCGCATAGATCTCACTGTGAAAAGGCTTAAATGGCTTTTTTGACCTAAGTTTGAGGATTGCGCTCAAATCAAATGTCCTAGAACCAAATTTCCACATGTAACTACTAGATTGTGATACAATACACTAATGGGTGAAGTTTGGTTGACTTCTGCGCAGCGGTTTGGGAGTTATCAAAATTACATTTCTCGGCCATATCGCATAGATCTCACTGTGAAAAGGCTTAAATGGCTTTTTTGACCTAAGTTTGAGGATTGCGCTCAAATCAAATGTCCAATAACCAAATTTCCACATGTAACTACTAGATTGTGATACAATACACTAATGGGTGAAGTTTGGTTGACTTCTGAGCAGCGGTTTGGGAGTTAACATCAAAATTACATTTCTCGGCCATATCGCATAGATCTCACTGTGAAAAGGCTTAAATGACTTTTTTAATTAAGTTTGATGATTGCGTTCAAACAAAATGTCATAGAACAAAATTTTCAAATGTAACTACTAGATTGTGATACAATACACTATTGGGTGAAGTTTGGTTGACTTCTGCGCAGCGGTTTGGGAGTTAACATCAAAATTACATTTCTCGGCCATATCGCAGAGATCTCACTGTGAAAAGGCTTAAATGGCTTTTTTGACCTAAGTTTGAGGATTGCGCTCAAATCAAATGTCCTAGAACCAAATTTCCACATGTAATTACTAGATTGTGATACAATACACTAATGGGTGAAGTTTGGTTGACTTCTGCGCAGCGGTTTGGGAGTTAACATCAAAATTACATTTCTCGGCCATATCGCATAGATCTCACTGTGAAAAGGCTTAAATGACTTTTTTAATTAAGTTTAATGATTGCGCTCAAACCAAATGTCCTAGAACGAAATTTTCAAATGTAACTACTAGAATGTGATACAATACACTATTCGGTGAAGTTTAGTTGACTTCTGCGCAGCGGTTTGGGAGTTAACATCAAAATTACATTTCTCGGCCATATCGCATAGATCTCACTGTGAAAAGGCTTAAATGGCTTTTTTGACCTAAGTTTAATGATTGCGCTCAAACCAAATGTCCTAGAACGAAATTTTCAAATGTAACTACTAGAATGTGATACAATACACTATTGGGTGAAGTTTGATTGACTTCTGCGCAGCGGTTTGGGAGTTAACATCAAAATTACATTTCTCGGCCATATCGCATAGATCTCACTGTGAAAAGGCTTAAATGGCTTTTTTGACCTAAGTTTGAGGATTGCGCTCAAATTAAATGTCCTAGAACCAAATTTCTACATGTAACTACTAGATTGTGATACAATACACTAATGGGTGAAGTTTGGTTGACTTCTGCGCAGCGGTTTGGGAGTTAACATCAAAATTACATTTCTCGGCCATATCGCATAGATCTCACTGTGAAAAGGCTTAAATGACTTTTTTAATTAAGTTTGATGATTGCGCTCAAACAAAATATCCTAGAACAAAATTTTCAAATGTAACTACTAGATTGTGATACAATACACTATTGGGTGAAGTTTGGTTGACTTCTGCGCAGCGGTTTGGGAGTTAACATCAAAATTACATTTCTCGGCCATATCGCATAGATCTCACTGTGAAAAGGCTTAAATGGCTTTTTTGACCTAAGTTTGAGGATTGCGCTCAAATCAAATGTCCTAGAACCAAATTTCCACATGTAACTACTAGATTGTGATACAATACACTAATGGGTGAAGTTTGGTTGACTTCTGCGCAGCGGTTTGGGAGTTAACATCAAAATTACATTTCTCGGCCATATCGCATAGATCTCACTGTGAAAAGGCTTAAATGGCTTTTTTGACCTAAGTTTGAGGATTGCGCTCAAATCAAATGTCCAATAACCAAATTTCCACATGTAACTACTAGATTGTGATACAATACACTAATGGGTGAAGTTTGGTTGACTTCTGCGCAGCGGTTTGGGAGTTAACATCAAAATTACATTTCTCGGCCATATCGCATAGATCTCACTGTGAAAAGGCTTAAATGACTTTTTTAATTAAGTTTGATAATTGCGTTCAAACAAAATGTCATAGAACAAAATTTTCAAATGTAACTACTAGATTGTGATACAATACACTATTGGGTGAAGTTTGGTTGACTTCTGCGCAGCGGTTTGGGAGTTAACATCAAAATTACATTTCTCGGCCATATCGCAGAGATCTCACTGTGAAAAGGCTTAAATGGCTTTTTTGACCTAAGTTTAAAGATTGCGCTCAAACCAAATGTCCTAGAACGAAATTTTCCAATGTAACTACTAGAATGTGATACAATACACTATTGGGTGAAGTTTGGTTGACTTCTGCGCAGCGGTTTGGGAGTTAACATCAAAATTACATTTCTCGGCCATATCGCATAGATCTCACTGTGAAAAGGCTTAAATGGCTTTTTTGACCTAAGTTTGAGGATTGCGCTCAAATCAAATGTCCAATAACCAAATTTCCACATGTAACTACTAGATTGTGATACAATACACTAATGGGTGAAGTTTGGTTGACTTCTGCGCAGCGGTTTGGGAGTTAACATCAAAATTACATTTCTCGGCCATATCGCATAGATCTCACTGTGAAAAGGCTTAAATGACTTTTTTAATTAAGTTTGATGATTGCGTTCAAACAAAATGTCATAGAACAAAATTTTCAAATGTAACTACTAGATTGTGATACAATACACTATTGGGTGAAGTTTGGTTGACTTCTGCGCAGCGGTTTGGGAGTTAACATCAAAATTACATTTCTCGGCCATATCGCAGAGATCTCACTGTGAAAAGGCTTAAATGGCTTTTTTGACCTAAGTTTGAGGATTGCGCTCAAATCAAATGTCCTAGAACCAAATTTCCACATGTAATTACTAGATTGTGATACAATACACTAATGGGTGAAGTTTGGTTGACTTCTGCGCAGCGGTTTGGGAGTTAACATCAAAATTACATTTCTCGGCCATATCGCATAGATCTCACTGTGAAAAGGCTTAAATGACTTTTTTAATTAAGTTTAATGATTGCGCTCAAACCAAATGTCCTAGAACGAAATTTTCAAATGTAACTACTAGAATGTGATACAATACACTATTGGGTGAAGTTTAGTTGACTTCTGCGCAGCGGTTTGGGAGTTAACATCAAAATTA
The DNA here is from genome assembly GCF_030265065.1 of Corythoichthys intestinalis. Classification (NCBI taxonomy): domain Eukaryota; kingdom Metazoa; phylum Chordata; class Actinopteri; order Syngnathiformes; family Syngnathidae; genus Corythoichthys; species Corythoichthys intestinalis. The sequence goes on along the minus strand of NW_026651601.1, from coordinate 693,605 downwards.
CATTTCTCGGCCATATCGCATAGATCTCACTGTGAAAAGGCTTAAATGACTTTTTTAATTAAGTTTAATGATTGCGCTCAAACCAAATGTCCAATAACCAAATTTCCACATGTAACTACTAGATTGTGATACAATACACTAATGGGTGAAGTTTGGTTGACTTCTGCGCAGCGGTTTGGGAGTTAACATCAAAATTACATTTCTCGGCCATATCGCATAGATCTCACTGTGAAAAGGCTTAAATGGCTTTTTTGACCTAAGTTTGAGGATTGCGCTCAAATTAAATGTCCTAGAACCAAATGTCTACATGTAACTACTAGATTGTGATACAATACACTAATGGGTGAAGTTTGGTTGACTTCTGCGCAGCGGTTTGGGAGTTAACATCAAAATTACATTTCTCGGCCATATCGCATAGATCTCACTGTGAAAAGGCTTAAATGACTTTTTTAATTAAGTTTGATGATTGCGCTCAAACAAAATATCCTAGAACAAAATTTTCAAATGTAACTACTAGATTGTGATACAATACACTATTGGGTGAAGTTTGGTTGACTTCTGCGCAGCGGTTTGGGAGTTAACATCAAAATTACATTTCTCGGCCATATCGCATAGATCTCACTGTGAAAAGGCTTAAATGGCTTTTTTGACCTAAGTTTGAGGATTGCGCTCAAATCAAATGTCCTAGAACCAAATTTCCACATGTAACTACTAGATTGTGATACAATACACTAATGGGTGAAGTTTGGTTGACTTCTGCGCAGCGGTTTGGGAGTTAACATCAAAATTACATTTCTCGGCCATATCGCATAGATCTCACTGTGAAAAGGCTTAAATGGCTTTTTTGACCTAAGTTTGAGGATTGCGCTCAAATCAAATGTCCAATAACCAAATTTCCACATGTAACTACTAGATTGTGATACAATACACTAATGGGTGAAGTTTGGTTGACTTCTGCGCAGCGGTTTGGGAGTTAACATCAAAATTACATTTCTCGGCCATATCGCATAGATCTCACTGTGAAAAGGCTTAAATGACTTTTTTAATTAAGTTTGATAATTGCGTTCAAACAAAATGTCATAGAACAAAATTTTCAAATGTAACTACTAGATTGTGATACAATACACTATTGGGTGAAGTTTGGTTGACTTCTGCGCAGCGGTTTGGGAGTTAACATCAAAATTACATTTCTCGGCCATATCGCAGAGATCTCACTGTGAAAAGGCTTAAATGGCTTTTTTGACCTAAGTTTAAAGATTGCGCTCAAACCAAATGTCCTAGAACGAAATTTTCCAATGTAACTACTAGAATGTGATACAATACACTATTGGGTGAAGTTTGGTTTACTTCTGCGCAGCGGTTTGGGAGTTAACATCAAAATTACATTTCTCGGCCATATCGCATAGATCTCACTGTGAAAAGGCTTAAATGGCTTTTTTGACCTAAGTTTGAGGATTGCGCTCAAATCAAATGTCCAATAACCAAATTTCCACATGTAACTACTAGATTGTGATACAATACACTAATGGGTGAAGTTTGGTTGACTTCTGCGCAGCGGTTTGGGAGTTAACATCAAAATTACATTTCTCGGCCATATCGCATAGATCTCACTGTGAAAAGGCTTAAATGACTTTTTTAATTAAGTTTGATGATTGCGTTCAAACAAAATGTCATAGAACAAAATTTTCAAATGTAACTACTAGATTGTGATACAATACACTATTGGGTGAAGTTTGGTTGACTTCTGCGCAGCGGTTTGGGAGTTAACATCAAAATTACATTTCTCGGCCATATCGCAGAGATCTCACTGTGAAAAGGCTTAAATGGCTTTTTTGACCTAAGTTTGAGGATTGCGCTCAAATCAAATGTCCTAGAACCAAATTTCCACATGTAATTACTAGATTGTGATACAATACACTAATGGGTGAAGTTTGGTTGACTTCTGCGCAGCGGTTTGGGAGTTAACATCAAAATTACATTTCTCGGCCATATCGCATAGATCTCACTGTGAAAAGGCTTAAATGACTTTTTTAATTAAGTTTAATGATTGCGCTCAAACCAAATGTCCTAGAACGAAATTTTCAAATGTAACTACTAGAATGTGATACAATACACTATTGGGTGAAGTTTAGTTGACTTCTGCGCAGCGGTTTGGGAGTTAACATCAAAATTACATTTCTCGGCCATATCGCATAGATCTCACTGTGAAAAGGCTTAAATGGCTTTTTTGACCTAAGTTTAATGATTGCGCTCAAACCAAATGTCCTAGAACGAAATTTTCAAATGTAACTACTAGAATGTGATACAATACACTATTGGGTGAAGTTTGATTGACTTCTGCGCAGCGGTTTGGGAGTTAACATCAAAATTACATTTCTCGGCCATATCGCATAGATCTCACTGTGAAAAGGCTTAAATGGCTTTTTTGACCTAAGTTTGAGGATTGCGCTCAAATTAAATGTCCTAGAACCAAATTTCTACATGTAACTACTAGATTGTGATACAATACACTAATGGGTGAAGTTTGGTTGACTTCTGCGCAGCGGTTTGGGAGTTAACATCAAAATTACATTTCTCGGCCATATCGCATAGATCTCACTGTGAAAAGGCTTAAATGACTTTTTTAATTAAGTTTGATGATTGCGCTCAAACAAAATATCCTAGAACAAAATTTTCAAATGTAACTACTAGATTGTGATACAATACACTATTGGGTGAAGTTTGGTTGACTTCTGCGCAGCGGTTTGGGAGTTAACATCAAAATTACATTTCTCGGCCATATCGCATAGATCTCACTGTGAAAAGGCTTAAATGGCTTTTTTGACCTAAGTTTGAGGATTGCGCTCAAATCAAATGTCCTAGAACCAAATTTCCACATGTAACTACTAGATTGTGATACAATACACTAATGGGTGAAGTTTGGTTGACTTCTGCGCAGCGGTTTGGGAGTTAACATCAAAATTACATTTCTCGGCCATATCGCATAGATCTCACTGTGAAAAGGCTTAAATGGCTTTTTTGACCTAAGTTTGAGGATTGCGCTCAAATCAAATGTCCAATAATCAAATTTCCACATGTAACTACTAGATTGTGATACAATACACTAATGGGTGAAGTTTGGTTGACTTCTGCGCAGCGGTTTGGGAGTTAACATCAAAATTACATTTCTCGGCCATATCGCATAGATCTCACTGTGAAAAGGCTTAAATGACTTTTTTAATTAAGTTTAATGATTGCGCTCAAACCAAATGTCATAGAACAAAATTTTCAAATGTAACTACTAGAATGTGATACAATACACTATTGGGTGAAGTTTAGTTGACTTCTGCGCAGCGGTTTGGGAGTTAACATCAAAATTACATTTCTCGGCCATATCGCATAGATCTCACTGTGAAAAGGCTTAAATGGCTTTTTTGACCTAAGTTTGAGGATTGCGCTCAAATTAAATGTCCTAGAACCAAATTTCTACATGTAACTACTAGATTGTGATACAATACATTAATGGGTGAAGTTTGGTTGACTTCTGCGCAGCGGTTTGGGAGTTAACATCAAAATTACATTTCTCGGCCATATCGCATAGATCTCACTGTGAAAAGGCTTAAATGACTTTTTTAATTAAGTTTGATGATTGCGCTCAAACAAAATATCCTAGAACAAAATTTTCAAATGTAACTACTAGATTGTGATACAATACACTATTGGGTGAAGTTTGGTTGACTTCTGCGCAGCGGTTTGGGAGTTAACATCATAATTACATTTCTCGGCCATATCGCATAGATCTCACTGTGAAAAGGCTTAAATGGCTTTTTTGACCTAAGTTTGAGGATTGCGCTCAAATCAAATGTCCTAGAACCAAATTTCCACATGTAACTACTAGATTGTGATACAATACACTAATGGTTGAAGTTTGGTTGACTTCTGCGCAGCGGTTTGGGAGTGAACATCAAAATTACATTTCTCGGCCATATCGCATAGATCTCACTGTGAAAAGGCTTAAATGACTTTTTTTAATTAAGTTTGAAGATTGCGCTCAAATCAAATGTCCTATAACTAAATTTCCAAATGTAACTACTAGATTGTGATAAAATACACTATTGGGTGAAGTTTGGTTGACTTCTGCGCAGCGGTTTGGGAGTTAACATCAAAATTACATTTCTCGGCCATATCGCATAGATCTCACTGTGAAAAGGCTTAAATGACTTTTTTAATTAAGTTTGATGATTGCGTTCAAACAAAATGTCCTAGAACAAAATTTTCAAATGTAACCACTAGATTGTGATACAATACACTATTGGGTGAAGTTTGGTTGACTTCTGCGCAGCGGTTTGGGAGTTAACATCAAAATTACATTTCTCGGCCATATCGCATAGATCTCACTGTGAAAAGGCTTAAATGGCTTTTTTGACCTAAGTTTGAGGATTGCGCTCAAATCAAATGTCCAAGAACCAAATTTCCAAATGTAACTACTAGATTGTGATACAATACACTATTGGGTGAAGTTTGGTTGACTTCTGCGCAGCGGTTCGGGAGTTAACATCAAAATTACATTTCTCGGCCATATCGCATAGATCTCACTGTGAAAAGGCTTAAATGACTTTTTTAATTAAGTTTGATGATTGCGTTCAAACAAAATGTCCTAGAACAAAATTTTCAAATGTAACTACTAGATTGTGATACAATACACTATTGGGTGAAGTTTGATTGACTTCTGCGCAGCGGTTTGGGAGTTAACATCAAAATTACATTTCTCGGCCATATCGCATAGATCTCACTGTGAAAAGGCTTAAATGGCTTTTTTGACCTAAGTTTAATGATTGCGCTCAAACCAAATGTCCTAGAACGAAATTTTCAAATGTAACTACTAGAATGTGATACAATACACTATTGGGTGAAGTTTAGTTGACTTCTGCGCAGCGGTTTGGGAGTTGACATCAAAATTACATTTCTCGGCCATATCGCATAGATCTCACTGTGAAAAGGCTTAAATGGCTTTTTTGACCTAAGTTTAATGATTGCGCTCAAACCAAATGTCCTAGAACGAAATTTTCAAATGTAACTACCAGAATGTGATACAATACACTATTGGGTGAAGTTTGGTTGACTTCTGCGCAGCGGTTTGGGAGTTAACATCAAAATTACATTTCTCGGCCATATCGCATAGATCTCACTGTGAAAAGGCTTAAATGGCTTTTTTGACCTAAGTTTAATGATTGCGCTCAAATCAAATGTCCTATAACCAAATTTTCAAATGTAATTACTAGATTGTGATACAATACACTAATGGGTGAAGTTTGGTTGACTTCTGCGCAGCGGTTTGGGAGTTAACATCAAAATTACATTTCTCGGCCATATCGCATAGATCTCACTGTGAAAAGGCTTAAATGACTTTTTTAATTAAGTTTAATGATTGCGCTCAAACCAAATGTCCTAGAACAAAATTTTCAAATGTAACTAGATTGTGATACAATACACTATTGGGTGAAGTTTGGTTGACTTCTGCGCAGCGGTTTGGGAGTTAACATCAAAATTACATTTCTCGGCCATATCGCATAGATCTCACTGTGAAAAGGCTTAAATGGCTTTTTTGACCTAAGTTTGAGGATTGCGCTCAAATCAAATGTCCTAGAACCAAATTTTCACATGTAACTACTAGATTGTGATACAATACACTATTGGGTGAAGTTTGGTTGACTTCTGCGCAGCGGTTTGGGAGTTAACATCAAAATTACATTTCTCGGCCATATCGCATAGATCTCACTGTGAAAAGGCTTAAATGACTTTTTTAATTAAGTTTGATGATTGCGCTCAAACAAAATTTCCTAGAACAAAATTTTCAAATGTAACTACTAGATTGTGATACAATACACTATTGGGTGAAGTTTGGTTGACTTCTGTGCAGCGGTTTGGGAGTTAACATCAAAATTACATTTCTCGGCCATATCGCATAGATCTCACTGTGAAAAGGCTTAAATGGCTTTTTTGACCTAAGTTTAATGATTGCGCTCAAACCAAATGTCCTAGAACGAAATTTTCAAATGTAACTACTAGAATGTGATACAATACACTATTGGGTGAAGTTTGGTTGACTTCTGCGCAGCGGTTTGGGAGTTAACATCAAAATTACATTTCTCGGCCATATCGCATAGATCTCACTGTGAAAAGGCTTAAATGGCTTTTTTGACCTAAGTTTGAGGATTGCGCTCAAATCAAATGTCCTAGAACCAAATTTCCACATGTAACTACTAGATTGTGATACAATACACTAATGGGTGAAGTTTGGTTGACTTCTGCGCAGCGGTTTGGGAGTTATCAAAATTACATTTCTCGGCCATATCGCATAGATCTCACTGTGAAAAGGCTTAAATGGCTTTTTTGACCTAAGTTTGAGGATTGCGCTCAAATCAAATGTCCAATAACCAAATTTCCACATGTAACTACTAGATTGTGATACAATACACTAATGGGTGAAGTTTGGTTGACTTCTGAGCAGCGGTTTGGGAGTTAACATCAAAATTACATTTCTCGGCCATATCGCATAGATCTCACTGTGAAAAGGCTTAAATGACTTTTTTAATTAAGTTTGATGATTGCGTTCAAACAAAATGTCATAGAACAAAATTTTCAAATGTAACTACTAGATTGTGATACAATACACTATTGGGTGAAGTTTGGTTGACTTCTGCGCAGCGGTTTGGGAGTTATCAAAATTACATTTCTCGGCCATATCGCATAGATCTCACTGTGAAAAGGCTTAAATGGCTTTTTTGACCTAAGTTTGAGGATTGCGCTCAAATCAAATGTCCAATAACCAAATTTCCACATGTAACTACTAGATTGTGATACAATACACTAATGGGTGAAGTTTGGTTGACTTCTGAGCAGCGGTTTGGGAGTTAACATCAAAATTACATTTCTCGGCCATATCGCATAGATCTCACTGTGAAAAGGCTTAAATGACTTTTTTAATTAAGTTTGATGATTGCGTTCAAACAAAATGTCATAGAACAAAATTTTCAAATGTAACTACTAGATTGTGATACAATACACTATTGGGTGAAGTTTGGTTGACTTCTGCGCAGCGGTTTGGGAGTTAACATCAAAATTACATTTCTCGGCCATATCGCAGAGATCTCACTGTGAAAAGGCTTAAATGGCTTTTTTGACCTAAGTTTGAGGATTGCGCTCAAATCAAATGTCCTAGAACCAAATTTCCACATGTAATTACCTTGGTCTTTCCAAAGGAAAGAACAAGGTAATGATATTCTACAACTTTATTGTACTTATTACCTTGGTCTTTCCAAGGGAAAGAACAAGGTTATGTTGTTGTACAACTTTATTGTACTTCTTTATTTTTTATTACCTTGGTCTTTCCAAGGGAAAGAACAAGGTATTGTTATTGTGCAACTTTATTATTATAATTATTATTATTACCTTGGTCTTTCCAAAGGAAAGAACAAGGTTATGTTATTCTACAACTTTATTATTATTATTATTATGCAATGGTTTCTCCGCGTTTTTTCGGCGCGCCGCGCAGCCCGAACCATACCACCGATCGGCACCGTTCAAGTATCGACACGACCGGAATTTTCGCGCGACGATGGGAATTTTTCAAACGACCCCGAAAAATTTTTCGTTCGCCCGTAAACGGCGATTTTCCGATTTTTTACAACTTTTTCAAAACGCTACTTGTCCTACAATTTTTGACCAAATCACATAATTTGGACATCAAAAATTCCGGGACGGTGGGGGGCATAAAGATTGTATACAGAATTTGGAAAAAAATTACGGTTCTCCAGATATTTGCCAAAAACTATCCCATTCATTTCCAATGGGAAAAGTTCCCATTCACTTTCAATAGTATTTCCAATGGACTTTACATTGCATTGATGCCATTGACGGCCATGCATGTCGAATCTATTGATGCCAATGTACTTGGATTCATTTGACTATATGGATGTCGATGCCATTGACGGCCATGGACGTCCAAAATTTTTCCCATTCATTTTCAATGGGGAAAAAAACTAAATTTCCCCAAATCAACAGAAAATGACCAGATATTAATAGGACGTATACCCCAAACGTCCCCAACTCCATTGACGCTTATGGGGGGTGCTGCCATTGACGTCCATGGACGTCCAAAATTTTTCCCATTCATTTTCAATGGGGAAAAAACTACATTTCCCCAAATCATCAGAAAATGACCAGTTATCAATAGTACGTCTCCCCCAAACGTTCCGAACTCCATTGACGCTTATAGGGGGTGCTGCCATTGACGTCCATGGACGTCCAAAAATTTTCCCATTCATTTTCAATGGGGAAAAAACCAAATTTCCCCAAATCAACAGAAAATGACCAGATATTAATAGGACGTATACCCCAAACGTCCCCAATTCCATTTACGCTTATGGAGGGTGATGCCATTGACGTCCAGGGACGTCCAAACTTCGCATTCATTTCCAATGTCATTTCTTCATGTTTGTTCATTCTATTGATACCAATGTACTTGGATTCCATTGACGCTTATGTAAGTTGATACCATTGACGTCCATGGACGTCCAAAATTTTTCCCATTCATTTTCAATGGGAAATTTTTTTTTTTCCCCAAATCAACAAAAAATGACTGGATATCATTAGGACGTGTCCCCCAAATGTCCCCAATTGCATTGCCGCTTATGGATTTTGATGCCATTGACGTCCACAGACGTCCAAACTTCCCATTCATTTCCAATGTCATTTCTTCATGTTTGTTCATTCTATTGATGCCAATGTACTTGGATTCCATTGACACTTATGTAAGTTGATACCATTGACGTCCATGGACGTCCAAAATTTTTCCCATTCATTTTCAATGGGAATTTTTTTTTTTTCCCCAAATCAACAGAAAATGAATAGATATCAATAGGACGTTTCCCCCAAATGTTCCCAATTCCATTTTGGCTTATGGAGGGTGATGCCATTGACGTTCATGGACGTCCAAACTTCCCATTCATTTCCAATGGCATTTCTTCATGTTTGTTCATTCTATTGATGCCAATGTACTTGGATTCCATTGACGCCTATGTAAGTTGATACCATTGACGTCCATGGACGTCCAAAAATTTTCCCATTCATTTTCAATGGGAATTTTTTTTTTTCCCCCAAATCAACAGAAAATGACTAGATATCATTAGGACGTGTCCCCCAAATGTCCCCGATTGCATTGCCGCTGATGGAGGGTGATTCCATTGACGTCCATGGACGTCCAAACTTCCCATTCATTTCCAATAGCATTTCTTCATGTTTGTTCATTCTATTGATGCCAATGTAGTTGGATTCCATTGACGCTTATGTAAGTTGATACCATTGACGTCCATGGACGTCCAAAATTTTTCCCATTCATTTTCAATGGGAATTTTTTTTTTTTCCCCAAATCAACAGAAAATGAATAGATATCAATAGGACGTTTCCCCCAAATGTTCCCAATTCCATTTTGGCTTATGGAGGGTGATGCCATTGACGTTCATGGACGTCCAAACTTCCCATTCATTTCCAATGGCATTTCTTCATGTTTGTTCATTCTATTGATGCCAATGTACTTGGATTCCATTGACGCCTATGTAAGTTGATACCATTGACGTCCATGGACGTCCAAAAATTTTCCCATTCATTTTCAATGGGAATTTTTTTTTTTCCCCCAAATCAACAGAAAATGACTAGATATCATTAGGACGTGTCCCCCAAATGTCCCCGATTGCATTGCCGCTGATGGAGGGTGATTCCATTGACGTCCATGGACGTCCAAACTTCCCATTCATTTCCAATAGCATTTCTTCATGTTTGTTCATTCTATTGATGCCAATGTAGTTGGATTCCATTGACGCTTATGTAAGTTGATACCATTGACGTCCATGGACGTCCAAAATTTTTCCCATTCATTTTCAATGGGATTTTTTTTTTTTCCCCAAATCAACAGAAAATGACTAGATATCAATAGGACGTGTCGCCCAAATGTCCCCGATTGCATTGCCTCTTATGGAGGGTGATGCCATTGACGTTCATGGACGTCCAAACTTCCCATTCATTTCCAAAGGCATTTCTTCATGTTTGTTCATTCTATTGATGCCAATGTACTTGGATTCCTTTGACGCTTATGTAATTGATACCATTGACGTCCATGGACGTCCAAAATTTTTCCCATTCATTTTCAATGGGAATTTTTTTTTCCCCCAAATCAACAGAAAATGACTAGATATCATTAGGACGTGTCCCCCAAATGTCCCCGATTGGATTGCCGCTTATGGAGGGTGATGCCATTGACGTCCATGGACGTCCAAACTTCCCATTCATTTCCAATGGCATTTCTTCATGTTTGTTCATTCTATTGATGCCAATGTACTTGGTATCCATTGACGCTTATGTAAGTTGATACCATTGACGTCCATGGACGTCCAAAATTTTTCCCATTCATTTTCAATGGGAATTTTTTTTTTTCCCCAAATCAACAAAAAATGACCAGATATCAATAGGACGTGTCCCCCAAATGTCCCCGATTGGATTGCTGCTTATGGAGGGTGATGCCATTGACGTCCATGGACGTCCAAACTTCCCATTAATTTCCAATGGCATTTCTTCATGTTTGTTCATTCTATTGATGCCAATGTACTTGGATTCCATTGACGCCTATGTAAATTGATACCATTGACGTCAATGGACGTCCAAAATTTTTCCCATTCATTTTCAATGGGAATTTTTTTTTTTCCCCAAATCAACAAAAAATGACCAGATATCAATAGGACGTGTCCCCCAAACTTCTCCAATTCCATTGACGCTTATGAAGGGTGCCGCCATTGACGGCCATGGACGTCCAATTCTCCCAATCTTTTCTAATGGCTTTTACTTTGTTTAGTGCCATTGACTGGCATTATGGTCCATTCTATTGATAGACCTGAGTGGGGCTAAGATTTGTATCTCCACAGAGGAAAGACCAAGGTGTAATTTCTCCCGAAATTGCAGTTTCTAGTTATTATTACCTTGGTCTTTCTGAAAGAAAGAACAAGGTATTGTTATTGTGCAACTTTATTTGTACTTATTATTTATTCATCTTATTCTCCGCGTTTTTTTGAGCCAACGCACAGCCCAAACCGTAGCACCGATCGGCACAGTTCAAGTATCGGCACGACCGGAATTTTCGCGTGACGATGGGAATTTTTCAAACCGCCACGAAAAATTTTCCGTTCGCCCGTAAACGGCAATTTTCCGAAAAACAAAAAAAGTTTCAAAATGTATCTAGTCCTACAATTTTTGACCAAATCACATAATTTGGGCATCAAAAATTCCGGGACGGTGAGGGGCATAAAAGTTGTATACAGAATTTGGCAAAAATTTACGGTTCCCCGGAAATTTGCCAAAAACTTTCCTATTCATTTTGAATGGAAAAAAAACGCGCGCTTCACAGCCCGAACCGTTAGACCGATCGGCACCGTTCAAGTATCGGCACGACCGGAATTTTCGCGTGACACAGGAAACTTTACAAATGGCCCCGAAAATTTTTCCGTTCGTCCGTAAACGGCAATTTTCCGTGAAAAAAAAAAAAGTTTCAAAATGTATCTAGTCCTACAATTTTTGACCAAATCACATAATTTGGGCATCAAAAATTCCGGGACGGTGAGGGGCATAAAAGTTGTATACAGAATTTGGAAAAAAATTACGCTTCCTCGGAAATTTGCCAAAAACTATCCCATTCATTTCGAATGGGAAAAGTCCCATTCACTTCCAATGGGATTTCCAATGGAATTTACATTGCATTGATGCCATTGACGGCCATGCATGTCGAATCTACTGATGCCAATGTACTTGGATTCAATTGACTATATGAATGTCGATGCCATTGACGGCCATGGACGTCCAAAATTTTTCCCATTCATTTTCAATGGGGAAAAAACAAAATTTCCCCAAATCAACAGAAAATGACCAGATATCAATAGGACGTGTCCCCCAAACTTCCCCAATTCCATTGACGCTTATGAAGGGTGCCGCCATTGACTTCCATGGACGTCCAAAATTTTTCCCATTCATTTTCAATGGGGAAAAAACTACATTTCTCCAAATCAACAGAAAATGACCAGATATCAATAGGACGTATATCCCAAACGTCCCCAATTCCATTGACGCTTATGGGGGGTGCTGCCATTGACGTCCATGGACGTCCAAAATTTTTCCCATTCATTTTCAATGGGAAATTTTTTTTTTTCCCCAAATCAACAGAAAATGACCAGATATCAATAGGACGTGTCCCCCAAACTTCCCCAATTCCATTTACGCTTATGGAGGGTGATGCCAATGACGTCCATGGACGTCCAAAATTTTACCCATTCATTTTCAATGGGAATTTTTTTTTTCTTCCCCAAATCAACAGAAAATGACTAGATATCATTAGGACGTGTCCCCCAAATGTCCCCGATTGCATTGCCGCTTATGGAGGGTAATGCCATTGACGTCCATGGACGTCCAAAATTTTACCCATTCATTTTCAATGGGAATTTTTTTTTTTCCCCAAATCAACAGAAAATGACTAGATATCAATAGGACGTGTCCCCCAAATGTCCCCAATTGCATTTCTGCTTATGGAGGGTGATGCCATTGACGTCCAGGGACGTCCAAACTTCCCATTTATTCCAATGGCATTTCTTCATGTTTGTTCATTCTATTGATGCCAATGTACTTAGATTCCATTGACGCTTATGTAAGTTGATACCATTGACGTCCATAGACGTCCAAAATTTTTCCCATTCATTTTCAATGGGAAATTTTTTTTTTTCCCCAAATCAACAGAAAATGACTAGATATCATTAGGACGTGTCCCCCAAATGTCCCCGATTGCATTGCCGCTTATGGAGGGTGATGCCATTGACGTTCATGGACGTCCAAACTTCCCATTAAATCCCAATGGCATTTCTTCATGTTTGTTCATTCTATTGATGCCAATGTACTTGGATTCCATTGACGCTTATGTAAGTTGATACCATTGACGTCCATGGACGTCCAAAATTTTTCCCATTCATTTTCAATGGGAATTTTTTTTTTTTCCCCAAATCAACAGAAAATGACTAGATATCAATAGGACGTGTCCCCCAAATGTCCCCGATTGCATTGCCTCTTATGGAGGGTGATGCCATTGACGGCCACGGACGTCCAAACTTCCCATTCATTTCCAATGGCATTTCTTCATGTTTGTTCATTCTATTGATGCCAATGTACTTGGATTCCATTGACGCTTATGTAAGTTGATACCATTGACGTCCATGGACGTCCAAAATTTTTCCCATTCATTTTCAATGGGAATTTTTTTTTTTTCCCCAAATCAACAGAAAATGACTAGATATCAATAGGACGTGTCCCCCAAATGTCCCCGATTGGATTGCCGCTTATGGAGGGTGATGCCATTGACGGCCATGGACGTCCAATTCTCCCAATCTTTTCTAATGGCTTTTACTTTGTTTAGTGCCATTGACTGGCATTATGGTCCATTCTATTGATAGACCTGAGTGGGGCTAAGATCTGTATCTCCACAGAGGAAAGACCAAGGTGTGTAATTTCTCCCGAAATTGCAGTTTCTAGTTATTATTATTATTCAATAATTCTCCGCGTTTTTTTGAGCCAACGCACAGCCCAAACCGTAGCACCGATCGGCACCGTTGAAGTATCGGCACGACCGGATTTTTCGCGTGACGATGGGAATTTTTCAAACCGCCACGAAAAATTTTCCGTTCGCCCGTAAACGGCAATTTTCCGAAAAATAAAAAAATTTTCAAAATGTATCTAGTCCTACAATTTTTGACCAAATCACATAATTTGGGCATCAAAAATTCCGGGATGGTGAGGGGCATAAAAGTTGTATACAGAATTTGGCAAAAATTTACGGTTCCCCGGAAATTTGCCAAAAACTTTCCTATTCATTTTGAATGGGAAAAAAACGCGCGCTTCACAGCCCGAACCGTTAGACCGATCGGCACCGTTCAAGTATCGGCACGACCGGAATTTTCGCGTGACACAGGAAACTTTACAAATGGCCCCGAAAATTTTTCCGTTCGTCCGTAAACGGCAATTTTCCGTGAAAAAAAAAAAAGTTTCAAAATGTATCTAGTCCTACAATTTTTGACCAAATCACATAATTTGGGCATCAAAAATTCCGGGACGGTGAGGGGCATAAAAGTTGTATACAGAATTTGGAAAAAAATTACGCTTCCTCGGAAATTTGCCAAAAACTATCCCATTCATTTCGAATGGGAAAAGTCCCATTCACTTCCAATGGGATTTCCAATGGAATTTACATTGCATTGATGCCATTGACGGCCATGCATGTCGAATCTACTGATGCCAATGTACTTGGATTCAATTGACTATATGGATGTCGATGCCATTGTCTGCCATGGACGTCCAAAATTTTTCCCATTCATTTTCAATGGGGAAAAAACAAAATTACCCCAAATCAACAGAAAATGACCAGATATCAATAGGACGTGTCCCCCAAACTTCCCCAATTCCATTGACGCTTATGAAGGGTGCCGCCATTGACTTACATGGACGTCCAAAATTTTTCCCATTCATTTTCAATGGGGAAAAAACTAAATTTCTCCAAATCAACAGAAAATGACCAGATATCAATAGGACGTATATCCCAAACGTCCCCAATTCCATTGACGCTTATGGGGGGTGCTGCCATTGACGTCCATGGACGTCCAAAATTTTACCCATTCATTTTCAATGGGAATTTTTTTTTTTTCCCCAAATCAACAGAAAATGACTAGATATCAATAGGACCTGTCCCCCAAATGTCCCCGATTGCATTGCTGCTTATGGAGGGTGATGCCATTGACGTCCAGGGACGTCCAAACTTCCCATTCATTTCCAATGGCATTTCTTCATGTTTGTTCATTCTTTTGATGCCAATGTACTTGGATTCCATTGACGCTTATGTAAGTTTATACCATTGACGTCCATGGACGTCCAAAATTTTTCCCATTCATTTTCAATGGGAATTTTTTTTTTTTTCCCCAAATCAACAGAAAATGACTAGATATCAATAGGACGTTTCCCCCAAATGTGCCCGATTGAATTGCTGCTTATGGAGGGTGATGCCATTGACGTCCACGGACGTCCAAACTTCCCATTCATTTCCAATGGCATTTCTTCATGTTTGTTCATTCTATTGATGCCAATGTACTTGGATTCCATTGACGCTTATGTAAGTTGATACCATTGACGTCCATGGACGTCCAAAATTTTTCCCATTCATTTTCAATGGGAATTTTTTTTTTTTTCCCCAAATCAACAGAAAATGACTAGATATCATTAGGACGTGTCCCCCAAATGTCCCCGATTGCATTGCCGCTTATGGGGGGTGATGCCATTGACGTCCATGGACGTCCAAACTTCCCATTAAATACCAATGGCATTTCTTCATGTTTGTTCATTCTTTTGATGCCAATGTACTTGGATTCCATTGACGCTTATGTAAGTTTATACCATTGACGTCCATGGACGTCCAAAATTTTTCCCATTCATTTTCAATGGGAATTTTTTTTTTTTCCCCAAATCAACAGAAAATGACTAGATATCAATAGGACGTTTCCCCCAAATGTGCCCGATTGCATTGCTGCTTATGGAGGGTGATGCCATTGACGTCCACGGACGTCCAAACTTCCCATTCATTTCCAATGGCATTTCTTCATGTTTGTTCATTCTATTGATGCCAATGTACTTGGATTCCATTGACGCTTATGTAAGTTGATACCATTGACGTCCATGGACGTCCAAAATTTTTCCCATTCATTTTCAATAGGAATTTTTTTTTTTTCCCCAAATCAACAGAAAATGACTAGATATCATTAGGACGTGTCCCCCAAATGTCCCTGATTGCATTGCCGCTTATGGAGGGTGATGCCATTGACGTTCATGGACGTCCAAACTTCCCATTAAATCCCAATGGCATTTCTTCATGTTTGTTCATTCTATTGATGCCAATGTACTTGGATTCCATTGACGCTTATGTAAGTTGATACCATTGACGTCCATGGACGTCCAAAATTTTTCCCATTCATTTTCAATGGGATTTTTTTTTTTTTCCCAAATCAACATAAAATGACTAGATATCATTAGGACGTGTCCCCCAAATGTCCCCGATTGCATTGCCGCTTATGGAGGGTGATGCCATTGACGTTCATGGACGTCCAAACTTCCCATTCATTTCCAATGGCATTTCTTCATGTTTGTTCATTTTATTGATGCCAATGTACTTGGATTCCATTGACGCTTATGTAAGTTGATACCATTGACGTCCGTGGACGTCCAAAATTTTTCCCATTCATTTTCAATGGGAAATTTTTCTTTTTCCCAAATCAACAGAAAATGACTAGATATCAATAGGACGTGTCCCCCAAACTTCCCCGATTCCATTAACAATTATGGAGGGTGCTGCCATTGACGGACATGGACGTCCAATTCTCCCAATCTTTTCTAATGGCTTTAACTTTGTTTAGTGCCAATGACTGGCATTATGGTCCATTCTATTGATAGACCTGAGTGGGGCTAAGATTTGTATCTCCACAGAGGAAAGACCAAGGTGTGTAATTTCTCCCGAAATTGCAGTTTCTAGTTTCTTTATTATTATTATTCAATAATTGTTGACGTTTTTTTCGGCGCGCCGTGCAGCCCGAACCGTACCTCCGATCGGTACCGTTCAAGTATCGGCACGACCGGAATTTTCGCGCGACGATGGGAATTTTTCAAACGGCCCCGAAAAATTTTCCGTTCGCCCGTAAACGGCAATTTTCCGGAAAAAAAAAAAAGTTTCAAAATGTATCTAGTCCTACAATTTTTGACCAAATCGCATAATTTGGTCATCAAAAATTCCGGGACATTGAGGGGCATAAAAGTTGTATACAGAATTTGGCAAAAATTTACGGTTCCCCGGAAATTTGCCAAAAACTTTCCTATTCATTTTGAATGGAAAAAAAACGCGCGCTTCACAGCCCGAACCGTGAGACCGATCGGCACCGTTCAAGTATCGGCACGACCGGAATTTTCGCGTGACACAGGAAACTTTACAAATGGCCCCGAAAATTTTTCCGTTCGTCCGTAAACGGCAATTTTCCGTGAAAAAAAAAAAAGTTTCAAAATGTATCTAGTCCTACAATTTTTGACCAAATCACATAATTTGGCCATCAAAAATTCCGGGACGGTGAGGGGCATAAAAGTTGTATACAGAATTTGGAAAAAAATTACGCTTCCTCGGAAATTTGCCAAAAACTATCCCATTCATTTCGAATGGGAAAAGTTCCCATTCACTTCCAATGGGATTTCCAATGGAATTTACATTGCATTGATGCCATTGACGGCCATGCATGTCGAATCTACTGATGCCAATGTACTTGGATTCAATTGACTATATGGATGTCGATGCCATTGACGGCCATGGACGTCCAAAATTTTTCCCATTCATTTTCAAAGGGGAAAAAACAAAATTTCCCCAAATCAACAGAAAATGGCCAGATATCAATAGGACGTGTCCCCCAAACGTCCCCAACTCCATTGACGCTTATGGGGGGTGCTGCCATTGACTTCCATGGACGTCCAAAATTTTTCCCATTCATTTTCAATGGGGAAAAAACTAAATTTCTCCAAATCAACAGAAAATGACCAGATATCAATAGGACGTATACCTCAAACGTCCCCAACTCCATTGACGCTTATGGGGGGTGCTGCCATTGACGTCCATGGACGTCCAAAAATTTTCCCATTCATTTTCAATGGGAATTTTTTTTTTTTCCCCAAATCAACAGAAAATGACTAGATATCAATAGGACGTGTCCCCCAAATGTCCCCAATTGCATTGCTGCTTATGGAGGGTGATGCCATTGACGTCCAGGGACGTCCAAACTTCCCATTTATTCCAATGGCATTTCTTCATGTTTGTTCATTCTATTGATGCCAATGTACTTAGATTCCATTGACGCTTATGTAAGTTGATACCATTGACGTCCATAGACGTCCAAAATTTTTCCCATTCATTTTCAATGGGAAATTTTTTTTTTTCCCCAAATCAACAGAAAATGACTAGATATCATTAGGACGTGTCCCCCAAATGTCCCCGATTGCATTGCCGCTTATGGAGGGTGATGCCATTGACGTTCATGGACGTCCAAACTTCCCATTAAATCCCAATGGCATTTCTTCATGTTTGTTCATTCTATTGATGCCAATGTACTTGGATTCCATTGACGCTTATGTAAGTTGATACCATTGACGTCCATGGACGTCCAAAATTTTTCCCATTCATTTTCAATGGGAATTTTTTTTTTTTCCCCAAATCAACAGAAAATGACTAGATATCAATAGGACGTGTCCCCCATATGTCCCCGATTGCATTGCTGCTTATGGAGGGTGATGCCATTGACGTCCACGGACGTCCAAACTTCCCATTAATTTCCAATGGCGTTTCTTCATGTTTGTTCATTCTATTGATGCCAATGTACTTGGATTCCATTGACGCTTATGTAAGTTGATACCATTGACGTCCATGGACGTCCAAAATTTTTCCCATTCATTTTCAATGGGAATTTTTTTTTTTTCCCCAAATCAACAGAAAATGACTAGATATCATTAGGAAGTGTCCCCCAAATGTCCCCGATTGCATTGCCGCTTATGGAGGGTGATGCCATTGACGTCCATGGACGTCCGATTCTCCCATTCATTTCTAATGGCTTTTACTTTGTTTAGTGCCATTGACTGGCATTATGGTCCATTCTATTGATAGACCTGAGTGGGGCTAAGATCTGTATCTCCACAGAGGAAAGACCAAGGTGTGTAATTTCTCCCGAAATTGCAGTTTCTAGTTATTATTATGCAATGGTTTCTCCGCGTTTTTTCGGCGCGCCGCGCAGCCCGAACCGTACCACCGATCGGCACCGTTCAAGTATCGACACGACCGGAATTTTCGCGCGACGATGGGAATTTTTCAAACGACCCCGAAAAATTTTTCATTCGCCCGTAAACGGCGATTTTCCGATTTTTTACAACTTTTTCAAAACGCTACTTGTCCTACAATTTTTGACCAAATCACATAATTTGGACATCAAAAATTCCGGGACGGTGGGGGGCATAAAGATTGTATACAGAATTTGGAAAAAAATTACGGTTCTCCGGATATTTGCCAAAAACTATCCCATTCATTTCCAATGGGAAAAGTTCCCATTCACTTTCAATAGTATTTCCAATGGACTTTACATTGCATTGATGCAGTTGACGGCCATGCATGTCGAATCTATTGATGCCAATGTACTTGGATTCATTTGACTATATGGATGTCGATGCCATTGACGGCCATGGACGTCCAAAATTTTTCCCATTCATTTTCAATGGGGAAAAAACTAAATTTCCCCAAATCAACAGAAAATGACCAGATATTAATAGGACGTATACCCCAAACGTCCCCAACTCCATTGACGCTTATGGGTTGTGCTGCCATTGACGTCCATGGACGTCCAAAATTTTTCCCATTCATTTTCAATGGGGAAAAAACTAAATTTCCCCAAATCATCAGAAAATGACCAGTTATCAATAGTACGTCTCCCCCAAACGTTCCGAACTCCATTGACGCTTATAGGGGGTGCTGCCATTGACGTCCATGGACGTCCAAAAATGTTCCCATTCATTTTCTATGGGGAAAAAACTAAATTTCCCCAAATCAACAGAAAATGACCAGATATTAATAGGAAGTATACCCCAAACGTCCCCAATTCCATTTACGCTTATGGAGGGTGATGCCATTGACGTTCATGGACGTCCAAACTTCCCATTCATTTCCAATGGCATTTCTTCATGTTTGTTCATTCTATTGATGCCAATGTACTTGGATTCCATTGACGCCTATGTAAGTTGATACCATTGACGTCCATGGACGTCCAAAATTTTTCCCATTCATTTTCAATGGGAATTTTTTTTTTTTTTCTCCAAATCAACAAAAAATGACTAGATATCATTAGGACGTGTCCCCCAAATGTCCCCGATTGCATTGCCGCTTATGGAGGGTGATGCCATTGACGTCCATGGACGTCCAAAATTTCCATTCATTTCCAATGGCATTTCTTCATGTTTGTTAATTCTATTGATGCCAATGTACTTGGATTCCATTGACGCTTATGTAAGTTGATACCGTTGACGTCCATGGACGTCCAAATTTTTTCCCATTCATTTTCAATGGGAATTTTTTTTTTTCCCCAAATCAACAGAAAATGACTAGATATCATTAGGACGTGTCCCCCAAATGTCCCCGATTGCATTGCCGCTTATGCAGGGTGATGCCATTGACGTCCATGGACGTCCAAACTTCCCATTCATTTCCAATGTCATTTCTTCATGTTTGTTCATTCTATTGATGCCAATGTACATGGATTCCATTGACACTTATGTAAGTTGATACCATTGACGTCCATGGACGTGCAAAAATTTTCCCATTCATTTTCAATGTGATTTTTTTTTTCCCCCCAAATCAACAGAAAATGACTAGATATCAATAGGACGTTTCCCCCAAACGTCCCCAATTCCATTTAGGCTTATGGAGGGTGATGCCATTGACGTCCATGGACGTCCAATTCTCCCATTGATTTCTAATGGCTTTTACTTTGTTTAGTGCCATTGACTGGCATTATGGTCCATTCTATTGATAGACCTGAGTGGGGCTAAGATTTGTATCTCCACAGAGGAAAGACCAAGGTGTAATTTCTCCCGAAATTGCAGTTTCTAGTTATTATTATTATTTATTCATCTTATTCTCCGCGTTTTTTTGAGCCAACGCACAGCCTAAACCGTAGCCCCGATCGGCACCGTTCAAGTATCGGCATGACCGGAATTTTCGCGTGACGATGGGAATTTTTCAAAACGCCACGAAAAATTTTCCGTTCGCCCGTAAACGGCAATTTTCCGAAAAAAAAAAAAAGTTTAAAAATGTATCTAGTCCTACAATTTTTGACCAAATCACATAATTTGGGTATCAAAAATTCCGGGACGGTGAGGGGCATAAAAGTTGTATACAGAATTTGGAAAAAACTTACGGTTCCCCAGAAATTTGCCAAAAACTCTCCCATTCATTTCTAATGGGAAAAGTTCCCATTCACTTACAATGGGATTTCAATGGAATTTACATTGAATTGATGCCATTGACGGCCATGCATGTCGAATCTACTGATGCCAATGTACTTGGATCCTATTGACTATATGGATGTCGATGCCATTGACGGCCATGGACGTCCAAAAATTTTCCCATTCATTTTCAATGGGGAAAAAACAAAATTTCACCAAATCAACAGAAAATGACCAGATATCAATAGGACATGTCCCCCAAACTTCCCTGCTTCCATTGACGCTTATGGGGGGTGCTGCCATTGACGTCTATGGACGTCCAAATTTTTTCCCATTCATTTTCAATGGGATTTTTTTTTTTTCCCAAAATCAAAAGAAAATGACTACATATCAATAGGACGTGTCCCCCAAACTTCCCCAATTACATTGACGCTTATGGAGGGTGCTGCCATAGACGGACATGGACGTCCAATTCTCCCAATCTTTTCTAATGGCTTTTACTTTGTTTAGTGCCATTGACTGGCATTATGGTCCATTCTATTGATAGACCTGAGTGGGGCTAAGATTTGTATCTCCACAGAGGAAAGACCAAGGTGTAATTTCTCCCGAAATTGCAGTTTCTAGTTACTAGATTGTGATACAATACACTAATGGGTGAAGTTTGGTTGACTTCTGCGCAGCGGTTTGGGAGTTAACATCAAAATTACATTTCTCGGCCATATCGCATAGATCTCACTGTGAAAAGGCTTAAATGGCTTTTTTGACCTAAGTTTAATGATTGCGCTCAAATCAAATGTCCTATAACCAAATTTTCAAATGTAATTACTAGATTGTGATACAATACACTAATGGGTGAAGTTTGGTTGACTTCTGCGCAGCGGTTTGGGAGTTAACATCAAAATTACATTTCTCGGCCATATCGCATAGGTCTCACTGTGAAAAGGCTTAAATGACTTTTTTAATTAAGTTTAATGATTGCGCTCAAACCAAATGTCCTAGAACGAAATTTTCAAATGTAACTACTAGAATGTGATACAATACACTATTGGGTGAAGTTTAGTTGACTTCTGCGCAGCGGTTTGGGAGTTAACATCAAAATTACATTTCTCGGCCATATCGCATAGATCTCACTGTGAAAAGGCTTAAATGGCTTTTTTGACCAAAGTTTAATGATTGCGTTCAAACAAAATGTCCTAGAACAAAATTTTCAAATGTAACTAGATTGTGATACAATACACTATTGGGTGAAGTTTGGTTGACTTCTGCGCAGCGGTTTGGGAGTTAACATCAAAATTACATTTCTCGGCCATATCGCATAGATCTCACTGTGAAAAGGCTTAAATGGCTTTTTTGACCTAAGTTTGAGGATTGCGCTCAAATCAAATGTCCTAGAACCAAATTTTCACATGTAACTACTAGATTGTGATACAATACACTAATGGGTGAAGTTTGGTTGACTTCTGCGCAGCGGTTTGGGAGTTAACATCAAAATTACATTTCTCGGCCATATCGCATAGATCTCACTGTGAAAAGGCTTAAATGACTTTTTTAATTAAGTTTAATGATTGCGCTCAAACCAAATGTCCTAGAACGAAATTTTCAAATGTAACTACTAGAATGTGATACAATACACTATTGGGTGAAGTTTGGTTGACTTCTGCGCAGCGGTTTGGGAGTTAACATCAAAATTACATTTCTCGGCCATTTCGCATAGATCTCACTGTGAAAAGGCTTAAATGGCTTTTTTGACCAAAGTTTAATGATTGCGTTCAAACAAAATGTCCTAGAACAAAATTTTCAAATGTAACTAGATTGTGATACAATACACTATTGGGTGAAGTTTGGTTGACTTCTGCGCAGCGGTTTGGGAGTTAACATCAAAATTACATTTCTCGGCCATATCGCATAGATCTCACTGTGAAAAGGCTTAAATGGCTTTTTTGACCTAAGTTTGAGGATTGCGCTCAAATCAAATGTCCTAGAACCAAATTTTCACATGTAACTACTAGATTGTGATACAATACACTAATGGGTGAAGTTTGGTTGACTTCTGCGCAGCGGTTTGGGAGTTAACATCAAAATTACATTTCTCGGCCATATCGCATAGATCTCACTGTGAAAAGGCTTAAATGACTTTTTTAATTAAGTTTGATGATTGCGCTCAAACAAAATTTCCTAGAACAAAATTTTCAAATGTAACTACTAGATTGTGATACAATACACTATTGGGTGAAGTTTGGTTGACTTCTGTGCAGCGGTTTGGGAGTTAACATCAAAATTACATTTCTCGGCCATATCGCATAGATCTCACTGTGAAAAGGCTTAAATGGCTTTTTTGACCTAAGTTTAA
The DNA here is from genome assembly GCF_030265065.1 of Corythoichthys intestinalis. Lineage (NCBI taxonomy): Eukaryota > Metazoa > Chordata > Actinopteri > Syngnathiformes > Syngnathidae > Corythoichthys > Corythoichthys intestinalis. The sequence goes on along the minus strand of NW_026651601.1, from coordinate 670,138 downwards.
TGATTGCGCTCAAACCAAATGTCCTAGAACGAAATTTTCAAATGTAACTACTAGAATGTGATACAATACACTATTGGGTGAAGTTTGGTTGACTTCTGCGCAGCGGTTTGGGAGTTAACATCAAAATTACATTTCTCGGCCATATCGCATAGATCTCACTGTGAAAAGGCTTAAATGGCTTTTTTGACCTAAGTTTGAGGATTGCGCTCAAATCAAATGTCCTAGAACCAAATTTCCACATGTAACTACTAGATTGTGATTCAATACACTAATGGGTGAAGTTTGGTTGACTTCTGCGCAGCGGTTTGGGAGTTAACATCAAAATTACATTTCTCGGCCATATCGCATAAATCTCACTGTGAAAAGGCTTAAATGGCTTTTTTGACCTAAGTTTGAGGATTGCGCTCAAATCAAATGTCCAATAACCAAATTTCCACATGTAACTACTAGATTGTGATACAATACACTAATGGGTGAAGTTTGGTTGACTTCTGAGCAGCGGTTTGGGAGTTAACATCAAAATTACATTTCTCGGCCATATCACATAGATCTCACTGTGAAAAGGCTTAAATGACTTTTTTAATTAAGTTTGATGATTGCGTTCAAACAAAATGTCATAGAACAAAATTTTCAAATGTAACTACTAGATTGTGATACAATACACTATTGGGTGAAGTTTGGTTGACTTCTGCGCAGCGGTTTGGGAGTTAACATCAAAATTACATTTCTCGGCCATATCGCAGAGATCTCACTGTGAAAAGGCTTAAATGGCTTTTTTGACCTAAGTTTGAGGATTGCGCTCAAATCAAATGTCCTAGAACCAAATTTCCACATGTAATTACTAGATTGTGATACAATACACTAATGGGTGAAGTTTGGTTGACTTCTGCGCAGCGGTTTGGGAGTTAACATCAAAATTACATTTCTCGGCCATATCGCATAGATCTCACTGTGAAAAGGCTTAAATGACTTTTTTAATTAAGTTTAATGATTGCGCTCAAACCAAATGTCCTAGAACGAAATTTTCAAATGTAACTACTAGAATGTGATACAATACACTATTGGGTGAAGTTTAGTTGACTTCTGCGCAGCGGTTTGGGAGTTAACATCAAAATTACATTTCTCGGCCATATCGCATAGATCTCACTGTGAAAAGGCTTAAATGGCTTTTTTGACCTAAGTTTAATGATTGCGCTCAAACCAAATGTCCTAGAACGAAATTTTCAAATGTAACTACTAGAATGTGATACAATACACTATTGGGTGAAGTTTAGTTGACTTCTGCGCAGCGGTTTGGGAGTTAACATCAAAATTACATTTCTCGGCCATATCGCATAGATCTCACTGTGAAAAGGCTTAAATGGCTTTTTTGACCTAAGTTTGAGGATTGCGCTCAAATCAAATGTCCTAGAACCAAATTTTCACATGTAACTACTAGATTGTGATACAATACACTAATGGGTGAAGTTTGGTTGACTTCTGCGCAGCGGTTTGGGAGTTAACATCAAAATTACATTTCTCGGCCATATCGCATAGATCTCACTGTGAAAAGGCTTAAATGACTTTTTTAATTAAGTTTGATGATTGCGCTCAAACAAAATTTCCTAGAACAAAATTTTCAAATGTAACTACTAGATTGTGATACAATAAACTATTGGGTGAAGTTTAGTTGACTTCTGCGCAGCGGTTTGGGAGTTAACATCAAAATTACATTTCTCGGCCATATCGCATAGATCTCACTGTGAAAAGGCTTAAATGACTTTTTTAATTAAGTTTGATGATTGCGCTCAAACCAAATGTCCTAGAACGAAATTTTCAAATGTAACTACTAGAATGTGATACAATACACTATTGGGTGAATTTTAGTTGACTTCTGCGCAGCGGTTTGGGAGTTAACATCAAAATTACATTTCTCGGCCATATCGCATAGATCTCACTGTGAAAAGGCTTAAATGGCTTTTTTGACCTAAGTTTAATGATTGTGCTCAAACCAAATGTCCTAGAACGAAATTTTCAAATGTAACTACTAGAATGTGATACAATACACTATTGGGTGAAGTTTAGTTGACTTCTGCGCAGCGGTTTGGGAGTTAACATCAAAATTACATTTCTCGGCCATATCGCATAGATCTCACTGTGAAAAGGCTTAAATGACTTTTTTAATTAAGTTTGATGATTGCGTTCAAACAAAATGTCATAGAACAAAATTTTCAAATGTAACTACTAGATTGTGATACAATACACTATTGGGTGAAGTTTGGTTGACTTCTGCGCAGCGGTTTGGGAGTTAACATCAAAATTACATTTCTCGGCCATATCGCATAGATCTCACTGTGAAAAGGCTTAAATGGCTTTTTTGACCTAAGTTTAATGATTGCGCTCAAATCAAATGTCCTATAACCAAATTTTCAAATGTAATTACTAGATTGTGATACAATACACTAATGGGTGAAGTTTGGTTGACTTCTGCGCAGCGGTTTGGGAGTTAACATCAAAATTACATTTCTCGGCCATATCGCATAGATCTCACTGTGAAAAGGCTTAAATGACTTTTTTAATTAAGTTTAATGATTGCGCTCAAACCAAATGTCCTAGAACGAAATTTTCAAATGTAACTACTAGAATGTGATACAATACACTATTGGGTGAAGTTTAGTTGACTTCTGCGCAGCGGTTTGGGAGTTAACATCAAAATTACATTTCTCGGCCATATCGCATAGATCTCACTGTGAAAAGGCTTAAATGGCTTTTTTGACCAAAGTTTAATGATTGCGTTCAAACAAAATGTCCTAGAACAAAATTTTCAAATGTAACTAGATTGTGATACAATACACTAATGGGTGAAGTTTGGTTGACTTCTGCGCAGCGGTTTGGGAGTTAACATCAAAATTACATTTCTCGGCCATATCGCATAGATCTCACTGTGAAAAGGCTTAAATGACTTTTTTAATTAAGTTTAATGATTGCGCTCAAACCAAATGTCCTAGAACGAAATTTTCAAATGTAACTACTAGAATGTGATACAATACACTATTGGGTGAAGTTTGGTTGACTTCTGCGCAGCGGTTTGGGAGTTAACATCAAAATTACATTTCTCGGCCATTTCGCATAGATCTCACTGTGAAAAGGCTTAAATGGCTTTTTTGACCAAAGTTTAATGATTGCGTTCAAACAAAATGTCCTAGAACAAAATTTTCAAATGTAACTAGATTGTGATACAATACACTATTGGGTGAAGTTTGGTTGACTTCTGCGCAGCGGTTTGGGAGTTAACATCAAAATTACATTTCTCGGCCATATCGCATAGATCTCACTGTGAAAAGGCTTAAATGGCTTTTTTGACCTAAGTTTGAGGATTGCGCTCAAATCAAATGTCCTAGAACCAAATTTTCACATGTAACTACTAGATTGTGATACAATACACTAATGGGTGAAGTTTGGTTGACTTCTGCGCAGCGGTTTGGGAGTTAACATCAAAATTACATTTCTCGGCCATATCGCATAGATCTCACTGTGAAAAGGCTTAAATGACTTTTTTAATTAAGTTTGATGATTGCGCTCAAACAAAATTTCCTAGAACAAAATTTTCAAATGTAACTACTAGATTGTGATACAATACACTATTGGGTGAAGTTTGGTTGACTTCTGTGCAGCGGTTTGGGAGTTAACATCAAAATTACATTTCTCGGCCATATCGCATAGATCTCACTGTGAAAAGGCTTAAATGGCTTTTTTGACCTAAGTTTAATGATTGCGCTCAAACCAAATGTCCTAGAACGAAATTTTCAAATGTAACTACTAGAATGTGATACAATACACTATTGGGTGAAGTTTGGTTGACTTCTGCGCAGCGGTTTGGGAGTTAACATCAAAATTACATTTCTCGGCCATATCGCATAGATCTCACTGTGAAAAGGCTTAAATGGCTTTTTTGACCTAAGTTTGAGGATTGCGCTCAAATCAAATGTCCTAGAACCAAATTTCCACATGTAACTACTAGATTGTGATTCAATACACTAATGGGTGAAGTTTGGTTGACTTCTGCGCAGCGGTTTGGGAGTTAACATCAAAATTACATTTCTCGGCCATATCGCATAGATCTCACTGTGAAAAGGCTTAAATGGCTTTTTTGACCTAAGTTTGAGGATTGCGCTCAAATCAAATGTCCAATAACCAAATTTCCACATGTAACTACTAGATTGTGATACAATACACTAATGGGTGAAGTTTGGTTGACTTCTGAGCAGCGGTTTGGGAGTTAACATCAAAATTACATTTCTCGGCCATATCACATAGATCTCACTGTGAAAAGGCTTAAATGACTTTTTTAATTAAGTTTGATGATTGCGTTCAAACAAAATGTCATAGAACAAAATTTTCAAATGTAACTACTAGATTGTGATACAATACACTATTGGGTGAAGTTTGGTTGACTTCTGCGCAGCGGTTTGGGAGTTAACATCAAAATTACATTTCTCGGCCATATCGCAGAGATCTCACTGTGAAAAGGCTTAAATGGCTTTTTTGACCTAAGTTTGAGGATTGCGCTCAAATCAAATGTCCTAGAACCAAATTTCCACATGTAATTACTAGATTGTGATACAATACACTAATGGGTGAAGTTTGGTTGACTTCTGCGCAGCGGTTTGGGAGTTAACATCAAAATTACATTTCTCGGCCATATCGCATAGATCTCACTGTGAAAAGGCTTAAATGACTTTTTTAATTAAGTTTAATGATTGCGCTCAAACCAAATGTCCTAGAACGAAATTTTCAAATGTAACTACTAGAATGTGATACAATACACTATTGGGTGAAGTTTAGTTGACTTCTGCGCAGCGGTTTGGGAGTTAACATCAAAATTACATTTCTCGGCCATATCGCATAGATCTCACTGTGAAAAGGCTTAAATGGCTTTTTTGACCTAAGTTTAATGATTGCGCTCAAACCAAATGTCCTAGAACGAAATTTTCAAATGTAACTACTAGAATGTGATACAATACACTATTGGGTGAAGTTTAGTTGACTTCTGCGCAGCGGTTTGGGAGTTAACATCAAAATTACATTTCTCGGCCATATCGCATAGATCTCACTGTGAAAAGGCTTAAATGGCTTTTTTGACCTAAGTTTGAGGATTGCGCTCAAATCAAATGTCCTAGAACCAAATTTTCACATGTAACTACTAGATTGTGATACAATACACTAATGGGTGAAGTTTGGTTGACTTCTGCGCAGCGGTTTGGGAGTTAACATCAAAATTACATTTCTCGGCCATATCGCATAGATCTCACTGTGAAAAGGCTTAAATGACTTTTTTAATTAAGTTTGATGATTGCGCTCAAACAAAATTTCCTAGAACAAAATTTTCAAATGTAACTACTAGATTGTGATACAATACACTATTGGGTGAAGTTTAGTTGACTTCTGCGCAGCGGTTTGGGAGTTAACATCAAAATTACATTTCTCGGCCATATCGCATAGATCTCACTGTGAAAAGGCTTAAATGACTTTTTTAATTAAGTTTGATGATTGCGTTCAAACAAAATGTCATAGAACAAAATTTTCAAATGTAACTACTAGATTGTGATACAATACACTATTGGGTGAAGTTTGGTTGACTTCTGCGCAGCGGTTTGGGAGTTAACATCAAAATTACATTTCTCGGCCATATCGCATAGATCTCACTGTGAAAAGGCTTAAATGGCTTTTTTGACCTAAGTTTGAGGATTGCGCTCAAATCAAATGTCCTAGAACCAAATTTCCACATGTAACTACTAGATTGTGATACAATACACTAATGGTTGAAGTTTGGTTGACTTCTGCGCAGCGGTTTGGGAGTGAACATCAAAATTACATTTCTCGGCCATATCGCATAGATCTCACTGTGAAAAGGCTTAAATGACTTTTTTTAATTAAGTTTGAAGATTGCGCTCAAATCAAATGTCCTAGAACTAAATTTCCAAATGTAATTACTAGATTGTGATACAATACACTAATGGGTGAAGTTTGGTTGACTTCTGCGCAGCGGTTTGGGAGTTAACATCAAAATTACATTTCTCGGCCATATCGCATAGATCTCACTGTGAAAAGGCTTAAATGACTTTTTTAATTAAGTTTAATGATTGCGCTCAAACCAAATGTCCTAGAACGAAATTTTCAAATGTAACTACTAGAATGTGATACAATACACTATTGGGTGAAGTTTAGTTGACTTCTGCGCAGCGGTTTGGGAGTTAACATCAAAATTACATTTCTCGGCCATATCGCATAGATCTCACTGTGAAAAGGCTTAAATGGCTTTTTTGACCAAAGTTTAATGATTGCGTTCAAACAAAATGTCCTAGAACAAAATTTTCAAATGTAACTAGATTGTGATACAATACACTATTGGGTGAAGTTTGGTTGACTTCTGCGCAGCGGTTTGGGAGTTAACATCAAAATTACATTTCTCGGCCATATCGCATAGATCTCACTGTGAAAAGGCTTAAATGGCTTTTTTGACCTAAGTTTGAGGATTGCGCTCAAATCAAATGTCCTAGAACCAAATTTTCACATGTAACTACTAGATTGTGATACAATACACTAATGGGTGAAGTTTGGTTGACTTCTGCGCAGCGGTTTGGGAGTTAACATCAAAATTACATTTCTCGGCCATATCGCATAGATCTCACTGTGAAAAGGCTTAAATGACTTTTTTAATTAAGTTTGATGATTGCGCTCAAACAAAATTTCCTAGAACAAAATTTTCAAATGTAACTACTAGATTGTGATACAATACACTATTGGGTGAAGTTTGGTTGACTTCTGTGCAGCGGTTTGGGAGTTAACATCAAAATTACATTTCTCGGCCATATCGCATAGATCTCACTGTGAAAAGGCTTAAATGGCTTTTTTGACCTAAGTTTAATGATTGCGCTCAAACCAAATGTCCTAGAACGAAATTTTCAAATGTAACTACTAGAATGTGATACAATACACTATTGGGTGAAGTTTGGTTGACTTCTGCGCAGCGGTTTGGGAGTTAACATCAAAATTACATTTCTCGGCCATATCGCATAGATCTCACTGTGAAAAGGCTTAAATGACTTTTTTAATTAAGTTTAATGATTGCGCTCAAACCAAATGTCCTAGAACGAAATTTTCAAATGTAACTACTAGAATGTGATACAATACACTATTGGGTGAAGTTTAGTTGACTTCTGCGCAGCGGTTTGGGAGTTAACATCAAAATTACATTTCTCGGCCATATCGCATAGATCTCACTGTGAAAAGGCTTAAATGGCTTTTTTGACCTAAGTTTAATGATTGCGCTCAAACCAAATGTCCTAGAACGAAATTTTCAAATGTAACTACTAGAATGTGATACAATACACTATTGGGTGAAGTTTAGTTGACTTCTGCGCAGCGGTTTGGGAGTTAACATCAAAATTACATTTCTCGGCCATATCGCATAGATCTCACTGTGAAAAGGCTTAAATGACTTTTTTAATTAAGTTTGATGATTGCGTTCAAACAAAATGTCATAGAACAAAATTTTCAAATGTAATTACTAGATTGTGATACAATACACTATTGGGTGAAGTTTGGTTGACTTCTGCGCAGCGGTTTGGGAGTTAACATCAAAATTACATTTCTCGGCCATATCGCAGAGATCTCACTGTGAAAAGGCTTAAATGGCTTTTTTGACCTAAGTTTGAGGATTGCGCTCAAATCAAATGTCCTAGAACCAAATTTCCACATGTAATTACTAGATTGTGATACAATACACTAATGGGTGAAGTTTGGTTGACTTCTGCGCAGCGGTTTGGGAGTTAACATCAAAATTACATTTCTCGGCCATATCGCATAGATCTCACTGTGAAAAGGCTTAAATGACTTTTTTAATTAAGTTTAATGATTGCGCTCAAACCAAATGTCCTAGAACGAAATTTTCAAATGTAACTACTAGAATGTGATACAATACACTATTGGGTGAATTTTAGTTGACTTCTGCGCAGCGGTTTGGGAGTTAACATCAAAATTACATTTCTCGGCCATATCGCATAGATCTCACTGTGAAAAGGCTTAAATGGCTTTTTTGACCTAAGTTTAATGATTGCGCTCAAACCAAATGTCCTAGAACGAAATTTTCAAATGTAACTACTAGAATGTGATACAATACACTATTGGGTGAAGTTTAGTTGACTTCTGCGCAGCGGTTTGGGAGTTAACATCAAAATTACATTTCTCGGCCATATCGCATAGATCTCACTGTGAAAAGGCTTAAATGACTTTTTTAATTAAGTTTGATGATTGCGTTCAAACAAAATGTCATAGAACAAAATTTTCAAATGTAACTACTAGATTGTGATACAATACACTATTGGGTGAAGTTTGGTTGACTTCTGCGCAGCGGTTTGGGAGTTAACATCAAAATTACATTTCTCGGCCATATCGCATAGATCTCACTGTGAAAAGGCTTAAATGGCTTTTTTGACCTAAGTTTAATGATTGCGCTCAAATCAAATGTCCTATAACCAAATTTTCAAATGTAATTACTAGATTGTGATACAATACACTAATGGGTGAAGTTTGGTTGACTTCTGCGCAGCGGTTTGGGAGTTAACATCAAAATTACATTTCTCGGCCATATCGCATAGATCTCACTGTGAAAAGGCTTAAATGACTTTTTTAATTAAGTTTAATGATTGCGCTCAAACCAAATGTCCTAGAACGAAATTTTCAAATGTAACTACTAGAATGTGATACAATACACTATTGGGTGAAGTTTAGTTGACTTCTGCGCAGCGGTTTGGGAGTTAACATCAAAATTACATTTCTCGGCCATATCGCATAGATCTCACTGTGAAAAGGCTTAAATGGCTTTTTTGACCAAAGTTTAATGATTGCGTTCAAACAAAATGTCCTAGAACAAAATTTTCAAATGTAACTAGATTGTGATACAATACACTATTGGGTGAAGTTTGGTTGACTTCTGCGCAGCGGTTTGGGAGTTAACATCAAAATTACATTTCTCGGCCATATCGCATAGATCTCACTGTGAAAAGGCTTAAATGACTTTTTTAATTAAGTTTGATGATTGCGCTCAAACAAAATTTCCTAGAACAAAATTTTCAAATGTAACTACTAGATTGTGATACAATACACTATTGGGTGAAGTTTGGTTGACTTCTGTGCAGCGGTTTGGGAGTTAACATCAAAATTACATTTCTCGGCCATATCGCATAGATCTCACTGTGAAAAGGCTTAAATGGCTTTTTTGACCTAAGTTTGAGGATTGCGCTCAAATCAAATGTCCTAGAACCAAATTTTCACATGTAACTACTAGATTGTGATACAATACACTAATGGGTGAAGTTTGGTTGACTTCTGCGCAGCGGTTTGGGAGTTAACATCAAAATTACATTTCTCGGCCATATCGCATAGATCTCACTGTGAAAAGGCTTAAATGACTTTTTTAATTAAGTTTAATGATTGCGCTCAAACCAAATGTCCTAGAACGAAATTTTCAAATGTAACTACTAGAATGTGATACAATACACTATTGGGTGAAGTTTAGTTGACTTCTGCGCAGCGGTTTGGGAGTTAACATCAAAATTACATTTCTCGGCCATATCGCATAGATCTCACTGTGAAAAGGCTTAAATGGCTTTTTTGACCAAAGTTTAATGATTGCGTTCAAACAAAATGTCCTAGAACAAAATTTTCAAATGTAACTAGATTGTGATACAATACACTATTGGGTGAAGTTTGGTTGACTTCTGCGCAGCGGTTTGGGAGTTAACATCAAAATTACATTTCTCGGCCATATCGCATAGATCTCACTGTGAAAAGGCTTAAATGGCTTTTTTGACCTAAGTTTGAGGATTGCGCTCAAATCAAATGTCCTAGAACCAAATTTTCACATGTAACTACTAGATTGTGATACAATACACTAATGGGTGAAGTTTGGTTGACTTCTGCGCAGCGGTTTGGGAGTTAACATCAAAATTACATTTCTCGGCCATATCGCATAGATCTCACTGTGAAAAGGCTTAAATGACTTTTTTAATTAAGTTTGATGATTGCGCTCAAACAAAATTTCCTAGAACAAAATTTTCAAATGTAACTACTAGATTGTGATACAATACACTATTGGGTGAAGTTTGGTTGACTTCTGCGCAGCGGTTTGGGAGTTAACATCAAAATTACATTTCTCGGCCATATCGCATAGATCTCACTGTGAAAAGGCTTAAATGGCTTTTTTGACCTAAGTTTAATGATTGCGCTCAAACCAAATGTCCTAGAACGAAATTTTCAAATGTAACTACTAGAATGTGATACAATACACTATTGGGTGAAGTTTGGTTGACTTCTGCGCAGCGGTTTGGGAGTTAACATCAAAATTACATTTCTCGGCCATATCGCATAGATCTCACTGTGAAAAGGCTTAAATGGCTTTTTTGACCTAAGTTTGAGGATTGCGCTCAAATCAAATGTCCTAGAACCAAATTTCCACATGTAACTACTAGATTGTGATACAATACACTAATGGGTGAAGTTTGGTTGACTTCTGCGCAGCGGTTTGGGAGTTAACATCAAAATTACATTTCTCGGCCATATCGCATAGATCTCACTGTGAAAAGGCTTAAATGGCTTTTTTGACCTAAGTTTGAGGATTGCGCTCAAATCAAATGTCCAATAACCAAATTTCCACATGTAACTACTAGATTGTGATACAATACACTATTGGGTGAAGTTTGGTTGACTTCTGCGCAGCGGTTTGGGAGTTAACATCAAAATTACATTTCTCGGCCATATCGCAGAGATCTCACTGTGAAAAGGCTTAAATGGCTTTTTTGACCTAAGTTTGAGGATTGCGCTCAAATCAAATGTCCTAGAACCAAATTTCCACATGTAATTACTAGATTGTGATACAATACACTAATGGGTGAAGTTTGGTTGACTTCTGCGCAGCGGTTTGGGAGTTAACATCAAAATTACATTTCTCGGCCATATCGCATAGATCTCACTGTGAAAAGGCTTAAATGACTTTTTTAATTAAGTTTAATGATTGCGCTCAAACCAAATGTCCTAGAACGAAATTTTCAAATGTAACTACTAGAATGTGATACAATACACTATTGGGTGAAGTTTAGTTGACTTCTGCGCAGCGGTTTGGGAGTTAACATCAAAATTACATTTCTCGGCCATATCGCATAGATCTCACTGTGAAAAGGCTTAAATGACTTTTTTAATTAAGTTTGATGATTGCGTTCAAACAAAATGTCATAGAACAAAATTTTCAAATGTAACTACTAGATTGTGATACAATACACTATTGGGTGAAGTTTGGTTGACTTCTGCGCAGCGGTTTGGGAGTTAACATCAAAATTACATTTCTCGGCCATATCGCATAGATCTCACTGTGAAAAGGCTTAAATGGCTTTTTTGACCTAAGTTTAATGATTGCGCTCAAATCAAATGTCCTATAACCAAATTTTCAAATGTAATTACTAGATTGTGATACAATACACTAATGGGTGAAGTTTGGTTGACTTCTGCGCAGCGGTTTGGGAGTTAACATCAAAATTACATTTCTCGGCCATATCGCATAGATCTCACTGTGAAAAGGCTTAAATGGCTTTTTTGACCTAAGTTTGAGGATTGCGCTCAAATCAAATGTCCTAGAACCAAATTTTCACATGTAACTACTAGATTGTGATACAATACACTAATGGGTGAAGTTTGGTTGACTTCTGCGCAGCGGTTTGGGAGTTAACATCAAAATTACATTTCTCGGCCATATCGCATAGATCTCACTGTGAAAAGGCTTAAATGACTTTTTTAATTAAGTTTGATGATTGCGCTCAAACAAAATTTCCTAGAACAAAATTTTCAAATGTAACTACTAGATTGTGATACAATACACTATTGGGTGAAGTTTGGTTGACTTCTGTGCAGCGGTTTGGGAGTTAACATCAAAATTACATTTCTCGGCCATATCGCATAGATCTCACTGTGAAAAGGCTTAAATGGCTTTTTTGACCTAAGTTTAATGATTGCGCTCAAACCAAATGTCCTAGAACGAAATTTTCAAATGTAACTACTAGAATGTGATACAATACACTATTGGGTGAAGTTTGGTTGACTTCTGCGCAGCGGTTTGGGAGTTAACATCAAAATTACATTTCTCGGCCATATCGCATAGATCTCACTGTGAAAAGGCTTAAATGACTTTTTTAATTAAGTTTAATGATTGCGCTCAAACCAAATGTCCTAGAACGAAATTTTCAAATGTAACTACTAGAATGTGATACAATACACTATTGGGTGAAGTTTAGTTGACTTCTGCGCAGCGGTTTGGGAGTTAACATCAAAATTACATTTCTCGGCCATATCGCATAGATCTCACTGTGAAAAGGCTTAAATGGCTTTTTTGACCTAAGTTTAATGATTGCGCTCAAACCAAATGTCCTAGAACGAAATTTTCAAATGTAACTACTAGAATGTGATACAATACACTATTGGGTGAAGTTTAGTTGACTTCTGCGCAGCGGTTTGGGAGTTAACATCAAAATTACATTTCTCGGCCATATCGCATAGATCTCACTGTGAAAAGGCTTAAATGACTTTTTTAATTAAGTTTGATGATTGCGTTCAAACAAAATGTCATAGAACAAAATTTTCAAATGTAATTACTAGATTGTGATACAATACACTATTGGGTGAAGTTTGGTTGACTTCTGCGCAGCGGTTTGGGAGTTAACATCAAAATTACATTTCTCGGCCATATCGCAGAGATCTCACTGTGAAAAGGCTTAAATGGCTTTTTTGACCTAAGTTTGAGGATTGCGCTCAAATCAAATGTCCTAGAACCAAATTTCCACATGTAATTACTAGATTGTGATACAATACACTAATGGGTGAAGTTTGGTTGACTTCTGCGCAGCGGTTTGGGAGTTAACATCAAAATTACATTTCTCGGCCATATCGCATAGATCTCACTGTGAAAAGGCTTAAATGACTTTTTTAATTAAGTTTAATGATTGCGCTCAAACCAAATGTCCTAGAACGAAATTTTCAAATGTAACTACTAGAATGTGATACAATACACTATTGGGTGAATTTTAGTTGACTTCTGCGCAGCGGTTTGGGAGTTAACATCAAAATTACATTTCTCGGCCATATCGCATAGATCTCACTGTGAAAAGGCTTAAATGGCTTTTTTGACCTAAGTTTAATGATTGCGCTCAAACCAAATGTCCTAGAACGAAATTTTCAAATGTAACTACTAGAATGTGATACAATACACTATTGGGTGAAGTTTAGTTGACTTCTGCGCAGCGGTTTGGGAGTTAACATCAAAATTACATTTCTCGGCCATATCGCATAGATCTCACTGTGAAAAGGCTTAAATGACTTTTTTAATTAAGTTTGATGATTGCGTTCAAACAAAATGTCATAGAACAAAATTTTCAAATGTAACTACTAGATTGTGATACAATACACTATTGGGTGAAGTTTGGTTGACTTCTGCGCAGCGGTTTGGGAGTTAACATCAAAATTACATTTCTCGGCCATATCGCATAGATCTCACTGTGAAAAGGCTTAAATGGCTTTTTTGACCTAAGTTTAATGATTGCGCTCAAATCAAATGTCCTATAACCAAATTTTCAAATGTAATTACTAGATTGTGATACAATACACTAATGGGTGAAGTTTGGTTGACTTCTGCGCAGCGGTTTGGGAGTTAACATCAAAATTACATTTCTCGGCCATATCGCATAGATCTCACTGTGAAAAGGCTTAAATGACTTTTTTAATTAAGTTTAATGATTGCGCTCAAACCAAATGTCCTAGAACGAAATTTTCAAATGTAACTACTAGAATGTGATACAATACACTATTGGGTGAAGTTTAGTTGACTTCTGCGCAGCGGTTTGGGAGTTAACATCAAAATTACATTTCTCGGCCATATCGCATAGATCTCACTGTGAAAAGGCTTAAATGGCTTTTTTGACCAAAGTTTAATGATTGCGTTCAAACAAAATGTCCTAGAACAAAATTTTCAAATGTAACTAGATTGTGATACAATACACTATTGGGTGAAGTTTGGTTGACTTCTGCGCAGCGGTTTGGGAGTTAACATCAAAATTACATTTCTCGGCCATATCGCATAGATCTCACTGTGAAAAGGCTTAAATGACTTTTTTAATTAAGTTTGATGATTGCGCTCAAACAAAATTTCCTAGAACAAAATTTTCAAATGTAACTACTAGATTGTGATACAATACACTATTGGGTGAAGTTTGGTTGACTTCTGTGCAGCGGTTTGGGAGTTAACATCAAAATTACATTTCTCGGCCATATCGCATAGATCTCACTGTGAAAAGGCTTAAATGGCTTTTTTGACCTAAGTTTGAGGATTGCGCTCAAATCAAATGTCCTAGAACCAAATTTTCACATGTAACTACTAGATTGTGATACAATACACTAATGGGTGAAGTTTGGTTGACTTCTGCGCAGCGGTTTGGGAGTTAACATCAAAATTACATTTCTCGGCCATATCGCATAGATCTCACTGTGAAAAGGCTTAAATGACTTTTTTAATTAAGTTTAATGATTGCGCTCAAACCAAATGTCCTAGAACGAAATTTTCAAATGTAACTACTAGAATGTGATACAATACACTATTGGGTGAAGTTTAGTTGACTTCTGCGCAGCGGTTTGGGAGTTAACATCAAAATTACATTTCTCGGCCATATCGCATAGATCTCACTGTGAAAAGGCTTAAATGGCTTTTTTGACCAAAGTTTAATGATTGCGTTCAAACAAAATGTCCTAGAACAAAATTTTCAAATGTAACTAGATTGTGATACAATACACTATTGGGTGAAGTTTGGTTGACTTCTGCGCAGCGGTTTGGGAGTTAACATCAAAATTACATTTCTCGGCCATATCGCATAGATCTCACTGTGAAAAGGCTTAAATGGCTTTTTTGACCTAAGTTTGAGGATTGCGCTCAAATCAAATGTCCTAGAACCAAATTTTCACATGTAACTACTAGATTGTGATACAATACACTAATGGGTGAAGTTTGGTTGACTTCTGCGCAGCGGTTTGGGAGTTAACATCAAAATTACATTTCTCGGCCATATCGCATAGATCTCACTGTGAAAAGGCTTAAATGGCTTTTTTGACCTAAGTTTGAGGATTGCGCTCAAATCAAATGTCCAATAACCAAATTTCCACATGTAACTACTAGATTGTGATACAATACACTAATGGGTGAAGTTTGGTTGACTTCTGCACAGCGGTTTGGGAGTTAACATCAAAATTACATTTCTCGGCCATATCACATAGATCTCACTGTGAAAAGGCTTAAATGACTTTTTTAATTAAGTTTGATGATTGCGTTCAAACAAAATGTCATAGAACAAAATTTTCAAATGTAACTACTAGATTGTGATACAATACACTATTGGGTGAAGTTTGGTTGACTTCTGCGCAGCGGTTTGGGAGTTAACATCAAAATTACATTTCTCGGCCATATCGCAGAGATCTCACTGTGAAAAGGCTTAAATGGCTTTTTTGACCTAAGTTTGAGGATTGCGCTCAAATCAAATGTCCTAGAACCAAATTTCCACATGTAATTACTAGATTGTGATACAATACACTAATGGGTGAAGTTTGGTTGACTTCTGCGCAGCGGTTTGGGAGTTAACATCAAAATTACATTTCTCGGCCATATCGCATAGATCTCACTGTGAAAAGGCTTAAATGACTTTTTTAATTAAGTTTAATGATTGCGCTCAAACCAAATGTCCTAGAACGAAATTTTCAAATGTAACTACTAGAATGTGATACAATACACTATTGGGTGAAGTTTAGTTGACTTCTGCGCAGCGGTTTGGGAGTTAACATCAAAATTACATTTCTCGGCCATATCGCATAGATCTCACTGTGAAAAGGCTTAAATGACTTTTTTAATTAAGTTTGATGATTGCGTTCAAACAAAATGTCATAGAACAAAATTTTCAAATGTAACTACTAGATTGTGATACAATACACTATTGGGTGAAGTTTGGTTGACTTCTGCGCAGCGGTTTGGGAGTTAACATCAAAATTACATTTCTCGGCCATATCGCATAGATCTCACTGTGAAAAGGCTTAAATGGCTTTTTTGACCTAAGTTTAATGATTGCGCTCAAATCAAATGTCCTATAACCAAATTTTCAAATGTAATTACTAGATTGTGATACAATACACTAATGGGTGAAGTTTGGTTGACTTCTGCGCAGCGGTTTGGGAGTTAACATCAAAATTACATTTCTCGGCCATATCGCATAGATCTCACTGTGAAAAGGCTTAAATGACTTTTTTAATTAAGTTTAATGATTGCGCTCAAACCAAATGTCCTAGAACGAAATTTTCAAATGTAACTACTAGAATGTGATACAATACACTATTGGGTGAAGTTTAGTTGACTTCTGCGCAGCGGTTTGGGAGTTAACATCAAAATTACATTTCTCGGCCATATCGCATAGATCTCACTGTGAAAAGGCTTAAATGGCTTTTTTGACCAAAGTTTAATGATTGCGTTCAAACAAAATGTCCTAGAACAAAATTTTCAAATGTAACTAGATTGTGATACAATACACTATTGGGTGAAGTTTGGTTGACTTCTGCGCAGCGGTTTGGGAGTTAACATCAAAATTACATTTCTCGGCCATATCGCATAGATCTCACTGTGAAAAGGCTTAAATGGCTTTTTTGACCTAAGTTTGAGGATTGCGCTCAAATCAAATGTCCTAGAACCAAATTTTCACATGTAACTACTAGATTGTGATACAATACACTAATGGGTGAAGTTTGGTTGACTTCTGCGCAGCGGTTTGGGAGTTAACATCAAAATTACATTTCTCGGCCATATCGCATAGATCTCACTGTGAAAAGGCTTAAATGACTTTTTTAATTAAGTTTGATGATTGCGCTCAAACAAAATTTCCTAGAACAAAATTTTCAAATGTAACTACTAGATTGTGATACAATACACTATTGGGTGAAGTTTGGTTGACTTCTGTGCAGCGGTTTGGGAGTTAACATCAAAATTACATTTCTCGGCCATATCGCATAGATCTCACTGTGAAAAGGCTTAAATGGCTTTTTTGACCTAAGTTTAATGATTGCGCTCAAACCAAATGTCCTAGAACGAAATTTTCAAATGTAACTACTAGAATGTGATACAATACACTATTGGGTGAAGTTTGGTTGACTTCTGCGCAGCGGTTTGGGAGTTAACATCAAAATTACATTTCTCGGCCATATCGCATAGATCTCACTGTGAAAAGGCTTAAATGACTTTTTTAATTAAGTTTAATGATTGCGCTCAAACCAAATGTCCTAGAACGAAATTTTCAAATGTAACTAGATTGTGATACAATACACTATTGGGTGAAGTTTGGTTGACTTCTGCGCAGCGGTTTGGGAGTTAACATCAAAATTACATTTCTCGGCCATATCGCATAGATCTCACTGTGAAAAGGCTTAAATGGCTTTTTTGACCTAAGTTTGAGGATTGCGCTCAAATCAAATGTCCTAGAACCAAATTTTCACATGTAACTACTAGATTGTGATACAATACACTAATGGGTGAAGTTTGGTTGACTTCTGCGCAGCGGTTTGGGAGTTAACATCAAAATTACATTTCTCGGCCATATCGCATAGATCTCACTGTGAAAAGGCTTAAATGACTTTTTTAATTAAGTTTAATGATTGCGCTCAAACCAAATGTCCTAGAACGAAATTTTCAAATGTAACTACTAGAATGTGATACAATACACTATTGGGTGAAGTTTGGTTGACTTCTGCGCAGCGGTTTGGGAGTTAACATCAAAATTACATTTCTCGGCCATTTCGCATAGATCTCACTGTGAAAAGGCTTAAATGGCTTTTTTGACCAAAGTTTAATGATTGCGTTCAAACAAAATGTCCTAGAACAAAATTTTCAAATGTAACTAGATTGTGATACAATACACTATTGGGTGAAGTTTGGTTGACTTCTGCGCAGCGGTTTGGGAGTTAACATCAAAATTACATTTCTCGGCCATATCGCATAGATCTCACTGTGAAAAGGCTTAAATGGCTTTTTTGACCTAAGTTTGAGGATTGCGCTCAAATCAAATGTCCTAGAACCAAATTTTCACATGTAACTACTAGATTGTGATACAATACACTAATGGGTGAAGTTTGGTTGACTTCTGCGCAGCGGTTTGGGAGTTAACATCAAAATTACATTTCTCGGCCATATCGCATAGATCTCACTGTGAAAAGGCTTAAATGACTTTTTTAATTAAGTTTGATGATTGCGCTCAAACAAAATTTCCTAGAACAAAATTTTCAAATGTAACTACTAGATTGTGATACAATACACTATTGGGTGAAGTTTGGTTGACTTCTGTGCAGCGGTTTGGGAGTTAACATCAAAATTACATTTCTCGGCCATATCGCATAGATCTCACTGTGAAAAGGCTTAAATGGCTTTTTTGACCTAAGTTTAATGATTGCGCTCAAACCAAATGTCCTAGAACGAAATTTTCAAATGTAACTACTAGAATGTGATACAATACACTATTGGGTGAAGTTTGGTTGACTTCTGCGCAGCGGTTTGGGAGTTAACATCAAAATTACATTTCTCGGCCATATCGCATAGATCTCACTGTGAAAAGGCTTAAATGGCTTTTTTGACCTAAGTTTGAGGATTGCGCTCAAATCAAATGTCCTAGAACCAAATTTCCACATGTAACTACTAGATTGTGATTCAATACACTAATGGGTGAAGTTTGGTTGACTTCTGCGCAGCGGTTTGGGAGTTAACATCAAAATTACATTTCTCGGCCATATCGCATAAATCTCACTGTGAAAAGGCTTAAATGGCTTTTTTGACCTAAGTTTGAGGATTGCGCTCAAATCAAATGTCCAATAACCAAATTTCCACATGTAACTACTAGATTGTGATACAATACACTAATGGGTGAAGTTTGGTTGACTTCTGAGCAGCGGTTTGGGAGTTAACATCAAAATTACATTTCTCGGCCATATCACATAGATCTCACTGTGAAAAGGCTTAAATGACTTTTTTAATTAAGTTTGATGATTGCGTTCAAACAAAATGTCATAGAACAAAATTTTCAAATGTAACTACTAGATTGTGATACAATACACTATTGGGTGAAGTTTGGTTGACTTCTGCGCAGCGGTTTGGGAGTTAACATCAAAATTACATTTCTCGGCCATATCGCAGAGATCTCACTGTGAAAAGGCTTAAATGGCTTTTTTGACCTAAGTTTGAGGATTGCGCTCAAATCAAATGTCCTAGAACCAAATTTCCACATGTAATTACTAGATTGTGATACAATACACTAATGGGTGAAGTTTGGTTGACTTCTGCGCAGCGGTTTGGGAGTTAACATCAAAATTACATTTCTCGGCCATATCGCATAGATCTCACTGTGAAAAGGCTTAAATGACTTTTTTAATTAAGTTTAATGATTGCGCTCAAACCAAATGTCCTAGAACGAAATTTTCAAATGTAACTACTAGAATGTGATACAATACACTATTGGGTGAAGTTTAGTTGACTTCTGCGCAGCGGTTTGGGAGTTAACATCAAAATTACATTTCTCGGCCATATCGCATAGATCTCACTGTGAAAAGGCTTAAATGGCTTTTTTGACCTAAGTTTAATGATTGCGCTCAAACCAAATGTCCTAGAACGAAATTTTCAAATGTAACTACTAGAATGTGATACAATACACTATTGGGTGAAGTTTAGTTGACTTCTGCGCAGCGGTTTGGGAGTTAACATCAAAATTACATTTCTCGGCCATATCGCATAGATCTCACTGTGAAAAGGCTTAAATGGCTTTTTTGACCTAAGTTTGAGGATTGCGCTCAAATCAAATGTCTCAGAACCAAATTTTCACATGTAACTACTAGATTGTGATACAATACACTAATGGGTGAAGTTTGGTTGACTTCTGCGCAGCGGTTTGGGAGTTAACATCAAAATTACATTTCTCGGCCATATCGCATAGATCTCACTGTGAAAAGGCTTAAATGACTTTTTTAATTAAGTTTGATGATTGCGCTCAAACAAAATTTCCTAGAACAAAATTTTCAAATGTAACTACTAGATTGTGATACAATACACTATTGGGTGAAGTTTAGTTGACTTCTGCGCAGCGGTTTGGGAGTTAACATCAAAATTACATTTCTCGGCCATATCGCATAGATCTCACTGTGAAAAGGCTTAAATGACTTTTTTAATTAAGTTTGATGATTGTGTTCAAACAAAATGTCATAGAACAAAATTTTCAAATGTAACTACTAGATTGTGATACAATACACTATTGGGTGAAGTTTGGTTGACTTCTGCGCAGCGGTTTGGGAGTTAACATCAAAATTACATTTCTCGGCCATATCGCATAGATCTCACTGTGAAAAGGCTTAAATGGCTTTTTTGACCTAAGTTTGAGGATTGCGCTCAAATCAAATGTCCTAGAACCAAATTTCCACATGTAACTACTAGATTGTGATACAATACACTAATGGTTGAAGTTTGGTTGACTTCTGCGCAGCGGTTTGGGAGTGAACATCAAAATTACATTTCTCGGCCATATCGCATAGATCTCACTGTGAAAAGGCTTAAATGACTTTTTTTAATTAAGTTTGAAGATTGCGCTCAAATCAAATGTCCTAGAACTAAATTTCCAAATGTAACTACTAGATTGTGATAAAATACACTATTGGGTGAAGTTTGGTTGACTTCTGCGCAGCGGTTTGGGAGTTAACATCAAAATTACATTTCTCGGCCATATCGCATAGATCTCACTGTGAAAAGGCTTAAATGACTTTTTTAATTAAGTTTGATGATTGCGTTCAAACAAAATGTCCTAGAACAAAATTTTCAAATGTAACTACTAGATTGTGATACAATACACTATTGGGTGAAGTTTGGTTAACTTCTGCGCAGCGGTTTGGGAGTTAACATCAAAATTACATTTCTCGGCCATATCGCATAGATCTCACTGTGAAAAGGCTTAAATGGCTTTTTTGACCTAAGTTTGAGGATTGCGCTCAAATCAAATGTCCTAGAACCAAATTTCCACATGTAACTACTAGATTGTGATACAATACACTATTGGGTGAAGTTTGGTTGACTTCTGCGCAGCGGTTTGGGAGTTAACATCAAAATTACATTTCTCGGCCATATCGCATAGATCTCACTGTGAAAAGGCTTAAATGACTTTTTTAATTAAGTTTGATGATTGCGTTCAAACAAAATGTCCTAGAACAAAATTTTCAAATGTAACTACTAGATTGTGATACAATACACTAATGGGTGAAGTTTGGTTGACTTCTGCGCAGCGGTTTGGGAGTTAACATCAAAATTACATTTCTCGGCCATATCGCATAGATCTCACTGTGAAAAGGCTTAAATGACTTTTTTAATTAAGTTTAATGATTGCGCTCAAACCAAATATCCTAGAACGAAATTTTCAAATGTAACTACTAGAATGTGATACAATACACTATTGGGTGAAGTTTAGTTGACTTCTGCGCAGCGGTTTGGGAGTTAACATCAAAATTACATTTCTCGGCCATATCGCATAGATCTCACTGTGAAAAGGCTTAAATGGCTTTTTTGACCTAAGTTTAATGATTGCGCTCAAACCAAATGTCCTAGAACGAAATTTTTAAATGTAACTACCAGAATGTGATACAATACACTTTTGGGTGAAGTTTGATTGACTTCTGCGCAGCGGTTTGGGAGTTAACATCAAAATTACATTTCTCGGCCATATCGCATAGATCTCACTGTGAAAAGGCTTAAATGGCTTTTTTGACCTAAGTTTGAGGATTGCGCTCAAATCAAATGTCCTAGAACCAAATTTCTACATGTAACTACTAGATTGTGATACAATACACTAATGGGTGAAGTTTGGTTGACTTCTGCGCAGCGGTTTGGGAGTTAACATCAAAATTACATTTCTCGGCCATATCGCATTGATCTCACTGTGAAAAGGCTTAAATGACTTTTTTAATTAAGTTTGATGATTGCGCTCAAACAAAATGTCCTAGAACAAAATTTTCAAATGTAACTACTAGATTGTGATACAATACACTATTGGGTGAAGTTTGGTTGACTTCTGCGCAGCGGTTTGGGAGTTAACATCAAAATTACATTTCTCGGCCATATCGCATAGATCTCACTGTGAAAAGGCTTAAATGGCTTTTTTGACCTAAGTTTGAGGATTGCGCTCAAATCAAATGTCCTAGAACCAAATTTCCACATGTAACTACTAGATTGTGATACAATACACTAATGGTTGAAGTTTGGTTGACTTCTGCGCAGCGGTTTGGGAGTGAACATCAAAATTACATTTCTCGGCCATATCGCATAGATCTCACTGTGAAAAGGCTTAAATGACTTTTTTTAATTAAGTTTGAAGATTGCGCTCAAATCAAATGTCCTAGAACTAAATTTCCAAATGTAACTACTAGATTGTGATAAAATACACTATTGGGTGAAGTTTGGTTGACTTCTGCGCAGTGGTTTCGGAGTTAACATCAAAATTACATTTCTCGGCCATATCGCATAGATCTCACTGTGAACAGGCTTAAATGACTTTTTTAATTAAGTTTGATGATTGCGTTCAAACAAAATGTCCTAGAACAAAATTTTCAAATGTAACTACTAGATTGTGATACAATACACTATTGGGTGAAGTTTGGTTGACTTCTGCGCAGCGGTTTGGGAGTTAACATCAAAATTACATTTCTCGGCCATATCGCATATATCTCACTGTGAAAAGGCTTAAATGGCTTTTTTGACCTAAGTTTGAGGATTGCGCTCAAATCAAATGTCCTAGAACCAAATTTCCACATGTAACTACTAGATTGTGATACAATACACTATTGGGTGAAGTTTGGTTGACTTCTGCGCAGCGGTTTGGGAGTTAACATCAAAATTACATTTCTCGGCCATATCGCATAGATCTCACTGTGAAAAGGCTTAAATGACTTTTTTAATTAAGTTTGATGATTGCGTTCAAACAAAATGTCCTAGAACAAAATTTTCAAATGTAACTACTAGATTGTGATACAATACACTATTGGGTGAAGTTTGATTGACTTCTGCGCAGCGGTTTGGGAGTTAACATCAAAATTACATTTCTCGGCCATATCGCATAGATCTCACTGTGAAAAGGCTTAAATGGCTTTTTTGACCTAAGTTTAAAGATTGCGCTCAAACCAAATGTCCTAGAACGAAATTTTCAAATGTAACTACTAGAATGTGATACAATACACTATTGGGTGAAGTTTGGTTGACTTCTGCGCAGCGGTTTGGGAGTGAACATCAAAATTACATTTCTCGGCACTATCGCATAGATCTCACTGTGAAAAGGCTTAAATGACTTTTTTTAATTAAGTTTGAAGATTGCGCTCAAATCAAATGTCCTAGAACTAAATTTCCAAATGTAACTACTAGATTGTGATAAAATACATTATTGGGTGAAGTTTGGTTGACTTCTGCGCAGCGGTTTGGGAGTTAACATCAAAATTACATTTCTCGGCCATATCGCATAGATCTCACTGTGAAAAGGCTTAAATGGCTTTTTTGACCTAAGTTTGAGGATTGCGCTCAAATCAAATGTCCTAGAACCAAATTTTCACATGTAACTACTAGATTGTGATACAATACACTAATGGGTGAAGTTTGGTTGACTTCTGCGCAGCGGTTTGGGAGTTAACATCAAAATTACATTTCTCGGCCATATCGCATAGATCTCACTGTGAAAAGGCTTAAATGACTTTTTTAATTAAGTTTGATGATTGCGCTCAAACAAAATTTCCTAGAACAAAATTTTCAAATGTAACTACTAGATTGTGATACAATACACTATTGGGTGAAGTTTAGTTGACTTCTGCGCAGCGGTTTGGGAGTTAACATCAAAATTACATTTCTCGGCCATATCGCATAGATCTCACTGTGAAAAGGCTTAAATGACTTTTTTAATTAAGTTTGATGATTGCGCTCAAACCAAATGTCCTAGAACGAAATTTTCAAATGTAACTACTAGAATGTGATACAATACACTATTGGGTGAATTTTAGTTGACTTCTGCGCAGCGGTTTGGGAGTTAACATCAAAATTACATTTCTCGGCCATATCGCATAGATCTCACTGTGAAAAGGCTTAAATGGCTTTTTTGACCTAAGTTTAATGATTGTGCTCAAACCAAATGTCCTAGAACGAAATTTTCAAATGTAACTACTAGAATGTGATACAATACACTATTGGGTGAAGTTTGGTTGACTTCTGCGCAGCGGTTTGGGAGTTAACATCAAAATTACATTTCTCGGCCATATCGCATAGATCTCACTGTGAAAAGGCTTAAATGACTTTTTTAATTAAGTTTAATGATTGCGCTCAAACCAAATGTCCTAGAACGAAATTTTCAAATGTAACTACTAGAATGTGATACAATACACTATTGGGTGAAGTTTAGTTGACTTCTGCGCAGCGGTTTGGGAGTTAACATCAAAATTACATTTCTCGGCCATATCGCATAGATCTCACTGTGAAAAGGCTTAAATGGCTTTTTTGACCAAAGTTTAATGATTGCGTTCAAACAAAATGTCCTAGAACAAAATTTTCAAATGTAACTAGATTGTGATACAATACACTAATGGGTGAAGTTTGGTTGACTTCTGCGCAGCGGTTTGGGAGTTAACATCAAAATTACATTTCTCGGCCATATCGCATAGATCTCACTGTGAAAAGGCTTAAATGACTTTTTTAATTAAGTTTAATGATTGCGCTCAAACCAAATGTCCTAGAACGAAATTTTCAAATGTAACTACTAGAATGTGATACAATACACTATTGGGTGAAGTTTGGTTGACTTCTGCGCAGCGGTTTGGGAGTTAACATCAAAATTACATTTCTCGGCCATTTCGCATAGATCTCACTGTGAAAAGGCTTAAATGGCTTTTTTGACCAAAGTTTAATGATTGCGTTCAAACAAAATGTCCTAGAACAAAATTTTCAAATGTAACTAGATTGTGATACAATACACTATTGGGTGAAGTTTGGTTGACTTCTGCGCAGCGGTTTGGGAGTTAACATCAAAATTACATTTCTCGGCCATATCGCATAGATCTCACTGTGAAAAGGCTTAAATGGCTTTTTTGACCTAAGTTTGAGGATTGCGCTCAAATCAAATGTCCTAGAACCAAATTTTCACATGTAACTACTAGATTGTGATACAATACACTAATGGGTGAAGTTTGGTTGACTTCTGCGCAGCGGTTTGGGAGTTAACATCAAAATTACATTTCTCGGCCATATCGCATAGATCTCACTGTGAAAAGGCTTAAATGACTTTTTTAATTAAGTTTGATGATTGCGCTCAAACAAAATTTCCTAGAACAAAATTTTCAAATGTAACTACTAGATTGTGATACAATACACTATTGGGTGAAGTTTGGTTGACTTCTGTGCAGCGGTTTGGGAGTTAACATCAAAATTACATTTCTCGGCCATATCGCATAGATCTCACTGTGAAAAGGCTTAAATGGCTTTTTTGACCTAAGTTTAATGATTGCGCTCAAACCAAATGTCCTAGAACGAAATTTTCAAATGTAACTACTAGAATGTGATACAATACACTATTGGGTGAAGTTTGGTTGACTTCTGCGCAGCGGTTTGGGAGTTAACATCAAAATTACATTTCTCGGCCATATCGCATAGATCTCACTGTGAAAAGGCTTAAATGGCTTTTTTGACCTAAGTTTGAGGATTGCGCTCAAATCAAATGTCCTAGAACCAAATTTCCACATGTAACTACTAGATTGTGATTCAATACACTAATGGGTGAAGTTTGGTTGACTTCTGCGCAGCGGTTTGGGAGTTAACATCAAAATTACATTTCTCGGCCATATCGCATAAATCTCACTGTGAAAAGGCTTAAATGGCTTTTTTGACCTAAGTTTGAGGATTGCGCTCAAATCAAATGTCCAATAACCAAATTTCCACATGTAACTACTAGATTGTGATACAATACACTAATGGGTGAAGTTTGGTTGACTTCTGAGCAGCGGTTTGGGAGTTAACATCAAAATTACATTTCTCGGCCATATCACATAGATCTCACTGTGAAAAGGCTTAAATGACTTTTTTAATTAAGTTTGATGATTGCGTTCAAACAAAATGTCATAGAACAAAATTTTCAAATGTAACTACTAGATTGTGATACAATACACTATTGGGTGAAGTTTGGTTGACTTCTGCGCAGCGGTTTGGGAGTTAACATCAAAATTACATTTCTCGGCCATATCGCAGAGATCTCACTGTGAAAAGGCTTAAATGGCTTTTTTGACCTAAGTTTGAGGATTGCGCTCAAATCAAATGTCCTAGAACCAAATTTCCACATGTAATTACTAGATTGTGATACAATACACTAATGGGTGAAGTTTGGTTGACTTCTGCGCAGCGGTTTGGGAGTTAACATCAAAATTACATTTCTCGGCCATATCGCATAGATCTCACTGTGAAAAGGCTTAAATGACTTTTTTAATTAAGTTTAATGATTGCGCTCAAACCAAATGTCCTAGAACGAAATTTTCAAATGTAACTACTAGAATGTGATACAATACACTATTGGGTGAAGTTTAGTTGACTTCTGCGCAGCGGTTTGGGAGTTAACATCAAAATTACATTTCTCGGCCATATCGCATAGATCTCACTGTGAAAAGGCTTAAATGGCTTTTTTGACCTAAGTTTAATGATTGCGCTCAAACCAAATGTCCTAGAACGAAATTTTCAAATGTAACTACTAGAATGTGATACAATACACTATTGGGTGAAGTTTAGTTGACTTCTGCGCAGCGGTTTGGGAGTTAACATCAAAATTACATTTCTCGGCCATATCGCATAGATCTCACTGTGAAAAGGCTTAAATGGCTTTTTTGACCTAAGTTTGAGGATTGCGCTCAAATCAAATGTCCTAGAACCAAATTTTCACATGTAACTACTAGATTGTGATACAATACACTAATGGGTGAAGTTTGGTTGACTTCTGCGCAGCGGTTTGGGAGTTAACATCAAAATTACATTTCTCGGCCATATCGCATAGATCTCACTGTGAAAAGGCTTAAATGACTTTTTTAATTAAGTTTGATGATTGCGCTCAAACAAAATTTCCTAGAACAAAATTTTCAAATGTAACTACTAGATTGTGATACAATACACTATTGGGTGAAGTTTAGTTGACTTCTGCGCAGCGGTTTGGGAGTTAACATCAAAATTACATTTCTCGGCCATATCGCATAGATCTCACTGTGAAAAGGCTTAAATGACTTTTTTAATTAAGTTTGATGATTGCGTTCAAACAAAATGTCATAGAACAAAATTTTCAAATGTAACTACTAGATTGTGATACAATACACTATTGGGTGAAGTTTGGTTGACTTCTGCGCAGCGGTTTGGGAGTTAACATCAAAATTACATTTCTCGGCCATATCGCATAGATCTCACTGTGAAAAGGCTTAAATGGCTTTTTTGACCTAAGTTTGAGGATTGCGCTCAAATCAAATGTCCTAGAACCAAATTTCCACATGTAACTACTAGATTGTGATACAATACACTAATGGTTGAAGTTTGGTTGACTTCTGCGCAGCGGTTTGGGAGTGAACATCAAAATTACATTTCTCGGCCATATCGCATAGATCTCACTGTGAAAAGGCTTAAATGACTTTTTTTAATTAAGTTTGAAGATTGCGCTCAAATCAAATGTCCTAGAACTAAATTTCCAAATGTAATTACTAGATTGTGATACAATACACTAATGGGTGAAGTTTGGTTGACTTCTGCGCAGCGGTTTGGGAGTTAACATCAAAATTACATTTCTCGGCCATATCGCATAGATCTCACTGTGAAAAGGCTTAAATGACTTTTTTAATTAAGTTTAATGATTGCGCTCAAACCAAATGTCCTAGAACGAAATTTTCAAATGTAACTACTAGAATGTGATACAATACACTATTGGGTGAAGTTTAGTTGACTTCTGCGCAGCGGTTTGGGAGTTAACATCAAAATTACATTTCTCGGCCATATCGCATAGATCTCACTGTGAAAAGGCTTAAATGGCTTTTTTGACCTAAGTTTAATGATTGCGCTCAAACCAAATGTCCTAGAACGAAATTTTCAAATGTAACTACTAGAATGTGATACAATACACTATTGGGTGAAGTTTGGTTGACTTCTGCGCAGCGGTTTGGGAGTTAACATCAAAATTACATTTCTCGGCCATATCGCATAGATCTCACTGTGAAAAGGCTTAAATGACTTTTTTAATTAAGTTTAATGATTGCGCTCAAACCAAATGTCCTAGAACGAAATTTTCAAATGTAACTACTAGAATGTGATACAATACACTATTGGGTGAAGTTTAGTTGACTTCTGCGCAGCGGTTTGGGAGTTAACATCAAAATTACATTTCTCGGCCATATCGCATAGATCTCACTGTGAAAAGGCTTAAATGGCTTTTTTGACCTAAGTTTAATGATTGCGCTCAAACCAAATGTCCTAGAACGAAATTTTCAAATGTAACTACTAGAATGTGATACAATACACTATTGGGTGAAGTTTAGTTGACTTCTGCGCAGCGGTTTGGGAGTTAACATCAAAATTACATTTCTCGGCCATATCGCATAGATCTCACTGTGAAAAGGCTTAAATGACTTTTTTAATTAAGTTTGATGATTGCGTTCAAACAAAATGTCATAGAACAAAATTTTCAAATGTAACTACTAGATTGTGATACAATACACTATTGGGTGAAGTTTGGTTGACTTCTGCGCAGCGGTTTGGGAGTTAACATCAAAATTACATTTCTCGGCCATATCGCAGAGATCTCACTGTGAAAAGGCTTAAATGGCTTTTTTGACCTAAGTTTGAGGATTGCGCTCAAATCAAATGTCCTAGAACCAAATTTCCACATGTAATTACTAGATTGTGATACAATACACTAATGGGTGAAGTTTGGTTGACTTCTGCGCAGCGGTTTGGGAGTTAACATCAAAATTACATTTCTCGGCCATATCGCATAGATCTCACTGTGAAAAGGCTTAAATGACTTTTTTAATTAAGTTTAATGATTGCGCTCAAACCAAATGTCCTAGAACGAAATTTTCAAATGTAACTACTAGAATGTGATACAATACACTATTGGGTGAATTTTAGTTGACTTCTGCGCAGCGGTTTGGGAGTTAACATCAAAATTACATTTCTCGGCCATATCGCATAGATCTCACTGTGAAAAGGCTTAAATGGCTTTTTTGACCTAAGTTTAATGATTGCGCTCAAACCAAATGTCCTAGAACGAAATTTTCAAATGTAACTACTAGAATGTGATACAATACACTATTGGGTGAAGTTTAGTTGACTTCTGCGCAGCGGTTTGGGAGTTAACATCAAAATTACATTTCTCGGCCATATCGCATAGATCTCACTGTGAAAAGGCTTAAATGACTTTTTTAATTAAGTTTGATGATTGCGTTCAAACAAAATGTCATAGAACAAAATTTTCAAATGTAACTACTAGATTGTGATACAATACACTATTGGGTGAAGTTTGGTTGACTTCTGCGCAGCGGTTTGGGAGTTAACATCAAAATTACATTTCTCGGCCATATCGCATAGATCTCACTGTGAAAAGGCTTAAATGGCTTTTTTGACCTAAGTTTAATGATTGCGCTCAAATCAAATGTCCTATAACCAAATTTTCAAATGTAATTACTAGATTGTGATACAATACACTAATGGGTGAAGTTTGGTTGACTTCTGCGCAGTGGTTTGGGAGTTAACATCAAAATTACATTTCTCGGCCATATCGCATAGATCTCACTGTGAAAAGGCTTAAATGACTTTTTTAATTAAGTTTGATGATTGCGCTCAAACAAAATTTCCTAGAACAAAATTTTCAAATGTAACTACTAGATTGTGATACAATACACTATTGGGTGAAGTTTAGTTGACTTCTGCGCAGCGGTTTGGGAGTTAACATCAAAATTACATTTCTCGGCCATATCGCATAGATCTCACTGTGAAAAGGCTTAAATGACTTTTTTAATTAAGTTTGATGATTGTGTTCAAACAAAATGTCATAGAACAAAATTTTCAAATGTAACTACTAGATTGTGATACAATACACTATTGGGTGAAGTTTGGTTGACTTCTGCGCAGCGGTTTGGGAGTTAACATCAAAATTACATTTCTCGGCCATATCGCATAGATCTCACTGTGAAAAGGCTTAAATGGCTTTTTTGACCTAAGTTTGAGGATTGCGCTCAAATCAAATGTCCTAGAACCAAATTTCCACATGTAACTACTAGATTGTGATACAATACACTAATGGTTGAAGTTTGGTTGACTTCTGCGCAGCGGTTTGGGAGTGAACATCAAAATTACATTTCTCGGCCATATCGCATAGATCTCACTGTGAAAAGGCTTAAATGACTTTTTTTAATTAAGTTTGAAGATTGCGCTCAAATCAAATGTCCTAGAACTAAATTTCCAAATGTAACTACTAGATTGTGATAAAATACACTATTGGGTGAAGTTTGGTTGACTTCTGCGCAGCGGTTTGGGAGTTAACATCAAAATTACATTTCTCGGCCATATCGCATAGATCTCACTGTGAAAAGGCTTAAATGACTTTTTTAATTAAGTTTGATGATTGCGTTCAAACAAAATGTCCTAGAACAAAATTTTCAAATGTAACTACTAGATTGTGATACAATACACTATTGGGTGAAGTTTGGTTAACTTCTGCGCAGCGGTTTGGGAGTTAACATCAAAATTACATTTCTCGGCCATATCGCATAGATCTCACTGTGAAAAGGCTTAAATGGCTTTTTTGACCTAAGTTTGAGGATTGCGCTCAAATCAAATGTCCTAGAACCAAATTTCCACATGTAACTACTAGATTGTGATACAATACACTATTGGGTGAAGTTTGGTTGACTTCTGCGCAGCGGTTTGGGAGTTAACATCAAAATTACATTTCTCGGCCATATCGCATAGATCTCACTGTGAAAAGGCTTAAATGACTTTTTTAATTAAGTTTGATGATTGCGTTCAAACAAAATGTCCTAGAACAAAATTTTCAAATGTAACTACTAGATTGTGATACAATACACTAATGGGTGAAGTTTGGTTGACTTCTGCGCAGCGGTTTGGGAGTTAACATCAAAATTACATTTCTCGGCCATATCGCATAGATCTCACTGTGAAAAGGCTTAAATGACTTTTTTAATTAAGTTTAATGATTGCGCTCAAACCAAATATCCTAGAACGAAATTTTCAAATGTAACTACTAGAATGTGATACAATACACTATTGGGTGAAGTTTAGTTGACTTCTGCGCAGCGGTTTGGGAGTTAACATCAAAATTACATTTCTCGGCCATATCGCATAGATCTCACTGTGAAAAGGCTTAAATGGCTTTTTTGACCTAAGTTTAATGATTGCGCTCAAACCAAATGTCCTAGAACGAAATTTTTAAATGTAACTACCAGAATGTGATACAATACACTTTTGGGTGAAGTTTGATTGACTTCTGCGCAGCGGTTTGGGAGTTAACATCAAAATTACATTTCTCGGCCATATCGCATAGATCTCACTGTGAAAAGGCTTAAATGGCTTTTTTGACCTAAGTTTGAGGATTGCGCTCAAATCAAATGTCCTAGAACCAAATTTCTACATGTAACTACTAGATTGTGATACAATACACTAATGGGTGAAGTTTGGTTGACTTCTGCGCAGCGGTTTGGGAGTTAACATCAAAATTACATTTCTCGGCCATATCGCATTGATCTCACTGTGAAAAGGCTTAAATGACTTTTTTAATTAAGTTTGATGATTGCGCTCAAACAAAATGTCCTAGAACAAAATTTTCAAATGTAACTACTAGATTGTGATACAATATACTATTGGGTGAAGTTTGGTTGACTTCTGCGCAGCGGTTTGGGAGTTAACATCAAAATTACATTTCTCGGCCATATCGCATAGATCTCACTGTGAAAAGGCTTAAATGGCTTTTTTGACCTAAGTTTGAGGATTGCGCTCAAATCAAATGTCCTAGAACCAAATTTCCACATGTAACTACTAGA
This sequence comes from Corythoichthys intestinalis, assembly GCF_030265065.1. Lineage (NCBI taxonomy): Eukaryota > Metazoa > Chordata > Actinopteri > Syngnathiformes > Syngnathidae > Corythoichthys > Corythoichthys intestinalis. Next base: position 637,915 of record NW_026651601.1, on the reverse strand, counting down.
TTGTGATACAATACACTAATGGTTGAAGTTTGGTTGACTTCTGCGCAGCGGTTTGGGAGTGAACATCAAAATTACATTTCTCGGCCATATCGCATAGATCTCACTGTGAAAAGGCTTAAATGACTTTTTTTAATTAAGTTTGAAGATTGCGCTCAAATCAAATGTCCTAGAACTAAATTTCCAAATGTAACTACTAGATTGTGATAAAATACACTATTGGGTGAAGTTTGGTTGACTTCTGCGCAGTGGTTTCGGAGTTAACATCAAAATTACATTTCTCGGCCATATCGCATAGATCTCACTGTGAACAGGCTTAAATGACTTTTTTAATTAAGTTTGATGATTGCGTTCAAACAAAATGTCCTAGAACAAAATTTTCAAATGTAACTACTAGATTGTGATACAATACACTATTGGGTGAAGTTTGGTTGACTTCTGCGCAGCGGTTTGGGAGTTAACATCAAAATTACATTTCTCGGCCATATCGCATATATCTCACTGTGAAAAGGCTTAAATGGCTTTTTTGACCTAAGTTTGAGGATTGCGCTCAAATCAAATGTCCTAGAACCAAATTTCCACATGTAACTACTAGATTGTGATACAATACACTATTGGGTGAAGTTTGGTTGACTTCTGCGCAGCGGTTTGGGAGTTAACATCAAAATTACATTTCTCGGCCATATCGCATAGATCTCACTGTGAAAAGGCTTAAATGACTTTTTTAATTAAGTTTGATGATTGCGTTCAAACAAAATGTCCTAGAACAAAATTTTCAAATGTAACTACTAGATTGTGATACAATACACTATTGGGTGAAGTTTGATTGACTTCTGCGCAGCGGTTTGGGAGTTAACATCAAAATTACATTTCTCGGCCATATCGCATAGATCTCACTGTGAAAAGGCTTAAATGGCTTTTTTGACCTAAGTTTAAAGATTGCGCTCAAACCAAATGTCCTAGAACGAAATTTTCAAATGTAACTACTAGAATGTGATACAATACACTATTGGGTGAAGTTTGGTTGACTTCTGCGCAGCGGTTTGGGAGTGAACATCAAAATTACATTTCTCGGCACTATCGCATAGATCTCACTGTGAAAAGGCTTAAATGACTTTTTTTAATTAAGTTTGAAGATTGCGCTCAAATCAAATGTCCTAGAACTAAATTTCCAAATGTAACTACTAGATTGTGATAAAATACATTATTGGGTGAAGTTTGGTTGACTTCTGCGCAGCGGTTTGGGAGTTAACATCAAAATTACATTTCTCGGCCATATCGCATAGATCTCACTGTGAAAAGGCTTAAATGGCTTTTTTGACCTAAGTTTGAGGATTGCGCTCAAATCAAATGTCCTAGAACCAAATTTTCACATGTAACTACTAGATTGTGATACAATACACTAATGGGTGAAGTTTGGTTGACTTCTGCGCAGCGGTTTGGGAGTTAACATCAAAATTACATTTCTCGGCCATATCGCATAGATCTCACTGTGAAAAGGCTTAAATGACTTTTTTAATTAAGTTTGATGATTGCGCTCAAACAAAATTTCCTAGAACAAAATTTTCAAATGTAACTACTAGATTGTGATACAATACACTATTGGGTGAAGTTTAGTTGACTTCTGCGCAGCGGTTTGGGAGTTAACATCAAAATTACATTTCTCGGCCATATCGCATAGATCTCACTGTGAAAAGGCTTAAATGACTTTTTTAATTAAGTTTGATGATTGCGCTCAAACCAAATGTCCTAGAACGAAATTTTCAAATGTAACTACTAGAATGTGATACAATACACTATTGGGTGAATTTTAGTTGACTTCTGCGCAGCGGTTTGGGAGTTAACATCAAAATTACATTTCTCGGCCATATCGCATAGATCTCACTGTGAAAAGGCTTAAATGGCTTTTTTGACCTAAGTTTAATGATTGTGCTCAAACCAAATGTCCTAGAACGAAATTTTCAAATGTAACTACTAGAATGTGATACAATACACTATTGGGTGAAGTTTAGTTGACTTCTGCGCAGCGGTTTGGGAGTTAACATCAAAATTACATTTCTCGGCCATATCGCATAGATCTCACTGTGAAAAGGCTTAAATGACTTTTTTAATTAAGTTTGATGATTGCGTTCAAACAAAATGTCATAGAACAAAATTTTCAAATGTAACTACTAGATTGTGATACAATACACTATTGGGTGAAGTTTGGTTGACTTCTGCGCAGCGGTTTGGGAGTTAACATCAAAATTACATTTCTCGGCCATATCGCATAGATCTCACTGTGAAAAGGCTTAAATGGCTTTTTTGACCTAAGTTTAATGATTGCGCTCAAATCAAATGTCCTATAACCAAATTTTCAAATGTAATTACTAGATTGTGATACAATACACTAATGGGTGAAGTTTGGTTGACTTCTGCGCAGCGGTTTGGGAGTTAACATCAAAATTACATTTCTCGGCCATATCGCATAGATCTCACTGTGAAAAGGCTTAAATGACTTTTTTAATTAAGTTTAATGATTGCGCTCAAACCAAATGTCCTAGAACGAAATTTTCAAATGTAACTACTAGAATGTGATACAATACACTATTGGGTGAAGTTTAGTTGACTTCTGCGCAGCGGTTTGGGAGTTAACATCAAAATTACATTTCTCGGCCATATCGCATAGATCTCACTGTGAAAAGGCTTAAATGGCTTTTTTGACCAAAGTTTAATGATTGCGTTCAAACAAAATGTCCTAGAACAAAATTTTCAAATGTAACTAGATTGTGATACAATACACTAATGGGTGAAGTTTGGTTGACTTCTGCGCAGCGGTTTGGGAGTTAACATCAAAATTACATTTCTCGGCCATATCGCATAGATCTCACTGTGAAAAGGCTTAAATGACTTTTTTAATTAAGTTTAATGATTGCGCTCAAACCAAATGTCCTAGAACGAAATTTTCAAATGTAACTACTAGAATGTGATACAATACACTATTGGGTGAAGTTTGGTTGACTTCTGCGCAGCGGTTTGGGAGTTAACATCAAAATTACATTTCTCGGCCATTTCGCATAGATCTCACTGTGAAAAGGCTTAAATGGCTTTTTTGACCAAAGTTTAATGATTGCGTTCAAACAAAATGTCCTAGAACAAAATTTTCAAATGTAACTAGATTGTGATACAATACACTATTGGGTGAAGTTTGGTTGACTTCTGCGCAGCGGTTTGGGAGTTAACATCAAAATTACATTTCTCGGCCATATCGCATAGATCTCACTGTGAAAAGGCTTAAATGGCTTTTTTGACCTAAGTTTGAGGATTGCGCTCAAATCAAATGTCCTAGAACCAAATTTTCACATGTAACTACTAGATTGTGATACAATACACTAATGGGTGAAGTTTGGTTGACTTCTGCGCAGCGGTTTGGGAGTTAACATCAAAATTACATTTCTCGGCCATATCGCATAGATCTCACTGTGAAAAGGCTTAAATGACTTTTTTAATTAAGTTTGATGATTGCGCTCAAACAAAATTTCCTAGAACAAAATTTTCAAATGTAACTACTAGATTGTGATACAATACACTATTGGGTGAAGTTTGGTTGACTTCTGTGCAGCGGTTTGGGAGTTAACATCAAAATTACATTTCTCGGCCATATCGCATAGATCTCACTGTGAAAAGGCTTAAATGGCTTTTTTGACCTAAGTTTAATGATTGCGCTCAAACCAAATGTCCTAGAACGAAATTTTCAAATGTAACTACTAGAATGTGATACAATACACTATTGGGTGAAGTTTGGTTGACTTCTGCGCAGCGGTTTGGGAGTTAACATCAAAATTACATTTCTCGGCCATATCGCATAGATCTCACTGTGAAAAGGCTTAAATGGCTTTTTTGACCTAAGTTTGAGGATTGCGCTCAAATCAAATGTCCTAGAACCAAATTTCCACATGTAACTACTAGATTGTGATTCAATACACTAATGGGTGAAGTTTGGTTGACTTCTGCGCAGCGGTTTGGGAGTTAACATCAAAATTACATTTCTCGGCCATATCGCATAAATCTCACTGTGAAAAGGCTTAAATGGCTTTTTTGACCTAAGTTTGAGGATTGCGCTCAAATCAAATGTCCAATAACCAAATTTCCACATGTAACTACTAGATTGTGATACAATACACTAATGGGTGAAGTTTGGTTGACTTCTGAGCAGCGGTTTGGGAGTTAACATCAAAATTACATTTCTCGGCCATATCACATAGATCTCACTGTGAAAAGGCTTAAATGACTTTTTTAATTAAGTTTGATGATTGCGTTCAAACAAAATGTCATAGAACAAAATTTTCAAATGTAACTACTAGATTGTGATACAATACACTATTGGGTGAAGTTTGGTTGACTTCTGCGCAGCGGTTTGGGAGTTAACATCAAAATTACATTTCTCGGCCATATCGCAGAGATCTCACTGTGAAAAGGCTTAAATGGCTTTTTTGACCTAAGTTTGAGGATTGCGCTCAAATCAAATGTCCTAGAACCAAATTTCCACATGTAATTACTAGATTGTGATACAATACACTAATGGGTGAAGTTTGGTTGACTTCTGCGCAGCGGTTTGGGAGTTAACATCAAAATTACATTTCTCGGCCATATCGCATAGATCTCACTGTGAAAAGGCTTAAATGACTTTTTTAATTAAGTTTAATGATTGCGCTCAAACCAAATGTCCTAGAACGAAATTTTCAAATGTAACTACTAGAATGTGATACAATACACTATTGGGTGAAGTTTAGTTGACTTCTGCGCAGCGGTTTGGGAGTTAACATCAAAATTACATTTCTCGGCCATATCGCATAGATCTCACTGTGAAAAGGCTTAAATGGCTTTTTTGACCTAAGTTTAATGATTGCGCTCAAACCAAATGTCCTAGAACGAAATTTTCAAATGTAACTACTAGAATGTGATACAATACACTATTGGGTGAAGTTTAATTGACTTCTGCGCAGCGGTTTGGGAGTTAACATCAAAATTACATTTCTCGGCCATATCGCATAGATCTCACTGTGAAAAGGCTTAAATGGCTTTTTTGACCTAAGTTTGAGGATTGCGCTCAAATCAAATGTCCTAGAACCAAATTTTCACATGTAACTACTAGATTGTGATACAATACACTAATGGGTGAAGTTTGGTTGACTTCTGCGCAGCGGTTTGGGAGTTAACATCAAAATTACATTTCTCGGCCATATCGCATAGATCTCACTGTGAAAAGGCTTAAATGACTTTTTTAATTAAGTTTGATGATTGCGCTCAAACAAAATTTCCTAGAACAAAATTTTCAAATGTAACTACTAGATTGTGATACAATACACTATTGGGTGAAGTTTAGTTGACTTCTGCGCAGCGGTTTGGGAGTTAACATCAAAATTACATTTCTCGGCCATATCGCATAGATCTCACTGTGAAAAGGCTTAAATGACTTTTTTAATTAAGTTTGATGATTGCGTTCAAACAAAATGTCATAGAACAAAATTTTCAAATGTAACTACTAGATTGTGATACAATACACTATTGGGTGAAGTTTGGTTGACTTCTGCGCAGCGGTTTGGGAGTTAACATCAAAATTACATTTCTCGGCCATATCGCATAGATCTCACTGTGAAAAGGCTTAAATGGCTTTTTTGACCTAAGTTTAATGATTGCGCTCAAATCAAATGTCCTATAACCAAATTTTCAAATGTAATTACTAGATTGTGATACAATACACTAATGGGTGAAGTTTGGTTGACTTCTGCGCAGCGGTTTGGGAGTTAACATCAAAATTACATTTCTCGGCCATATCGCATAGATCTCACTGTGAAAAGGCTTAAATGACTTTTTTAATTAAGTTTAATGATTGCGCTCAAACCAAATGTCCTAGAACGAAATTTTCAAATGTAACTACTAGAATGTGATACAATACACTATTGGGTGAAGTTTAGTTGACTTCTGCGCAGCGGTTTGGGAGTTAACATCAAAATTACATTTCTCGGCCATATCGCATAGATCTCACTGTGAAAAGGCTTAAATGGCTTTTTTGACCAAAGTTTAATGATTGCGTTCAAACAAAATGTCCTAGAACAAAATTTTCAAATGTAACTAGATTGTGATACAATACACTAATGGGTGAAGTTTGGTTGACTTCTGCGCAGCGGTTTGGGAGTTAACATCAAAATTACATTTCTCGGCCATATCGCATAGATCTCACTGTGAAAAGGCTTAAATGACTTTTTTAATTAAGTTTAATGATTGCGCTCAAACCAAATGTCCTAGAACGAAATTTTCAAATGTAACTACTAGAATGTGATACAATACACTATTGGGTGAAGTTTGGTTGACTTCTGCGCAGCGGTTTGGGAGTTAACATCAAAATTACATTTCTCGGCCATTTCGCATAGATCTCACTGTGAAAAGGCTTAAATGGCTTTTTTGACCAAAGTTTAATGATTGCGTTCAAACAAAATGTCCTAGAACAAAATTTTCAAATGTAACTAGATTGTGATACAATACACTATTGGGTGAAGTTTGGTTGACTTCTGCGCAGCGGTTTGGGAGTTAACATCAAAATTACATTTCTCGGCCATATCGCATAGATCTCACTGTGAAAAGGCTTAAATGGCTTTTTTGACCTAAGTTTGAGGATTGCGCTCAAATCAAATGTCCTAGAACCAAATTTTCACATGTAACTACTAGATTGTGATACAATACACTAATGGGTGAAGTTTGGTTGACTTCTGCGCAGCGGTTTGGGAGTTAACATCAAAATTACATTTCTCGGCCATATCGCATAGATCTCACTGTGAAAAGGCTTAAATGACTTTTTTAATTAAGTTTGATGATTGCGCTCAAACAAAATTTCCTAGAACAAAATTTTCAAATGTAACTACTAGATTGTGATACAATACACTATTGGGTGAAGTTTGGTTGACTTCTGTGCAGCGGTTTGGGAGTTAACATCAAAATTACTTTTCTCGGCCATATCGCATAGATCTCACTGTGAAAAGGCTTAAATGGCTTTTTTGACCTAAGTTTAATGATTGCGCTCAAACCAAATGTCCTAGAACGAAATTTTCAAATGTAACTACTAGAATGTGATACAATACACTATTGGGTGAAGTTTGGTTGACTTCTGCGCAGCGGTTTGGGAGTTAACATCAAAATTACATTTCTCGGCCATATCGCATAGATCTCACTGTGAAAAGGCTTAAATGGCTTTTTTGACCTAAGTTTGAGGATTGCGCTCAAATCAAATGTCCTAGAACCAAATTTCCACATGTAACTACTAGATTGTGATTCAATACACTAATGGGTGAAGTTTGGTTGACTTCTGCGCAGCGGTTTGGGAGTTAACATCAAAATTACATTTCTCGGCCATATCGCATAAATCTCACTGTGAAAAGGCTTAAATGGCTTTTTTGACCTAAGTTTGAGGATTGCGCTCAAATCAAATGTCCAATAACCAAATTTCCACATGTAACTACTAGATTGTGATACAATACACTAATGGGTGAAGTTTGGTTGACTTCTGAGCAGCGGTTTGGGAGTTAACATCAAAATTACATTTCTCGGCCATATCACATAGATCTCACTGTGAAAAGGCTTAAATGACTTTTTTAATTAAGTTTGATGATTGCGTTCAAACAAAATGTCATAGAACAAAATTTTCAAATGTAACTACTAGATTGTGATACAATACACTATTGGGTGAAGTTTGGTTGACTTCTGCGCAGCGGTTTGGGAGTTAACATCAAAATTACATTTCTCGGCCATATCGCAGAGATCTCACTGTGAAAAGGCTTAAATGGCTTTTTTGACCTAAGTTTGAGGATTGCGCTCAAATCAAATGTCCTAGAACCAAATTTCCACATGTAATTACTAGATTGTGATACAATACACTAATGGGTGAAGTTTGGTTGACTTCTGCGCAGCGGTTTGGGAGTTAACATCAAAATTACATTTCTCGGCCATATCGCATAGATCTCACTGTGAAAAGGCTTAAATGACTTTTTTAATTAAGTTTAATGATTGCGCTCAAACCAAATGTCCTAGAACGAAATTTTCAAATGTAACTACTAGAATGTGATACAATACACTATTGGGTGAAGTTTAGTTGACTTCTGCGCAGCGGTTTGGGAGTTAACATCAAAATTACATTTCTCGGCCATATCGCATAGATCTCACTGTGAAAAGGCTTAAATGGCTTTTTTGACCTAAGTTTAATGATTGCGCTCAAACCAAATGTCCTAGAACGAAATTTTCAAATGTAACTACTAGAATGTGATACAATACACTATTGGGTGAAGTTTAATTGACTTCTGCGCAGCGGTTTGGGAGTTAACATCAAAATTACATTTCTCGGCCATATCGCATAGATCTCACTGTGAAAAGGCTTAAATGGCTTTTTTGACCTAAGTTTGAGGATTGCGCTCAAATCAAATGTCCTAGAACCAAATTTTCACATGTAACTACTAGATTGTGATACAATACACTAATGGGTGAAGTTTGGTTGACTTCTGCGCAGCGGTTTGGGAGTTAACATCAAAATTACATTTCTCGGCCATATCGCATAGATCTCACTGTGAAAAGGCTTAAATGACTTTTTTAATTAAGTTTGATGATTGCGCTCAAACAAAATTTCCTAGAACAAAATGTTCAAATGTAACTACTAGATTGTGATACAATACACTATTGGGTGAAGTTTAGTTGACTTCTGCGCAGCGGTTTGGGAGTTAACATCAAAATTACATTTCTCGGCCATATCGCATAGATCTCACTGTGAAAAGGCTTAAATGACTTTTTTAATTAAGTTTGATGATTGCGTTCAAACAAAATGTCATAGAACAAAATTTTCAAATGTAACTACTAGATTGTGATACAATACACTATTGGGTGAAGTTTGGTTGACTTCTGCGCAGCGGTTTGGGAGTTAACATCAAAATTACATTTCTCGGCCATATCGCATAGATCTCACTGTGAAAAGGCTTAAATGGCTTTTTTGACCTAAGTTTGAGGATTGCGCTCAAATCAAATGTCCTAGAACCAAATTTCCACATGTAACTACTAGATTGTGATACAATACACTAATGGTTGAAGTTTGGTTGACTTCTGCGCAGCGGTTTGGGAGTGAACATCAAAATTACATTTCTCGGCCATATCGCATAGATCTCACTGTGAAAAGGCTTAAATGACTTTTTTTAATTAAGTTTGAAGATTGCGCTCAAATCAAATGTCCTAGAACTAAATTTCCAAATGTAATTACTAGATTGTGATACAATACACTAATGGGTGAAGTTTGGTTGACTTCTGCGCAGCGGTTTGGGAGTTAACATCAAAATTACATTTCTCGGCCATATCGCATAGATCTCACTGTGAAAAGGCTTAAATGACTTTTTTAATTAAGTTTAATGATTGCGCTCAAACCAAATGTCCTAGAACGAAATTTTCAAATGTAACTACTAGAATGTGATACAATACACTATTGGGTGAAGTTTAGTTGACTTCTGCGCAGCGGTTTGGGAGTTAACATCAAAATTACATTTCTCGGCCATATCGCATAGATCTCACTGTGAAAAGGCTTAAATGGCTTTTTTGACCAAAGTTTAATGATTGCGTTCAAACAAAATGTCCTAGAACAAAATTTTCAAATGTAACTAGATTGTGATACAATACACTATTGGGTGAAGTTTGGTTGACTTCTGCGCAGCGGTTTGGGAGTTAACATCAAAATTACATTTCTCGGCCATATCGCATAGATCTCACTGTGAAAAGGCTTAAATGGCTTTTTTGACCTAAGTTTGAGGATTGCGCTCAAATCAAATGTCCTAGAACCAAATTTTCACATGTAACTACTAGATTGTGATACAATACACTAATGGGTGAAGTTTGGTTGACTTCTGCGCAGCGGTTTGGGAGTTAACATCAAAATTACATTTCTCGGCCATATCGCATAGATCTCACTGTGAAAAGGCTTAAATGACTTTTTTAATTAAGTTTGATGATTGCGCTCAAACAAAATTTCCTAGAACAAAATTTTCAAATGTAACTACTAGATTGTGATACAATACACTATTGGGTGAAGTTTGGTTGACTTCTGTGCAGCGGTTTGGGAGTTAACATCAAAATTACATTTCTCGGCCATATCGCATAGATCTCACTGTGAAAAGGCTTAAATGGCTTTTTTGACCTAAGTTTAATGATTGCGCTCAAACCAAATGTCCTAGAACGAAATTTTCAAATGTAACTACTAGAATGTGATACAATACACTATTGGGTGAAGTTTGGTTGACTTCTGCGCAGCGGTTTGGGAGTTAACATCAAAATTACATTTCTCGGCCATATCGCATAGATCTCACTGTGAAAAGGCTTAAATGACTTTTTTAATTAAGTTTAATGATTGCGCTCAAACCAAATGTCCTAGAACGAAATTTTCAAATGTAACTACTAGAATGTGATACAATACACTATTGGGTGAAGTTTAGTTGACTTCTGCGCAGCGGTTTGGGAGTTAACATCAAAATTACATTTCTCGGCCATATCGCATAGATCTCACTGTGAAAAGGCTTAAATGGCTTTTTTGACCTAAGTTTAATGATTGCGCTCAAACCAAATGTCCTAGAACGAAATTTTCAAATGTAACTACTAGAATGTGATACAATACACTATTGGGTGAAGTTTAGTTGACTTCTGCGCAGCGGTTTGGGAGTTAACATCAAAATTACATTTCTCGGCCATATCGCATAGATCTCACTGTGAAAAGGCTTAAATGACTTTTTTAATTAAGTTTGATGATTGCGTTCAAACAAAATGTCATAGAACAAAATTTTCAAATGTAACTACTAGATTGTGATACAATACACTATTGGGTGAAGTTTGGTTGACTGCTGCGCAGCGGTTTGGGAGTTAACATCAAAATTACATTTCTCGGCCATATCGCATAGATCTCACTGTGAAAAGGCTTAAATGGCTTTTTTGACCTAAGTTTAATGATTGCGCTCAAACCAAATGTCCTAGAACGAAATTTTCAAATGTAACTACTAGAATGTGATACAATACACTATTGGGTGAAGTTTAGTTGACTTCTGCGCAGCGGTTTGGGAGTTAACATCAAAATTACATTTCTCGGCCATATCGCATAGATCTCACTGTGAAAAGGCTTAAATGACTTTTTTAATTAAGTTTGATGATTGCGTTCAAACAAAATGTCATAGAACAAAATTTTCAAATGTAACTACTAGATTGTGATACAATACACTATTGGGTGAAGTTTGGTTGACTTCTGCGCAGCGGTTTGGGAGTTAACATCAAAATTACATTTCTCGGCCATATCGCATAGATCTCACTGTGAAAAGGCTTAAATGGCTTTTTTGACCTAAGTTTAATGATTGCGCTCAAATCAAATGTCCTATAACCAAATTTTCAAATGTAATTACTAGATTGTGATACAATACACTAATGGGTGAAGTTTGGTTGACTTCTGCGCAGCGGTTTGGGAGTTAACATCAAAATTACATTTCTCGGCCATATCGCATAGATCTCACTGTGAAAAGGCTTAAATGACTTTTTTAATTAAGTTTAATGATTGCGCTCAAACCAAATGTCCTAGAACGAAATTTTCAAATGTAACTACTAGAATGTGATACAATACACTATTGGGTGAAGTTTAGTTGACTTCTGCGCAGCGGTTTGGGAGTTAACATCAAAATTACATTTCTCGGCCATATCGCATAGATCTCACTGTGAAAAGGCTTAAATGGCTTTTTTGACCAAAGTTTAATGATTGCGTTCAAACAAAATGTCCTAGAACAAAATTTTCAAATGTAACTAGATTGTGATACAATACACTATTGGGTGAAGTTTGGTTGACTTCTGCGCAGCGGTTTGGGAGTTAACATCAAAATTACATTTCTCGGCCATATCGCACTGTGAAAAGGCTTAAATGACTTTTTTAATTAAGTTTGATGATTGCGCTCAAACAAAATTTCCTAGAACAAAATTTTCAAATGTAACTACTAGATTGTGATACAATACACTATTGGGTGAAGTTTGGTTGACTTCTGTGCAGCGGTTTGGGAGTTAACATCAAAATTACATTTCTCGGCCATATCGCATAGATCTCACTGTGAAAAGGCTTAAATGGCTTTTTTGACCTAAGTTTGAGGATTGCGCTCAAATCAAATGTCCTAGAACCAAATTTTCACATGTAACTACTAGATTGTGATACAATACACTAATGGGTGAAGTTTGGTTGACTTCTGCGCAGCGGTTTGGGAGTTAACATCAAAATTACATTTCTCGGCCATATCGCATAGATCTCACTGTGAAAAGGCTTAAATTACTTTTTTAATTAAGTTTAATGATTGCGCTCAAACCAAATGTCCTAGAACGAAATTTTCAAATGTAACTACTAGAATGTGATACAATACACTATTGGGTGAAGTTTAGTTGACTTCTGCGCAGCGGTTTGGGAGTTAACATCAAAATTACATTTCTCGGCCATATCGCATAGATCTCACTGTGAAAAGGCTTAAATGGCTTTTTTGACCAAAGTTTAATGATTGCGTTCAAACAAAATGTCCTAGAACAAAATTTTCAAATGTAACTAGATTGTGATACAATACACTATTGGGTGAAGTTTGGTTGACTTCTGCGCAGCGGTTTGGGAGTTAACATCAAAATTACATTTCTCGGCCATATCGCATAGATCTCACTGTGAAAAGGCTTAAATGGCTTTTTTGACCTAAGTTTGAGGATTGCGCTCAAATCAAATGTCCTAGAACCAAATTTTCACATGTAACTACTAGATTGTGATACAATACACTAATGGGTGAAGTTTGGTTGACTTCTGCGCAGCGGTTTGGGAGTTAACATCAAAATTACATTTCTCGGCCATATCGCATAGATCTCACTGTGAAAAGGCTTAAATGACTTTTTTAATTAAGTTTGATGATTGCGCTCAAACAAAATTTCCTAGAACAAAATTTTCAAATGTAACTACTAGATTGTGATACAATACACTATTGGGTGAAGTTTGGTTGACTTCTGTGCAGCGGTTTGGGAGTTAACATCAAAATTACATTTCTCGGCCATATCGCATAGATCTCACTGTGAAAAGGCTTAAATGGCTTTTTTGACCTAAGTTTAATGATTGCGCTCAAACCAAATGTCCTAGAACGAAATTTTCAAATGTAACTACTAGAATGTGATACAATACACTATTGGGTGAAGTTTGGTTGACTTCTGCGCAGCGGTTTGGGAGTTAACATCAAAATTACATTTCTCGGCCATATCGCATAGATCTCACTGTGAAAAGGCTTAAATGGCTTTTTTGACCTAAGTTTGAGGATTGCGCTCAAATCAAATGTCCTAGAACCAAATTTCCACATGTAACTACTAGATTGTGATACAATACACTAATGGGTGAAGTTTGGTTGACTTCTGCGCAGCGGTTTGGGAGTTAACATCAAAATTACATTTCTCGGCCATATCGCATAGATCTCACTGTGAAAAGGCTTAAATGGCTTTTTTGACCTAAGTTAGAGGATTGCGCTCAAATCAAATGTCCAATAACCAAATTTCCACATGTAACTACTAGATTGTGATACAATACACTAATGGGTGAAGTTTGGTTGACTTCTGAGCAGCGGTTTGGGAGTTAACATCAAAATTACATTTCTCGGCCATATCACATAGATCTCACTGTGAAAAGGCTTAAATGACTTTTTTAATTAAGTTTGATGATTGCGTTCAAACAAAATGTCATAGAACAAAATTTTCAAATGTAACTACTAGATTGTGATACAATACACTATTGGGTGAAGTTTGGTTGACTTCTGCGCAGCGGTTTGGGAGTTAACATCAAAATTACATTTCTCGGCCATATCGCAGAGATCTCACTGTGAAAAGGCTTAAATGGCTTTTTTGACCTAAGTTTGAGGATTGCGCTCAAATCAAATGTCCTAGAACCAAATTTCCACATGTAATTACTAGATTGTGATACAATACACTAATGGGTGAAGTTTGGTTGACTTCTGCGCAGCGGTTTGGGAGTTAACATCAAAATTACATTTCTCGGCCATATCGCATAGATCTCACTGTGAAAAGGCTTAAATGACTTTTTTAATTAAGTTTAATGATTGCGCTCAAACCAAATGTCCTAGAACGAAATTTTCAAATGTAACTACTAGAATGTGATACAATACACTATTGGGTGAAGTTTAGTTGACTTCTGCGCAGCGGTTTGGGAGTTAACATCAAAATTACATTTCTCGGCCATATCGCATAGATCTCACTGTGAAAAGGCTTAAATGACTTTTTTAATTAAGTTTGATGATTGCGTTCAAACAAAATGTCATAGAACAAAATTTTCAAATGTAACTACTAGATTGTGATACAATACACTATTGGGTGAAGTTTGGTTGACTTCTGCGCAGCGGTTTGGGAGTTAACATCAAAATTACATTTCTCGGCCATATCGCATAGATCTCACTGTGAAAAGGCTTAAATGGCTTTTTTGACCTAAGTTTAATGATTGCGCTCAAATCAAATGTCCTATAACCAAATTTTCAAATGTAATTACTAGATTGTGATACAATACACTAATGGGTGAAGTTTGGTTGACTTCTGCGCAGCGGTTTGGGAGTTAACATCAAAATTACATTTCTCGGCCATATCGCATAGATCTCACTGTGAAAAGGCTTAAATGACTTTTTTAATTAAGTTTAATGATTGCGCTCAAACCAAATGTCCTAGAACGAAATTTTCAAATGTAACTACTAGAATGTGATACAATACACTATTGGGTGAAGTTTAGTTGACTTCTGCGCAGCGGTTTGGGAGTTAACATCAAAATTACATTTCTCGGCCATATCGCATAGATCTCACTGTGAAAAGGCTTAAATGGCTTTTTTGACCAAAGTTTAATGATTGCGTTCAAACAAAATGTCCTAGAACAAAATTTTCAAATGTAACTAGATTGTGATACAATACACTATTGGGTGAAGTTTGGTTGACTTCTGCGCAGCGGTTTGGGAGTTAACATCAAAATTACATTTCTCGGCCATATCGCATAGATCTCACTGTGAAAAGGCTTAAATGGCTTTTTTGACCTAAGTTTGAGGATTGCGCTCAAATCAAATGTCCTAGAACCAAATTTTCACATGTAACTACTAGATTGTGATACAATACACTAATGGGTGAAGTTTGGTTGACTTCTGCGCAGCGGTTTGGGAGTTAACATCAAAATTACATTTCTCGGCCATATCGCATAGATCTCACTGTGAAAAGGCTTAAATGACTTTTTTAATTAAGTTTGATGATTGCGCTCAAACAAAATTTCCTAGAACAAAATTTTCAAATGTAACTACTAGATTGTGATACAATACACTATTGGGTGAAGTTTGGTTGACTTCTGTGCAGCGGTTTGGGAGTTAACATCAAAATTACATTTCTCGGCCATATCGCATAGATCTCACTGTGAAAAGGCTTAAATGGCTTTTTTGACCTAAGTTTAATGATTGCGCTCAAACCAAATGTCCTAGAACGAAATTTTCAAATGTAACTACTAGAATGTGATACAATACACTATTGGGTGAAGTTTGGTTGACTTCTGCGCAGCGGTTTGGGAGTTAACATCAAAATTACATTTCTCGGCCATATCGCATAGATCTCACTGTGAAAAGGCTTAAATGACTTTTTTAATTAAGTTTAATGATTGCGCTCAAACCAAATGTCCTAGAACGAAATTTTCAAATGTAACTAGATTGTGATACAATACACTATTGGGTGAAGTTTGGTTGACTTCTGCGCAGCGGTTTGGGAGTTAACATCAAAATTACATTTCTCGGCCATATCGCATAGATCTCACTGTGAAAAGGCTTAAATGGCTTTTTTGACCTAAGTTTGAGGATTGCGCTCAAATCAAATGTCCTAGAACCAAATTTTCACATGTAACTACTAGATTGTGATACAATACACTAATGGGTGAAGTTTGGTTGACTTCTGCGCAGCGGTTTGGGAGTTAACATCAAAATTACATTTCTCGGCCATATCGCATAGATCTCACTGTGAAAAGGCTTAAATGACTTTTTTAATTAAGTTTAATGATTGCGCTCAAACCAAATGTCCTAGAACGAAATTTTCAAATGTAACTACTAGAATGTGATACAATACACTATTGGGTGAAGTTTGGTTGACTTCTGCGCAGCGGTTTGGGAGTTAACATCAAAATTACATTTCTCGGCCATTTCGCATAGATCTCACTGTGAAAAGGCTTAAATGGCTTTTTTGACCAAAGTTTAATGATTGCGTTCAAACAAAATGTCCTAGAACAAAATTTTCAAATGTAACTAGATTGTGATACAATACACTATTGGGTGAAGTTTGGTTGACTTCTGCGCAGCGGTTTGGGAGTTAACATCAAAATTACATTTCTCGGCCATATCGCATAGATCTCACTGTGAAAAGGCTTAAATGGCTTTTTTGACCTAAGTTTGAGGATTGCGCTCAAATCAAATGTCCTAGAACCAAATTTTCACATGTAACTACTAGATTGTGATACAATACACTAATGGGTGAAGTTTGGTTGACTTCTGCGCAGCGGTTTGGGAGTTAACATCAAAATTACATTTCTCGGCCATATCGCATAGATCTCACTGTGAAAAGGCTTAAATGACTTTTTTAATTAAGTTTGATGATTGCGCTCAAACAAAATTTCCTAGAACAAAATTTTCAAATGTAACTACTAGATTGTGATACAATACACTATTGGGTGAAGTTTGGTTGACTTCTGTGCAGCGGTTTGGGAGTTAACATCAAAATTACATTTCTCGGCCATATCGCATAGATCTCACTGTGAAAAGGCTTAAATGGCTTTTTTGACCTAAGTTTAATGATTGCGCTCAAACCAAATGTCCTAGAACGAAATTTTCAAATGTAACTACTAGAATGTGATACAATACACTATTGGGTGAAGTTTGGTTGACTTCTGCGCAGCGGTTTGGGAGTTAACATCAAAATTACATTTCTCGGCCATATCGCATAGATCTCACTGTGAAAAGGCTTAAATGGCTTTTTTGACCTAAGTTTGAGGATTGCGCTCAAATCAAATGTCCTAGAACCAAATTTCCACATGTAACTACTAGATTGTGATTCAATACACTAATGGGTGAAGTTTGGTTGACTTCTGCGCAGCGGTTTGGGAGTTAACATCAAAATTACATTTCTCGGCCATATCGCATAAATCTCACTGTGAAAAGGCTTAAATGGCTTTTTTGACCTAAGTTTGAGGATTGCGCTCAAATCAAATGTCCAATAACCAAATTTCCACATGTAACTACTAGATTGTGATACAATACACTAATGGGTGAAGTTTGGTTGACTTCTGAGCAGCGGTTTGGGAGTTAACATCAAAATTACATTTCTCGGCCATATCACATAGATCTCACTGTGAAAAGGCTTAAATGACTTTTTTAATTAAGTTTGATGATTGCGTTCAAACAAAATGTCATAGAACAAAATTTTCAAATGTAACTACTAGATTGTGATACAATACACTATTGGGTGAAGTTTGGTTGACTTCTGCGCAGCGGTTTGGGAGTTAACATCAAAATTACATTTCTCGGCCATATCGCAGAGATCTCACTGTGAAAAGGCTTAAATGGCTTTTTTGACCTAAGTTTGAGGATTGCGCTCAAATCAAATGTCCTAGAACCAAATTTCCACATGTAATTACTAGATTGTGATACAATACACTAATGGGTGAAGTTTGGTTGACTTCTGCGCAGCGGTTTGGGAGTTAACATCAAAATTACATTTCTCGGCCATATCGCATAGATCTCACTGTGAAAAGGCTTAAATGACTTTTTTAATTAAGTTTAATGATTGCGCTCAAACCAAATGTCCTAGAACGAAATTTTCAAATGTAACTACTAGAATGTGATACAATACACTATTGGGTGAAGTTTAGTTGACTTCTGCGCAGCGGTTTGGGAGTTAACATCAAAATTACATTTCTCGGCCATATCGCATAGATCTCACTGTGAAAAGGCTTAAATGGCTTTTTTGACCTAAGTTTAATGATTGCGCTCAAACCAAATGTCCTAGAACGAAATTTTCAAATGTAACTACTAGAATGTGATACAATACACTATTGGGTGAAGTTTAGTTGACTTCTGCGCAGCGGTTTGGGAGTTAACATCAAAATTACATTTCTCGGCCATATCGCATAGATCTCACTGTGAAAAGGCTTAAATGGCTTTTTTGACCTAAGTTTGAGGATTGCGCTCAAATCAAATGTCCTAGAACCAAATTTTCACATGTAACTACTAGATTGTGATACAATACACTAATGGGTGAAGTTTGGTTGACTTCTGCGCAGCGGTTTGGGAGTTAACATCAAAATTACATTTCTCGGCCATATCGCATAGATCTCACTGTGAAAAGGCTTAAATGACTTTTTTAATTAAGTTTGATGATTGCGCTCAAACAAAATTTCCTAGAACAAAATTTTCAAATGTAACTACTAGATTGTGATACAATACACTATTGGGTGAAGTTTAGTTGACTTCTGCGCAGCGGTTTGGGAGTTAACATCAAAATTACATTTCTCGGCCATATCGCATAGATCTCACTGTGAAAAGGCTTAAATGACTTTTTTAATTAAGTTTGATGATTGTGTTCAAACAAAATGTCATAGAACAAAATTTTCAAATGTAACTACTAGATTGTGATACAATACACTATTGGGTGAAGTTTGGTTGACTTCTGCGCAGCGGTTTGGGAGTTAACATCAAAATTACATTTCTCGGCCATATCGCATAGATCTCACTGTGAAAAGGCTTAAATGGCTTTTTTGACCTAAGTTTGAGGATTGCGCTCAAATCAAATGTCCTAGAACCAAATTTCCACATGTAACTACTAGATTGTGATACAATACACTAATGGTTGAAGTTTGGTTGACTTCTGCGCAGCGGTTTGGGAGTGAACATCAAAATTACATTTCTCGGCCATATCGCATAGATCTCACTGTGAAAAGGCTTAAATGACTTTTTTTAATTAAGTTTGAAGATTGCGCTCAAATCAAATGTCCTAGAACTAAATTTCCAAATGTAACTACTAGATTGTGATAAAATACACTATTGGGTGAAGTTTGGTTGACTTCTGCGCAGCGGTTTGGGAGTTAACATCAAAATTACATTTCTCGGCCATATCGCATAGATCTCACTGTGAAAAGGCTTAAATGACTTTTTTAATTAAGTTTGATGATTGCGTTCAAACAAAATGTCCTAGAACAAAATTTTCAAATGTAACTACTAGATTGTGATACAATACACTATTGGGTGAAGTTTGGTTAACTTCTGCGCAGCGGTTTGGGAGTTAACATCAAAATTACATTTCTCGGCCATATCGCATAGATCTCACTGTGAAAAGGCTTAAATGGCTTTTTTGACCTAAGTTTGAGGATTGCGCTCAAATCAAATGTCCTAGAACCAAATTTCCACATGTAACTACTAGATTGTGATACAATACACTATTGGGTGAAGTTTGGTTGACTTCTGCGCAGCGGTTTGGGAGTTAACATCAAAATTACATTTCTCGGCCATATCGCATAGATCTCACTGTGAAAAGGCTTAAATGACTTTTTTAATTAAGTTTGATGATTGCGTTCAAACAAAATGTCCTAGAACAAAATTTTCAAATGTAACTACTAGATTGTGATACAATACACTAATGGGTGAAGTTTGGTTGACTTCTGCGCAGCGGTTTGGGAGTTAACATCAAAATTACATTTCTCGGCCATATCGCATAGATCTCAGTGTGAAAAGGCTTAAATGACTTTTTTAATTAAGTTTAATGATTGCGCTCAAACCAAATATCCTAGAACGAAATTTTCAAATGTAACTACTAGAATGTGATACAATACACTATTGGGTGAAGTTTAGTTGACTTCTGCGCAGCGGTTTGGGAGTTAACATCAAAATTACATTTCTCGGCCATATCGCATAGATCTCACTGTGAAAAGGCTTAAATGGCTTTTTTGACCTAAGTTTAATGATTGCGCTCAAACCAAATGTCCTAGAACGAAATTTTTAAATGTAACTACCAGAATGTGATACAATACACTTTTGGGTGAAGTTTGATTGACTTCTGCGCAGCGGTTTGGGAGTTAACATCAAAATTACATTTCTCGGCCATATCGCATAGATCTCACTGTGAAAAGGCTTAAATGGCTTTTTTGACCTAAGTTTGAGGATTGCGCTCAAATCAAATGTCCTAGAACCAAATTTCTACATGTAACTACTAGATTGTGATACAATACACTAATGGGTGAAGTTTGGTTGACTTCTGCGCAGCGGTTTGGGAGTTAACATCAAAATTACATTTCTCGGCCATATCGCATTGATCTCACTGTGAAAAGGCTTAAATGACTTTTTTAATTAAGTTTGATGATTGCGCTCAAACAAAATGTCCTAGAACAAAATTTTCAAATGTAACTACTAGATTGTGATACAATACACTATTGGGTGAAGTTTGGTTGACTTCTGCGCAGCGGTTTGGGAGTTAACATCAAAATTACATTTCTCGGCCATATCGCATAGATCTCACTGTGAAAAGGCTTAAATGGCTTTTTTGACCTAAGTTTGAGGATTGCGCTCAAATCAAATGTCCTAGAACCAAATTTCCACATGTAACTACTAGATTGTGATACAATACACTAATGGTTGAAGTTTGGTTGACTTCTGCGCAGCGGTTTGGGAGTGAACATCAAAATTACATTTCTCGGCCATATCGCATAGATCTCACTGTGAAAAGGCTTAAATGACTTTTTTTAATTAAGTTTGAAGATTGCGCTCAAATCAAATGTCCTAGAACTAAATTTCCAAATGTAACTACTAGATTGTGATAAAATACACTATTGGGTGAAGTTTGGTTGACTTCTGCGCAGTGGTTTCGGAGTTAACATCAAAATTACATTTCTCGGCCATATCGCATAGATCTCACTGTGAACAGGCTTAAATGACTTTTTTAATTAAGTTTGATGATTGCGTTCAAACAAAATGTCCTAGAACAAAATTTTCAAATGTAACTACTAGATTGTGATACAATACACTATTGGGTGAAGTTTGGTTGACTTCTGCGCAGCGGTTTGGGAGTTAACATCAAAATTACATTTCTCGGCCATATCGCATATATCTCACTGTGAAAAGGCTTAAATGGCTTTTTTGACCTAAGTTTGAGGATTGCGCTCAAATCAAATGTCCTAGAACCAAATTTCCACATGTAACTACTAGATTGTGATACAATACACTATTGGGTGAAGTTTGGTTGACTTCTGCGCAGCGGTTTGGGAGTTAACATCAAAATTACATTTCTCGGCCATATCGCATAGATCTCACTGTGAAAAGGCTTAAATGACTTTTTTAATTAAGTTTAATGATTGCGCTCAAACCAAATGTCCTAGAACGAAATTTTCAAATGTAACTAGATTGTGATACAATACACTATTGGGTGAAGTTTGGTTGACTTCTGCGCAGCGGTTTGGGAGTTAACATCAAAATTACATTTCTCGGCCATATCGCATAGATCTCACTGTGAAAAGGCTTAAATGGCTTTTTTGACCTAAGTTTGAGGATTGCGCTCAAATCAAATGTCCTAGAACCAAATTTTCACATGTAACTACTAGATTGTGATACAATACACTAATGGGTGAAGTTTGGTTGACTTCTGCGCAGCGGTTTGGGAGTTAACATCAAAATTACATTTCTCGGCCATATCGCATAGATCTCACTGTGAAAAGGCTTAAATGACTTTTTTAATTAAGTTTAATGATTGCGCTCAAACCAAATGTCCTAGAACGAAATTTTCAAATGTAACTACTAGAATGTGATACAATACACTATTGGGTGAAGTTTGGTTGACTTCTGCGCAGCGGTTTGGGAGTTAACATCAAAATTACATTTCTCGGCCATTTCGCATAGATCTCACTGTGAAAAGGCTTAAATGGCTTTTTTGACCAAAGTTTAATGATTGCGTTCAAACAAAATGTCCTAGAACAAAATTTTCAAATGTAACTAGATTGTGATACAATACACTATTGGGTGAAGTTTGGTTGACTTCTGCGCAGCGGTTTGGGAGTTAACATCAAAATTACATTTCTCGGCCATATCGCATAGATCTCACTGTGAAAAGGCTTAAATGGCTTTTTTGACCTAAGTTTGAGGATTGCGCTCAAATCAAATGTCCTAGAACCAAATTTTCACATGTAACTACTAGATTGTGATACAATACACTAATGGGTGAAGTTTGGTTGACTTCTGCGCAGCGGTTTGGGAGTTAACATCAAAATTACATTTCTCGGCCATATCGCATAGATCTCACTGTGAAAAGGCTTAAATGACTTTTTTAATTAAGTTTGATGATTGCGCTCAAACAAAATTTCCTAGAACAAAATTTTCAAATGTAACTACTAGATTGTGATACAATACACTATTGGGTGAAGTTTGGTTGACTTCTGTGCAGCGGTTTGGGAGTTAACATCAAAATTACATTTCTCGGCCATATCGCATAGATCTCACTGTGAAAAGGCTTAAATGGCTTTTTTGACCTAAGTTTAATGATTGCGCTCAAACCAAATGTCCTAGAACGAAATTTTCAAATGTAACTACTAGAATGTGATACAATACACTATTGGGTGAAGTTTGGTTGACTTCTGCGCAGCGGTTTGGGAGTTAACATCAAAATTACATTTCTCGGCCATATCGCATAGATCTCACTGTGAAAAGGCTTAAATGGCTTTTTTGACCTAAGTTTGAGGATTGCGCTCAAATCAAATGTCCTAGAACCAAATTTCCACATGTAACTACTAGATTGTGATTCAATACACTAATGGGTGAAGTTTGGTTGACTTCTGCGCAGCGGTTTGGGAGTTAACATCAAAATTACATTTCTCGGCCATATCGCATAAATCTCACTGTGAAAAGGCTTAAATGGCTTTTTTGACCTAAGTTTGAGGATTGCGCTCAAATCAAATGTCCAATAACCAAATTTCCACATGTAACTACTAGATTGTGATACAATACACTAATGGGTGAAGTTTGGTTGACTTCTGAGCAGCGGTTTGGGAGTTAACATCAAAATTACATTTCTCGGCCATATCACATAGATCTCACTGTGAAAAGGCTTAAATGACTTTTTTAATTAAGTTTGATGATTGCGTTCAAACAAAATGTCATAGAACAAAATTTTCAAATGTAACTACTAGATTGTGATACAATACACTATTGGGTGAAGTTTGGTTGACTTCTGCGCAGCGGTTTGGGAGTTAACATCAAAATTACATTTCTCGGCCATATCGCAGAGATCTCACTGTGAAAAGGCTTAAATGGCTTTTTTGACCTAAGTTTGAGGATTGCGCTCAAATCAAATGTCCTAGAACCAAATTTCCACATGTAATTACTAGATTGTGATACAATACACTAATGGGTGAAGTTTGGTTGACTTCTGCGCAGCGGTTTGGGAGTTAACATCAAAATTACATTTCTCGGCCATATCGCATAGATCTCACTGTGAAAAGGCTTAAATGACTTTTTTAATTAAGTTTAATGATTGCGCTCAAACCAAATGTCCTAGAACGAAATTTTCAAATGTAACTACTAGAATGTGATACAATACACTATTGGGTGAAGTTTAGTTGACTTCTGCGCAGCGGTTTGGGAGTTAACATCAAAATTACATTTCTCGGCCATATCGCATAGATCTCACTGTGAAAAGGCTTAAATGGCTTTTTTGACCTAAGTTTAATGATTGCGCTCAAACCAAATGTCCTAGAACGAAATTTTCAAATGTAACTACTAGAATGTGATACAATACACTATTGGGTGAAGTTTAGTTGACTTCTGCGCAGCGGTTTGGGAGTTAACATCAAAATTACATTTCTCGGCCATATCGCATAGATCTCACTGTGAAAAGGCTTAAATGGCTTTTTTGACCTAAGTTTGAGGATTGCGCTCAAATCAAATGTCCTAGAACCAAATTTTCACATGTAACTACTAGATTGTGATACAATACACTAATGGGTGAAGTTTGGTTGACTTCTGCGCAGCGGTTTGGGAGTTAACATCAAAATTACATTTCTCGGCCATATCGCATAGATCTCACTGTGAAAAGGCTTAAATGACTTTTTTAATTAAGTTTGATGATTGCGCTCAAACAAAATTTCCTAGAACAAAATTTTCAAATGTAACTACTAGATTGTGATACAATACACTATTGGGTGAAGTTTAGTTGACTTCTGCGCAGCGGTTTGGGAGTTAACATCAAAATTACATTTCTCGGCCATATCGCATAGATCTCACTGTGAAAAGGCTTAAATGACTTTTTTAATTAAGTTTGATGATTGTGTTCAAACAAAATGTCATAGAACAAAATTTTCAAATGTAACTACTAGATTGTGATACAATACACTATTGGGTGAAGTTTGGTTGACTTCTGCGCAGCGGTTTGGGAGTTAACATCAAAATTACATTTCTCGGCCATATCGCATAGATCTCACTGTGAAAAGGCTTAAATGGCTTTTTTGACCTAAGTTTGAGGATTGCGCTCAAATCAAATGTCCTAGAACCAAATTTCCACATGTAACTACTAGATTGTGATACAATACACTAATGGTTGAAGTTTGGTTGACTTCTGCGCAGCGGTTTGGGAGTGAACATCAAAATTACATTTCTCGGCCATATCGCATAGATCTCACTGTGAAAAGGCTTAAATGACTTTTTTTAATTAAGTTTGAAGATTGCGCTCAAATCAAATGTCCTAGAACTAAATTTCCAAATGTAACTACTAGATTGTGATAAAATACACTATTGGGTGAAGTTTGGTTGACTTCTGCGCAGCGGTTTGGGAGTTAACATCAAAATTACATTTCTCGGCCATATCGCATAGATCTCACTGTGAAAAGGCTTAAATGACTTTTTTAATTAAGTTTGATGATTGCGTTCAAACAAAATGTCCTAGAACAAAATTTTCAAATGTAACTACTAGATTGTGATACAATACACTATTGGGTGAAGTTTGGTTAACTTCTGCGCAGCGGTTTGGGAGTTAACATCAAAATTACATTTCTCGGCCATATCGCATAGATCTCACTGTGAAAAGGCTTAAATGGCTTTTTTGACCTAAGTTTGAGGATTGCGCTCAAATCAAATGTCCTAGAACCAAATTTCCACATGTAACTACTAGATTGTGATACAATACACTATTGGGTGAAGTTTGGTTGACTTCTGCGCAGCGGTTTGGGAGTTAACATCAAAATTACATTTCTCGGCCATATCGCATAGATCTCACTGTGAAAAGGCTTAAATGACTTTTTTAATTAAGTTTGATGATTGCGTTCAAACAAAATGTCCTAGAACAAAATTTTCAAATGTAACTACTAGATTGTGATACAATACACTAATGGGTGAAGTTTGGTTGACTTCTGCGCAGCGGTTTGGGAGTTAACATCAAAATTACATTTCTCGGCCATATCGCATAGATCTCACTGTGAAAAGGCTTAAATGACTTTTTTAATTAAGTTTAATGATTGCGCTCAAACCAAATATCCTAGAACGAAATTTTCAAATGTAACTACTAGAATGTGATACAATACACTATTGGGTGAAGTTTAGTTGACTTCTGCGCAGCGGTTTGGGAGTTAACATCAAAATTACATTTCTCGGCCATATCGCATAGATCTCACTGTGAAAAGGCTTAAATGGCTTTTTTGACCTAAGTTTAATGATTGCGCTCAAACCAAATGTCCTAGAACGAAATTTTTAAATGTAACTACCAGAATGTGATACAATACACTTTTGGGTGAAGTTTGATTGACTTCTGCGCAGCGGTTTGGGAGTTAACATCAAAATTACATTTCTCGGCCATATCGCATAGATCTCACTGTGAAAAGGCTTAAATGGCTTTTTTGACCTAAGTTTGAGGATTGCGCTCAAATCAAATGTCCTAGAACCAAATTTCTACATGTAACTACTAGATTGTGATACAATACACTAATGGGTGAAGTTTGGTTGACTTCTGCGCAGCGGTTTGGGAGTTAACATCAAAATTACATTTCTCGGCCATATCGCATTGATCTCACTGTGAAAAGGCTTAAATGACTTTTTTAATTAAGTTTGATGATTGCGCTCAAACAAAATGTCCTAGAACAAAATTTTCAAATGTAACTACTAGATTGTGATACAATACACTATTGGGTGAAGTTTGGTTGACTTCTGCGCAGCGGTTTGGGAGTTAACATCAAAATTACATTTCTCGGCCATATCGCATAGATCTCACTGTGAAAAGGCTTAAATGGCTTTTTTGACCTAAGTTTGAGGATTGCGCTCAAATCAAATGTCCTAGAACCAAATTTCCACATGTAACTACTAGATTGTGATACAATACACTAATGGTTGAAGTTTGGTTGACTTCTGCGCAGCGGTTTGGGAGTGAACATCAAAATTACATTTCTCGGCCATATCGCATAGATCTCACTGTGAAAAGGCTTAAATGACTTTTTTTAATTAAGTTTGAAGATTGCGCTCAAATCAAATGTCCTAGAACTAAATTTCCAAATGTAACTACTAGATTGTGATAAAATACACTATTGGGTGAAGTTTGGTTGACTTCTGCGCAGTGGTTTCGGAGTTAACATCAAAATTACATTTCTCGGCCATATCGCATAGATCTCACTGTGAACAGGCTTAAATGACTTTTTTAATTAAGTTTGATGATTGCGTTCAAACAAAATGTCCTAGAACAAAATTTTCAAATGTAACTACTAGATTGTGATACAATACACTATTGGGTGAAGTTTGGTTGACTTCTGCGCAGCGGTTTGGGAGTTAACATCAAAATTACATTTCTCGGCCATATCGCATATATCTCACTGTGAAAAGGCTTAAATGGCTTTTTTGACCTAAGTTTGAGGATTGCGCTCAAATCAAATGTCCTAGAACCAAATTTCCACATGTAACTACTAGATTGTGATACAATACACTATTGGGTGAAGTTTGGTTGACTTCTGCGCAGCGGTTTGGGAGTTAACATCAAAATTACATTTCTCGGCCATATCGCATAGATCTCACTGTGAAAAGGCTTAAATGACTTTTTTAATTAAGTTTGATGATTGCGTTCAAACAAAATGTCCTAGAACAAAATTTTCAAATGTAACTACTAGATTGTGATACAATACACTATTGGGTGAAGTTTGATTGACTTCTGCGCAGCGGTTTGGGAGTTAACATCAAAATTACATTTCTCGGCCATATCGCATAGATCTCACTGTGAAAAGGCTTAAATGGCTTTTTTGACCTAAGTTTAAAGATTGCGCTCAAACCAAATGTCCTAGAACGAAATTTTCAAATGTAACTACTAGAATGTGATACAATACACTATTGGGTGAAGTTTGGTTGACTTCTGCGCAGCGGTTTGGGAGTTAACATCAAAATTACATTTCTCGGCACTATCGCATAGATCTCACTGTGAAAAGGCTTAAATGACTTTTTTTAATTAAGTTTGAAGATTGCGCTCAAATCAAATGTCCTAGAACTAAATTTCCAAATGTAACTACTAGATTGTGATAAAATACATTATTGGGTGAAGTTTGGTTGACTTCTGCGCAGCGGTTTGGGAGTTAACATCAAAATTACATTTCTCGGCCATATCGCATAGATCTCACTGTGAAAAGGCTTAAATGGCTTTTTTGACCTAAGTTTAATGATTGCGCTCAAATCAAATGTCCTATAACCAAATTTTAAAATGTAACTACTAGAATGTGATACAATACACTATTGGGTGAAGTTTGGTTGACTTCTGCGCAGCGGTTTGGGAGTTAACATCAAAATTACATTTCTCGGCCATATCGCATAGATCTCACTGTGAAAAGGCTTAAATGGCTTTTTTGACCTAAGTTTGATGATTGCGCTCAAATCAAATGTCCTAGAACCAAATTTCCACATGTAACTACTAGATTGTGATACAATACACTAATGGGTGAAGTTTGGTTGACTTCTGCGCAGCGGTTTGGGAGTTAACATCAAAATTACATTTCTCGGCCATATCGCATAGATCTCACTGTGAAAAGGCTTAAATGACTTTTTTAATTAAGTTTGATGATTGCGCTCAAACAAAATGTCCTAGTACAAAATTTTCAAATGTAACTACTAGATTGTGTAACAATACACTATTGGGTGAAGTTTGGTTGACTTCTGCGCAGCGGTTTGGGAGTTAACATCAAAATTACATTTCTCGGCCATATCGCATAGATCTCACTGTGAAAAGGCTTAAATGGCTTTTTTGACCTAAGTTTGAGGATTGCGCTCAAATCAAATGTCCAAGAACCAAATTTCCAAATGTAACTACTAGATTGTGATACAATACACTATTGGGTGAAGTTTGGTTGACTTCTGCGCAGCGGTTTGGGAGTTAACATCAAAATTACATTTCTCGGCCATATCGCATAGATCTCACTGTGAAAAGGCTTAAATGACTTTTTTAATTAAGTTTGATGATTGCGTTCAAACAAAATGTCCTAGAACAAAATTTTCAAATGTAACTACTAGATTGTGATACAATACACTATTGGGTGAAGTTTGATTGACTTCTGCGCAGCGGTTTGGGAGTTAACATCAAAATTACATTTCTCGGCCATATCGCATAGATCTCACTGTGAAAAGGCTTAAATGGCTTTTTTGACCTAAGTTTAAAGATTGCGCTCAAACCAAATGTCCTAGAACGAAATTTTCAAATGTAACTACTAGAATGTGATACAATACACTATTGGGTGAAGTTTGGTTGATTTCTGCGCAGCGGTTTGGGAGTTAACATCAAAATTACATTTCTCGGCCATATCGCATAGATCTCACTGTGAAAAGGCTTAAATGGCTTTTTTGACCTAAGTTTGAGGATTGCGCTCAAATCAAATGTCCTAGAACCTAATTTCCACATGTAACTACTAGATTGTGATACAATACACTAATGGGTGAAGTTTGGTTGACTTCTGCGCAGCGGTTTGGGAGTTAACATCAAAATTACATTTCTCGGCCATATCGCATAGATCTCACTGTGAAAAGGCTTAAATGACTTTTTTTAATTAAGTTTGAAGATTGCGCTCAAATCAAATGTCCTAGAACTAAATTTCCAAATGTAACTACTAGATTGTGATAAAATACACTATTGGGTGAAGTTTGGTTGACTTCTGCGCAGTGGTTTCGGAGTTAACATCAAAATTACATTTCTCGGCCATATCGCATAGATCTCACTGTGAACAGGCTTAAATGACTTTTTTACTTAAGTTTGATGATTGCGTTCAAACAAAATGTCCTAGAACAAAATTTTCAAATGTAACTACTAGATTGTGATACAATACACTATTGGGTGAAGTTTGGTTGACTTCTGCGCAGCGGTTTGGGAGTTAACATCAAAATTACATTTCTCGGCCATATCGCATATATCTCACTGTGAAAAGGCTTAAATGGCTTTTTTGACCTAAGTTTGAGGATTGCGCTCAAATCAAATGTCCTAGAACCAAATTTCCACATGTAACTACTAGATTGTGATACAATACACTATTGGGTGAAGTTTGGTTGACTTCTGCGCAGCGGTTTGGGAGTTAACATCAAAATTACATTTCTCGGCCATATCGCATAGATCTCACTGTGAAAAGGCTTAAATGACTTTTTTAATTAAGTTTGATGATTGCGTTCAAACAAAATGTCCTAGAACAAAATTTTCAAATGTAACTACTAGATTGTGATACAATACACTATTGGGTGAAGTTTGATTGACTTCTGCGCAGCGGTTTGGGAGTTAACATCAAAATTACATTTCTCGGCCATATCGCATAGATCTCACTGTGAAAAGGCTTAAATGGCTTTTTTGACCTAAGTTTAAAGATTGCGCTCAAACCAAATGTCCTAGAACGAAATTTTCAAATGTAACTACTAGAATGTGATACAATACACTATTGGGTGAAGTTTGGTTGACTTCTGCGCAGCGGTTTGGGAGTTAACATCAAAATTACATTTCTCGGCACTATCGCATAGATCTCACTGTGAAAAGGCTTAAATGACTTTTTTTAATTAAGTTTGAAGATTGCGCTCAAATCAAATGTCCTAGAACTAAATTTCCAAATGTAACTACTAGATTGTGATAAAATACATTATTGGGTGAAGTTTGGTTGACTTCTGCGCAGCGGTTTGGGAGTTAACATCAAAATTACATTTCTCGGCCATATCGCATAGATCTCACTGTGAAAAGGCTTAAATGGCTTTTTTGACCTAAGTTTAATGATTGCGCTCAAATCAAATGTCCTATAACCAAATTTTAAAATGTAACTACTAGAATGTGATACAATACACTATTGGGTGAAGTTTGGTTGACTTCTGCGCAGCGGTTTGGGAGTTAACATCAAAATTACATTTCTCGGCCATATCGCATAGATCTCACTGTGAAAAGGCTTAAATGGCTTTTTTGACCTAAGTTTGATGATTGCGCTCAAATCAAATGTCCTAGAACCAAATTTCCACATGTAACTACTAGATTGTGATACAATACACTAATGGGTGAAGTTTGGTTGACTTCTGCGCAGCGGTTTGGGAGTTAACATCAAAATTACATTTCTCGGCCATATCGCATAGATCTCACTGTGAAAAGGCTTAAATGACTTTTTTAATTAAGTTTGATGATTGCGCTCAAACAAAATGTCCTAGTACAAAATTTTCAAATGTAACTACTAGATTGTGTAACAATACACTATTGGGTGAAGTTTGGTTGACTTCTGCGCAGCGGTTTGGGAGTTAACATCAAAATTACATTTCTCGGCCATATCGCATAGATCTCACTGTGAAAAGGCTTAAATGGCTTTTTTGACCTAAGTTTGAGGATTGCGCTCAAATCAAATGTCCAAGAACCAAATTTCCAAATGTAACTACTAGATTGTGATACAATACACTATTGGGTGAAGTTTGGTTGACTTCTGCGCAGCGGTTTGGGAGTTAACATCAAAATTACATTTCTCGGCCATATCGCATAGATCTCACTGTGAAAAGGCTTAAATGACTTTTTTAATTAAGTTTGATGATTGCGTTCAAACAAAATGTCCTAGAACAAAATTTTCAAATGTAACTACTAGATTGTGATACAATACACTATTGGGTGAAGTTTGATTGACTTCTGCGCAGCGGTTTGGGAGTTAACATCAAAATTACATTTCTCGGCCATATCGCATAGATCTCACTGTGAAAAGGCTTAAATGGCTTTTTTGACCTAAGTTTAAAGATTGCGCTCAAACCAAATGTCCTAGAACGAAATTTTCAAATGTAACTACTAGAATGTGATACAATACACTATTGGGTGAAGTTTGGTTGATTTCTGCGCAGCGGTTTGGGAGTTAACATCAAAATTACATTTCTCGGCCATATCGCATAGATCTCACTGTGAAAAGGCTTAAATGGCTTTTTTGACCTAAGTTTGAGGATTGCGCTCAAATCAAATGTCCTAGAACCTAATTTCCACATGTAACTACTAGATTGTGATACAATACACTAATGGGTGAAGTTTGGTTGACTTCTGCGCAGCGGTTTGGGAGTTAACATCAAAATTACATTTCTCGGCCATATCGCATAGATCTCACTATGAAAAGGCTTAAATGACTTTTTTAATTAAGTTTGATGATTGCGCTCAAACAAAATGTCCTAGAACAAAATTTTCAAATGTAACTACTAGATTGTGATAAAATACACTATTGGGTGAAGTTTGGTTGACTTCTGCGCAGCGGTTTGGGAGTTAACATCAAAATTACATTTCTCGGCCATATCGCATAGATCTCACTGTGAAAAGGCTTAAATGGCTTTTTTGACCTAAGTTTGAGGATTGCGCTCAAATCAAATGTCCTATAACCAAATTTCCACATGTAACTACTAGATTGTGATACAATACACTAATGGGTGAAGTTTGGTTGACTTCTGCGCAGCGGTTTGGGAGTTAACATCAAAATTACATTTCTCGGCCATATCGCATAGATCTCACTGTGAAAAGGCTTAAATGACTTTTTTAATTAAGTTTGATGATTGCGTTCAAACAAAATGTCCTAGAACAAAATTTTCAAATGTAACTACTAGATTGTGATACAATACACTATTGGGTGAAGTTTGGTTGACTTCTGCGCAGCGGTTTGGGAGTTAACATCAAAATTACATTTCTCGGCCATAATCTCATAGATCTCACTGTGAAAAGGCTTAAATGGCTTTTTTGACCTAAGTTTAATAATTGTGCTCAAACCAAATGTCCTAGAACCAAATTTCAAATGTAACTACTAGAATGTGATACAATACACTATTGGGTGAAGTTTGGTTGACTTCTGCGCAGCGGTTTGGGAGTTAACATCAAAATTACATTTCTCGGCCATATCGCATAGATCTCACTGTGAAAAGGCTTAAATGACTTTTTTAATTGTTTGATGATTGCGCTCAAACAAAATTTCCTAGAACAAAATTTTCAAATGTAACTACTAGATTGTGATACAATACACTATTGGGTGAAGTTTGGTTGACTTCTGCGCAGCGGTTTGGGAGTTAACATCAAAATTACATTTCTCGGCCATATCGCATAGATCTCACTGTGAAAAGGCTTAAATGGCTTTTTTGACCTAAGTTTAATGATTGCGCTCAAACCAAATGTCCTAGAACGAAATTTTCAAATGTAACTACTAGAATGTGATACAATACACTATTGGGTGAAGTTTGGTTGACTTCTGCGCAGCGGTTTGGGAGTTAACATCAAAATTACATTTCTCGGCCATATCGCATAGATCTCACTGTGAAAAGGCTTAAATGGCTTTTTTGACCTAGGTTTGAGGATTGCGCTCAAATCAAATGTCCTAGAACCAAATTTCCACATGTAACTACTAGATTGTGATACAATACACTAATGGGTGAAGTTTGGTTGACTTCTGCGCAGCGGTTTGGGAGTTAACATCAAAATTACATTTCTCGGCCATATCGCATAGATCTCACTGTGAAAAGGCTTAAATGGCTTTTTTGACCTAAGTTTGAGGATTGCGCTCAAATCAAATGTCCAATAACCAAATTTCCACATGTAACTACTAGATTGTGATACAATACACTAATGGGTGAAGTTTGGTTGACTTCTGCGCAGCGGTTTGGGAGTTAACATCAAAATTACATTTCTCGGCCATATCGCATAGATCTCACTGTGAAAAGGCTTAAATGACTTTTTTAATTAAGTTTGATGATTGCGCTCAAACAAAATTTCCTAGAACAAAATTTTCAAATGTAACTACTAGATTGTGATACAATACACTATTGGGTGAAGTTTGGTTGACTTCTGTGCAGCGGTTTGGGAGTCAACATCAAAATTACATTTCTCGGCCATATCGCATAGATCTCACTGTGAAAAGGCTTAAATGGCTTTTTTGACCTAAGTTTAATGATTGCGCTCAAACCAAATGTCCTAGAACGAAATTTTCAAATGTAACTACTAGAATGTGATACAATACACTATTGGGTGAAGTTTGGTTGACTTCTGCGCAGCGGTTTGGGAGTTAACATCAAAATTACATTTCTCGGCCATATCGCATAGATCTCACTGTGAAAAGGCTTAAATGGCTTTTTTGACCTAAGTTTGAGGATTGCGCTCAAATCAAATGTCCTAGAACCAAATTTCCATATGTAACTACTAGATTGTGATACAATACACTAATGGGTGAAGTTTGGTTGACTTCTGCGCAGCGGTTTGGGAGTTAACATCAAAATTACATTTCTCGGCCATATCGCATAGATCTCACTGTGAAAAGGCTTAAATGGCTTTTTTGACCTAAGTTTGAGGATTGCGCTCAAATCAAATGTCCAATAACCAAATTTCCACATGTAACTACTAGATTGTGATACAATACACTAATGGGTGAAGTTTGGTTGACTTCTGAGCAGCGGTTTGGGAGTTAACATCAAAATTACATTTCTCGGCCATATCGCATAGATCTCACTGTGAAAAGGCTTAAATGACTTTTTTTATTAAGTTTGATGATTGCGTTCAAACAAAATGTCATAGAACAAAATTTTCAAATGTAACTACTAGATTGTGATACAATACACTATTGGGTGAAGTTTGGTTGACTTCTGCGCAGCGGTTTGGGAGTTAACATCAAAATTACATTTCTCGGCCATATCGCAGAGATCTCACTGTGAAAAGGCTTAAATGGCTTTTTTGACCTAAGTTTGAGGATTGCGCTCAAATCAAATGTCCTAGAACCAAATTTCCACATGTAATTACTAGATTGTGATACAATACACTAATGGGTGAAGTTTGGTTGACTTCTGCGCAGCGGTTTGGGAGTTAACATCAAAATTACATTTCTCGGCCATATCGCATAGATCTCACTGTGAAAAGGCTTAAATGACTTTTTTAATTAAGTTTAATGATTGCGCTCAAACCAAATGTCCTAGAACGAAATTTTCAAATGTAACTACTAGAATGTGATACAATACACTATTGGGTGAAGTTTAGTTGACTTCTGCGCAGCGGTTTGGGAGTTAACATCAAAATTACATTTCTCGGCCATATCGCATAGATCTCACTGTGAAAAGGCTTAAATGGCTTTTTTGACCTAAGTTTAATGATTGCGCTCAAACCAAATGTCCTAGAACGAAATTTTCAAATGTAACTACTAGAATGTGATACAATACACTATTGGGTGAAGTTTGATTGACTTCTGCGCAGCGGTTTGGGAGTTAACATCAAAATTACATTTCTCGGCCATATCGCATAGATCTCACTGTGAAAAGGCTTAAATGGCTTTTTTGACCTAAGTTTAATGATTGCGCTCAAACCAAATGTCCTAGAACGAAATTTTGAAATGTAACTACTAGAATGTGATACAATACACTATTGGGTGAAGTTTGATTGACTTCTGCGCAGCGGTTTGGGAGTTAACATCAAAATTACATTTCTCGGCCATATCGCATAGATCTCACTGTGAAAAGGCTTAAATGGCTTTTTTTGACCTAAGTTTGAGGATTGCGCTCAAATCAAATGTCCAAGAACCAAATTTCCAAATGTAACTACTAGATTGTGATACAATACACTATTGGGTGAAGTTTGGTTGACTTCTGCGCAGCGGTTTGGGAGTTAA
Source organism: Corythoichthys intestinalis (assembly GCF_030265065.1). Taxonomy (NCBI): domain Eukaryota; kingdom Metazoa; phylum Chordata; class Actinopteri; order Syngnathiformes; family Syngnathidae; genus Corythoichthys; species Corythoichthys intestinalis. The sequence continues at coordinate 602,724 of NW_026651601.1, read as the reverse complement.
CATCAAAATTACATTTCTCGGCCATATCGCATAGATCTCACTGTGAAAAGGCTTAAATGACTTTTTTAATTAAGTTTGATGATTGCGTTCAAACAAAATGTCCTAGAACAAAATTTTCAAATGTAACTACTAGATTGTGATACAATACACTATTGGGTGAAGTTTGATTGACTTCTGCGCAGCGGTTTGGGAGTTAACATCAAAATTACATTTCTCGGCCATATCGCATAGATCTCACTGTGAAAAGGCTTAAATGGCTTTTTTGACCTAAGTTTAAAGATTGCGCTCAAACCAAATGTCCTAGAACGAAATTTTCAAATGTAACTACTAGAATGTGATACAATACACTATTGGGTGAAGTTTGGTTGACTTCTGCGCAGCGGTTTGGGAGTTAACATCAAAATTACATTTCTCGGCCATATCGCATAGATCTCACTGTGAAAAGGCTTAAATGGCTTTTTTGACCTAAGTTTGAGGATTGCGCTCAAATCAAATGTCCTATAACTAAATTTCCAAATGTAACTACTAGATTGTGATAAAATACACTATTGGGTGAAGTTTGGTTGACTTCTGCGCAGCGGTTTGGGAGTTAACATCAAAATTACATTTCTCGGCCATATCGCATAGATCTCACTGTGAAAAGGCTTAAATGACTTTTTTAATTAAGTTTGATGATTGCGTTCAAACAAAATGTCCTAGAACAAAATTTTCAAATGTAACTACTAGATTGTGATACAATACACTATTGGGTGAAGTTTGGTTGACTTCTGCGCAGCGGTTTGGGAGTTAACATCAAAATTACATTTCTCGGCCATATCGCAGAGATCTCACTGTGAAAAGGCTTAAATGGCTTTTTTGACCTAAGTTTGAGGATTGCGCTCAAATCAAATGTCCAAGAACCAAATTTCCAAATGTAACTACTAGATTGTGATACAATACACTATTGGGTGAAGTTTGGTTGACTTCTGCGCAGCGGTTTGGGAGTTAACATCAAAATTACATTTCTCGGCCATATCGCATAGATCTCACTGTGAAAAGGCTTAAATGACTTTTTTAATTAAGTTTGATGATTGCGTTCAAACAAAATGTCCTAGAACAAAATTTTCAAATGTAACTACTAGATTGTGATACAATACACTATTGGGTGAAGTTTGATTGACTTCTGCGCAGCGGTTTGGGAGTTAACATCAAAATTACATTTCTCGGCCATATCGCATAGATCTCACTGTGAAAAGGCTTAAATGGCTTTTTTGACCTAAGTTTAATGATTGCGCTCAAACCAAATGTCCTAGAACGAAATTTTCAAATGTAACTACTAGAATGTGATACAATACACTATTGGGTGACGTTTAGTTGACTTCTGCGCAGCGGTTTGGGAGTTAACATCAAAATTACATTTCTCGGCCATATCGCATAGATCTCACTGTGAAAAGGCTTAAATGGCTTTTTTGACCTAAGTTTAATGATTGCGCTCAAACCAAATGTCCTAGAATGAAATTTTCAAATGTAACCACTAGAATGTGATACAATACACTATTGGGTGAAGTTTGGTTGACTTCTGCGCAGCGGTTTGGGAGTTAACATCAAAATTACATTTCTCGGCCATATCGCATAGATCTCACTGTGAAAAGGCTTAAATGGCTTTTTTGACCTAAGTTTGAGGATTGCGCTCAAATCAAATGTCCAATAACCAAATTTCGACATGTAACTACTAGATTGTGATACAATACACTAATGGGTGAAGTTTGGTTGACTTCTGCGCAGCGGTTTGGGAGTTAACATCAAAATTACATTTCTCGGCCATATCGCATAGATCTCACTGTGAAAAGGCTTAAATGACTTTTTTAATTAAGTTTGATGATTGCGTTCAAACAAAATGTCATAGAACAAAATTTTCAAATGTAACTACTAGATTGTGATACAATACACTATTGGGTGAAGTTTGGTTGACTTCTGCGCAGCGGTTTGGGAGTTAACATCAAAATTACATTTCTCGGCCATATCGCATAGATCTCACTGTGAAAAGGCTTAAATGGCTTTTTTGACCTAAGTTTAATGATTGCGCTCAAATCAAATGTCCTATAACCAAATTTTCAAATGTAATTACTAGATTGTGATACAATACACTAATGGGTGAAGTTTGGTTGACTTCTGCGCAGCGGTTTGGGAGTTAACATCAAAATTACATTTCTCGGCCATATCGCATAGATCTCACTGTGAAAAGGCTTAAATGACTTTTTTAATTAAGTTTAATGATTGCGCTCAAACCAAATGTCCTAGAACGAAATTTTCAAATGTAACTACTAGAATGTGATACAATACACTATTGGGTGAAGTTTAGTTGACTTCTGCGCAGCGGTTTGGGAGTTAACATCAAAATTACATTTCTCGGCCATATCGCATAGATCTCACTGGTGAAAGGCTTAAATGGCTTTTTTGACCAAAGTTTAATGATTGCGTTCAAACAAAATGTCCTAGAACAAAATTTTCAAATGTAACTAGATTGTGATACAATACACTATTGGGTGAAGTTTGGTTGACTTCTGCGCAGCGGTTTGGGAGTTAACATCAAAATTACATTTCTCGGCCATATCGCATAGATCTCACTGTGAAAAGGCTTAAATGGCTTTTTTGACCTAAGTTTGAGGATTGCGCTCAAATCAAATGTCCTAGAACCAAATTTTCACATGTAACTACTAGATTGTGATACAATACACTAATGGGTGAAGTTTGGTTGACTTCTGCGCAGCGGTTTGGGAGTTAACATCAAAATTACATTTCTCGGCCATATCGCATAGATCTCACTGTGAAAAGGCTTAAATGACTTTTTTAATTAAGTTTGATGATTGCGCTCAAACAAAATTTCCTAGAACAAAATTTTCAAATGTAACTACTAGATTGTGATACAATACACTATTGGGTGAAGTTTGGTTGACTTCTGTGCAGCGGTTTGGGAGTTAACATCAAAATTACATTTCTCGGCCATATCGCATAGATCTCACTGTGAAAAGGCTTAAATGGCTTTTTTGACCTAAGTTTAATGATTGCGCTCAAACCAAATGTCCTAGAACGAAATGTTCAAATGTAACTACTAGAATGTGATACAATACACTATTGGGTGAAGTTTGGTTGACTTCTGCGCAGCGGTTTGGTAGTTAACATCAAAATTACATTTCTCGGCCATATCGCATAGATCTCACTGTGAAAAGGCTTAAATGACTTTTTTAATTAAGTTTAATGATTGCGCTCAAACCAAATGTCCCAGAACGAAATTTTCAAATGTAACTACTAGAATGTGATACAATACACTATTGGGTGAAGTTTAGTTGACTTCTGCGCAGCGGTTTGGGAGTTAACATCAAAATTACATTTCTCGGCCATATCGCATAGATCTCACTGTGAAAAGGCTTAAATGGCTTTTTTGACCTAAGTTTAATGATTGCGCTCAAACCAAATGTCCTAGAACGAAATTTTCAAATGTAACTACTAGAATGTGATACAATACACTATTGGGTGAAGTTTAGTTGACTTCTGCGCAGCGGTTTGGGAGTTAACATCAAAATTACATTTCTCGGCCATATAGCATAGATCTCACTGTGAAAAGGCTTAAATGACTTTTTTAATTAAGTTTGATGATTGCGTTCAAACAAAATGTCATAGAACAAAATTTTCAAATGTAACTACTAGATTGTGATACAATACACTATTGGGTGAAGTTTGGTTGACTTCTGCGCAGCGGTTTGGGAGTTAACATCAAAATTACATTTCTCGGCCATATCGCAGAGATCTCACTGTGAAAAGGCTTAAATGGCTTTTTTGACCTAAGTTTGAGGATTGCGCTCAAATCAAATGTCCTAGAACCAAATTTCCACATGTAATTACTAGATTGTGATACAATACACTAATGGGTGAAGTTTGGTTGACTTCTGCGCAGCGGTTTGGGAGTTAACATCAAAATTACATTTCTCGGCCATATCGCATAGATCTCACTGTGAAAAGGCTTAAATGACTTTTTTAATTAAGTTTAATGATTGCGCTCAAACCAAATGTCCTAGAACGAAATTTTCAAATGTAACTACTAGAATGTGATACAATACACTATTGGGTGAAGTTTAGTTGACTTCTGCGCAGCGGTTTGGGAGTTAACATCAAAATTACATTTCTCGGCCATATCGCATAGATCTCACTGTGAAAAGGCTTAAATGGCTTTTTTGACCTAAGTTTAATGATTGCGCTCAAATCAAATGTCCTATAACCAAATTTTCAAATGTAATTACTAGATTGTGATACAATACACTAATGGGTGAAGTTTGGTTGACTTCTGCGCAGCGGTTTGGGAGTTAACATCAAAATTACATTTCTCGGCCATATCGCATAGATCTCACTGTGAAAAGGCTTAAATGACTTTTTTAATTAAGTTTAATGATTGCGCTCAAACCAAATGTCCTAGAACGAAATTTTCAAATGTAACTACTAGAATGTGATACAATACACTATTGGGTGAAGTTTAGTTGACTTCTGCGCAGCGGTTTGGGAGTTAACATCAAAATTACATTTCTCGGCCATATCGCATAGATCTCACTGTGAAAAGGCTTAAATGGCTTTTTTGACCTAAGTTTAATGATTGCGCTCAAACCAAATGTCCTAGAACGAAATTTTCAAATGTAACTACTAAAATGTGATACAATACACTATTGGGTGAAGTTTGATTGACTTCTGCGCAGCGGTTTGGGAGTTAACATCAAAATTACATTTCTCGGCCATATCGCATAGATCTCACTGTGAAAAGGCTTAAATGGCTTTTTTGACCTAAGTTTAATGATTGCGCTCAAACCAAATGTCCTAGAACGAAATTTTGAAATGTAACTACTAGAATGTGATACAATACACTATTGGGTGAAGTTTGATTGACTTCTGCGCAGCGGTTTGGGAGTTAACATCAAAATTACATTTCTCGGCCATATCGCATAGATCTCACTGTGAAAAGGCTTAAATGGCTTTTTTTGACCTAAGTTTGAGGATTGCGCTCAAATCAAATGTCCAAGAACCAAATTTCCAAATGTAACTACTAGATTGTGATACAATACACTATTGGGTGAAGTTTGGTTGACTTCTGCGCAGCGGTTTGGGAGTTAACATCAAAATTACATTTCTCGGCCATATCGCATAGATCTCACTGTGAAAAGGCTTAAATGACTTTTTTAATTAAGTTTGATGATTGCGTTCAAACAAAATGTCCTAGAACAAAATTTTCAAATGTAACTACTAGATTGTGATACAATACACTATTGGGTGAAGTTTGATTGACTTCTGCGCAGCGGTTTGGGAGTTAACATCAAAATTACATTTCTCGGCCATATCGCATAGATCTCACTGTGAAAAGGCTTAAATGGCTTTTTTGACCTAAGTTTAAAGATTGCGCTCAAACCAAATGTCCTAGAACGAAATTTTCAAATGTAACTACTAGAATGTGATACAATACACTATTGGGTGAAGTTTGGTTGACTTCTGCGCAGCGGTTTGGGAGTTAACATCAAAATTACATTTCTCGGCCATATCGCATAGATCTCACTGTGAAAAGGCTTAAATGGCTTTTTTGACCTAAGTTTGAGGATTGCGCTCAAATCAAATGTCCTATAACTAAATTTCCAAATGTAACTACTAGATTGTGATAAAATACACTATTGGGTGAAGTTTGGTTGACTTCTGCGCAGCGGTTTGGGAGTTAACATCAAAATTACATTTCTCGGCCATATCGCATAGATCTCACTGTGAAAAGGCTTAAATGACTTTTTTAATTAAGTTTGATGATTGCGTTCAAACAAAATGTCCTAGAACAAAATTTTCAAATGTAACTACTAGATTGTGATACAATACACTATTGGGTGAAGTTTGATTGACTTCTGCGCAGCGGTTTGGGAGTTAACATCAAAATTACATTTCTCGGCCATATCGCATAGATCTCACTGTGAAAAGGCTTAAATGGCTTTTTTGACCTAAGTTTAATGATTGCGCTCAAACCAAATGTCCTAGAACGAAATTTTCAAATGTAACTACTAGAATGTGATACAATACACTATTGGGTGACGTTTAGTTGACTTCTGCGCAGCGGTTTGGGAGTTAACATCAAAATTACATTTCTCGGCCATATCGCATAGATCTCACTGTGAAAAGGCTTAAATGGCTTTTTTGACCTAAGTTTAATGATTGCGCTCAAACCAAATGTCCTAGAACGAAATTTTCAAATTTAACCACTAGAATGTGATACAATACACTAATGGGTGAAGTTTGGTTGACTTCTGCGCAGCGGTTTGGGAGTTAACATCAAAATTACATTTCTCGGCCATATCGCATAGATCTCACTGTGAAAAGGCTTAAATGGCTTTTTTGACCTAAGTTTGAGGATTGCGCTCAAATCAAATGTCCAATAACCAAATTTCGACATGTAACTACTAGATTGTGATACAATACACTAATGGGTGAAGTTTGGTTGACTTCTGCGCAGCGGTTTGGGAGTTAACATCAAAATTACATTTCTCGGCCATATCGCATAGATCTCACTGTGAAAAGGCTTAAATGACTTTTTTAATTAAGTTTGATGATTGCGTTCAAACAAAATGTCATAGAACAAAATTTTCAAATGTAACTACTAGATTGTGATACAATACACTATTGGGTGAAGTTTGGTTGACTTCTGCGCAGCGGTTTGGGAGTTAACATCAAAATTACATTTCTCGGCCATATCGCATAGATCTCACTGTGAAAAGGCTTAAATGGCTTTTTTGACCTAAGTTTAATGATTGCGCTCAAATCAAATGTCCTATAACCAAATTTTCAAATGTAATTACTAGATTGTGATACAATACACTAATGGGTGAAGTTTGGTTGACTTCTGCGCAGCGGTTTGGGAGTTAACATCAAAATTACATTTCTCGGCCATATCGCATAGATCTCACTGTGAAAAGGCTTAAATGACTTTTTTAATTAAGTTTAATGATTGCGCTCAAACCAAATGTCCTAGAACGAAATTTTCAAATGTAACTACTAGAATGTGATACAATACACTATTGGGTGAAGTTTAGTTGACTTCTGCGCAGCGGTTTGGGAGTTAACATCAAAATTACATTTCTCGGCCATATCGCATAGATCTCACTGGTGAAAGGCTTAAATGGCTTTTTTGACCAAAGTTTAATGATTGCGTTCAAACAAAATGTCCTAGAACAAAATTTTCAAATGTAACTAGATTGTGATACAATACACTATTGGGTGAAGTTTGGTTGACTTCTGCGCAGCGGTTTGGGAGTTAACATCAAAATTACATTTCTCGGCCATATCGCATAGATCTCACTGTGAAAAGGCTTAAATGGCTTTTTTGACCTAAGTTTGAGGATTGCGCTCAAATCAAATGTCCTAGAACCAAATTTTCACATGTAACTACTAGATTGTGATACAATACACTAATGGGTGAAGTTTGGTTGACTTCTGCGCAGCGGTTTGGGAGTTAACATCAAAATTACATTTCTCGGCCATATCGCATAGATCTCACTGTGAAAAGGCTTAAATGACTTTTTTAATTAAGTTTGATGATTGCGCTCAAACAAAATTTCCTAGAACAAAATTTTCAAATGTAACTACTAGATTGTGATACAATACACTATTGGGTGAAGTTTGGTTGACTTCTGTGCAGCGGTTTGGGAGTTAACATCAAAATTACATTTCTCGGCCATATCGCATAGATCTCACTGTGAAAAGGCTTAAATGGCTTTTTTGACCTAAGTTTAATGATTGCGCTCAAACCAAATGTCCTAGAACGAAATGTTCAAATGTAACTACTAGAATGTGATACAATACACTATTGGGTGAAGTTTGGTTGACTTCTGCGCAGCGGTTTGGGAGTTAACATCAAAATTACATTTCTCGGCCATATCGCATAGATCTCACTGTGAAAAGGCTTAAATGACTTTTTTAATTAAGTTTAATGATTGCGCTCAAACCAAATGTCCCAGAACGAAATTTTCAAATGTAACTACTAGAATGTGATACAATACACTATTGGGTGAAGTTTAGTTGACTTCTGCGCAGCGGTTTGGGAGTTAACATCAAAATTACATTTCTCGGCCATATCGCATAGATCTCACTGTGAAAAGGCTTAAATGGCTTTTTTGACCTAAGTTTAATGATTGCGCTCAAACCAAATGTCCTAGAACGAAATTTTCAAATGTAACTACTAGAATGTGATACAATACACTATTGGGTGAAGTTTAGTTGACTTCTGCGCAGCGGTTTGGGAGTTAACATCAAAATTACATTTCTCGGCCATATAGCATAGATCTCACTGTGAAAAGGCTTAAATGACTTTTTTAATTAAGTTTGATGATTGCGTTCAAACAAAATGTCATAGAACAAAATTTTCAAATGTAACTACTAGATTGTGATACAATACACTATTGGGTGAAGTTTGGTTGACTTCTGCGCAGCGGTTTGGGAGTTAACATCAAAATTACATTTCTCGGCCATATCGCAGAGATCTCACTGTGAAAAGGCTTAAATGGCTTTTTTGACCTAAGTTTGAGGATTGCGCTCAAATCAAATGTCCTAGAACCAAATTTCCACATGTAATTACTAGATTGTGATACAATACACTAATGGGTGAAGTTTGGTTGACTTCTGCGCAGCGGTTTGGGAGTTAACATCAAAATTACATTTCTCGGCCATATCGCATAGATCTCACTGTGAAAAGGCTTAAATGACTTTTTTAATTAAGTTTAATGATTGCGCTCAAACCAAATGTCCTAGAACGAAATTTTCAAATGTAACTACTAGAATGTGATACAATACACTATTGGGTGAAGTTTAGTTGACTTCTGCGCAGCGGTTTGGGAGTTAACATCAAAATTACATTTCTCGGCCATATCGCATAGATCTCACTGTGAAAAGGCTTAAATGACTTTTTTAATTAAGTTTGATGATTGCGTTCAAACAAAATGTCATAGAACAAAATTTTCAAATGTAACTACTAGATTGTGATACAATACACTATTGGGTGAAGTTTGGTTGACTTCTGCGCAGCGGTTTGGGAGTTAACATCAAAATTACATTTCTCGGCCATATCGCATAGATCTCACTGTGAAAAGGCTTAAATGGCTTTTTTGACCTAAGTTTAATGATTGCGCTCAAATCAAATGTCCTATAACCAAATTTTCAAATGTAATTACTAGATTGTGATACAATACACTAATGGGTGAAGTTTGGTTGACTTCTGCGCAGCGGTTTGGGAGTTAACATCAAAATTACATTTCTCGGCCATATCGCATAGATCTCACTGTGAAAAGGCTTAAATGACTTTTTTAATTAAGTTTAATGATTGCGCTCAAACCAAATGTCCTAGAACGAAATTTTCAAATGTAACTACTAGAATGTGATACAATACACTATTGGGTGAAGTTTAGTTGACTTCTGCGCAGCGGTTTGGGAGTTAACATCAAAATTACATTTCTCGGCCATATCGCATAGATCTCACTGTGAAAAGGCTTAAATGGCTTTTTTGACCAAAGTTTAATGATTGCGTTCAAACAAAATGTCCTAGAACAAAATTCTCAAATGTAACTAGATTGTGATACAATACACTATTGGGTGAAGTTTGGTTGACTTCTGCGCAGCGGTTTGGGAGTTAACATCAAAATTACATTTCTCGGCCATATCGCATAGATCTCACTGTGAAAAGGCTTAAATGGCTTTTTTAATTAAGTTTGATGATTGCGTTCAAACAAAATGTCATAGAACAAAATTTTCAAATGTAACTACTAGATTGTGATACAATACACTATTGGGTGAAGTTTGGTTGACTTCTGCGCAGCGGTTTGGGAGTTAACATCAAAATTACATTTCTCGGCCATATCGCATAGATCTCACTGTGAAAAGGCTTAAATGACTTTTTTAATTAAGTTTGATGATTGCGTTCAAACAAAATGTCATAGAACAAAATTTTCAAATGTAACTACTAGATTGTGATACAATACACTATTGGGTGAAGTTTGGTTGACTTCTGCGCAGCGGTTTGGGAGTTAACATCAAAATTACATTTCTCGGCCATATCGCATAGATCTCACTGTGAAAAGGCTTAAATGGCTTTTTTGACCTAAGTTTAATGATTGCGCTCAAATCAAATGTCCTATAACCAAATTTTCAAATGTAATTACTAGATTGTGATACAATACACTAATGGGTGAAGTTTGGTTGACTTCTGCGCAGCGGTTTGGGAGTTAACATCAAAATTACATTTCTCGGCCATATCGCATAGATCTCACTGTGAAAAGGCTTAAATGACTTTTTTAATTAAGTTTAATGATTGCGCTCAAACCAAATGTCCTAGAACGAAATTTTCAAATGTAACTACTAGAATGTGATACAATACACTATTGGGTGAAGTTTAGTTGACTTCTGCGCAGCGGTTTGGGAGTTAACATCAAAATTACATTTCTCGGCCATATCGCATAGATCTCACTGTGAAAAGGCTTAAATGGCTTTTTTGACCAAAGTTTAATGATTGCGTTCAAACAAAATGTCCTAGAACAAAATTCTCAAATGTAACTAGATTGTGATACAATACACTATTGGGTGAAGTTTGGTTGACTTCTGCGCAGCGGTTTGGGAGTTAACATCAAAATTACATTTCTCGGCCATATCGCATAGATCTCACTGTGAAAAGGCTTAAATGGCTTTTTTGACCTAAGTTTGAGGATTGCGCTCAAATCAAATGTCCTAGAACCAAATTTTCACATGTAACTACTAGATTTTGATACAATACACTAATGGGTGAAGTTTGGTTGACTTCTGCGCAGCGGTTTGGGAGTTAACATCAAAATTACATTTCTCGGCCATATCGCATAGATCTCACTGTGAAAAGGCTTAAATGACTTTTTTAATTAAGTTTAATGATTGCGCTCAAACCAAATGTCCTAGAACGAAATTTTCAAATGTAACTACTAGAATGTGATACAATACACTATTGGGTGAAGTTTAGTTGACTTCTGCGCAGCGGTTTGGGAGTTAACATCAAAATTACATTTCTCGGCCATATCGCATAGATCTCACTGTGAAAAGGCTTAAATGGCTTTTTTGACCAAAGTTTAATGATTGCGTTCAAACAAAATGTCCTAGAACAAAATTTTCAAATGTAACTAGATTGTGATACAATACACTATTGGGTGAAGTTTGGTTGACTTCTGCGCAGCGGTTTGGGAGTTAACATCAAAATTACATTTCTCGGCCATATCGCATAGATCTCACTGTGAAAAGGCTTAAATGGCTTTTTTGACCTAAGTTTGAGGATTGCGCTCAAATCAAATGTCCTAGAACCAAATTTTCACATGTAACTACTAGATTGTGATACAATACACTAATGGGTGAAGTTTGGTTGACTTCTGCGCAGCGGTTTGGGAGTTAACATCAAAATTACATTTCTCGGCCATATCGCATAGATCTCACTGTGAAAAGGCTTAAATGACTTTTTTAATTAAGTTTGATGATTGCGCTCAAACAAAATTTCCTAGAACAAAATTTTCAAATGTAACTACTAGATTGTGATACAATACACTATTGGGTGAAGTTTGGTTGACTTCTGCGCAGCGGTTTGGGAGTTAACATCAAAATTACATTTCTCGGCCATATCGCATAGATCTCACTGTGAAAAGGCTTAAATGGCTTTTTTGACCTAAGTTTAATGATTGCGCTCAAATCAAATGTCCTATAACCAAATTTTCAAATGTAATTACTAGATTGTGATACAATACACTAATGGGTGAAGTTTGGTTGACTTCTGCGCAGCGGTTTGGGAGTTAACATCAAAATTACATTTCTCGGCCATATCGCATAGATCTCACTGTGAAAAGGCTTAAATGACTTTTTTAATTAAGTTTAATGATTGCGCTCAAACCAAATGTCCTAGAACGAAATTTTCAAATGTAACTACTAGAATGTGATACAATACACTATTGGGTGAAGTTTAGTTGACTTCTGCGCAGCGGTTTGGGAGTTAACATCAAAATTACATTTCTCGGCCATATCGCATAGATCTCACTGGTGAAAGGCTTAAATGGCTTTTTTGACCAAAGTTTAATGATTGCGTTCAAACAAAATGTCCTAGAACAAAATTTTCAAATGTAACTAGATTGTGATACAATACACTATTGGGTGAAGTTTGGTTGACTTCTGCGCAGCGGTTTGGGAGTTAACATCAAAATTACATTTCTCGGCCATATCGCATAGATCTCACTGTGAAAAGGCTTAAATGGCTTTTTTGACCTAAGTTTGAGGATTGCGCTCAAATCAAATGTCCTAGAACCAAATTTTCACATGTAACTACTAGATTGTGATACAATACACTAATGGGTGAAGTTTGGTTGACTTCTGCGCAGCGGTTTGGGAGTTAACATCAAAATTACATTTCTCGGCCATATCGCATAGATCTCACTGTGAAAAGGCTTAAATGACTTTTTTAATTAAGTTTGATGATTGCGCTCAAACAAAATTTCCTAGAACAAAATTTTCAAATGTAACTACTAGATTGTGATACAATACACTATTGGGTGAAGTTTGGTTGACTTCTGTGCAGCGGTTTGGGAGTTAACATCAAAATTACATTTCTCGGCCATATCGCATAGATCTCACTGTGAAAAGGCTTAAATGGCTTTTTTGACCTAAGTTTAATGATTGCGCTCAAACCAAATGTCCTAGAACGAAATGTTCAAATGTAACTACTAGAATGTGATACAATACACTATTGGGTGAAGTTTGGTTGACTTCTGCGCAGCGGTTTGGGAGTTAACATCAAAATTACATTTCTCGGCCATATCGCATAGATCTCACTGTGAAAAGGCTTAAATGACTTTTTAATTAAGTTTAATGATTGCGCTCAAACCAAATGTCCCAGAACGAAATTTTCAAATGTAACTACTAGAATGTGATACAATACACTATTGGGTGAAGTTTAGTTGACTTCTGCGCAGCGGTTTGGGAGTTAACATCAAAATTACATTTCTCGGCCATATCGCATAGATCTCACTGTGAAAAGGCTTAAATGGCTTTTTTGACCTAAGTTTAATGATTGCGCTCAAACCAAATGTCCTAGAACGAAATTTTCAAATGTAACTACTAGAATGTGATACAATACACTATTGGGTGAAGTTTAGTTGACTTCTGCGCAGCGGTTTGGGAGTTAACATCAAAATTACATTTCTCGGCCATATAGCATAGATCTCACTGTGAAAAGGCTTAAATGACTTTTTTAATTAAGTTTGATGATTGCGTTCAAACAAAATGTCATAGAACAAAATTTTCAAATGTAACTACTAGATTGTGATACAATACACTATTGGGTGAAGTTTGGTTGACTTCTGCGCAGCGGTTTGGGAGTTAACATCAAAATTACATTTCTCGGCCATATCGCAGAGATCTCACTGTGAAAAGGCTTAAATGGCTTTTTTGACCTAAGTTTGAGGATTGCGCTCAAATCAAATGTCCTAGAACCAAATTTCCACATGTAATTACTAGATTGTGATACAATACACTAATGGGTGAAGTTTGGTTGACTTCTGCGCAGCGGTTTGGGAGTTAACATCAAAATTACATTTCTCGGCCATATCGCATAGATCTCACTGTGAAAAGGCTTAAATGACTTTTTTAATTAAGTTTAATGATTGCGCTCAAACCAAATGTCCTAGAACGAAATTTTCAAATGTAACTACTAGAATGTGATACAATACACTATTGGGTGAAGTTTAGTTGACTTCTGCGCAGCGGTTTGGGAGTTAACATCAAAATTACATTTCTCGGCCATATCGCATAGATCTCACTGTGAATAGGCTTAAATGACTTTTTTAATTAAGTTTGATGATTGCGTTCAAACAAAATGTCATAGAACAAAATTTTCAAATGTAACTACTAGATTGTGATACAATACACTATTGGGTGAAGTTTGGTTGACTTCTGCGCAGCGGTTTGGGAGTTAACATCAAAATTACATTTCTCGGCCATATCGCATAGATCTCACTGTGAAAAGGCTTAAATGGCTTTTTTGACCTAAGTTTAATGATTGCGCTCAAATCAAATGTCCTATAACCAAATTTTCAAATGTAATTACTAGATTGTGATACAATACACTAATGGGTGAAGTTTGGTTGACTTCTGCGCAGCGGTTTGGGAGTTAACATCAAAATTACATTTCTCGGCCATATCGCATAGATCTCACTGTGAAAAGGCTTAAATGACTTTTTTAATTAAGTTTAATGATTGCGCTCAAACCAAATGTCCTAGAACGAAATTTTCAAATGTAACTACTAGAATGTGATACAATACACTATTGGGTGAAGTTTAGTTGACTTCTGCGCAGCGGTTTGGGAGTTAACATCAAAATTACATTTCTCGGCCATATCGCATAGATCTCACTGTGAAAAGGCTTAAATGGCTTTTTTGACCAAAGTTTAATGATTGCGTTCAAACAAAATGTCCTAGAACAAAATTTTCAAATGTAACTAGATTGTGATACAATACACTATTGGGTGAAGTTTGGTTGACTTCTGCGCAGCGGTTTGGGAGTTAACATCAAAATTACATTTCTCGGCCATATCGCATAGATCTCACTGTGAAAAGGCTTAAATGGCTTTTTTGACCTAAGTTTGAGGATTGCGCTCAAATCAAATGTCCTAGAACCAAATTTTCACATGTAACTACTAGATTGTGATACAATACACTAATGGGTGAAGTTTGGTTGACTTCTGCGCAGCGGTTTGGGAGTTAACATCAAAATTACATTTCTCGGCCATATCGCATAGATCTCACTGTGAAAAGGCTTAAATGACTTTTTTAATTAAGTTTAATGATTGCGCTCAAACCAAATGTCCTAGAACGAAATTTTCAAATGTAACTACTAGAATGTGATACAATACACTATTGGGTGAAGTTTAGTTGACTTCTGCGCAGCGGTTTGGGAGTTAACATCAAAATTACATTTCTCGGCCATATCGCATAGATCTCACTGTGAAAAGGCTTAAATGGCTTTTTTGACCAAAGTTTAATGATTGCGTTCAAACAAAATGTCCTAGAACAAAATTTTCAAATGTAACTAGATTGTGATACAATACACTATTGGGTGAAGTTTGGTTGACTTCTGCGCAGCGGTTTGGGAGTTAACATCAAAATTACATTTCTCGGCCATATCGCATAGATCTCACTGTGAAAAGGCTTAAATGGCTTTTTTGACCTAAGTTTGAGGATTGCGCTCAAATCAAATGTCCTAGAACCAAATTTTCACATGTAACTACTAGATTGTGATACAATACACTAATGGGTGAAGTTTGGTTGACTTCTGCGCAGCGGTTTGGGAGTTAACATCAAAATTACATTTCTCGGCCATATCGCATAGATCTCACTGTGAAAAGGCTTAAATGACTTTTTTAATTAAGTTTGATGATTGCGCTCAAACAAAATTTCCTAGAACAAAATTTTCAAATGTAACTACTAGAGTGTGATACAATACACTATTGGGTGAAGTTTGGTTGACTTCTGTGCAGCGGTTTGGGAGTTAACATCAAAATTACATTTCTCGGCCATATCGCATAGATCTCACTGTGAAAAGGCTTAAATGGCTTTTTTGACCTAAGTTTAATGATTGCGCTCAAACCAAATGTCCTAGAACGAAATTTTCAAATGTAACTACTAGAATGTGATACAATACACTATTGGGTGAAGTTTGGTTGACTTCTGCGCAGCGGTTTGGGAGTTAACATCAAAATTACATTTCTCGGCCATATCGCATAGATCTCACTGTGAAAAGGCTTAAATGACTTTTTTAATTAAGTTTAATGATTGCGCTCAAACCAAATGTCCCAGAACGAAATTTTCAAATGTAACTACTAGAATGTGATACAATACACTATTGGGTGAAGTTTAGTTGACTTCTGCGCAGCGGTTTGGGAGTTAACATCAAAATTACATTTCTCGGCCATATCGCATAGATCTCACTGTGAAAAGGCTTAAATGGCTTTTTTGACCTAAGTTTAATGATTGCGCTCAAACCAAATGTCCTAGAACGAAATTTTCAAATGTAACTACTAGAATGTGATACAATACACTATTGGGTGAAGTTTAGTTGACTTCTGCGCAGCGGTTTGGGAGTTAACATCAAAATTACATTTCTCGGCCATATAGCATAGATCTCACTGTGAAAAGGCTTAAATGACTTTTTTAATTAAGTTTGATGATTGCGTTCAAACAAAATGTCATAGAACAAAATTTTCAAATGTAACTACTAGATTGTGATACAATACACTATTGGGTGAAGTTTGGTTGACTTCTGCGCAGCGGTTTGGGAGTTAACATCAAAATTACATTTCTCGGCCATATCGCAGAGATCTCACTGTGAAAAGGCTTAAATGGCTTTTTTGACCTAAGTTTGAGGATTGCGCTCAAATCAAATGTCCTAGAACCAAATTTCCACATGTAATTACTAGATTGTGATACAATACACTAATGGGTGAAGTTTGGTTGACTTCTGCGCAGCGGTTTGGGAGTTAACATCAAAATTACATTTCTCGGCCATATCGCATAGATCTCACTGTGAAAAGGCTTAAATGACTTTTTTAATTAAGTTTAATGATTGCGCTCAAACCAAATGTCCTAGAACGAAATTTTCAAATGTAACTACTAGAATGTGATACAATACACTATTGGGTGAAGTTTAGTTGACTTCTGCGCAGCGGTTTGGGAGTTAACATCAAAATTACATTTCTCGGCCATATCGCATAGATCTCACTGTGAAAAGGCTTAAATGACTTTTTTAATTAAGTTTGATGATTGCGTTCAAACAAAATGTCATAGAACAAAATTTTCAAATGTAACTACTAGATTGTGATACAATACACTATTGGGTGAAGTTTGGTTGACTTCTGCGCAGCGGTTTGGGAGTTAACATCAAAATTACATTTCTCGGCCATATCGCATAGATCTCACTGTGAAAAGGCTTAAATGGCTTTTTTGACCTAAGTTTAATGATTGCGCTCAAATCAAATGTCCTATAACCAAATTTTCAAATGTAATTACTAGATTGTGATACAATACACTAATGGGTGAAGTTTGGTTGACTTCTGCGCAGCGGTTTGGGAGTTAACATCAAAATTACATTTCTCGGCCATATCGCATAGATCTCACTGTGAAAAGGCTTAAATGACTTTTTTAATTAAGTTTAATGATTGCGCTCAAACCAAATGTCCTAGAACGAAATTTTCAAATGTAACTACTAGAATGTGATACAATACACTATTGGGTGAAGTTTAGTTGACTTCTGCGCAGCGGTTTGGGAGTTAACATCAAAATTACATTTCTCGGCCATATCGCATAGATCTCACTGTGAAAAGGCTTAAATGGCTTTTTTGACCAAAGTTTAATGATTGCGTTCAAACAAAATGTCCTAGAACAAAATTCTCAAATGTAACTAGATTGTGATACAATACACTATTGGGTGAAGTTTGGTTGACTTCTGCGCAGCGGTTTGGGAGTTAACATCAAAATTACATTTCTCGGCCATATCGCATAGATCTCACTGTGAAAAGGCTTAAATGGCTTTTTTGACCTAAGTTTGAGGATTGCGCTCAAATCAAATGTCCTAGAACCAAATTTTCACATGTAACTACTAGATTGTGATACAATACACTAATGGGTGAAGTTTGGTTGACTTCTGCGCAGCGGTTTGGGAGTTAACATCAAAATTACATTTCTCGGCCATATCGCATAGATCTCACTGTGAAAAGGCTTAAATGACTTTTTTAATTAAGTTTAATGATTGCGCTCAAACCAAATGTCCTAGAACGAAATTTTCAAATGTAACTACTAGAATGTGATACAATACACTATTGGGTGAAGTTTAGTTGACTTCTGCGCAGCGGTTTGGGAGTTAACATCAAAATTACATTTCTCGGCCATATCGCATAGATCTCACTGTGAAAAGGCTTAAATGGCTTTTTTGACCAAAGTTTAATGATTGCGTTCAAACAAAATGTCCTAGAACAAAATTTTCAAATGTAACTAGATTGTGATACAATACACTATTGGGTGAAGTTTGGTTGACTTCTGCGCAGCGGTTTGGGAGTTAACATCAAAATTACATTTCTCGGCCATATCGCATAGATCTCACTGTGAAAAGGCTTAAATGGCTTTTTTGACCTAAGTTTGAGGATTGCGCTCAAATCAAATGTCCTAGAACCAAATTTTCACATGTAACTACTAGATTGTGATACAATACACTAATGGGTGAAGTTTGGTTGACTTCTGCGCAGCGGTTTGGGAGTTAACATCAAAATTACATTTCTCGGCCATATCGCATAGATCTCACTGTGAAAAGGCTTAAATGACTTTTTTAATTAAGTTTGATGATTGCGCTCAAACAAAATTTCCTAGAACAAAATTTTCAAATGTAACTACTAGATTGTGATACAATACACTATTGGGTGAAGTTTGGTTGACTTCTGCGCAGCGGTTTGGGAGTTAACATCAAAATTACATTTCTCGGCCATATCGCATAGATCTCACTGTGAAAAGGCTTAAATGGCTTTTTTGACCTAAGTTTAATGATTGCGCTCAAATCAAATGTCCTATAACCAAATTTTCAAATGTAATTACTAGATTGTGATACAATACACTAATGGGTGAAGTTTGGTTGACTTCTGCGCAGCGGTTTGGGAGTTAACATCAAAATTACATTTCTCGGCCATATCGCATAGATCTCACTGTGAAAAGGCTTAAATGACTTTTTTAATTAAGTTTAATGATTGCGCTCAAACCAAATGTCCTAGAACGAAATTTTCAAATGTAACTACTAGAATGTGATACAATACACTATTGGGTGAAGTTTAGTTGACTTCTGCGCAGCGGTTTGGGAGTTAACATCAAAATTACATTTCTCGGCCATATCGCATAGATCTCACTGGTGAAAGGCTTAAATGGCTTTTTTGACCAAAGTTTAATGATTGCGTTCAAACAAAATGTCCTAGAACAAAATTTTCAAATGTAACTAGATTGTGATACAATACACTATTGGGTGAAGTTTGGTTGACTTCTGCGCAGCGGTTTGGGAGTTAACATCAAAATTACATTTCTCGGCCATATCGCATAGATCTCACTGTGAAAAGGCTTAAATGGCTTTTTTGACCTAAGTTTGAGGATTGCGCTCAAATCAAATGTCCTAGAACCAAATTTTCACATGTAACTACTAGATTGTGATACAATACACTAATGGGTGAAGTTTGGTTGACTTCTGCGCAGCGGTTTGGGAGTTAACATCAAAATTACATTTCTCGGCCATATCGCATAGATCTCACTGTGAAAAGGCTTAAATGACTTTTTTAATTAAGTTTGATGATTGCGCTCAAACAAAATTTCCTAGAACAAAATTTTCAAATGTAACTACTAGATTGTGATACAATACACTATTGGGTGAAGTTTGGTTGACTTCTGTGCAGCGGTTTGGGAGTTAACATCAAAATTACATTTCTCGGCCATATCGCATAGATCTCACTGTGAAAAGGCTTAAATGGCTTTTTTGACCTAAGTTTAATGATTGCGCTCAAACCAAATGTCCTAGAACGAAATGTTCAAATGTAACTACTAGAATGTGATACAATACACTATTGGGTGAAGTTTGGTTGACTTCTGCGCAGCGGTTTGGGAGTTAACATCAAAATTACATTTCTCGGCCATATCGCATAGATCTCACTGTGAAAAGGCTTAAATGACTTTTTAATTAAGTTTAATGATTGCGCTCAAACCAAATGTCCCAGAACGAAATTTTCAAATGTAACTACTAGAATGTGATACAATACACTATTGGGTGAAGTTTAGTTGACTTCTGCGCAGCGGTTTGGGAGTTAACATCAAAATTACATTTCTCGGCCATATCGCATAGATCTCACTGTGAAAAGGCTTAAATGGCTTTTTTGACCTAAGTTTAATGATTGCGCTCAAACCAAATGTCCTAGAACGAAATTTTCAAATGTAACTACTAGAATGTGATACAATACACTATTGGGTGAAGTTTAGTTGACTTCTGCGCAGCGGTTTGGGAGTTAACATCAAAATTACATTTCTCGGCCATATAGCATAGATCTCACTGTGAAAAGGCTTAAATGACTTTTTTAATTAAGTTTGATGATTGCGTTCAAACAAAATGTCATAGAACAAAATTTTCAAATGTAACTACTAGATTGTGATACAATACACTATTGGGTGAAGTTTGGTTGACTTCTGCGCAGCGGTTTGGGAGTTAACATCAAAATTACATTTCTCGGCCATATCGCAGAGATCTCACTGTGAAAAGGCTTAAATGGCTTTTTTGACCTAAGTTTGAGGATTGCGCTCAAATCAAATGTCCTAGAACCAAATTTCCACATGTAATTACTAGATTGTGATACAATACACTAATGGGTGAAGTTTGGTTGACTTCTGCGCAGCGGTTTGGGAGTTAACATCAAAATTACATTTCTCGGCCATATCGCATAGATCTCACTGTGAAAAGGCTTAAATGACTTTTTTAATTAAGTTTAATGATTGCGCTCAAACCAAATGTCCTAGAACGAAATTTTCAAATGTAACTACTAGAATGTGATACAATACACTATTGGGTGAAGTTTAGTTGACTTCTGCGCAGCGGTTTGGGAGTTAACATCAAAATTACATTTCTCGGCCATATCGCATAGATCTCACTGTGAAAAGGCTTAAATGACTTTTTTAATTAAGTTTGATGATTGCGTTCAAACAAAATGTCATAGAACAAAATTTTCAAATGTAACTACTAGATTGTGATACAATACACTATTGGGTGAAGTTTGGTTGACTTCTGCGCAGCGGTTTGGGAGTTAACATCAAAATTACATTTCTCGGCCATATCGCATAGATCTCACTGTGAAAAGGCTTAAATGGCTTTTTTGACCTAAGTTTAATGATTGCGCTCAAATCAAATGTCCTATAACCAAATTTTCAAATGTAATTACTAGATTGTGATACAATACACTAATGGGTGAAGTTTGGTTGACTTCTGCGCAGCGGTTTGGGAGTTAACATCAAAATTACATTTCTCGGCCATATCGCATAGATCTCACTGTGAAAAGGCTTAAATGACTTTTTTAATTAAGTTTAATGATTGCGCTCAAACCAAATGTCCTAGAACGAAATTTTCAAATGTAACTACTAGAATGTGATACAATACACTATTGGGTGAAGTTTAGTTGACTTCTGCGCAGCGGTTTGGGAGTTAACATCAAAATTACATTTCTCGGCCATATCGCATAGATCTCACTGTGAAAAGGCTTAAATGGCTTTTTTGACCAAAGTTTAATGATTGCGTTCAAACAAAATGTCCTAGAACAAAATTTTCAAATGTAACTAGATTGTGATACAATACACTATTGGGTGAAGTTTGGTTGACTTCTGCGCAGCGGTTTGGGAGTTAACATCAAAATTACATTTCTCGGCCATATCGCATAGATCTCACTGTGAAAAGGCTTAAATGGCTTTTTTGACCTAAGTTTGAGGATTGCGCTCAAATCAAATGTCCTAGAACCAAATTTTCACATGTAACTACTAGATTGTGATACAATACACTAATGGGTGAAGTTTGGTTGACTTCTGCGCAGCGGTTTGGGAGTTAACATCAAAATTACATTTCTCGGCCATATCGCATAGATCTCACTGTGAAAAGGCTTAAATGACTTTTTTAATTAAGTTTAATGATTGCGCTCAAACCAAATGTCCTAGAACAAAATTTTCAAATGTAACTACTAGAATGTGATACAATACACTATTGGGTGAAGTTTAGTTGACTTCTGCGCAGCGGTTTGGGAGTTAACATCAAAATTACATTTCTCGGCCATATCGCATAGATCTCACTGTGAAAAGGCTTAAATGGCTTTTTTGACCAAAGTTTAATGATTGCGTTCAAACAAAATGTCCTAGAACAAAATTTTCAAATGTAACTAGATTGTGATACAATACACTATTGGGTGAAGTTTGGTTGACTTCTGCGCAGCGGTTTGGGAGTTAACATCAAAATTACATTTCTCGGCCATATCGCATAGATCTCACTGTGAAAAGGCTTAAATGGCTTTTTTGACCTAAGTTTGAGGATTGCGCTCAAATCAAATGTCCTAGAACCAAATTTTCACATGTAACTACTAGATTGTGATACAATACACTAATGGGTGAAGTTTGGTTGACTTCTGCGCAGCGGTTTGGGAGTTAACATCAAAATTACATTTCTCGGCCATATCGCATAGATCTCACTGTGAAAAGGCTTAAATGACTTTTTTAATTAAGTTTGATGATTGCGCTCAAACAAAATTTCCTAGAACAAAATTTTCAAATGTAACTACTAGATTGTGATACAATACACTATTGGGTGAAGTTTGGTTGACTTCTGTGCAGCGGTTTGGGAGTTAACATCAAAATTACATTTCTCGGCCATATCGCATAGATCTCACTGTGAAAAGGCTTAAATGGCTTTTTTGACCTAAGTTTAATGATTGCGCTCAAACCAAATGTCCTAGAACGAAATTTTCAAATGTAACTACTAGAATGTGATACAATACACTATTGGGTGAAGTTTGGTTGACTTCTGCGCAGCGGTTTGGGAGTTAACATCAAAATTACATTTCTCGGCCATATCGCATAGATCTCACTGTGAAAAGGCTTAAATGACTTTTTTAATTAAGTTTAATGATTGCGCTCAAACCAAATGTCCCAGAACGAAATTTTCAAATGTAACTACTAGAATGTGATACAATACACTATTGGGTGAAGTTTAGTTGACTTCTGCGCAGCGGTTTGGGAGTTAACATCAAAATTACATTTCTCGGCCATATCGCATAGATCTCACTGTGAAAAGGCTTAAATGGCTTTTTTGACCTAAGTTTAATGATTGCGCTCAAACCAAATGTCCTAGAACGAAATTTTCAAATGTAACTACTAGAATGTGATACAATACACTATTGGGTGAAGTTTAGTTGACTTCTGCGCAGCGGTTTGGGAGTTAACATCAAAATTACATTTCTCGGCCATATAGCATAGATCTCACTGTGAAAAGGCTTAAATGACTTTTTTAATTAAGTTTGATGATTGCGTTCAAACAAAATGTCATAGAACAAAATTTTCAAATGTAACTACTAGATTGTGATACAATACACTATTGGGTGAAGTTTGGTTGACTTCTGCGCAGCGGTTTGGGAGTTAACATCAAAATTACATTTCTCGGCCATATCGCAGAGATCTCACTGTGAAAAGGCTTAAATGGCTTTTTTGACCTAAGTTTGAGGATTGCGCTCAAATCAAATGTCCTAGAACCAAATTTCCACATGTAATTACTAGATTGTGATACAATACACTAATGGGTGAAGTTTGGTTGACTTCTGCGCAGCGGTTTGGGAGTTAACATCAAAATTACATTTCTCGGCCATATCGCATAGATCTCACTGTGAAAAGGCTTAAATGACTTTTTTAATTAAGTTTAATGATTGCGCTCAAACCAAATGTCCTAGAACGAAATTTTCAAATGTAACTACTAGAATGTGATACAATACACTATTGGGTGAAGTTTAGTTGACTTCTGCGCAGCGGTTTGGGAGTTAACATCAAAATTACATTTCTCGGCCATATCGCATAGATCTCACTGTGAAAAGGCTTAAATGACTTTTTTAATTAAGTTTGATGATTGCGTTCAAACAAAATGTCATAGAACAAAATTTTCAAATGTAACTACTAGATTGTGATACAATACACTATTGGGTGAAGTTTGGTTGACTTCTGCGCAGCGGTTTGGGAGTTAACATCAAAATTACATTTCTCGGCCATATCGCATAGATCTCACTGTGAAAAGGCTTAAATGGCTTTTTTGACCTAAGTTTAATGATTGCGCTCAAATCAAATGTCCTATAACCAAATTTTCAAATGTAATTACTAGATTGTGATACAATACACTAATGGGTGAAGTTTGGTTGACTTCTGCGCAGCGGTTTGGGAGTTAACATCAAAATTACATTTCTCGGCCATATCGCATAGATCTCACTGTGAAAAGGCTTAAATGACTTTTTTAATTAAGTTTAATGATTGCGCTCAAACCAAATGTCCTAGAACGAAATTTTCAAATGTAACTACTAGAATGTGATACAATACACTATTGGGTGAAGTTTAGTTGACTTCTGCGCAGCGGTTTGGGAGTTAACATCAAAATTACATTTCTCGGCCATATCGCATAGATCTCACTGTGAAAAGGCTTAAATGGCTTTTTTGACCAAAGTTTAATGATTGCGTTCAAACAAAATGTCCTAGAACAAAATTCTCAAATGTAACTAGATTGTGATACAATACACTATTGGGTGAAGTTTGGTTGACTTCTGCGCAGCGGTTTGGGAGTTAACATCAAAATTACATTTCTCGGCCATATCGCATAGATCTCACTGTGAAAAGGCTTAAATGGCTTTTTTGACCTAAGTTTGAGGATTGCGCTCAAATCAAATGTCCTAGAACCAAATTTTCACATGTAACTACTAGATTGTGATACAATACACTAATGGGTGAAGTTTGGTTGACTTCTGCGCAGCGGTTTGGGAGTTAACATCAAAATTACATTTCTCGGCCATATCGCATAGATCTCACTGTGAAAAGGCTTAAATGACTTTTTTAATTAAGTTTAATGATTGCGCTCAAACCAAATGTCCTAGAACGAAATTTTCAAATGTAACTACTAGAATGTGATACAATACACTATTGGGTGAAGTTTAGTTGACTTCTGCGCAGCGGTTTGGGAGTTAACATCAAAATTACATTTCTCGGCCATATCGCATAGATCTCACTGTGAAAAGGCTTAAATGGCTTTTTTGACCAAAGTTTAATGATTGCGTTCAAACCAAATGTCCTAGAACAAAATTTTCAAATGTAACTAGATTGTGATACAATACACTATTGGGTGAAGTTTGGTTGACTTCTGCGCAGCGGTTTGGGAGTTAACATCAAAATTACATTTCTCGGCCATATCGCATAGATCTCACTGTGAAAAGGCTTAAATGGCTTTTTTGACCTAAGTTTGAGGATTGCGCTCAAATCAAATGTCCTAGAACCAAATTTCCACATGTAACTACTAGATTGTGATACAATACACTAATGGGTGAAGTTTGGTTGACTTCTGCGCAGCGGTTTGGGAGTTAACATCAAAATTACATTTCTCGGCCATATCGCATAGATCTCACTGTGAAAAGGCTTAAATGGCTTTTTTGACCTAAGTTTGAGGATTGCGCTCAAATCAAATGTCCAATAACCAAATTTCCACATGTAACTACTAGATTGTGATACAATACACTAATGGGTGAAGTTTGGTTGACTTCTGAGCAGCGGTTTGGGAGTTAACATCAAAATTACATTTCTCGGCCATATCGCATAGATCTCACTGTGAAAAGGCTTAAATGACTTTTTTAATTAAGTTTGATGATTGCGTTCAAACAAAATGTCATAGAACAAAATTTTCAAATGTAACTACTAGATTGTGATACAATACACTATTGGGTGAAGTTTGGTTGACTTCTGCGCAGCGGTTTGGGAGTTAACATCAAAATTACATTTCTCGGCCATATCGCAGAGATCTCACTGTGAAAAGGCTTAAATGGCTTTTTTGACCTAAGTTTGAGGATTGCGCTCAAATCAAATGTCCTAGAACCAAATTTCCACATGTAATTACTAGATTGTGATACAATACACTAATGGGTGAAGTTTGGTTGACTTCTGCGCAGCGGTTTGGGAGTTAACATCAAAATTACATTCCTCGGCCATATCGCATAGATCTCACTGTGAAAAGGCTTAAATGACTTTTTTAATTAAGTTTAATGATTGCGCTCAAACCAAATGTCCTAGAACGAAATTTTCAAATGTAACTACTAGAATGTGATACAATACACTATTGGGTGAAGTTTAGTTGACTTCTGCGCAGCGGTTTGGGAGTTAACATCAAAATTACATTTCTCGGCCATATCGCATAGATCTCACTGTGAAAAGGCTTAAATGGCTTTTTTGACCTAAGTTTAATGATTGCGCTCAAACCAAATGTCCTAGAACGAAATTTTCAAATGTAACTACTAGAATGTGATACAATACACTATTGGGTGAAGTTTGATTGACTTCTGCGCAGCGGTTTGGGAGTTAACATCAAAATTACATTTCTCGGCCATATCGCATAGATCTCACTGTGAAAAGGCTTAAATGGCTTTTTTGACCTAAGTTTAATGATTGCGCTCAAACCAAATGTCCTAGAACGAAATTTTGAAATGTAACTACTAGAATGTGATACAATACACTATTGGGTGAAGTTTGATTGACTTCTGCGCAGCGGTTTGGGAGTTAACATCAAAATTACATTTCTCGGCCATATCGCATAGATCTCACTGTGAAAAGGCTTAAATGGCTTTTTTTGACCTAAGTTTGAGGATTGCGCTCAAATCAAATGTCCAAGAACCAAATTTCCAAATGTAACTACTAGATTGTGATACAATACACTATTGGGTGAAGTTTGGTTGACTTCTGCGCAGCGGTTTGGGAGTTAACATCAAAATTACATTTCTCGGCCATATCGCATAGATCTCACTGTGAAAAGGCTTAAATGACTTTTTTAATTAAGTTTGATGATTGCGTTCAAACAAAATGTCCTAGAACAAAATTTTCAAATGTAACTACTAGATTGTGATACAATACACTATTGGGTGAAGTTTGGTTGACTTCTGCGCAGCGGTTTGGGAGTTAACATCAAAATTACATTTCTCGGCCATATCGCAGAGATCTCACTGTGAAAAGGCTTAAATGGCTTTTTTGACCTAAGTTTGAGGATTGCGCTCAAATCAAATGTCCTAGAACCAAATTTCCACATGTAATTACTAGATTGTGATACAATACACTAATGGGTGAAGTTTGGTTGACTTCTGCGCAGCGGTTTGGGAGTTAACATCAAAATTACATTCCTCGGCCATATCGCATAGATCTCACTGTGAAAAGGCTTAAATGACTTTTTTAATTAAGTTTAATGATTGCGCTCAAACCAAATGTCCTAGAACGAAATTTTCAAATGTAACTACTAGAATGTGATACAATACACTATTGGGTGAAGTTTAGTTGACTTCTGCGCAGCGGTTTGGGAGTTAACATCAAAATTACATTTCTCGGCCATATCGCATAGATCTCACTGTGAAAAGGCTTAAATGGCTTTTTTGACCTAAGTTTAATGATTGCGCTCAAACCAAATGTCCTAGAACGAAATTTTCAAATGTAACTACTAGAATGTGATACAATACACTATTGGGTGAAGTTTGATTGACTTCTGCGCAGCGGTTTGGGAGTTAACATCAAAATTACATTTCTCGGCCATATCGCATAGATCTCACTGTGAAAAGGCTTAAATGGCTTTTTTGACCTAAGTTTAATGATTGCGCTCAAACCAAATGTCCTAGAACGAAATTTTGAAATGTAACTACTAGAATGTGATACAATACACTATTGGGTGAAGTTTGATTGACTTCTGCGCAGCGGTTTGGGAGTTAACATCAAAATTACATTTCTCGGCCATATCGCATAGATCTCACTGTGAAAAGGCTTAAATGGCTTTTTTTGACCTAAGTTTGAGGATTGCGCTCAAATCAAATGTCCAAGAACCAAATTTCCAAATGTAACTACTAGATTGTGATACAATACACTATTGGGTGAAGTTTGGTTGACTTCTGCGCAGCGGTTTGGGAGTTAACATCAAAATTACATTTCTCGGCCATATCGCATAGATCTCACTGTGAAAAGGCTTAAATGACTTTTTTAATTAAGTTTGATGATTGCGTTCAAACAAAATGTCCTAGAACAAAATTTTCAAATGTAACTACTAGATTGTGATACAATACACTATTGGGTGAAGTTTGGTTGACTTCTGCGCAGCGGTTTGGGAGTTAACATCAAAATTACATTTCTCGGCCATATCGCAGAGATCTCACTGTGAAAAGGCTTAAATGGCTTTTTTGACCTAAGTTTGAGGATTGCGCTCAAATCAAATGTCCTAGAACCAAATTTCCACATGTAATTACTAGATTGTGATACAATACACTAATGGGTGAAGTTTGGTTGACTTCTGCGCAGCGGTTTGGGAGTTAACATCAAAATTACATTCCTCGGCCATATCGCATAGATCTCACTGTGAAAAGGCTTAAATGACTTTTTTAATTAAGTTTAATGATTGCGCTCAAACCAAATGTCCTAGAACGAAATTTTCAAATGTAACTACTAGAATGTGATACAATACACTATTGGGTGAAGTTTAGTTGACTTCTGCGCAGCGGTTTGGGAGTTAACATCAAAATTACATTTCTCGGCCATATCGCATAGATCTCACTGTGAAAAGGCTTAAATGGCTTTTTTGACCTAAGTTTAATGATTGCGCTCAAACCAAATGTCCTAGAACGAAATTTTCAAATGTAACTACTAGAATGTGATACAATACACTATTGGGTGAAGTTTGATTGACTTCTGCGCAGCGGTTTGGGAGTTAACATCAAAATTACATTTCTCGGCCATATCGCATAGATCTCACTGTGAAAAGGCTTAAATGGCTTTTTTGACCTAAGTTTAATGATTGCGCTCAAACCAAATGTCCTAGAACGAAATTTTGAAATGTAACTACTAGAATGTGATACAATACACTATTGGGTGAAGTTTGATTGACTTCTGCGCAGCGGTTTGGGAGTTAACATCAAAATTACATTTCTCGGCCATATCGCATAGATCTCACTGTGAAAAGGCTTAAATGGCTTTTTTTGACCTAAGTTTGAGGATTGCGCTCAAATCAAATGTCCAAGAACCAAATTTCCAAATGTAACTACTAGATTGTGATACAATACACTATTGGGTGAAGTTTGGTTGACTTCTGCGCAGCGGTTTGGGAGTTAACATCAAAATTACATTTCTCGGCCATATCGCATAGATCTCACTGTGAAAAGGCTTAAATGACTTTTTTAATTAAGTTTGATGATTGCGTTCAAACCAAATGTCCTAGAACGAAATTTTCAAATGTAACTACTAGATTGTGATACAATACACTATTGGGTGAAGTTTAGTTGACTTCTGCGCAGCGGTTTGGGAGTTAACATCAAAATTACATTTCTCGGCCATATCGCATAGATCTCACTGTGAAAAGGCTTAAATGGCTTTTTTGACCAAAGTTTAATGATTGCGTTCAAACAAAATGTCCTAGAACAAAATTTTCAAATGTAACTAGATTGTGATACAATACACTATTGGGTGAAGTTTGGTTGACTTCTGCGCAGCGGTTTGGGAGTTAACATCAAAATTACATTTCTCGGCCATATCGCATAGATCTCACTGTGAAAAGGCTTAAATGGCTTTTTTGACCTAAGTTTGAGGATTGCGCTCAAATCAAATGTCCTAGAACCAAATTTTCACATGTAACTACTAGATTGTGATACAATACACTAATGGGTGAAGTTTGGTTGACTTCTGCGCAGCGGTTTGGGAGTTAACATCAAAATTACATTTCTCGGCCATATCGCATAGATCTCACTGTGAAAAGGCTTAAATGACTTTTTTAATTAAGTTTAATGATTGCGCTCAAACCAAATGTCCTAGAACAAAATTTTCAAATGTAACTACTAGAATGTGATACAATACACTATTGGGTGAAGTTTAGTTGACTTCTGCGCAGCGGTTTGGGAGTTAACATCAAAATTACATTTCTCGGCCATATCGCATAGATCTCACTGTGAAAAGGCTTAAATGGCTTTTTTGACCAAAGTTTAATGATTGCGTTCAAACAAAATGTCCTAGAACAAAATTTTCAAATGTAACTAGATTGTGATACAATACACTATTGGGTGAAGTTTGGTTGACTTCTGCGCAGCGGTTTGGGAGTTAACATCAAAATTACATTTCTCGGCCATATCGCATAGATCTCACTGTGAAAAGGCTTAAATGGCTTTTTTGACCTAAGTTTGAGGATTGCGCTCAAATCAAATGTCCTAGAACCAAATTTTCACATGTAACTACTAGATTGTGATACAATACACTAATGGGTGAAGTTTGGTTGACTTCTGCGCAGCGGTTTGGGAGTTAACATCAAAATTACATTTCTCGGCCATATCGCATAGATCTCACTGTGAAAAGGCTTAAATGACTTTTTTAATTAAGTTTGATGATTGCGCTCAAACAAAATTTCCTAGAACAAAATTTTCAAATGTAACTACTAGATTGTGATACAATACACTATTGGGTGAAGTTTGGTTGACTTCTGTGCAGCGGTTTGGGAGTTAACATCAAAATTACATTTCTCGGCCATATCGCATAGATCTCACTGTGAAAAGGCTTAAATGGCTTTTTTGACCTAAGTTTAATGATTGCGCTCAAACCAAATGTCCTAGAACGAAATTTTCAAATGTAACTACTAGAATGTGATACAATACACTATTGGGTGAAGTTTGGTTGACTTCTGCGCAGCGGTTTGGGAGTTAACATCAAAATTACATTTCTCGGCCATATCGCATAGATCTCACTGTGAAAAGGCTTAAATGACTTTTTTAATTAAGTTTAATGATTGCGCTCAAACCAAATGTCCCAGAACGAAATTTTCAAATGTAACTACTAGAATGTGATACAATACACTATTGGGTGAAGTTTAGTTGACTTCTGCGCAGCGGTTTGGGAGTTAACATCAAAATTACATTTCTCGGCCATATCGCATAGATCTCACTGTGAAAAGGCTTAAATGGCTTTTTTGACCTAAGTTTAATGATTGCGCTCAAACCAAATGTCCTAGAACGAAATTTTCAAATGTAACTACTAGAATGTGATACAATACACTATTGGGTGAAGTTTAGTTGACTTCTGCGCAGCGGTTTGGGAGTTAACATCAAAATTACATTTCTCGGCCATATAGCATAGATCTCACTGTGAAAAGGCTTAAATGACTTTTTTAATTAAGTTTGATGATTGCGTTCAAACAAAATGTCATAGAACAAAATTTTCAAATGTAACTACTAGATTGTGATACAATACACTATTGGGTGAAGTTTGGTTGACTTCTGCGCAGCGGTTTGGGAGTTAACATCAAAATTACATTTCTCGGCCATATCGCAGAGATCTCACTGTGAAAAGGCTTAAATGGCTTTTTTGACCTAAGTTTGAGGATTGCGCTCAAATCAAATGTCCTAGAACCAAATTTCCACATGTAATTACTAGATTGTGATACAATACACTAATGGGTGAAGTTTGGTTGACTTCTGCGCAGCGGTTTGGGAGTTAACATCAAAATTACATTTCTCGGCCATATCGCATAGATCTCACTGTGAAAAGGCTTAAATGACTTTTTTAATTAAGTTTAATGATTGCGCTCAAACCAAATGTCCTAGAACGAAATTTTCAAATGTAACTACTAGAATGTGATACAATACACTATTGGGTGAAGTTTAGTTG
Organism: Corythoichthys intestinalis; assembly: GCF_030265065.1. Lineage (NCBI taxonomy): Eukaryota > Metazoa > Chordata > Actinopteri > Syngnathiformes > Syngnathidae > Corythoichthys > Corythoichthys intestinalis. Next base: position 571,188 of record NW_026651601.1, on the reverse strand, counting down.
ACTTCTGCGCAGCGGTTTGGGAGTTAACATCAAAATTACATTTCTCGGCCATATCGCATAGATCTCACTGTGAAAAGGCTTAAATGACTTTTTTAATTAAGTTTGATGATTGCGTTCAAACAAAATGTCATAGAACAAAATTTTCAAATGTAACTACTAGATTGTGATACAATACACTATTGGGTGAAGTTTGGTTGACTTCTGCGCAGCGGTTTGGGAGTTAACATCAAAATTACATTTCTCGGCCATATCGCATAGATCTCACTGTGAAAAGGCTTAAATGGCTTTTTTGACCTAAGTTTAATGATTGCGCTCAAATCAAATGTCCTATAACCAAATTTTCAAATGTAATTACTAGATTGTGATACAATACACTAATGGGTGAAGTTTGGTTGACTTCTGCGCAGCGGTTTGGGAGTTAACATCAAAATTACATTTCTCGGCCATATCGCATAGATCTCACTGTGAAAAGGCTTAAATGACTTTTTTAATTAAGTTTAATGATTGCGCTCAAACCAAATGTCCTAGAACGAAATTTTCAAATGTAACTACTAGAATGTGATACAATACACTATTGGGTGAAGTTTAGTTGACTTCTGCGCAGCGGTTTGGGAGTTAACATCAAAATTACATTTCTCGGCCATATCGCATAGATCTCACTGTGAAAAGGCTTAAATGGCTTTTTTGACCAAAGTTTAATGATTGCGTTCAAACAAAATGTCCTAGAACAAAATTCTCAAATGTAACTAGATTGTGATACAATACACTATTGGGTGAAGTTTGGTTGACTTCTGCGCAGCGGTTTGGGAGTTAACATCAAAATTACATTTCTCGGCCATATCGCATAGATCTCACTGTGAAAAGGCTTAAATGGCTTTTTTGACCTAAGTTTGAGGATTGCGCTCAAATCAAATGTCCTAGAACCAAATTTTCACATGTAACTACTAGATTGTGATACAATACACTAATGGGTGAAGTTTGGTTGACTTCTGCGCAGCGGTTTGGGAGTTAACATCAAAATTACATTTCTCGGCCATATCGCATAGATCTCACTGTGAAAAGGCTTAAATGACTTTTTTAATTAAGTTTAATGATTGCGCTCAAACCAAATGTCCTAGAACGAAATTTTCAAATGTAACTACTAGAATGTGATACAATACACTATTGGGTGAAGTTTAGTTGACTTCTGCGCAGCGGTTTGGGAGTTAACATCAAAATTACATTTCTCGGCCATATCGCATAGATCTCACTGTGAAAAGGCTTAAATGGCTTTTTTGACCAAAGTTTAATGATTGCGTTCAAACCAAATGTCCTAGAACAAAATTTTCAAATGTAACTAGATTGTGATACAATACACTATTGGGTGAAGTTTGGTTGACTTCTGCGCAGCGGTTTGGGAGTTAACATCAAAATTACATTTCTCGGCCATATCGCATAGATCTCACTGTGAAAAGGCTTAAATGGCTTTTTTGACCTAAGTTTGAGGATTGCGCTCAAATCAAATGTCCTAGAACCAAATTTCCACATGTAACTACTAGATTGTGATACAATACACTAATGGGTGAAGTTTGGTTGACTTCTGCGCAGCGGTTTGGGAGTTAACATCAAAATTACATTTCTCGGCCATATCGCATAGATCTCACTGTGAAAAGGCTTAAATGGCTTTTTTGACCTAAGTTTAATGATTGCGCTCAAACCAAATGTCCTAGAACGAAATTTTCAAATGTAACTACTAGAATGTGATACAATACACTATTGGGTGAAGTTTGATTGACTTCTGCGCAGCGGTTTGGGAGTTAACATCAAAATTACATTTCTCGGCCATATCGCATAGATCTCACTGTGAAAAGGCTTAAATGGCTTTTTTGACCTAAGTTTAATGATTGCGCTCAAACCAAATGTCCTAGAACGAAATTTTGAAATGTAACTACTAGAATGTGATACAATACACTATTGGGTGAAGTTTGATTGACTTCTGCGCAGCGGTTTGGGAGTTAACATCAAAATTACATTTCTCGGCCATATCGCATAGATCTCACTGTGAAAAGGCTTAAATGGCTTTTTTTGACCTAAGTTTGAGGATTGCGCTCAAATCAAATGTCCAAGAACCAAATTTCCAAATGTAACTACTAGATTGTGATACAATACACTATTGGGTGAAGTTTGGTTGACTTCTGCGCAGCGGTTTGGGAGTTAACATCAAAATTACATTTCTCGGCCATATCGCATAGATCTCACTGTGAAAAGGCTTAAATGACTTTTTTAATTAAGTTTGATGATTGCGTTCAAACAAAATGTCCTAGAACAAAATTTTCAAATGTAACTACTAGATTGTGATACAATACACTATTGGGTGAAGTTTGGTTGACTTCTGCGCAGCGGTTTGGGAGTTAACATCAAAATTACATTTCTCGGCCATATCGCAGAGATCTCACTGTGAAAAGGCTTAAATGGCTTTTTTGACCTAAGTTTGAGGATTGCGCTCAAATCAAATGTCCTAGAACCAAATTTCCACATGTAATTACTAGATTGTGATACAATACACTAATGGGTGAAGTTTGGTTGACTTCTGCGCAGCGGTTTGGGAGTTAACATCAAAATTACATTCCTCGGCCATATCGCATAGATCTCACTGTGAAAAGGCTTAAATGACTTTTTTAATTAAGTTTAATGATTGCGCTCAAACCAAATGTCCTAGAACGAAATTTTCAAATGTAACTACTAGAATGTGATACAATACACTATTGGGTGAAGTTTAGTTGACTTCTGCGCAGCGGTTTGGGAGTTAACATCAAAATTACATTTCTCGGCCATATCGCATAGATCTCACTGTGAAAAGGCTTAAATGGCTTTTTTGACCTAAGTTTAATGATTGCGCTCAAACCAAATGTCCTAGAACGAAATTTTCAAATGTAACTACTAGAATGTGATACAATACACTATTGGGTGAAGTTTGATTGACTTCTGCGCAGCGGTTTGGGAGTTAACATCAAAATTACATTTCTCGGCCATATCGCATAGATCTCACTGTGAAAAGGCTTAAATGGCTTTTTTGACCTAAGTTTAATGATTGCGCTCAAACCAAATGTCCTAGAACGAAATTTTGAAATGTAACTACTAGAATGTGATACAATACACTATTGGGTGAAGTTTGATTGACTTCTGCGCAGCGGTTTGGGAGTTAACATCAAAATTACATTTCTCGGCCATATCGCATAGATCTCACTGTGAAAAGGCTTAAATGGCTTTTTTTGACCTAAGTTTGAGGATTGCGCTCAAATCAAATGTCCAAGAACCAAATTTCCAAATGTAACTACTAGATTGTGATACAATACACTATTGGGTGAAGTTTGGTTGACTTCTGCGCAGCGGTTTGGGAGTTAACATCAAAATTACATTTCTCGGCCATATCGCATAGATCTCACTGTGAAAAGGCTTAAATGACTTTTTTAATTAAGTTTGATGATTGCGTTCAAACAAAATGTCCTAGAACAAAATTTTCAAATGTAACTACTAGATTGTGATACAATACACTATTGGGTGAAGTTTGGTTGACTTCTGCGCAGCGGTTTGGGAGTTAACATCAAAATTACATTTCTCGGCCATATCGCAGAGATCTCACTGTGAAAAGGCTTAAATGGCTTTTTTGACCTAAGTTTGAGGATTGCGCTCAAATCAAATGTCCTAGAACCAAATTTCCACATGTAATTACTAGATTGTGATACAATACACTAATGGGTGAAGTTTGGTTGACTTCTGCGCAGCGGTTTGGGAGTTAACATCAAAATTACATTCCTCGGCCATATCGCATAGATCTCACTGTGAAAAGGCTTAAATGACTTTTTTAATTAAGTTTAATGATTGCGCTCAAACCAAATGTCCTAGAACGAAATTTTCAAATGTAACTACTAGAATGTGATACAATACACTATTGGGTGAAGTTTAGTTGACTTCTGCGCAGCGGTTTGGGAGTTAACATCAAAATTACATTTCTCGGCCATATCGCATAGATCTCACTGTGAAAAGGCTTAAATGGCTTTTTTGACCTAAGTTTAATGATTGCGCTCAAACCAAATGTCCTAGAACGAAATTTTCAAATGTAACTACTAGAATGTGATACAATACACTATTGGGTGAAGTTTGATTGACTTCTGCGCAGCGGTTTGGGAGTTAACATCAAAATTACATTTCTCGGCCATATCGCATAGATCTCACTGTGAAAAGGCTTAAATGGCTTTTTTGACCTAAGTTTAATGATTGCGCTCAAACCAAATGTCCTAGAACGAAATTTTGAAATGTAACTACTAGAATGTGATACAATACACTATTGGGTGAAGTTTGATTGACTTCTGCGCAGCGGTTTGGGAGTTAACATCAAAATTACATTTCTCGGCCATATCGCATAGATCTCACTGTGAAAAGGCTTAAATGGCTTTTTTTGACCTAAGTTTGAGGATTGCGCTCAAATCAAATGTCCAAGAACCAAATTTCCAAATGTAACTACTAGATTGTGATACAATACACTATTGGGTGAAGTTTGGTTGACTTCTGCGCAGCGGTTTGGGAGTTAACATCAAAATTACATTTCTCGGCCATATCGCATAGATCTCACTGTGAAAAGGCTTAAATGACTTTTTTAATTAAGTTTGATGATTGCGTTCAAACAAAATGTCCTAGAACAAAATTTTCAAATGTAACTACTAGATTGTGATACAATACACTATTGGGTGAAGTTTGATTGACTTCTGCGCAGCGGTTTGGGAGTTAACATCAAAATTACATTTCTCGGCCATATCGCATAGATCTCACTGTGAAAAGGCTTAAATGGCTTTTTTGACCTAAGTTTAAAGATTGCGCTCAAACCAAATGTCCTAGAACGAAATTTTCAAATGTAACTACTAGAATGTGATACAATACACTATTGGGTGAAGTTTGGTTGACTTCTGCGCAGCGGTTTGGGAGTTAACATCAAAATTACATTTCTCGGCCATATCGCATAGATCTCACTGTGAAAAGGCTTAAATGGCTTTTTTGACCTAAGTTTGAGGATTGCGCTCAAATCAAATGTCCAATAACCAAATTTCCACATGTAACTACTAGATTGTGATACAATACACTAATGGGTGAAGTTTGGTTGACTTCTGCGCAGCGGTTTGGGAGTTAACATCAAAATTACATTTCTCGGCCATATCGCATAGATCTCACTGTGAAAAGGCTTAAATGACTTTTTTAATTAAGTTTGATGATTGCGTTCAAACAAAATGTCATAGAACAAAATTTTCAAATGTAACTACTAGATTGTGATACAATACACTATTGGGTGAAGTTTGGTTGACTTCTGCGCAGCGGTTTGGGAGTTAACATCAAAATTACATTTCTCGGCCATATCGCAGAGATCTCACTGTGAAAAGGCTTAAATGGCTTTTTTGACCTAAGTTTGAGGATTGCGCTCAAATCAAATGTCCTAGAACCAAATTTCCACATGTAATTACTAGATTGTGATACAATACACTAATGGGTGAAGTTTGGTTGACTTCTGCGCAGCGGTTTGGGAGTTAACATCAAAATTACATTTCTCGGCCATATCGCATAGATCTCACTGTGAAAAGGCTTAAATGACTTTTTTAATTAAGTTTAATGATTGCGCTCAAACCAAATGTCCTAGAACGAAATTTTCAAATGTAACTACTAGAATGTGATACAATACACTATTGGGTGAAGTTTAGTTGACTTCTGCGCAGCGGTTTGGGAGTTAACATCAAAATTACATTTCTCGGCCATATCGCATAGATCTCACTGTGAAAAGGCTTAAATGGCTTTTTTGACCTAAGTTTAATGATTGCGCTCAAACCAAATGTCCTAGAACGAAATTTTCAAATGTAACTACTAGAATGTGATACAATACACTATTGGGTGAAGTTTGATTGACTTCTGCGCAGCGGTTTGGGAGTTAACATCAAAATTACATTTCTCGGCCATATCGCATAGATCTCACTGTGAAAAGGCTTAAATGGCTTTTTTGACCTAAGTTTGAGGATTGCGCTCAAATTAAATGTCCTAGAACCAAATTTCTACATGTAACTACTAGATTGTGATACAATACACTAATGGGTGAAGTTTGGTTGACTTCTGCGCAGCGGTTTGGGAGTTAACATCAAAATTACATTTCTCGGCCATATCGCATAGATCTCACTGTGAAAAGGCTTAAATGACTTTTTTAATTAAGTTTGATGATTGCGCTCAAACAAAATATCCTAGAACAAAATTTTCAAATGTAACTACTAGATTGTGATACAATACACTATTGGGTGAAGTTTGGTTGACTTCTGCGCAGCGGTTTGGGAGTTAACATCAAAATTACATTTCTCGGCCATATCGCATAGATCTCACTGTGAAAAGGCTTAAATGGCTTTTTTGACCTAAGTTTGAGGATTGCGCTCAAATCAAATGTCCAATAACCAAATTTCCACATGTAACTACTAGATTGTGATACAATACACTAATGGGTGAAGTTTGGTTGACTTCTGCGCAGCGGTTTGGGAGTTAACATCAAAATTACATTTCTCGGCCATATCGCATAGATCTCACTGTGAAAAGGCTTAAATGACTTTTTTAATTAAGTTTGATAATTGCGTTCAAACAAAATGTCATAGAACAAAATTTTCAAATGTAACTACTAGATTGTGATACAATACACTATTGGGTGAAGTTTGGTTGACTTCTGCGCAGCGGTTTGGGAGTTAACATCAAAATTACATTTCTCGGCCATATCGCAGAGATCTCACTGTGAAAAGGCTTAAATGGCTTTTTTGACCTAAGTTTAAAGATTGCGCTCAAACCAAATGTCCTAGAACGAAATTTTCAAATGTAACTACTAGAATTTGATACAATACACTATTGGGTGAAGTTTGGTTGACTTCTGCGCAGCGGTTTGGGAGTTAACATCAAAATTACATTTCTCGGCCATATCGCATAGATCTCACTGTGAAAAGGCTTAAATGGCTTTTTTGACCAAAGTTTAATGATTGCGTTCAAACAAAATGTCCTAGAACAAAATTTTCAAATGTAACTACATTGTGATACAATACACTATTGGGTGAAGTTTGGTTGACTTCTGCGCAGCGGTTTGGGAGTTAACATCAAAATTACATTTCTCGGCCATATCGCATAGATCTCACTGTGAAAAGGCTTAAATGGCTTTTTTGACCTAAGTTTGAGGATTGCGCTCAAATCAAATGTCCTAGAACCAAATTTTCACATGTAACTACTAGATTGTGATACAATACACTAATGGGTGAAGTTTGGTTGACTTCTGCGCAGCGGTTTGGGAGTTAACATCAAAATTACATTTCTCGGCCATATCGCATAGATCTCACTGTGAAAAGGCTTAAATGACTTTTTTAATTAAGTTTGATGATTGCGCTCAAACAAAATTTCCTAGAACAAAATTTTCAAATGTAACTACTAGATTGTGATACAATACACTATTGGGTGAAGTTTGGTTGACTTCTGTGCAGCGGTTTGGGAGTTAACATCAAAATTACATTTCTCGGCCATATCGCATAGATCTCACTGTGAAAAGGCTTAAATGGCTTTTTTGACCTAAGTTTAATGATTGCGCTCAAACCAAATGTCCTAGAACGAAATTTTCAAATGTAACTACTAGAATGTGATACAATACACTATTGGGTGAAGTTTGGTTGACTTCTGCGCAGCGGTTTGGGAGTTAACATCAAAATTACATTTCTCGGCCATATCGCATAGATCTCACTGTGAAAAGGCTTAAATGGCTTTTTTGACCTAAGTTTGAGGATTGCGCTCAAATCAAATGTCCTAGAACCAAATTTCCACATGTAACTACTAGATTGTGATACAATACACTAATGGGTGAAGTTTGGTTGACTTCTGAGCAGCGGTTTGGGAGTTAACATCAAAATTACATTTCTCGGCCATATCGCATAGATCTCACTGTGAAAAGGCTTAAATGACTTTTTTAATTAAGTTTGATGATTGCGTTCAAACAAAATGTCATAGAACAAAATTTTCAAATGTAACTACTAGATTGTGATACAATACACTATTGGGTGAAGTTTGGTTGACTTCTGCGCAGCGGTTTGGGAGTTAACATCAAAATTACATTTCTCGGCCATATCGCAGAGATCTCACTGTGAAAAGGCTTAAATGGCTTTTTTGACCTAAGTTTGAGGATTGCGCTCAAATCAAATGTCCTAGAACCAAATTTCCACATGTAATTACTAGATTGTGATACAATACACTAATGGGTGAAGTTTGGTTGACTTCTGCGCAGCGGTTTGGGAGTTAACATCAAAATTACATTCCTCGGCCATATCGCATAGATCTCACTGTGAAAAGGCTTAAATGACTTTTTTAATTAAGTTTAATGATTGCGCTCAAACCAAATGTCCTAGAACGAAATTTTCAAATGTAACTACTAGAATGTGATACAATACACTATTGGGTGAAGTTTAGTTGACTTCTGCGCAGCGGTTTGGGAGTTAACATCAAAATTACATTTCTCGGCCATATCGCATAGATCTCACTGTGAAAAGGCTTAAATGGCTTTTTTGACCTAAGTTTAATGATTGCGCTCAAACCAAATGTCCTAGAACGAAATTTTCAAATGTAACTACTAGAATGTGATACAATACACTATTGGGTGAAGTTTGATTGACTTCTGCGCAGCGGTTTGGGAGTTAACATCAAAATTACATTTCTCGGCCATATCGCATAGATCTCACTGTGAAAAGGCTTAAATGGCTTTTTTGACCTAAGTTTAATGATTGCGCTCAAACCAAATGTCCTAGAACGAAATTTTGAAATGTAACTACTAGAATGTGATACAATACACTATTGGGTGAAGTTTGATTGACTTCTGCGCAGCGGTTTGGGAGTTAACATCAAAATTACATTTCTCGGCCATATCGCATAGATCTCACTGTGAAAAGGCTTAAATGGCTTTTTTTGACCTAAGTTTGAGGATTGCGCTCAAATCAAATGTCCAAGAACCAAATTTCCAAATGTAACTACTAGATTGTGATACAATACACTATTGGGTGAAGTTTGGTTGACTTCTGCGCAGCGGTTTGGGAGTTAACATCAAAATTACATTTCTCGGCCATATCGCATAGATCTCACTGTGAAAAGGCTTAAATGACTTTTTTAATTAAGTTTGATGATTGCGTTCAAACAAAATGTCCTAGAACAAAATTTTCAAATGTAACTACTAGATTGTGATACAATACACTATTGGGTGAAGTTTGGTTGACTTCTGCGCAGCGGTTTGGGAGTTAACATCAAAATTACATTTCTCGGCCATATCGCAGAGATCTCACTGTGAAAAGGCTTAAATGGCTTTTTTGACCTAAGTTTGAGGATTGCGCTCAAATCAAATGTCCTAGAACCAAATTTCCACATGTAATTACTAGATTGTGATACAATACACTAATGGGTGAAGTTTGGTTGACTTCTGCGCAGCGGTTTGGGAGTTAACATCAAAATTACATTCCTCGGCCATATCGCATAGATCTCACTGTGAAAAGGCTTAAATGACTTTTTTAATTAAGTTTAATGATTGCGCTCAAACCAAATGTCCTAGAACGAAATTTTCAAATGTAACTACTAGAATGTGATACAATACACTATTGGGTGAAGTTTAGTTGACTTCTGCGCAGCGGTTTGGGAGTTAACATCAAAATTACATTTCTCGGCCATATCGCATAGATCTCACTGTGAAAAGGCTTAAATGGCTTTTTTGACCTAAGTTTAATGATTGCGCTCAAACCAAATGTCCTAGAACGAAATTTTCAAATGTAACTACTAGAATGTGATACAATACACTATTGGGTGAAGTTTGATTGACTTCTGCGCAGCGGTTTGGGAGTTAACATCAAAATTACATTTCTCGGCCATATCGCATAGATCTCACTGTGAAAAGGCTTAAATGGCTTTTTTGACCTAAGTTTAATGATTGCGCTCAAACCAAATGTCCTAGAACGAAATTTTGAAATGTAACTACTAGAATGTGATACAATACACTATTGGGTGAAGTTTGATTGACTTCTGCGCAGCGGTTTGGGAGTTAACATCAAAATTACATTTCTCGGCCATATCGCATAGATCTCACTGTGAAAAGGCTTAAATGGCTTTTTTTGACCTAAGTTTGAGGATTGCGCTCAAATCAAATGTCCAAGAACCAAATTTCCAAATGTAACTACTAGATTGTGATACAATACACTATTGGGTGAAGTTTGGTTGACTTCTGCGCAGCGGTTTGGGAGTTAACATCAAAATTACATTTCTCGGCCATATCGCATAGATCTCACTGTGAAAAGGCTTAAATGACTTTTTTAATTAAGTTTGATGATTGCGTTCAAACAAAATGTCCTAGAACAAAATTTTCAAATGTAACTACTAGATTGTGATACAATACACTATTGGGTGAAGTTTGATTGACTTCTGCGCAGCGGTTTGGGAGTTAACATTAAAATTACATTTCTCGGCCATATCGCATAGATCTCACTGTGAAAAGGCTTAAATGGCTTTTTTGACCTAAGTTTAAAGATTGCGCTCAAACCAAATGTCCTAGAACGAAATTTTCAAATGTAACTACTAGAATGTGATACAATACACTATTGGGTGAAGTTTGGTTGACTTCTGCGCAGCGGTTTGGGAGTTAACATCAAAATTACATTTCTCGGCCATATCGCATAGATCTCACTGTGAAAAGGCTTAAATGGCTTTTTTGACCTAAGTTTGAGGATTGCGCTCAAATCAAATGTCCAATAACCAAATTTCCACATGTAACTACTAGATTGTGATACAATACACTAATGGGTGAAGTTTGGTTGACTTCTGCGCAGCGGTTTGGGAGTTAACATCAAAATTACATTTCTCGGCCATATCGCATAGATCTCACTGTGAAAAGGCTTAAATGACTTTTTTAATTAAGTTTGATGATTGCGTTCAAACAAAATGTCATAGAACAAAATTTTCAAATGTAACTACTAGATTGTGATACAATACACTATTGGGTGAAGTTTGGTTGACTTCTGCGCAGCGGTTTGGGAGTTAACATCAAAATTACATTTCTCGGCCATATCGCAGAGATCTCACTGTGAAAAGGCTTAAATGGCTTTTTTGACCTAAGTTTGAGGATTGCGCTCAAATCAAATGTCCTAGAACCAAATTTCCACATGTAATTACTAGATTGTGATACAATACACTAATGGGTGAAGTTTGGTTGACTTCTGCGCAGCGGTTTGGGAGTTAACATCAAAATTACATTTCTCGGCCATATCGCATAGATCTCACTGTGAAAAGGCTTAAATGACTTTTTTAATTAAGTTTAATGATTGCGCTCAAACCAAATGTCCTAGAACGAAATTTTCAAATGTAACTACTAGAATGTGATACAATACACTATTGGGTGAAGTTTAGTTGACTTCTGCGCAGCGGTTTGGGAGTTAACATCAAAATTACATTTCTCGGCCATATCGCATAGATCTCACTGTGAAAAGGCTTAAATGGCTTTTTTGACCTAAGTTTAATGATTGCGCTCAAACCAAATGTCCTAGAACGAAATTTTCAAATGTAACTACTAGAATGTGATACAATACACTATTGGGTGAAGTTTGATTGACTTCTGCGCAGCGGTTTGGGAGTTAACATCAAAATTACATTTCTCGGCCATATCGCATAGATCTCACTGTGAAAAGGCTTAAATGGCTTTTTTGACCTAAGTTTGAGGATTGCGCTCAAATTAAATGTCCTAGAACCAAATTTCTACATGTAACTACTAGATTGTGATACAATACACTAATGGGTGAAGTTTGGTTGACCTCTGCGCAGCGGTTTGGGAGTTAACATCAAAATTACATTTCTCGGCCATATCGCATAGATCTCACTGTGAAAAGGCTTAAATGACTTTTTTAATTAAGTTTGATGATTGCGCTCAAACAAAATATCCTAGAACAAAATTTTCAAATGTAACTACTAGATTGTGATACAATACACTATTGGGTGAAGTTTGGTTGACTTCTGCGCAGCGGTTTGGGAGTTAACATCAAAATTACATTTCTCGGCCATATCGCATAGATCTCACTGTGAAAAGGCTTAAATGGCTTTTTTGACATAAGTTTGAGGATTGCGCTCAAATCAAATGTCCAATAACCAAATTTCCACATGTAACTACTAGATTGTGATACAATACACTAATGGGTGAAGTTTGGTTGACTTCTGCGCAGCGGTTTGGGAGTTAACATCAAAATTACATTTCTCGGCCATATCGCATAGATCTCACTGTGAAAAGGCTTAAATGACTTTTTTAATTAAGTTTGATAATTGCGTTCAAACAAAATGTCATAGAACAAAATTTTCAAATGTAACTACTAGATTGTGATACAATACACTATTGGGTGAAGTTTGGTTGACTTCTGCGCAGCGGTTTGGGAGTTAACATCAAAATTACATTTCTCGGCCATATCGCAGAGATCTCACTGTGAAAAGGCTTAAATGGCTTTTTTGACCTAAGTTTAAAGATTGCGCTCAAACCAAATGTCCTAGAACGAAATTTTCAAATGTAACTACTAGAATTTGATACAATACACTATTGGGTGAAGTTTGGTTGACTTCTGCGCAGCGGTTTGGGAGTTAACATCAAAATTACATTTCTCGGCCATATCGCATAGATCTCACTGTGAAAAGGCTTAAATGGCTTTTTTGACCTAAGTTTGAGGATTGCGCTCAAATCAAATGTCCAATAACCAAATTTCCACATGTAACTACTAGATTGTGATACAATACACTAATGGGTGAAGTTTGGTTGACTTCTGCGCAGCGGTTTGGGAGTTAACATCAAAATTACATTTCTCGGCCATATCGCATAGATCTCACTGTGAAAAGGCTTAAATGACTTTTTTAATTAAGTTTGATGATTGCGTTCAAACAAAATGTCATAGAACAAAATTTTCAAATGTAACTACTAGATTGTGATACAATACACTATTGGTGAAGTTTGGTTGACTTCTGCGCAGCGGTTTGGGAGTTAACATCAAAATTACATTTCTCGGCCATATCGCATAGATCTCACTGTGAAAAGGCTTAAATGGCTTTTTTGACCTAAGTTTGAGGATTGCGCTCAAATCAAATGTCCTAGAACCAAATTTCCACATGTAATTACTAGATTGTGATACAATACACTAATGGGTGAAGTTTGGTTGACTTCTGCGCAGCGGTTTGGGAGTTAACATCAAAATTACATTTCTCGGCCATATCGCATAGATCTCACTGTGAAAAGGCTTAAATGACTTTTTTAATTAAGTTTAATGATTGCGCTCAAACCAAATGTCCTAGAACGAAATTTTCAAATGTAACTACTAGAATGTGATACAATACACTATTGGGTGAAGTTTAGTTGACTTCTGCGCAGCGGTTTGGGAGTTAACATCAAAATTACATTTCTCGGCCATATCGCATAGATCTCACTGTGAAAAGGCTTAAATGGCTTTTTTGACCTAAGTTTGAGGATTGCGCTCAAATCAAATGTCCTAGAACCAAATTTCCACATGTAATTACTAGATTGTGATACAATACACTAATGGGTGAAGTTTGGTTGACTTCTGCGCAGCGGTTTGGGAGTTAACATCAAAATTACATTTCTCGGCCATATCGCATAGATCTCACTGTGAAAAGGCTTAAATGACTTTTTTAATTAAGTTTGATGATTGCGCTCAAACAAAATATCCTAGAACAAAATTTTCAAATGTAACTACTAGATTGTGATACAATACACTATTGGGTGAAGTTTGGTTGACTTCTGCGCAGTGGTTTGGGAGTTAACATCAAAATTACATTTCTCGGCCATATCGCATAGATCTCACTGTGAAAAGGCTTAAATGGCTTTTTTGACCTAAGTTTGAGGATTGCGCTCAAATCAAATGTCCTAGAACCAAATTTCCACATGTAACTACTAGATTGTGATACAATACACTAATGGGTGAAGTTTGGTTGACTTCTGCGCAGCGGTTTGGGAGTTAACATCAAAATTACATTTCTCGGCCATATCGCATAGATCTCACTGTGAAAAGGCTTAAATGGCTTTTTTGACCTAAGTTTGAGGATTGCGCTCAAATCAAATGTCCTAGAACCAAATTTCCACATGTAATTACTAGATTGTGATACAATACACTAATGGGTGAAGTTTGGTTGACTTCTGCGCAGCGGTTTGGGAGTTAACATCAAAATTACATTTCTCGGCCATATCGCATAGATCTCACTGTGAAAAGGCTTAAATGACTTTTTTAATTAAGTTTAATGATTGCGCTCAAACCAAATGTCCTAGAACGAAATTTCCAAATGTAACTACTAGAATGTGATACAATACACTATTGGGTGAAGTTTAGTTGACTTCTGCGCAGCGGTTTGGGAGTTAACATCAAAATTACATTTCTCGGCCATATCGCATAGATCTCACTGTGAAAAGGCTTAAATGGCTTTTTTGACCTAAGTTTAATGATTGCGCTCAAACCAAATGTCCTAGAACGAAATTTTCAAATGTAACTACTAGATTGTGATACAATACACTATTGGGTGAAGTTTGGTTGACTTCTGCGCAGCGGTTTGGGAGTTAACATCAAAATTACATTTCTCGGCCATATCGCATAGATCTCACTGTGAAAAGGCTTAAATGGCTTTTTTGACCTAAGTTTGAGGATTGCGCTCAAATCAAATGTCCTAGAACCAAATTTCCACATGTAACTACTAGATTGTGATACAATACACTATTGGGTGAAGTTTGATTGACTTCTGCGCAGCGGTTTGGGAGTTAACATCAAAATTACATTTCTCGGCCATATCGCATAGATCTCACTGTGAAAAGGCTTAAATGGCTTTTTTGACCTAAGTTTAAAGATTGCGCTCAAACCAAATGTCCTAGAACGAAATTTTCAAATGTAACTACTAGAATGTGATACAATACACTATTGGGTGAAGTTTGGTTGACTTCTGCGCAGCGGTTTGGGAGTTAACATCAAAATTACATTTCTCGGCCATATCGCATAGATCTCACTGTGAAAAGGCTTAAATGGCTTTTTTGACCTAAGTTTGAGGATTGCGCTCAAATCAAATGTCCAATAACCAAATTTCCACATGTAACTACTAGATTGTGATACAATACACTAATGGGTGAAGTTTGGTTGACTTCTGCGCAGCGGTTTGGGAGTTAACATCAAAATTACATTTCTCGGCCATATCGCATAGATCTCACTGTGAAAAGGCTTAAATGACTTTTTTAATTAAGTTTGATGATTGCGTTCAAACAAAATGTCATAGAACAAAATTTTCAAATGTAACTACTAGATTGTGATACAATACACTATTGGGTGAAGTTTGGTTGACTTCTGCGCAGCGGTTTGGGAGTTAACATCAAAATTACATTTCTCGGCCATATCGCAGAGATCTCACTGTGAAAAGGCTTAAATGGCTTTTTTGACCTAAGTTTGAGGATTGCGCTCAAATCAAATGTCCTAGAACCAAATTTCCACATGTAATTACTAGATTGTGATACAATACACTAATGGGTGAAGTTTGGTTGACTTCTGCGCAGCGGTTTGGGAGTTAACATCAAAATTACATTTCTCGGCCATATCGCATAGATCTCACTGTGAAAAGGCTTAAATGACTTTTTTAATTAAGTTTGATGATTGCGCTCAAACAAAATATCCTAGAACAAAATTTTCAAATGTAACTACTAGATTGTGATACAATACACTATTGGGTGAAGTTTGGTTGACTTCTGCGCAGCGGTTTGGGAGTTAACATCAAAATTACATTTCTCGGCCATATCGCATAGATCTCACTGTGAAAAGGCTTAAATGGCTTTTTTGACCTAAGTTTGAGGATTGCGCTCAAATCAAATGTCCTAGAACCAAATTTCCACATGTAACTACTAGATTGTGATACAATACACTAATGGGTGAAGTTTGGTTGACTTCTGCGCAGCGGTTTGGGAGTTAACATCAAAATTACATTTCTCGGCCATATCGCATAGATCTCACTGTGAAAAGGCTTAAATGGCTTTTTTGACCTAAGTTTAATGATTGCGCTCAAACCAAATGTCCTAGAACGAAATTTTGAAATGTAACTACTAGAATGTGATACAATACACTATTGGGTGAAGTTTGATTGACTTCTGCGCAGCGGTTTGGGAGTTAACATCAAAATTACATTTCTCGGCCATATCGCATAGATCTCACTGTGAAAAGGCTTAAATGGCTTTTTTTGACCTAAGTTTGAGGATTGCGCTCAAATCAAATGTCCAAGAACCAAATTTCCAAATGTAACTACTAGATTGTGATACAATACACTATTGGGTGAAGTTTGGTTGACTTCTGCGCAGCGGTTTGGGAGTTAACATCAAAATTACATTTCTCGGCCATATCGCATAGATCTCACTGTGAAAAGGCTTAAATGACTTTTTTAATTAAGTTTGATGATTGCGTTCAAACAAAATGTCCTAGAACAAAATTTTCAAATGTAACTACTAGATTGTGATACAATACACTATTGGGTGAAGTTTGGTTGACTTCTGCGCAGCGGTTTGGGAGTTAACATCAAAATTACATTTCTCGGCCATATCGCAGAGATCTCACTGTGAAAAGGCTTAAATGGCTTTTTTGACCTAAGTTTGAGGATTGCGCTCAAATCAAATGTCCTAGAACCAAATTTCCACATGTAATTACTAGATTGTGATACAATACACTAATGGGTGAAGTTTGGTTGACTTCTGCGCAGCGGTTTGGGAGTTAACATCAAAATTACATTCCTCGGCCATATCGCATAGATCTCACTGTGAAAAGGCTTAAATGACTTTTTTAATTAAGTTTAATGATTGCGCTCAAACCAAATGTCCTAGAACGAAATTTTCAAATGTAACTACTAGAATGTGATACAATACACTATTGGGTGAAGTTTAGTTGACTTCTGCGCAGCGGTTTGGGAGTTAACATCAAAATTACATTTCTCGGCCATATCGCATAGATCTCACTGTGAAAAGGCTTAAATGGCTTTTTTGACCTAAGTTTAATGATTGCGCTCAAACCAAATGTCCTAGAACGAAATTTTCAAATGTAACTACTAGAATGTGATACAATACACTATTGGGTGAAGTTTGATTGACTTCTGCGCAGCGGTTTGGGAGTTAACATCAAAATTACATTTCTCGGCCATATCGCATAGATCTCACTGTGAAAAGGCTTAAATGGCTTTTTTGACCTAAGTTTAATGATTGCGCTCAAACCAAATGTCCTAGAACGAAATTTTGAAATGTAACTACTAGAATGTGATACAATACACTATTGGGTGAAGTTTGATTGACTTCTGCGCAGCGGTTTGGGAGTTAACATCAAAATTACATTTCTCGGCCATATCGCATAGATCTCACTGTGAAAAGGCTTAAATGGCTTTTTTTGACCTAAGTTTGAGGATTGCGCTCAAATCAAATGTCCAAGAACCAAATTTCCAAATGTAACTACTAGATTGTGATACAATACACTATTGGGTGAAGTTTGGTTGACTTCTGCGCAGCGGTTTGGGAGTTAACATCAAAATTACATTTCTCGGCCATATCGCATAGATCTCACTGTGAAAAGGCTTAAATGACTTTTTTAATTAAGTTTGATGATTGCGTTCAAACAAAATGTCCTAGAACAAAATTTTCAAATGTAACTACTAGATTGTGATACAATACACTATTGGGTGAAGTTTGATTGACTTCTGCGCAGCGGTTTGGGAGTTAACATCAAAATTACATTTCTCGGCCATATCGCATAGATCTCACTGTGAAAAGGCTTAAATGGCTTTTTTGACCTAAGTTTAAAGATTGCGCTCAAACCAAATGTCCTAGAACGAAATTTTCAAATGTAACTACTAGAATGTGATACAATACACTATTGGGTGAAGTTTGGTTGACTTCTGCGCAGCGGTTTGGGAGTTAACATCAAAATTACATTTCTCGGCCATATCGCATAGATCTCACTGTGAAAAGGCTTAAATGGCTTTTTTGACCTAAGTTTGAGGATTGCGCTCAAATCAAATGTCCAATAACCAAATTTCCACATGTAACTACTAGATTGTGATACAATACACTAATGGGTGAAGTTTGGTTGACTTCTGCGCAGCGGTTTGGGAGTTAACATCAAAATTACATTTCTCGGCCATATCGCATAGATCTCACTGTGAAAAGGCTTAAATGACTTTTTTAATTAAGTTTGATGATTGCGTTCAAACAAAATGTCATAGAACAAAATTTTCAAATGTAACTACTAGATTGTGATACAATACACTATTGGGTGAAGTTTGGTTGACTTCTGCGCAGCGGTTTGGGAGTTAACATCAAAATTACATTTCTCGGCCATATCGCAGAGATCTCACTGTGAAAAGGCTTAAATGGCTTTTTTGACCTAAGTTTGAGGATTGCGCTCAAATCAAATGTCCTAGAACCAAATTTCCACATGTAATTACTAGATTGTGATACAATACACTAATGGGTGAAGTTTGGTTGACTTCTGCGCAGCGGTTTGGGAGTTAACATCAAAATTACATTTCTCGGCCATATCGCATAGATCTCACTGTGAAAAGGCTTAAATGACTTTTTTAATTAAGTTTAATGATTGCGCTCAAACCAAATGTCCTAGAACGAAATTTTCAAATGTAACTACTAGAATGTGATACAATACACTATTGGGTGAAGTTTAGTTGACTTCTGCGCAGCGGTTTGGGAGTTAACATCAAAATTACATTTCTCGGCCATATCGCATAGATCTCACTGTGAAAAGGCTTAAATGGCTTTTTTGACCTAAGTTTAATGATTGCGCTCAAACCAAATGTCCTAGAACGAAATTTTCAAATGTAACTACTAGAATGTGATACAATACACTATTGGGTGAAGTTTGATTGACTTCTGCGCAGCGGTTTGGGAGTTAACATCAAAATTACATTTCTCGGCCATATCGCATAGATCTCACTGTGAAAAGGCTTAAATGGCTTTTTTGACCTAAGTTTGAGGATTGCGCTCAAATTAAATGTCCTAGAACCAAATTTCTACATGTAACTACTAGATTGTGATACAATACACTAATGGGTGAAGTTTGGTTGACTTCTGCGCAGCGGTTTGGGAGTTAACATCAAAATTACATTTCTCGGCCATATCGCATAGATCTCACTGTGAAAAGGCTTAAATGACTTTTTTAATTAAGTTTGATGATTGCGCTCAAACAAAATATCCTAGAACAAAATTTTCAAATGTAACTACTAGATTGTGATACAATACACTATTGGGTGAAGTTTGGTTGACTTCTGCGCAGCGGTTTGGGAGTTAACATCAAAATTACATTTCTCGGCCATATCGCATAGATCTCACTGTGAAAAGGCTTAAATGGCTTTTTTGACCTAAGTTTGAGGATTGCGCTCAAATCAAATGTCCAATAACCAAATTTCCACATGTAACTACTAGATTGTGATACAATACACTAATGGGTGAAGTTTGGTTGACTTCTGCGCAGCGGTTTGGGAGTTAACATCAAAATTACATTTCTCGGCCATATCGCATAGATCTCACTGTGAAAAGGCTTAAATGACTTTTTTAATTAAGTTTGATAATTGCGTTCAAACAAAATGTCATAGAACAAAATTTTCAAATGTAACTACTAGATTGTGATACAATACACTATTGGGTGAAGTTTGGTTGACTTCTGCGCAGCGGTTTGGGAGTTAACATCAAAATTACATTTCTCGGCCATATCGCAGAGATCTCACTGTGAAAAGGCTTAAATGGCTTTTTTGACCTAAGTTTAA
Source organism: Corythoichthys intestinalis (assembly GCF_030265065.1). Taxonomy (NCBI): domain Eukaryota; kingdom Metazoa; phylum Chordata; class Actinopteri; order Syngnathiformes; family Syngnathidae; genus Corythoichthys; species Corythoichthys intestinalis. The sequence continues at coordinate 551,319 of NW_026651601.1, read as the reverse complement.
AGATTGCGCTCAAACCAAATGTCCTAGAACGAAATTTTCAAATGTAACTACTAGAATTTGATACAATACACTATTGGGTGAAGTTTGGTTGACTTCTGCGCAGCGGTTTGGGAGTTAACATCAAAATTACATTTCTCGGCCATATCGCATAGATCTCACTGTGAAAAGGCTTAAATGGCTTTTTTGACCAAAGTTTAATGATTGCGTTCAAACAAAATGTCCTAGAACAAAATTTTCAAATGTAACTACATTGTGATACAATACACTATTGGGTGAAGTTTGGTTGACTTCTGCGCAGCGGTTTGGGAGTTAACATCAAAATTACATTTCTCGGCCATATCGCATAGATCTCACTGTGAAAAGGCTTAAATGGCTTTTTTGACCTAAGTTTGAGGATTGCGCTCAAATCAAATGTCCTAGAACCAAATTTTCACATGTAACTACTAGATTGTGATACAATACACTAATGGGTGAAGTTTGGTTGACTTCTGCGCAGCGGTTTGGGAGTTAACATCAAAATTACATTTCTCGGCCATATCGCATAGATCTCACTGTGAAAAGGCTTAAATGACTTTTTTAATTAAGTTTGATGATTGCGCTCAAACAAAATTTCCTAGAACAAAATTTTCAAATGTAACTACTAGATTGTGATACAATACACTATTGGGTGAAGTTTGGTTGACTTCTGTGCAGCGGTTTGGGAGTTAACATCAAAATTACATTTCTCGGCCATATCGCATAGATCTCACTGTGAAAAGGCTTAAATGGCTTTTTTGACCTAAGTTTAATGATTGCGCTCAAACCAAATGTCCTAGAACGAAATTTTCAAATGTAACTACTAGAATGTGATACAATACACTATTGGGTGAAGTTTGGTTGACTTCTGCGCAGCGGTTTGGGAGTTAACATCAAAATTACATTTCTCGGCCATATCGCATAGATCTCACTGTGAAAAGGCTTAAATGGCTTTTTTGACCTAAGTTTGAGGATTGCGCTCAAATCAAATGTCCTAGAACCAAATTTCCACATGTAACTACTAGATTGTGATACAATACACTAATGGGTGAAGTTTGGTTGACTTCTGCGCAGCGGTTTGGGAGTTAACATCAAAATTACATTTCTCGGCCATATCGCATAGATCTCACTGTGAAAAGGCTTAAATGGCTTTTTTGACCTAAGTTTGAGGATTGCGCTCAAATCAAATGTCCAATAACCAAATTTCCACATGTAACTACTAGATTGTGATACAATACACTAATGGGTGAAGTTTGGTTGACTTCTGAGCAGCGGTTTGGGAGTTAACATCAAAATTACATTTCTCGGCCATATCGCATAGATCTCACTGTGAAAAGGCTTAAATGACTTTTTTAATTAAGTTTGATGATTGCGTTCAAACAAAATGTCATAGAACAAAATTTTCAAATGTAACTACTAGATTGTGATACAATACACTATTGGGTGAAGTTTGGTTGACTTCTGCGCAGCGGTTTGGGAGTTAACATCAAAATTACATTTCTCGGCCATATCGCAGAGATCTCACTGTGAAAAGGCTTAAATGGCTTTTTTGACCTAAGTTTGAGGATTGCGCTCAAATCAAATGTCCTAGAACCAAATTTCCACATGTAATTACTAGATTGTGATACAATACACTAATGGGTGAAGTTTGGTTGACTTCTGCGCAGCGGTTTGGGAGTTAACATCAAAATTACATTCCTCGGCCATATCGCATAGATCTCACTGTGAAAAGGCTTAAATGACTTTTTTAATTAAGTTTAATGATTGCGCTCAAACCAAATGTCCTAGAACGAAATTTTCAAATGTAACTACTAGAATGTGATACAATACACTATTGGGTGAAGTTTAGTTGACTTCTGCGCAGCGGTTTGGGAGTTAACATCAAAATTACATTTCTCGGCCATATCGCATAGATCTCACTGTGAAAAGGCTTAAATGGCTTTTTTGACCTAAGTTTAATGATTGCGCTCAAACCAAATGTCCTAGAACGAAATTTTCAAATGTAACTACTAGAATGTGATACAATACACTATTGGGTGAAGTTTGATTGACTTCTGCGCAGCGGTTTGGGAGTTAACATCAAAATTACATTTCTCGGCCATATCGCATAGATCTCACTGTGAAAAGGCTTAAATGGCTTTTTTGACCTAAGTTTAATGATTGCGCTCAAACCAAATGTCCTAGAACGAAATTTTGAAATGTAACTACTAGAATGTGATACAATACACTATTGGGTGAAGTTTGATTGACTTCTGCGCAGCGGTTTGGGAGTTAACATCAAAATTACATTTCTCGGCCATATCGCATAGATCTCACTGTGAAAAGGCTTAAATGGCTTTTTTTGACCTAAGTTTGAGGATTGCGCTCAAATCAAATGTCCAAGAACCAAATTTCCAAATGTAACTACTAGATTGTGATACAATACACTATTGGGTGAAGTTTGGTTGACTTCTGCGCAGCGGTTTGGGAGTTAACATCAAAATTACATTTCTCGGCCATATCGCATAGATCTCACTGTGAAAAGGCTTAAATGACTTTTTTAATTAAGTTTGATGATTGCGTTCAAACAAAATGTCCTAGAACAAAATTTTCAAATGTAACTACTAGATTGTGATACAATACACTATTGGGTGAAGTTTGGTTGACTTCTGCGCAGCGGTTTGGGAGTTAACATCAAAATTACATTTCTCGGCCATATCGCAGAGATCTCACTGTGAAAAGGCTTAAATGGCTTTTTTGACCTAAGTTTGAGGATTGCGCTCAAATCAAATGTCCTAGAACCAAATTTCCACATGTAATTACTAGATTGTGATACAATACACTAATGGGTGAAGTTTGGTTGACTTCTGCGCAGCGGTTTGGGAGTTAACATCAAAATTACATTCCTCGGCCATATCGCATAGATCTCACTGTGAAAAGGCTTAAATGACTTTTTTAATTAAGTTTAATGATTGCGCTCAAACCAAATGTCCTAGAACGAAATTTTCAAATGTAACTACTAGAATGTGATACAATACACTATTGGGTGAAGTTTAGTTGACTTCTGCGCAGCGGTTTGGGAGTTAACATCAAAATTACATTTCTCGGCCATATCGCATAGATCTCACTGTGAAAAGGCTTAAATGGCTTTTTTGACCTAAGTTTAATGATTGCGCTCAAACCAAATGTCCTAGAACGAAATTTTCAAATGTAACTACTAGAATGTGATACAATACACTATTGGGTGAAGTTTGATTGACTTCTGCGCAGCGGTTTGGGAGTTAACATCAAAATTACATTTCTCGGCCATATCGCATAGATCTCACTGTGAAAAGGCTTAAATGGCTTTTTTGACCTAAGTTTAATGATTGCGCTCAAACCAAATGTCCTAGAACGAAATTTTGAAATGTAACTACTAGAATGTGATACAATACACTATTGGGTGAAGTTTGATTGACTTCTGCGCAGCGGTTTGGGAGTTAACATCAAAATTACATTTCTCGGCCATATCGCATAGATCTCACTGTGAAAAGGCTTAAATGGCTTTTTTTGACCTAAGTTTGAGGATTGCGCTCAAATCAAATGTCCAAGAACCAAATTTCCAAATGTAACTACTAGATTGTGATACAATACACTATTGGGTGAAGTTTGGTTGACTTCTGCGCAGCGGTTTGGGAGTTAACATCAAAATTACATTTCTCGGCCATATCGCATAGATCTCACTGTGAAAAGGCTTAAATGACTTTTTTAATTAAGTTTGATGATTGCGTTCAAACAAAATGTCCTAGAACAAAATTTTCAAATGTAACTACTAGATTGTGATACAATACACTATTGGGTGAAGTTTGATTGACTTCTGCGCAGCGGTTTGGGAGTTAACATTAAAATTACATTTCTCGGCCATATCGCATAGATCTCACTGTGAAAAGGCTTAAATGGCTTTTTTGACCTAAGTTTAAAGATTGCGCTCAAACCAAATGTCCTAGAACGAAATTTTCAAATGTAACTACTAGAATGTGATACAATACACTATTGGGTGAAGTTTGGTTGACTTCTGCGCAGCGGTTTGGGAGTTAACATCAAAATTACATTTCTCGGCCATATCGCATAGATCTCACTGTGAAAAGGCTTAAATGGCTTTTTTGACCTAAGTTTGAGGATTGCGCTCAAATCAAATGTCCAATAACCAAATTTCCACATGTAACTACTAGATTGTGATACAATACACTAATGGGTGAAGTTTGGTTGACTTCTGCGCAGCGGTTTGGGAGTTAACATCAAAATTACATTTCTCGGCCATATCGCATAGATCTCACTGTGAAAAGGCTTAAATGACTTTTTTAATTAAGTTTGATGATTGCGTTCAAACAAAATGTCATAGAACAAAATTTTCAAATGTAACTACTAGATTGTGATACAATACACTATTGGGTGAAGTTTGGTTGACTTCTGCGCAGCGGTTTGGGAGTTAACATCAAAATTACATTTCTCGGCCATATCGCAGAGATCTCACTGTGAAAAGGCTTAAATGGCTTTTTTGACCTAAGTTTGAGGATTGCGCTCAAATCAAATGTCCTAGAACCAAATTTCCACATGTAATTACTAGATTGTGATACAATACACTAATGGGTGAAGTTTGGTTGACTTCTGCGCAGCGGTTTGGGAGTTAACATCAAAATTACATTTCTCGGCCATATCGCATAGATCTCACTGTGAAAAGGCTTAAATGACTTTTTTAATTAATTTTAATGATTGCGCTCAAACCAAATGTCCTAGAACGAAATTTTCAAATGTAACTACTAGAATGTGATACAATACACTATTGGGTGAAGTTTAGTTGACTTCTGCGCAGCGGTTTGGGAGTTAACATCAAAATTACATTTCTCGGCCATATCGCATAGATCTCACTGTGAAAAGGCTTAAATGGCTTTTTTGACCTAAGTTTAATGATTGCGCTCAAACCAAATGTCCTAGAACGAAATTTTCAAATGTAACTACTAGAATGTGATACAATACACTATTGGGTGAAGTTTGATTGACTTCTGCGCAGCGGTTTGGGAGTTAACATCAAAATTACATTTCTCGGCCATATCGCATAGATCTCACTGTGAAAAGGCTTAAATGGCTTTTTTGACCTAAGTTTGAGGATTGCGCTCAAATTAAATGTCCTAGAACCAAATTTCTACATGTAACTACTAGATTGTGATACAATACACTAATGGGTGAAGTTTGGTTGACCTCTGCGCAGCGGTTTGGGAGTTAACATCAAAATTACATTTCTCGGCCATATCGCATAGATCTCACTGTGAAAAGGCTTAAATGACTTTTTTAATTAAGTTTGATGATTGCGCTCAAACAAAATATCCTAGAACAAAATTTTCAAATGTAACTACTAGATTGTGATACAATACACTATTGGGTGAAGTTTGGTTGACTTCTGCGCAGCGGTTTGGGAGTTAACATCAAAATTACATTTCTCGGCCATATCGCATAGATCTCACTGTGAAAAGGCTTAAATGGCTTTTTTGACATAAGTTTGAGGATTGCGCTCAAATCAAATGTCCAATAACCAAATTTCCACATGTAACTACTAGATTGTGATACAATACACTAATGGGTGAAGTTTGGTTGACTTCTGCGCAGCGGTTTGGGAGTTAACATCAAAATTACATTTCTCGGCCATATCGCATAGATCTCACTGTGAAAAGGCTTAAATGACTTTTTTAATTAAGTTTGATAATTGCGTTCAAACAAAATGTCATAGAACAAAATTTTCAAATGTAACTACTAGATTGTGATACAATACACTATTGGGTGAAGTTTGGTTGACTTCTGCGCAGCGGTTTGGGAGTTAACATCAAAATTACATTTCTCGGCCATATCGCAGAGATCTCACTGTGAAAAGGCTTAAATGGCTTTTTTGACCTAAGTTTAAAGATTGCGCTCAAACCAAATGTCCTAGAACGAAATTTTCAAATGTAACTACTAGAATTTGATACAATACACTATTGGGTGAAGTTTGGTTGACTTCTGCGCAGCGGTTTGGGAGTTAACATCAAAATTACATTTCTCGGCCATATCGCATAGATCTCACTGTGAAAAGGCTTAAATGGCTTTTTTGACCTAAGTTTGAGGATTGCGCTCAAATCAAATGTCCAATAACCAAATTTCCACATGTAACTACTAGATTGTGATACAATACACTAATGGGTGAAGTTTGGTTGACTTCTGCGCAGCGGTTTGGGAGTTAACATCAAAATTACATTTCTCGGCCATATCGCATAGATCTCACTGTGAAAAGGCTTAAATGACTTTTTTAATTAAGTTTGATGATTGCGTTCAAACAAAATGTCATAGAACAAAATTTTCAAATGTAACTACTAGATTGTGATACAATACACTATTGGGTGAAGTTTGGTTGACTTCTGCGCAGCGGTTTGGGAGTTAACATCAAAATTACATTTCTCGGCCATATCGCATAGATCTCACTGTGAAAAGGCTTAAATGGCTTTTTTGACCTAAGTTTGAGGATTGCGCTCAAATCAAATGTCCTAGAACCAAATTTCCACATGTAATTACTAGATTGTGATACAATACACTAATGGGTGAAGTTTGGTTGACTTCTGCGCAGCGGTTTGGGAGTTAACATCAAAATTACATTTCTCGGCCATATCGCATAGATCTCACTGTGAAAAGGCTTAAATGACTTTTTTAATTAAGTTTAATGATTGCGCTCAAACCAAATGTCCTAGAACGAAATTTTCAAATGTAACTACTAGAATGTGATACAATACACTATTGGGTGAAGTTTAGTTGACTTCTGCGCAGCGGTTTGGGAGTTAACATCAAAATTACATTTCTCGGCCATATCGCATAGATCTCACTGTGAAAAGGCTTAAATGGCTTTTTTGACCTAAGTTTGAGGATTGCGCTCAAATCAAATGTCCTAGAACCAAATTTCCACATGTAATTACTAGATTGTGATACAATACACTAATGGGTGAAGTTTGGTTGACTTCTGCGCAGCGGTTTGGGAGTTAACATCAAAATTACATTTCTCGGCCATATCGCATAGATCTCACTGTGAAAAGGCTTAAATGACTTTTTTAATTAAGTTTGATGATTGCGCTCAAACAAAATATCCTAGAACAAAATTTTCAAATGTAACTACTAGATTGTGATACAATACACTATTGGGTGAAGTTTGGTTGACTTCTGCGCAGTGGTTTGGGAGTTAACATCAAAATTACATTTCTCGGCCATATCGCATAGATCTCACTGTGAAAAGGCTTAAATGGCTTTTTTGACCTAAGTTTGAGGATTGCGCTCAAATCAAATGTCCTAGAACCAAATTTCCACATGTAACTACTAGATTGTGATACAATACACTAATGGGTGAAGTTTGGTTGACTTCTGCGCAGCGGTTTGGGAGTTAACATCAAAATTACATTTCTCGGCCATATCGCATAGATCTCACTGTGAAAAGGCTTAAATGGCTTTTTTGACCTAAGTTTGAGGATTGCGCTCAAATCAAATGTCCTAGAACCAAATTTCCACATGTAATTACTAGATTGTGATACAATACACTAATGGGTGAAGTTTGGTTGACTTCTGCGCAGCGGTTTGGGAGTTAACATCAAAATTACATTTCTCGGCCATATCGCATAGATCTCACTGTGAAAAGGCTTAAATGACTTTTTTAATTAAGTTTAATGATTGCGCTCAAACCAAATGTCCTAGAACGAAATTTCCAAATGTAACTACTAGAATGTGATACAATACACTATTGGGTGAAGTTTAGTTGACTTCTGCGCAGCGGTTTGGGAGTTAACATCAAAATTACATTTCTCGGCCATATCGCATAGATCTCACTGTGAAAAGGCTTAAATGGCTTTTTTGACCTAAGTTTAATGATTGCGCTCAAACCAAATGTCCTAGAACGAAATTTTCAAATGTAACTACTAGATTGTGATACAATACACTATTGGGTGAAGTTTGGTTGACTTCTGCGCAGCGGTTTGGGAGTTAACATCAAAATTACATTTCTCGGCCATATCGCATAGATCTCACTGTGAAAAGGCTTAAATGGCTTTTTTGACCTAAGTTTGAGGATTGCGCTCAAATCAAATGTCCTAGAACCAAATTTCCACATGTAACTACTAGATTGTGATACAATACACTATTGGGTGAAGTTTGATTGACTTCTGCGCAGCGGTTTGGGAGTTAACATCAAAATTACATTTCTCGGCCATATCGCATAGATCTCACTGTGAAAAGGCTTAAATGGCTTTTTTGACCTAAGTTTAAAGATTGCGCTCAAACCAAATGTCCTAGAACGAAATTTTCAAATGTAACTACTAGAATGTGATACAATACACTATTGGGTGAAGTTTGGTTGACTTCTGCGCAGCGGTTTGGGAGTTAACATCAAAATTACATTTCTCGGCCATATCGCATAGATCTCACTGTGAAAAGGCTTAAATGGCTTTTTTGACCTAAGTTTGAGGATTGCGCTCAAATCAAATGTCCAATAACCAAATTTCCACATGTAACTACTAGATTGTGATACAATACACTAATGGGTGAAGTTTGGTTGACTTCTGCGCAGCGGTTTGGGAGTTAACATCAAAATTACATTTCTCGGCCATATCGCATAGATCTCACTGTGAAAAGGCTTAAATGACTTTTTTAATTAAGTTTGATGATTGCGTTCAAACAAAATGTCATAGAACAAAATTTTCAAATGTAACTACTAGATTGTGATACAATACACTATTGGGTGAAGTTTGGTTGACTTCTGCGCAGCGGTTTGGGAGTTAACATCAAAATTACATTTCTCGGCCATATCGCAGAGATCTCACTGTGAAAAGGCTTAAATGGCTTTTTTGACCTAAGTTTGAGGATTGCGCTCAAATCAAATGTCCTAGAACCAAATTTCCACATGTAATTACTAGATTGTGATACAATACACTAATGGGTGAAGTTTGGTTGACTTCTGCGCAGCGGTTTGGGAGTTAACATCAAAATTACATTTCTCGGCCATATCGCATAGATCTCACTGTGAAAAGGCTTAAATGACTTTTTTAATTAAGTTTGATGATTGCGCTCAAACAAAATATCCTAGAACAAAATTTTCAAATGTAACTACTAGATTGTGATACAATACACTATTGGGTGAAGTTTGGTTGACTTCTGCGCAGCGGTTTGGGAGTTAACATCAAAATTACATTTCTCGGCCATATCGCATAGATCTCACTGTGAAAAGGCTTAAATGGCTTTTTTGACCTAAGTTTGAGGATTGCGCTCAAATCAAATGTCCTAGAACCAAATTTCCACATGTAACTACTAGATTGTGATACAATACACTAATGGGTGAAGTTTGGTTGACTTCTGCGCAGCGGTTTGGGAGTTAACATCAAAATTACATTTCTCGGCCATATCGCATAGATCTCACTGTGAAAAGGCTTAAATGGCTTTTTTGACCTAAGTTTGAGGATTGCGCTCAAATCAAATGTCCTAGAACCAAATTTCCACATGTAATTACTAGATTGTGATACAATACACTAATGGGTGAAGTTTGGTTGACTTCTGCGCAGCGGTTTGGGAGTTAACATCAAAATTACATTTCTCGGCCATATCGCATAGATCTCACTGTGAAAAGGCTTAAATGACTTTTTTAATTAAGTTTAATGATTGCGCTCAAACCAAATGTCCTAGAACGAAATTTTCAAATGTAACTACTAGAATGTGATACAATACACTATTGGGTGAAGTTTAGTTGACTTCTGCGCAGCGGTTTGGGAGTTAACATCAAAATTACATTTCTCGGCCATATCGCATAGATCTCACTGTGAAAAGGCTTAAATGGCTTTTTTGACCTAAGTTTAATGATTGCGCTCAAACCAAATGTCCTAGAACGAAATTTTCAAATGTAACTACTAGAATGTGATACAATACACTATTGGGTGAAGTTTGATTGACTTCTGCGCAGCGGTTTGGGAGTTAACATCAAAATTACATTTCTCGGCCATATCGCATAGATCTCACTGTGAAAAGGCTTAAATGGCTTTTTTGACCTAAGTTTGAGGATTGCGCTCAAATTAAATGTCCTAGAACCAAATTTCTACATGTAACTACTAGATTGTGATACAATACACTAATGGGTGAAGTTTGGTTGACTTCTGCGCAGCGGTTTGGGAGTTAACATCAAAATTACATTTCTCGGCCATATCGCATAGATCTCACTGTGAAAAGGCTTAAATGACTTTTTTAATTAAGTTTGATGATTGCGCTCAAACAAAATATCCTAGAACAAAATTTTCAAATGTAACTACTAGATTGTGATACAATACACTATTGGGTGAAGTTTGGTTGACTTCTGCGCAGCGGTTTGGGAGTTAACATCAAAATTACATTTCTCGGCCATATCGCATAGATCTCACTGTGAAAAGGCTTAAATGGCTTTTTTGACCTAAGTTTGAGGATTGCGCTCAAATCAAATGTCCTAGAACCAAATTTCCACATGTAACTACTAGATTGTGATACAATACACTATTGGGTGAAGTTTGATTGACTTCTGCGCAGCGGTTTGGGAGTTAACATCAAAATTACATTTCTCGGCCATATCGCAGAGATCTCACTGTGAAAAGGCTTAAATGGCTTTTTTGACCTAAGTTTAAAGATTGCGCTCAAACCAAATGTCCTAGAACGAAATTTTCAAATGTAACTACTAGAATTTGATACAATACACTATTGGGTGAAGTTTGGTTGACTTCTGCGCAGCGGTTTGGGAGTTAACATCAAAATTACATTTCTCGGCCATATCGCATAGATCTCACTGTGAAAAGGCTTAAATGGCTTTTTTGACCTAAGTTTGAGGATTGCGCTCAAATCAAATGTCCAATAACCAAATTTCCACATGTAACTACTAGATTGTGATACAATACACTAATGGGTGAAGTTTGGTTGACTTCTGCGCAGCGGTTTGGGAGTTAACATCAAAATTACATTTCTCGGCCATATCGCATAGATCTCACTGTGAAAAGGCTTAAATGACTTTTTTAATTAAGTTTGATGATTGCGTTCAAACAAAATGTCATAGAACAAAATTTTCAAATGTAACTACTAGATTGTGATACAATACACTATTGGGTGAAGTTTGGTTGACTTCTGCGCAGCGGTTTGGGAGTTAACATCAAAATTACATTTCTCGGCCATATCGCATAGATCTCACTGTGAAAAGGCTTAAATGGCTTTTTTGACCTAAGTTTGAGGATTGCGCTCAAATCAAATGTCCTAGAACCAAATTTCCACATGTAATTACTAGATTGTGATACAATACACTAATGGGTGAAGTTTGGTTGACTTCTGCGCAGCGGTTTGGGAGTTAACATCAAAATTACATTTCTCGGCCATATCGCATAGATCTCACTGTGAAAAGGCTTAAATGACTTTTTTAATTAAGTTTAATGATTGCGCTCAAACCTAATGTCCTAGAACGAAATTTTCAAATGTAACTACTAGAATGTGATACAATACACTATTGGGTGAAGTTTAGTTGACTTCTGCGCAGCGGTTTGGGAGTTAACATCAAAATTACATTTCTCGGCCATATCGCATAGATCTCACTGTGAAAAGGCTTAAATGGCTTTTTTGACCTAAGTTTGAGGATTGCGCTCAAATCAAATGTCCTAGAACCAAATTTCCACATGTAATTACTAGATTGTGATACAATACACTAATGGGTGAAGTTTGGTTGACTTCTGCGCAGCGGTTTGGGAGTTAACATCAAAATTACATTTCTCGGCCATATCGCATAGATCTCACTGTGAAAAGGCTTAAATGACTTTTTTAATTAAGTTTGATGATTGCGCTCAAACAAAATATCCTAGAACAAAATTTTCAAATGTAACTACTAGATTGTGATACAATACACTATTGGGTGAAGTTTGGTTGACTTCTGCGCAGCGGTTTGGGAGTTAACATCAAAATTACATTTCTCGGCCATATCGCATAGATCTCACTGTGAAAAGGCTTAAATGGCTTTTTTGACCTAAGTTTGAGGATTGCGCTCAAATCAAATGTCCTAGAACCAAATTTCCACATGTAACTACTAGATTGTGATACAATACACTAATGGGTGAAGTTTGGTTGACTTCTGCGCAGCGGTTTGGGAGTTAACATCAAAATTACATTTCTCGGCCATATCGCATAGATCTCACTGTGAAAAGGCTTAAATGGCTTTTTTGACCTAAGTTTGAGGATTGCGCTCAAATCAAATGTCCTAGAACCAAATTTCCACATGTAATTACTAGATTGTGATGCAATACACTAATGGGTGAAGTTTGGTTGACTTCTGCGCAGCGGTTTGGGAGTTAACATCAAAATTACATTTCTCGGCCATATCGCATAGATCTCACTGTGAAAAGGCTTAAATGACTTTTTTAATTAAGTTTAATGATTGCGCTCAAACCAAATGTCCTAGAACGAAATTTCCAAATGTAACTACTAGAATGTGATACAATACACTATTGGGTGAAGTTTAGTTGACTTCTGCGCAGCGGTTTGGGAGTTAACATCAAAATTACATTTCTCGGCCATATCGCATAGATCTCACTGTGAAAAGGCTTAAATGGCTTTTTTGACCTAAGTTTAATGATTGCGCTCAAACCAAATGTCCTAGAACGAAATTTTCAAATGTAACTACTAGATTGTGATACAATACACTATTGGGTGAAGTTTGGTTGACTTCTGCGCAGCGGTTTGGGAGTTAACATCAAAATTACATTTCTCGGCCATATCGCATAGATCTCACTGTGAAAAGGCTTAAATGGCTTTTTTGACCTAAGTTTGAGGATTGCGCTCAAATCAAATGTCCTAGAACCAAATTTCCACATGTAACTACTAGATTGTGATACAATACACTATTGGGTGAAGTTTGATTGACTTCTGCGCAGCGGTTTGGGAGTTAACATCAAAATTACATTTCTCGGCCATATCGCATAGATCTCACTGTGAAAAGGCTTAAATGGCTTTTTTGACCTAAGTTTAAAGATTGCGCTCAAACCAAATGTCCTAGAACGAAATTTTCAAATGTAACTACTAGAATGTGATACAATACACTATTGGGTGAAGTTTGGTTGACTTCTGCGCAGCGGTTTGGGAGTTAACATCAAAATTACATTTCTCGGCCATATCGCATAGATCTCACTGTGAAAAGGCTTAAATGGCTTTTTTGACCTAAGTTTGAGGATTGCGCTCAAATCAAATGTCCAATAACCAAATTTCCACATGTAACTACTAGATTGTGATACAATACACTAATGGGTGAAGTTTGGTTGACTTCTGCGCAGCGGTTTGGGAGTTAACATCAAAATTACATTTCTCGGCCATATCGCATAGATCTCACTGTGAAAAGGCTTAAATGACTTTTTTAATTAAGTTTGATGATTGCGTTCAAACAAAATGTCATAGAACAAAATTTTCAAATGTAACTACTAGATTGTGATACAATACACTATTGGGTGAAGTTTGGTTGACTTCTGCGCAGCGGTTTGGGAGTTAACATCAAAATTACATTTCTCGGCCATATCGCAGAGATCTCACTGTGAAAAGGCTTAAATGGCTTTTTTGACCTAAGTTTGAGGATTGCGCTCAAATCAAATGTCCTAGAACCAAATTTCCACATGTAATTACTAGATTGTGATACAATACACTAATGGGTGAAGTTTGGTTGACTTCTGCGCAGCGGTTTGGGAGTTAACATCAAAATTACATTTCTCGGCCATATCGCATAGATCTCACTGTGAAAAGGCTTAAATGACTTTTTTAATTAAGTTTGATGATTGCGCTCAAACAAAATATCCTAGAACAAAATTTTCAAATGTAACTACTAGATTGTGATACAATACACTATTGGGTGAAGTTTGGTTGACTTCTGCGCAGCGGTTTGGGAGTTAACATCAAAATTACATTTCTCGGCCATATCGCATAGATCTCACTGTGAAAAGGCTTAAATGGCTTTTTTGACCTAAGTTTGAGGATTGCGCTCAAATCAAATGTCCTAGAACCAAATTTCCACATGTAACTACTAGATTGTGATACAATACACTAATGGGTGAAGTTTGGTTGACTTCTGCGCAGCGGTTTGGGAGTTAACATCAAAATTACATTTCTCGGCCATATCGCATAGATCTCACTGTGAAAAGGCTTAAATGGCTTTTTTGACCTAAGTTTGAGGATTGCGCTCAAATCAAATGTCCTAGAACCAAATTTCCACATGTAATTACTAGATTGTGATACAATACACTAATGGGTGAAGTTTGGTTGACTTCTGCGCAGCGGTTTGGGAGTTAACATCAAAATTACATTTCTCGGCCATATCGCATAGATCTCACTGTGAAAAGGCTTAAATGACTTTTTTAATTAAGTTTAATGATTGCGCTCAAACCAAATGTCCTAGAACGAAATTTTCAAATGTAACTACTAGAATGTGATACAATACACTATTGGGTGAAGTTTGATTGACTTCTGCGCAGCGGTTTGGGAGTTAACATCAAAATTACATTTCTCGGCCATATCGCATAGATCTCACTGTGAAAAGGCTTAAATGGCTTTTTTGACCTAAGTTTGAGGATTGCGCTCAAATTAAATGTCCTAGAACCAAATTTCTACATGTAACTACTAGATTGTGATACAATACACTAATGGGTGAAGTTTGGTTGACTTCTGCGCAGCGGTTTGGGAGTTAACATCAAAATTACATTTCTCGGCCATATCGCATAGATCTCACTGTGAAAAGGCTTAAATGACTTTTTTAATTAAGTTTGATGATTGCGCTCAAACAAAATATCCTAGAACAAAATTTTCAAATGTAACTACTAGATTGTGATACAATACACTATTGGGTGAAGTTTGGTTGACTTCTGCGCAGCGGTTTGGGAGTTAACATCAAAATTACATTTCTCGGCCATATCGCATAGATCTCACTGTGAAAAGGCTTAAATGGCTTTTTTGACCTAAGTTTGAGGATTGCGCTCAAATCAAATGTCCTAGAACCAAATTTCCACATGTAACTACTAGATTGTGATACAATACACTATTGGGTGAAGTTTGATTGACTTCTGCGCAGCGGTTTGGGAGTTAACATCAAAATTACATTTCTCGGCCATATCGCATAGATCTCACTGTGAAAAGGCTTAAATGGCTTTTTTGACCTAAGTTTAAAGATTGCGCTCAAACCAAATGTCCTAGAACGAAATTTTCAAATGTAACTACTAGAATGTGATACAATACACTATTGGGTGAAGTTTGGTTGACTTCTGCGCAGCGGTTTGGGAGTTAACATCAAAATTACATTTCTCGGCCATATCGCATAGATCTCACTGTGAAAAGGCTTAAATGGCTTTTTTGACCTAAGTTTAATGATTGCGCTCAAACCAAATGTCCTAGAACGAAATTTTCAAATGTAACTACTAGAATGTGATACAATACACTATTGGGTGAAGTTTAGTTGACTTCTGCGCAGCGGTTTGGGAGTTAACATCAAAATTACATTTCTCGGCCATATCGCATAGATCTCACTGTGAAAAGGCTTAAATGACTTTTTTAATTAAGTTTGATGATTGCGTTCAAACAAAATGTCATAGAACAAAATTTTCAAATGTAACTACTAGATTGTGATACAATACACTATTGGGTGAAGTTTGGTTGACTTCTGCGCAGCGGTTTGGGAGTTAACATCAAAATTACATTTCTCGGCCATATCGCATAGATCTCACTGTGAAAAGGCTTAAATGGCTTTTTTGACCTAAGTTTAATGATTGCGCTCAAATCAAATGTCCTATAACCAAATTTTCAAATGTAATTACTAGATTGTGATACAATACACTAATGGGTGAAGTTTGGTTGACTTCTGCGCAGCGGTTTGGGAGTTAACATCAAAATTACATTTCTCGGCCATATCGCATAGATCTCACTGTGAAAAGGCTTAAATGACTTTTTTAATTAAGTTTGATGATTGCGTTCAAACAAAATGTCATAGAACAAAATTTTCAAATGTAACTACTAGATTGTGATACAATACACTATTGGGTGAAGTTTGGTTGACTTCTGCGCAGCGGTTTGGGAGTTAACATCAAAATTACATTTCTCGGCCATATCGCATAGATCTCACTGTGAAAAGGCTTAAATGGCTTTTTTGACCTAAGTTTGAGGATTGCGCTCAAATCAAATGTCCTAGAACCAAATTTCCACATGTAACTACTAGATTGTGATACAATACACTAATGGGTGAAGTTTGGTTGACTTCTGCGCAGCGGTTTGGGAGTTAACATCAAAATTACATTTCTCGGCCATATCGCATAGATCTCACTGTGAAAAGGCTTAAATGGCTTTTTTGACCTAAGTTTGAGGATTGCGCTCAAATCAAATGTCCTAGAACCAAATTTCCACATGTAATTACTAGATTGTGATACAATACACTAATGGGTGAAGTTTGGTTGACTTCTGCGCAGCGGTTTGGGAGTTAACATCAAAATTACATTTCTCGGCCATATCACATAGATCTCACTGTGAAAAGGCTTAAATGACTTTTTTAATTAAGTTTAATGATTGCGCTCAAACCAAATGTCCTAGAACGAAATTTTCAAATGTAACTACTAGAATGTGATACAATACACTATTGGGTGAAGTTTAGTTGACTTCTGCGCAGCGGTTTGGGAGTTAACATCAAAATTACATTTCTCGGCCATATCGCATAGATCTCACTGTGAAAAGGCTTAAATGGCTTTTTTGACCTAAGTTTAATGATTGCGCTCAAACCAAATGTCCTAGAACGAAATTTTCAAATGTAACTACTAGAATGTGATACAATACACTATTGGGTGAAGTTTGATTGACTTCTGCGCAGCGGTTTGGGAGTTAACATCAAAATTACATTTCTCGGCCATATCGCATAGATCTCACTGTGAAAAGGCTTAAATGGCTTTTTTGACCTAAGTTTGAGGATTGCGCTCAAATTAAATGTCCTAGAACCAAATTTCTACATGTAACTACTAGATTGTGATACAATACACTAATGGGTGAAGTTTGGTTGACTTCTGCGCAGCGGTTTGGGAGTTAACATCAAAATTACATTTCTCGGCCATATCGCATAGATCTCACTGTGAAAAGGCTTAAATGACTTTTTTAATTAAGTTTGATGATTGCGCTCAAACAAAATATCCTAGAACAAAATTTTCAAATGTAACTACTAGATTGTGATACAATACACTATTGGGTGAAGTTTGGTTGACTTCTGCGCAGCGGTTTGGGAGTTAACATCAAAATTACATTTCTCGGCCATATCGCATAGATCTCACTGTGAAAAGGCTTAAATGGCTTTTTTGACCTAAGTTTGAGGATTGCGCTCAAATCAAATGTCCTAGAACCAAATTTCCACATGTAACTACTAGATTGTGATACAATACACTATTGGGTGAAGTTTGATTGACTTCTGCGCAGCGGTTTGGGAGTTAACATCAAAATTACATTTCTCGGCCATATCGCATAGATCTCACTGTGAAAAGGCTTAAATGGCTTTTTTGACCTAAGTTTAAAGATTGCGCTCAAACCAAATGTCCTAGAACGAAATTTTCAAATGTAACTACTAGAATGTGATACAATACACTATTGGGTGAAGTTTGGTTGACTTCTGCGCAGCGGTTTGGGAGTTAACATCAAAATTACATTTCTCGGCCATATCGCATAGATCTCACTGTGAAAAGGCTTAAATGGCTTTTTTGACCTAAGTTTAATGATTGCGCTCAAACCAAATGTCCTAGAACGAAATTTTCAAATGTAACTACTAGAATGTGATACAATACACTATTGGGTGAAGTTTAGTTGACTTCTGCGCAGCGGTTTGGGAGTTAACATCAAAATTACATTTCTCGGCCATATCGCATAGATCTCACTGTGAAAAGGCTTAAATGACTTTTTTAATTAAGTTTGATGATTGCGTTCAAACAAAATGTCATAGAACAAAATTTTCAAATGTAACTACTAGATTGTGATACAATACACTATTGGGTGAAGTTTGGTTGACTTCTGCGCAGCGGTTTGGGAGTTAACATCAAAATTACATTTCTCGGCCATATCGCATAGATCTCACTGTGAAAAGGCTTAAATGGCTTTTTTGACCTAAGTTTAATGATTGCGCTCAAATCAAATGTCCTATAACCAAATTTTCAAATGTAATTACTAGATTGTGATACAATACACTAATGGGTGAAGTTTGGTTGACTTCTGCGCAGCGGTTTGGGAGTTAACATCAAAATTACATTTCTCGGCCATATCGCATAGATCTCACTGTGAAAAGGCTTAAATGACTTTTTTAATTAAGTTTGATGATTGCGTTCAAACAAAATGTCATAGAACAAAATTTTCAAATGTAACTACTAGATTGTGATACAATACACTATTGGGTGAAGTTTGGTTGACTTCTGCGCAGCGGTTTGGGAGTTAACATCAAAATTACATTTCTCGGCCATATCGCATAGATCTCACTGTGAAAAGGCTTAAATGGCTTTTTTGACCTAAGTTTAATGATTGCGCTCAAATCAAATGTCCTATAACCAAATTTTCAAATGTAATTACTAGATTGTGATACAATACACTAATGGGTGAAGTTTGGTTGACTTCTGCGCAGCGGTTTGGGAGTTAACATCAAAATTACATTTCTCGGCCATATCGCATAGATCTCACTGTGAAAAGGCTTAAATGACTTTTTTAATTAAGTTTAATGATTGCGCTCAAACCAAATGTCCTAGAACGAAATTTTCAAATGTAACTACTAGAATGTGATACAATACACTATTGGGTGAAGTTTCGTTGACTTCTGCGCAGCGGTTTGGGAGTTAACATCAAAATTACATTTCTCGGCCATATCGCATAGATCTCACTGTGAAAAGGCTTAAATGGCTTTTTTGACCAAAGTTTAATGATTGCGTTCAAACAAAATGTCCTAGAACAAAATTTTCAAATGTAACTAGATTGTGATACAATACACTATTGGGTGAAGTTTGGTTGACTTCTGCGCAGCGGTTTGGGAGTTAACATCAAAATTACATTTCTCGGCCATATCGCATAGATCTCACTGTGAAAAGGCTTAAATGGCTTTTTTGACCTAAGTTTGAGGATTGCGCTCAAATCAAATGTCCTAGAACCAAATTTTCACATGTAACTACTAGATTGTGATACAATACACTAATGGGTGAAGTTTGGTTGACTTCTGCGCAGCGGTTTGGGAGTTAACATCAAAATTACATTTCTCGGCCATATCGCATAGATCTCACTGTGAAAAGGCTTAAATGACTTTTTTAATTAAGTTTGATGATTGCGCTCAAACAAAATTTCCTAGAACAAAATTTTCAAATGTAACTACTAGATTGTGATACAATACACTATTGGGTGAAGTTTGGTTGACTTCTGTGCAGCGGTTTGGGAGTTAACATCAAAATTACATTTCTCGGCCATATCGCATAGATCTCACTGTGAAAAGGCTTAAATGGCTTTTTTGACCTAAGTTTAATGATTGCGCTCAAACCAAATGTCCTAGAACGAAATTTTCAAATGTAACTACTAGAATGTGATACAATACACTATTGGGTGAAGTTTGGTTGACTTCTGCGCAGCGGTTTGGGAGTTAACATCAAAATTACATTTCTCGGCCATATCGCATAGATCTCACTGTGAAAAGGCTTAAATGGCTTTTTTGACCTAAGTTTGAGGATTGCGCTCAAATCAAATGTCCTAGAACCAAATTTCCACATGTAACTACTAGATTGTGATACAATACACTAATGGGTGAAGTTTGGTTGACTTCTGCGCAGCGGTTTGGGAGTTAACATCAAAATTACATTTCTCGGCCATATCGCATAGATCTCACTGTGAAAAGGCTTAAATGGCTTTTTTGACCTAAGTTTGAGGATTGCGCTCAAATCAAATGTCCAATAACCAAATTTCCACATGTAACTACTAGATTGTGATACAATACACTAATGGGTGAAGTTTGGTTGACTTCTGAGCAGCGGTTTGGGAGTTAACATCAAAATTACATTTCTCGGCCATATCGCATTGATCTCACTGTGAAAAGGCTTAAATGACTTTTTTAATTAAGTTTGATGATTGCGTTCAAACAAAATGTCATAGAACAAAATTTTCAAATGTAACTACTAGATTGTGATACAATACACTATTGGGTGAAGTTTGGTTGACTTCTGCGCAGCGGTTTGGGAGTTAACATCAAAATTACATTTCTCGGCCATATCGCAGAGATCTCACTGTGAAAAGGCTTAAATGGCTTTTTTGACCTAAGTTTGAGGATTGCGCTCAAATCAAATGTCCTAGAACCAAATTTCCACATGTAATTACTAGATTGTGATACAATACACTAATGGGTGAAGTTTGGTTGACTTCTGCGCAGCGGTTTGGGAGTTAACATCAAAATTACATTTCTCGGCCATATCGCATAGATCTCACTGTGAAAAGGCTTAAATGACTTTTTTAATTAAGTTTAATGATTGCGCTCAAACCAAATGTCCTAGAACGAAATTTTCAAATGTAACTACTAGAATGTGATACAATACACTATTGGGTGAAGTTTAGTTGACTTCTGCGCAGCGGTTTGGGAGTTAACATCAAAATTACATTTCTCGGCCATATCGCATAGATCTCACTGTGAAAAGGCTTAAATGGCTTTTTTGACCTAAGTTTAATGATTGCGCTCAAACCAAATGTCCTAGAACGAAATTTTCAAATGTAACTACTAGAATGTGATACAATACACTATTGGGTGAAGTTTGATTGACTTCTGCGCAGCGGTTTGGGAGTTAACATCAAAATTACATTTCTCGGCCATATCGCATAGATCTCACTGTGAAAAGGCTTAAATGGCTTTTTTGACCTAAGTTTAATGATTGCGCTCAAACCAAATGTCCTAGAACGAAATTTTGAAATGTAACTACTAGAATGTGATACAATACACTATTGGGTGAAGTTTGATTGACTTCTGCGCAGCGGTTTGGGAGTTAACATCAAAATTACATTTCTCGGCCATATCGCATAGATCTCACTGTGAAAAGGCTTAAATGGCTTTTTTTGACCTAAGTTTGAGGATGCGCTCAAATCAAATGTCCAAGAACCAAATTTCCAAATGTAACTACTAGATTGTGATACAATACACTATTGGGTGAAGTTTGGTTGACTTCTGCGCAGCGGTTTGGGAGTTAACATCAAAATTACATTTCTCGGCCATATCGCATAGATCTCACTGTGAAAAGGCTTAAATGACTTTTTTAATTAAGTTTGATGATTGCGTTCAAACAAAATGTCCTAGAACAAAATTTTCAAATGTAACTACTAGATTGTGATACAATACACTATTGGGTGAAGTTTGATTGACTTCTGCGCAGCGGTTTGGGAGTTAACATCAAAATTACATTTCTCGGCCATATCGCATAGATCTCACTGTGAAAAGGCTTAAATGGCTTTTTTGACCTAAGTTTAAAGATTGCGCTCAAACCAAATGTCCTAGAACGAAATTTTCAAATGTAACTACTAGAATGTGATACAATACACTATTGGGTGAAGTTTGGTTGACTTCTGCGCAGCGGTTTGGGAGTTAACATCAAAATTACATTTCTCGGCCATATCGCATAGATCTCACTGTGAAAAGGCTTAAATGGCTTTTTTGACCTAAGTTTGAGGATTGCGCTCAAATCAAATGTCCTAGAACCAAATTTCCACATGTAACTACTAGATTGTGATACAATACACTAATGGGTGAAGTTTGGTTGACTTCTGCGCAGCGGTTTGGGAGTTAACATCAAAATTACATTTCTCGGCCATATCGCATAGATCTCACTGTGAAAAGGCTTAAATGGCTTTTTTGACCTAAGTTTGAGGATTGCGCTCAAATCAAATGTCCAATAACCAAATTTCCACATGTAACTACTAGATTGTGATACAATACACTAATGGGTGAAGTTTGGTTGACTTCTGAGCAGCGGTTTTGGAGTTAACATCAAAATTACATTTCTCGGCCATATCGCATAGATCTCACTGTGAAAAGGCTTAAATGACTTTTTTAATTAAGTTTGATGATTGCGTTCAAACAAAATGTCATAGAACAAAATTTTCAAATGTAACTACTAGATTGTGATACAATACACTATTGGGTGAAGTTTGGTTGACTTCTGCGCAGCGGTTTGGGAGTTAACATCAAAATTACATTTCTCGGCCATATCGCAGAGATCTCACTGTGAAAAGGCTTAAATGGCTTTTTTGACCTAAGTTTGAGGATTGCGCTCAAATCAAATGTCCTAGAACCAAATTTCCACATGTAATTACTAGATTGTGATACAATACACTAATGGGTGAAGTTTGGTTGACTTCTGCGCAGCGGTTTGGGAGTTAACATCAAAATTACATTTCTCGGCCATATCGCATAGATCTCACTGTGAAAAGGCTTAAATGACTTTTTTAATTAAGTTTAATGATTGCGCTCAAACCAAATGTCCTAGAACGAAATTTTCAAATGTAACTACTAGAATGTGATACAATACACTATTGGGTGAAGTTTAGTTGACTTCTGCGCAGCGGTTTGGGAGTTAACATCAAAATTACATTTCTCGGCCATATCGCATAGATCTCACTGTGAAAAGGCTTAAATGGCTTTTTTGACCTAAGTTTAATGATTGCGCTCAAACCAAATGTCCTAGAACGAAATTTTCAAATGTAACTACTAGAATGTGATACAATACACTATTGGGTGAAGTTTGATTGACTTCTGCGCAGCGGTTTGGGAGTTAACATCAAAATTACATTTCTCGGCCATATCGCATAGCTCTCACTGTGAAAAGGCTTAAATGGCTTTTTTGACCTAAGTTTGAGGATTGCGCTCAAATCAAATGTCCAATAACCAAATTTCCACATGTAACTACTAGATTGTGATACAATACACTAATGGGTGAAGTTTGGTTGACTTCTGCGCAGCGGTTTGGGAGTTAACATCAAAATTACATTTCTCGGCCATATCGCATAGATCTCACTGTGAAAAGGCTTAAATGACTTTTTTAATTAAGTTTGATGATTGCGTTCAAACAAAATGTCATAGAACAAAATTTTCAAATGTAACTACTAGATTGTGATACAATACACTATTGGGTGAAGTTTGGTTGACTTCTGCGCAGCGGTTTGGGAGTTAACATCAAAATTACATTTCTCGGCCATATCGCAGAGATCTCACTGTGAAAAGGCTTAAATGGCTTTTTTGACCTAAGTTTGAGGATTGCGCTCAAATCAAATGTCCTAGAACCAAATTTCCACATGTAATTACTAGATTGTGATACAATACACTAATGGGTGAAGTTTGGTTGACTTCTGCGCAGCGGTTTGGGAGTTAACATCAAAATTACATTTCTCGGCCATATCGCATAGATCTCACTGTGAAAAGGCTTAAATGACTTTTTTAATTAAGTTTAATGATTGCGCTCAAACAAAATGTCCTAGAACGAAATTTTCAAATGTAACTACTAGAATGTGATACAATACACTATTGGGTGAAGTTTAGTTGACTTCTGCGCAGCGGTTTGGGAGTTAACATCAAAATTACATTTCTCGGCCATATCGCATAGATCTCACTGTGAAAAGGCTTAAATGGCTTTTTTGACCTAAGTTTAATGATTGCGCTCAAACCAAATGTCCTAGAACGAAATTTTCAAATGTAACTACTAGAATGTGATACAATACACTATTGGGTGAAGTTTGATTGACTTCTGCGCAGCGGTTTGGGAGTTAACATCAAAATTACATTTCTCGGCCATATCGCATAGATCTCACTGTGAAAAGGCTTAAATGGCTTTTTTGACCTAAGTTTGAGGATTGCGCTCAAATTAAATGTCCTAGAACCAAATTTCTACATGTAACTACTAGATTGTGATACAATACACTAATGGGTGAAGTTTGGTTGACTTCTGCGCAGCGGTTTGGGAGTTAACATCAAAATTACATTTCTCGGCCATATCGCATAGATCTCACTGTGAAAAGGCTTAAATGACTTTTTTAATTAAGTTTGATGATTGCGCTCAAACAAAATATCCTAGAACAAAATTTTCAAATGTAACTACTAGATTGTGATACAATACACTATTGGGTGAAGTTTGGTTGACTTCTGCGCAGCGGTTTGGGAGTTAACATCAAAATTACATTTCTCGGCCATATCGCATAGATCTCACTGTGAAAAGGCTTAAATGGCTTTTTTGACCTAAGTTTGAGGATTGCGCTCAAATCAAATGTCCAATAACCAAATTTCCACATGTAACTACTAGATTGTGATACAATACACTAATGGGTGAAGTTTGGTTGACTTCTGCGCAGCGGTTTGGGAGTTAACATCAAAATTACATTTCTCGGCCATATCGCATAGATCTCACTGTGAAAAGGCTTAAATGACTTTTTTAATTAAGTTTGATAATTGCGTTCAAACAAAATGTCATAGAACAAAATTTTCAAATGTAACTACTAGATTGTGATACAATACACTATTGGGTGAAGTTTGGTTGACTTCTGCGCAGCGGTTTGGGAGTTAACATCAAAATTACATTTCTCGGCCATATCGCAGAGATCTCACTGTGAAAAGGCTTAAATGGCTTTTTTGACCTAAGTTTAAAGATTGCGCTCAAACCAAATGTCCTAGAACGAAATTTTCAAATGTAACTACTAGAATTTGATACAATACACTATTGGGTGAAGTTTGGTTGACTTCTGCGCAGCGGTTTGGGAGTTAACATCAAA
Source organism: Corythoichthys intestinalis (assembly GCF_030265065.1). Lineage (NCBI taxonomy): Eukaryota > Metazoa > Chordata > Actinopteri > Syngnathiformes > Syngnathidae > Corythoichthys > Corythoichthys intestinalis. The sequence continues at coordinate 526,491 of NW_026651601.1, read as the reverse complement.
ATTACATTTCTCGGCCATATCGCATAGATCTCACTGTGAAAAGGCTTAAATGGCTTTTTTGACCTAAGTTTGAGGATTGCGCTCAAATCAAATGTCCAATAACCAAATTTCCACATGTAACTACTAGATTGTGATACAATACACTAATGGGTGAAGTTTGGTTGACTTCTGCGCAGCGGTTTGGGAGTTAACATCAAAATTACATTTCTCGGCCATATCGCATAGATCTCACTGTGAAAAGGCTTAAATGACTTTTTTAATTAAGTTTGATGATTGCGTTCAAACAAAATGTCATAGAACAAAATTTTCAAATGTAACTACTAGATTGTGATACAATACACTATTGGGTGAAGTTTGGTTGACTTCTGCGCAGCGGTTTGGGAGTTAACATCAAAATTACATTTCTCGGCCATATCGCAGAGATCTCACTGTGAAAAGGCTTAAATGGCTTTTTTGACCTAAGTTTGAGGATTGCGCTCAAATCAAATGTCCTAGAACCAAATTTCCACATGTAATTACTAGATTGTGATACAATACACTAATGGGTGAAGTTTGGTTGACTTCTGCGCAGCGGTTTGGGAGTTAACATCAAAATTACATTTCTCGGCCATATCGCATAGATCTCACTGTGAAAAGGCTTAAATGACTTTTTTAATTAAGTTTAATGATTGCGCTCAAACAAAATGTCCTAGAACGAAATTTTCAAATGTAACTACTAGAATGTGATACAATACACTATTGGGTGAAGTTTAGTTGACTTCTGCGCAGCGGTTTGGGAGTTAACATCAAAATTACATTTCTCGGCCATATCGCATAGATCTCACTGTGAAAAGGCTTAAATGGCTTTTTTGACCTAAGTTTAATGATTGCGCTCAAACCAAATGTCCTAGAACGAAATTTTCAAATGTAACTACTAGAATGTGATACAATACACTATTGGGTGAAGTTTGATTGACTTCTGCGCAGCGGTTTGGGAGTTAACATCAAAATTACATTTCTCGGCCATATCGCATAGATCTCACTGTGAAAAGGCTTAAATGGCTTTTTTGACCTAAGTTTGAGGATTGCGCTCAAATTAAATGTCCTAGAACCAAATTTCTACATGTAACTACTAGATTGTGATACAATACACTAATGGGTGAAGTTTGGTTGACTTCTGCGCAGCGGTTTGGGAGTTAACATCAAAATTACATTTCTCGGCCATATCGCATAGATCTCACTGTGAAAAGGCTTAAATGACTTTTTTAATTAAGTTTGATGATTGCGCTCAAACAAAATATCCTAGAACAAAATTTTCAAATGTAACTACTAGATTGTGATACAATACACTATTGGGTGAAGTTTGGTTGACTTCTGCGCAGCGGTTTGGGAGTTAACATCAAAATTACATTTCTCGGCCATATCGCATAGATCTCACTGTGAAAAGGCTTAAATGGCTTTTTTGACCTAAGTTTGAGGATTGCGCTCAAATCAAATGTCCAATAACCAAATTTCCACATGTAACTACTAGATTGTGATACAATACACTAATGGGTGAAGTTTGGTTGACTTCTGCGCAGCGGTTTGGGAGTTAACATCAAAATTACATTTCTCGGCCATATCGCATAGATCTCACTGTGAAAAGGCTTAAATGACTTTTTTAATTAAGTTTGATAATTGCGTTCAAACAAAATGTCATAGAACAAAATTTTCAAATGTAACTACTAGATTGTGATACAATACACTATTGGGTGAAGTTTGGTTGACTTCTGCGCAGCGGTTTGGGAGTTAACATCAAAATTACATTTCTCGGCCATATCGCAGAGATCTCACTGTGAAAAGGCTTAAATGGCTTTTTTGACCTAAGTTTAAAGATTGCGCTCAAACCAAATGTCCTAGAATGAAATTTTCAAATGTAACTACTAGAATTTGATACAATACACTATTGGGTGAAGTTTGGTTGACTTCTGCGCAGCGGTTTGGGAGTTAACATCAAAATTACATTTCTCGGCCATATCGCATAGATCTCACTGTGAAAAGGCTTAAATGGCTTTTTTGACCTAAGTTTGAGGATTGCGCTCAAATCAAATGTCCAATAACCAAATTTCCACATGTAACTACTAGATTGTGATACAATACACTAATGGGTGAAGTTTGGTTGACTTCTGCGCAGCGGTTTGGGAGTTAACATCAAAATTACATTTCTCGGCCATATCGCATAGATCTCACTGTGAAAAGGCTTAAATGACTTTTTTAATTAAGTTTGATGATTGCGTTCAAACAAAATGTCATAGAACAAAATTTTCAAATGTAACTACTAGATTGTGATACAATACACTATTGGGTGAAGTTTGGTTGACTTCTGCGCAGCGGTTTGGGAGTTAACATCAAAATTACATTTCTCGGCCATATCGCATAGATCTCACTGTGAAAAGGCTTAAATGGCTTTTTTGACCTAAGTTTGAGGATTGCGCTCAAATCAAATGTCCTAGAACCAAATTTCCACATGTAATTACTAGATTGTGATACAATACACTAATGGGTGAAGTTTGGTTGACTTCTGCGCAGCGATTTGGGAGTTAACATCAAAATTACATTTCTCGGCCATATCGCATAGATCTCACTGTGAAAAGGCTTAAATGACTTTTTTAATTAAGTTTAATGATTGCGCTCAAACCAAATGTCCTAGAACGAAATTTTCAAATGTAACTACTAGAATGTGATACAATACACTATTGGGTGAAGTTTAGTTGACTTCTGCGCAGCGGTTTGGGAGTTAACATCAAAATTACATTTCTCGGCCATATCGCAGAGATCTCACTGTGAAAAGGCTTAAATGGCTTTTTTGACCTAAGTTTGAGGATTGCGCTCAAATCAAATGTCCTAGAACCAAATTTCCACATGTAATTACTAGATTGTGATACAATACACTAATGGGTGAAGTTTGGTTGACTTCTGCGCAGCGGTTTGGGAGTTAACATCAAAATTACATTTCTCGGCCATATCGCATAGATCTCACTGTGAAAAGGCTTAAATGACTTTTTTAATTAAGTTTGATGATTGCGCTCAAACAAAATATCCTAGAACAAAATTTTCAAATGTAACTACTAGATTGTGATACAATACACTATTGGGTGAAGTTTGGTTGACTTCTGCGCAGCGGTTTGGGAGTTAACATCAAAATTACATTTCTCGGCCATATCGCATAGATCTCACTGTGAAAAGGCTTAAATGGCTTTTTTGACCTAAGTTTGAGGATTGCGCTCAAATCAAATGTCCTAGAACCAAATTTCCACATGTAACTACTAGATTGTGATACAATACACTAATGGGTGAAGTTTGGTTGACTTCTGCGCAGCGGTTTGGGAGTTAACATCAAAATTACATTTCTCGGCCATATCGCATAGATCTCACTGTGAAAAGGCTTAAATGGCTTTTTTGACCTAAGTTTGAGGATTGCGCTCAAATCAAATGTCCTAGAACCAAATTTCCACATGTAATTACTAGATTGTGATACAATACACTAATGGGTGAAGTTTGGTTGACTTCTGCGCAGCGGTTTGGGAGTTAACATCAAAATTACATTTCTCGGCCATATCGCATAGATCTCACTGTGAAAAGGCTTAAATGACTTTTTTAATTAAGTTTAATGATTGCGCTCAAACCAAATGTCCTAGAACGAAATTTTCAAATGTAACTACTAGAATGTGATACAATACACTATTGGGTGAAGTTTAGTTGACTTCTGCGCAGCGGTTTGGGAGTTAACATCAAAATTACATTTCTCGGCCATATCGCATAGATCTCACTGTGAAAAGGCTTAAATGGCTTTTTTGACCTAAGTTTAATGATTGCGCTCAAACCAAATGTCCTAGAACGAAATTTTCAAATGTAACTACTAGAATGTGATACAATACACTATTGGGTGAAGTTTGATTGACTTCTGCGCAGCGGTTTGGGAGTTAACATCAAAATTACATTTCTCGGCCATATCGCATAGATCTCACTGTGAAAAGGCTTAAATGGCTTTTTTGACCTAAGTTTGAGGATTGCGCTCAAATTAAATGTCCTAGAACCAAATTTCTACATGTAACTACTAGATTGTGATACAATACACTAATGGGTGAAGTTTGGTTGACTTCTGCGCAGCGGTTTGGGAGTTAACATCAAAATTACATTTCTCGGCCATATCGCATAGATCTCACTGTGAAAAGGCTTAAATGACTTTTTTAATTAAGTTTGATGATTGCGCTCAAACAAAATATCCTAGAACAAAATTTTCAAATGTAACTACTAGATTGTGATACAATACACTATTGGGTGAAGTTTGGTTGACTTCTGCGCAGCGGTTTGGGAGTTAACATCAAAATTACATTTCTCGGCCATATCGCATAGATCTCACTGTGAAAAGGCTTAAATGGCTTTTTTGACCTAAGTTTGAGGATTGCGCTCAAATCAAATGTCCTAGAACCAAATTTCCACATGTAACTACTAGATTGTGATACAATACACTATTGGGTGAAGTTTGATTGACTTCTGCGCAGCGGTTTGGGAGTTAACATCAAAATTACATTTCTCGGCCATATCGCATAGATCTCACTGTGAAAAGGCTTAAATGGCTTTTTTGACCTAAGTTTAAAGATTGCGCTCAAACCAAATGTCCTAGAACGAAATTTTCAAATGTAACTACTAGAATGTGATACAATACACTATTGGGTGAAGTTTGGTTGACTTCTGCGCAGCGGTTTGGGAGTTAACATCAAAATTACATTTCTCGGCCATATCGCATAGATCTCACTGTGAAAAGGCTTAAATGGCTTTTTTGACCTAAGTTTGAGGATTGCGCTCAAATCAAATGTCCAATAACCAAATTTCCACATGTAACTACTAGATTGTGATACAATACACTAATGGGTGAAGTTTGGTTGACTTCTGCGCAGCGGTTTGGGAGTTAACATCAAAATTACATTTCTCGGCCATATCGCATAGATCTCACTGTGAAAAGGCTTAAATGACTTTTTTAATTAAGTTTGATGATTGCGTTCAAACAAAATGTCATAGAACAAAATTTTCAAATGTAACTACTAGATTGTGATACAATACACTATTGGGTGAAGTTTGGTTGACTTCTGCGCAGCGGTTTGGGAGTTAACATCAAAATTACATTTCTCGGCCATATCGCAGAGATCTCACTGTGAAAAGGCTTAAATGGCTTTTTTGACCTAAGTTTGAGGATTGCGCTCAAATCAAATGTCCTAGAACCAAATTTCCACATGTAATTACTAGATTGTGATACAATACACTAATGGGTGAAGTTTGGTTGACTTCTGCGCAGCGGTTTGGGAGTTAACATCAAAATTACATTTCTCGGCCATATCGCATAGATCTCACTGTGAAAAGGCTTAAATGACTTTTTTAATTAAGTTTGATGATTGCGCTCAAACAAAATATCCTAGAACAAAATTTTCAAATGTAACTACTAGATTGTGATACAATACACTATTGGGTGAAGTTTGGTTGACTTCTGCGCAGCGGTTTGGGAGTGAACATCAAAATTACATTTCTCGGCCATATCGCATAGATCTCACTGTGAAAAGGCTTAAATGGCTTTTTTGACCTAAGTTTGAGGATTGCGCTCAAATCAAATGTCCTAGAACCAAATTTCCACATGTAACTACTAGATTGTGATACAATACACTAATGGGTGAAGTTTGGTTGACTTCTGCGCAGCGGTTTGGGAGTTAACATCAAAATTACATTTCTCGGCCATATCGCATAGATCTCACTGTGAAAAGGCTTAAATGGCTTTTTTGACCTAAGTTTGAGGATTGCGCTCAAATCAAATGTCCTAGAACCAAATTTCCACATGTAATTACTAGATTGTGATACAATACACTAATGGGTGAAGTTTGATTGACTTCTGCGCAGCGGTTTGGGAGTTAACATCAAAATTACATTTCTCGGCCATATCGCATAGATCTCACTGTGAAAAGGCTTAAATGACTTTTTTAATTAAGTTTAATGATTGCGCTCAAATCAAATGTCCAATAACCAAATTTCCACATGTAACTACTAGATTGTGATACAATACACTAATGGGTGAAGTTTGGTTGACTTCTGCGCAGCGGTTTGGGAGTTAACATCAAAATTACATTTCTCGGCCATATCGCATAGATCTCACTGTGAAAAGGCTTAAATGACTTTTTTAATTAAGTTTGATGATTGCGTTCAAACAAAATGTCATAGAACAAAATTTTCAAATGTAACTACTAGATTGTGATACAATACACTATTGGGTGAAGTTTGGTTGACTTCTGCGCAGCGGTTTGGGAGTTAACATCAAAATTACATTTCTCGGCCATATCGCAGAGATCTCACTGTGAAAAGGCTTAAATGGCTTTTTTGACCTAAGTTTGAGGATTGCGCTCAAATCAAATGTCCTAGAACCAAATTTCCACATGTAATTACTAGATTGTGATACAATACACTAATGGGTGAAGTTTGGTTGACTTCTGCGCAGCGGTTTGGGAGTTAACATCAAAATTACATTTCTCGGCCATATCGCATAGATCTCACTGTGAAAAGGCTTAAATGACTTTTTTAATTAAGTTTAATGATTGCGCTCAAACAAAATGTCCTAGAACGAAATTTTCAAATGTAACTACTAGAATGTGATACAATACACTATTGGGTGAAGTTTAGTTGACTTCTGCGCAGCGGTTTGGGAGTTAACATCAAAATTACATTTCTCGGCCATATCGCATAGATCTCACTGTGAAAAGGCTTAAATGGCTTTTTTGACCTAAGTTTAATGATTGCGCTCAAACCAAATGTCCTAGAACGAAATTTTCAAATGTAACTACTAGAATGTGATACAATACACTATTGGGTGAAGTTTGATTGACTTCTGCGCAGCGGTTTGGGAGTTAACATCAAAATTACATTTCTCGGCCATATCGCATAGATCTCACTGTGAAAAGGCTTAAATGGCTTTTTTGACCTAAGTTTGAGGATTGCGCTCAAATTAAATGTCCTAGAACCAAATTTCTACATGTAACTACTAGATTGTGATACAATACACTAATGGGTGAAGTTTGGTTGACTTCTGCGCAGCGGTTTGGGAGTTAACATCAAAATTACATTTCTCGGCCATATCGCATAGATCTCACTGTGAAAAGGCTTAAATGACTTTTTTAATTAAGTTTGATGATTGCGCTCAAACAAAATATCCTAGAACAAAATTTTCAAATGTAACTACTAGATTGTGATACAATACACTATTGGGTGAAGTTTGGTTGACTTCTGCGCAGCGGTTTGGGAGTTAACATCAAAATTACATTTCTCGGCCATATCGCATAGATCTCACTGTGAAAAGGCTTAAATGGCTTTTTTGACCTAAGTTTGAGGATTGCGCTCAAATCAAATGTCCAATAACCAAATTTCCACATGTAACTACTAGATTGTGATACAATACACTAATGGGTGAAGTTTGGTTGACTTCTGCGCAGCGGTTTGGGAGTTAACATCAAAATTACATTTCTCGGCCATATCGCATAGATCTCACTGTGAAAAGGCTTAAATGACTTTTTTAATTAAGTTTGATAATTGCGTTCAAACAAAATGTCATAGAACAAAATTTTCAAATGTAACTACTAGATTGTGATACAATACACTATTGGGTGAAGTTTGGTTGACTTCTGCGCAGCGGTTTGGGAGTTAACATCAAAATTACATTTCTCGGCCATATCGCAGAGATCTCACTGTGAAAAGGCTTAAATGGCTTTTTTGACCTAAGTTTAAAGATTGCGCTCAAACCAAATGTCCTAGAACGAAATTTTCAAATGTAACTACTAGAATTTGATACAATACACTATTGGGTGAAGTTTGGTTGACTTCTGCGCAGCGGTTTGGGAGTTAACATCAAAATTACATTTCTCGGCCATATCGCATAGATCTCACTGTGAAAAGGCTTAAATGGCTTTTTTGACCTAAGTTTGAGGATTGCGCTCAAATCAAATGTCCAATAACCAAATTTCCACATGTAACTACTAGATTGTGATACAATACACTAATGGGTGAAGTTTGGTTGACTTCTGCGCAGCGGTTTGGGAGTTAACATCAAAATTACATTTCTCGGCCATATCGCATAGATCTCACTGTGAAAAGGCTTAAATGACTTTTTTAATTAAGTTTGATGATTGCGTTCAAACAAAATGTCATAGAACAAAATTTTCAAATGTAACTACTAGATTGTGATACAATACACTATTGGGTGAAGTTTGGTTGACTTCTGCGCAGCGGTTTGGGAGTTAACATCAAAATTACATTTCTCGGCCATATCGCATAGATCTCACTGTGAAAAGGCTTAAATGGCTTTTTTGACCTAAGTTTGAGGATTGCGCTCAAATCAAATGTCCTAGAACCAAATTTCCACATGTAATTACTAGATTGTGATACAATACACTAATGGGTGAAGTTTGGTTGACTTCTGCGCAGCGATTTGGGAGTTAACATCAAAATTACATTTCTCGGCCATATCGCATAGATCTCACTGTGAAAAGGCTTAAATGACTTTTTTAATTAAGTTTAATGATTGCGCTCAAACCAAATGTCCTAGAACGAAATTTTCAAATGTAACTACTAGAATGTGATACAATACACTATTGGGTGAAGTTTAGTTGACTTCTGCGCAGCGGTTTGGGAGTTAACATCAAAATTACATTTCTCGGCCATATCGCAGAGATCTCACTGTGAAAAGGCTTAAATGGCTTTTTTGACCTAAGTTTGAGGATTGCGCTCAAATCAAATGTCCTAGAACCAAATTTCCACATGTAATTACTAGATTGTGATACAATACACTAATGGGTGAAGTTTGGTTGACTTCTGCGCAGCGGTTTGGGAGTTAACATCAAAATTACATTTCTCGGCCATATCGCATAGATCTCACTGTGAAAAGGCTTAAATGACTTTTTTAATTAAGTTTGATGATTGCGCTCAAACAAAATATCCTAGAACAAAATTTTCAAATGTAACTACTAGATTGTGATACAATACACTATTGGGTGAAGTTTGGTTGACTTCTGCGCAGCGGTTTGGGAGTTAACATCAAAATTACATTTCTCGGCCATATCGCATAGATCTCACTGTGAAAAGGCTTAAATGGCTTTTTTGACCTAAGTTTGAGGATTGCGCTCAAATCAAATGTCCTAGAACCAAATTTCCACATGTAACTACTAGATTGTGATACAATACACTAATGGGTGAAGTTTGGTTGACTTCTGCGCAGCGGTTTGGGAGTTAACATCAAAATTACATTTCTCGGCCATATCGCATAGATCTCACTGTGAAAAGGCTTAAATGGCTTTTTTGACCTAAGTTTGAGGATTGCGCTCAAATCAAATGTCCTAGAACCAAATTTCCACATGTAATTACTAGATTGTGATACAATACACTAATGGGTGAAGTTTGGTTGACTTCTGCGCAGCGGTTTGGGAGTTAACATCAAAATTACATTTCTCGGCCATATCGCATAGATCTCACTGTGAAAAGGCTTAAATGACTTTTTTAATTAAGTTTAATGATTGCGCTCAAACCAAATGTCCTAGAACGAAATTTTCAAATGTAACTACTAGAATGTGATACAATACACTATTGGGTGAAGTTTAGTTGACTTCTGCGCAGCGGTTTGGGAGTTAACATCAAAATTACATTTCTCGGCCATATCGCATAGATCTCACTGTGAAAAGGCTTAAATGGCTTTTTTGACCTAAGTTTAATGATTGCGCTCAAACCAAATGTCCTAGAACGAAATTTTCAAATGTAACTACTAGAATGTGATACAATACACTATTGGGTGAAGTTTGATTGACTTCTGCGCAGCGGTTTGGGAGTTAACATCAAAATTACATTTCTCGGCCATATCGCATAGATCTCACTGTGAAAAGGCTTAAATGGCTTTTTTGACCTAAGTTTGAGGATTGCGCTCAAATTAAATGTCCTAGAACCAAATTTCTACATGTAACTACTAGATTGTGATACAATACACTAATGGGTGAAGTTTGGTTGACTTCTGCGCAGCGGTTTGGGAGTTAACATCAAAATTACATTTCTCGGCCATATCGCATAGATCTCACTGTGAAAAGGCTTAAATGACTTTTTTAATTAAGTTTGATGATTGCGCTCAAACAAAATATCCTAGAACAAAATTTTCAAATGTAACTACTAGATTGTGATACAATACACTATTGGGTGAAGTTTGGTTGACTTCTGCGCAGCGGTTTGGGAGTTAACATCAAAATTACATTTCTCGGCCATATCGCATAGATCTCACTGTGAAAAGGCTTAAATGGCTTTTTTGACCTAAGTTTGAGGATTGCGCTCAAATCAAATGTCCTAGAACCAAATTTCCACATGTAACTACTAGATTGTGATACAATACACTATTGGGTGAAGTTTGATTGACTTCTGCGCAGCGGTTTGGGAGTTAACATCAAAATTACATTTCTCGGCCATATCGCATAGATCTCACTGTGAAAAGGCTTAAATGGCTTTTTTGACCTAAGTTTAAAGATTGCGCTCAAACCAAATGTCCTAGAACGAAATTTTCAAATGTAACTACTAGAATGTGATACAATACACTATTGGGTGAAGTTTGGTTGACTTCTGCGCAGCGGTTTGGGAGTTAACATCAAAATTACATTTCTCGGCCATATCGCATAGATCTCACTGTGAAAAGGCTTAAATGGCTTTTTTGACCTAAGTTTGAGGATTGCGCTCAAATCAAATGTCCAATAACCAAATTTCCACATGTAACTACTAGATTGTGATACAATACACTAATGGGTGAAGTTTGGTTGACTTCTGCGCAGCGGTTTGGGAGTTAACATCAAAATTACATTTCTCGGCCATATCGCATAGATCTCACTGTGAAAAGGCTTAAATGACTTTTTTAATTAAGTTTGATGATTGCGTTCAAACAAAATGTCATAGAACAAAATTTTCAAATGTAACTACTAGATTGTGATACAATACACTATTGGGTGAAGTTTGGTTGACTTCTGCGCAGCGGTTTGGGAGTTAACATCAAAATTACATTTCTCGGCCATATCGCAGAGATCTCACTGTGAAAAGGCTTAAATGGCTTTTTTGACCTAAGTTTGAGGATTGCGCTCAAATCAAATGTCCTAGAACCAAATTTCCACATGTAATTACTAGATTGTGATACAATACACTAATGGGTGAAGTTTGGTTGACTTCTGCGCAGCGGTTTGGGAGTTAACATCAAAATTACATTTCTCGGCCATATCGCATAGATCTCACTGTGAAAAGGCTTAAATGACTTTTTTAATTAAGTTTGATGATTGCGCTCAAACAAAATATCCTAGAACAAAATTTTCAAATGTAACTACTAGATTGTGATACAATACACTATTGGGTGAAGTTTGGTTGACTTCTGCGCAGCGGTTTGGGAGTGAACATCAAAATTACATTTCTCGGCCATATCGCATAGATCTCACTGTGAAAAGGCTTAAATGGCTTTTTTGACCTAAGTTTGAGGATTGCGCTCAAATCAAATGTCCTAGAACCAAATTTCCACATGTAACTACTAGATTGTGATACAATACACTAATGGGTGAAGTTTGGTTGACTTCTGCGCAGCGGTTTGGGAGTTAACATCAAAATTACATTTCTCGGCCATATCGCATAGATCTCACTGTGAAAAGGCTTAAATGGCTTTTTTGACCTAAGTTTGAGGATTGCGCTCAAATCAAATGTCCTAGAACCAAATTTCCACATGTAATTACTAGATTGTGATACAATACACTAATGGGTGAAGTTTGGTTGACTTCTGCGCAGCGGTTTGGGAGTTAACATCAAAATTACATTTCTCGGCCATATCGCATAGATCTCACTGTGAAAAGGCTTAAATGACTTTTTTAATTAAGTTTAATGATTGCGCTCAAACCAAATGTCCTAGAACGAAATTTTCAAATGTAACTACTAGAATGTGATACAATACACTATTGGGTGAAGTTTAGTTGACTTCTGCGCAGCGGTTTGGGAGTTAACATCAAAATTACATTTCTCGGCCATATCGCATAGATCTCACTGTGAAAAGGCTTAAATGGCTTTTTTGACCTAAGTTTAATGATTGCGCTCAAACCAAATGTCCTAGAACGAAATTTTCAAATGTAACTACTAGAATGTGATACAATACACTATTGGGTGAAGTTTGATTGACTTCTGCGCAGCGGTTTGGGAGTTAACATCAAAATTACATTTCTCGGCCATATCGCATAGATCTCACTGTGAAAAGGCTTAAATGGCTTTTTTGACCTAAGTTTGAGGATTGCGCTCAAATTAAATGTCCTAGAACCAAATTTCTACATGTAACTACTAGATTGTGATACAATACACTAATGGGTGAAGTTTGGTTGACTTCTGCGCAGCGGTTTGGGAGTTAACATCAAAATTACATTTCTCGGCCATATCGCATAGATCTCACTGTGAAAAGGCTTAAATGACTTTTTTAATTAAGTTTGATGATTGCGCTCAAACAAAATATCCTAGAACAAAATTTTCAAATGTAACTACTAGATTGTGATACAATACACTATTGGGTGAAGTTTGGTTGACTTCTGCGCAGCGGTTTGGGAGTTAACATCAAAATTACATTTCTCGGCCATATCGCATAGATCTCACTGTGAAAAGGCTTAAATGGCTTTTTTGACCTAAGTTTGAGGATTGCGCTCAAATCAAATGTCCTAGAACCAAATTTCCACATGTAACTACTAGATTGTGATACAATACACTATTGGGTGAAGTTTGATTGACTTCTGCGCAGCGGTTTGGGAGTTAACATCAAAATTACATTTCTCGGCCATATCGCATAGATCTCACTGTGAAAAGGCTTAAATGGCTTTTTTGACCTAAGTTTAAAGATTGCGCTCAAACCAAATGTCCTAGAACGAAATTTTCAAATGTAACTACTAGAATGTGATACAATACACTATTGGGTGAAGTTTGGTTGACTTCTGCGCAGCGGTTTGGGAGTTAACATCAAAATTACATTTCTCGGCCATATCGCATAGATCTCACTGTGAAAAGGCTTAAATGGCTTTTTTGACCTAAGTTTGAGGATTGCGCTCAAATCAAATGTCCAATAACCAAATTTCCACATGTAACTACTAGATTGTGATACAATACACTAATGGGTGAAGTTTGGTTGACTTCTGCGCAGCGGTTTGGGAGTTAACATCAAAATTACATTTCTCGGCCATATCGCATAGATCTCACTGTGAAAAGGCTTAAATGACTTTTTTAATTAAGTTTGATGATTGCGTTCAAACAAAATGTCATAGAACAAAATTTTCAAATGTAACTACTAGATTGTGATACAATACACTATTGGGTGAAGTTTGGTTGACTTCTGCGCAGCGGTTTGGGAGTTAACATCAAAATTACATTTCTCGGCCATATCGCAGAGATCTCACTGTGAAAAGGCTTAAATGGCTTTTTTGACCTAAGTTTGAGGATTGCGCTCAAATCAAATGTCCTAGAACCAAATTTCCACATGTAATTACTAGATTGTGATACAATACACTAATGGGTGAAGTTTGGTTGACTTCTGCGCAGCGGTTTGGGAGTTAACATCAAAATTACATTTCTCGGCCATATCGCATAGATCTCACTGTGAAAAGGCTTAAATGACTTTTTTAATTAAGTTTGATGATTGCGCTCAAACAAAATATCCTAGAACAAAATTTTCAAATGTAACTACTAGATTGTGATACAATACACTATTGGGTGAAGTTTGGTTGACTTCTGCGCAGCGGTTTGGGAGTGAACATCAAAATTACATTTCTCGGCCATATCGCATAGATCTCACTGTGAAAAGGCTTAAATGGCTTTTTTGACCTAAGTTTGAGGATTGCGCTCAAATCAAATGTCCTAGAACCAAATTTCCACATGTAACTACTAGATTGTGATACAATACACTAATGGGTGAAGTTTGGTTGACTTCTGCGCAGCGGTTTGGGAGTTAACATCAAAATTACATTTCTCGGCCATATCGCATAGATCTCACTGTGAAAAGGCTTAAATGGCTTTTTTGACCTAAGTTTGAGGATTGCGCTCAAATCAAATGTCCTAGAACCAAATTTCCACATGTAATTACTAGATTGTGATACAATACACTAATGGGTGAAGTTTGGTTGACTTCTGCGCAGCGGTTTGGGAGTTAACATCAAAATTACATTTCTCGGCCATATCGCATAGATCTCACTGTGAAAAGGCTTAAATGACTTTTTTAATTAAGTTTAATGATTGCGCTCAAACCAAATGTCCTAGAACGAAATTTTCAAATGTAACTACTAGAATGTGATACAATACACTATTGGGTGAAGTTTAGTTGACTTCTGCGCAGCGGTTTGGGAGTTAACATCAAAATTACATTTCTCGGCCATATCGCATAGATCTCACTGTGAAAAGGCTTAAATGGCTTTTTTGACCTAAGTTTAATGATTGCGCTCAAACCAAATGTCCTAGAACGAAATTTTCAAATGTAACTACTAGAATGTGATACAATACACTATTGGGTGAAGTTTGATTGACTTCTGCGCAGCGGTTTGGGAGTTAACATCAAAATTACATTTCTCGGCCATATCGCATAGATCTCACTGTGAAAAGGCTTAAATGGCTTTTTTGACCTAAGTTTGAGGATTGCGCTCAAATTAAATGTCCTAGAACCAAATTTCTACATGTAACTACTAGATTGTGATACAATACACTAATGGGTGAAGTTTGGTTGACTTCTGCGCAGCGGTTTGGGAGTTAACATCAAAATTACATTTCTCGGCCATATCGCATAGATCTCACTGTGAAAAGGCTTAAATGACTTTTTTAATTAAGTTTGATGATTGCGCTCAAACAAAATATCCTAGAACAAAATTTTCAAATGTAACTACTAGATTGTGATACAATACACTATTGGGTGAAGTTTGGTTGACTTCTGCGCAGCGGTTTGGGAGTTAACATCAAAATTACATTTCTCGGCCATATCGCATAGATCTCACTGTGAAAAGGCTTAAATGGCTTTTTTGACCTAAGTTTGAGGATTGCGCTCAAATCAAATGTCCTAGAACCAAATTTCCACATGTAACTACTAGATTGTGATACAATACACTATTGGGTGAAGTTTGATTGACTTCTGCGCAGCGGTTTGGGAGTTAACATCAAAATTACATTTCTCGGCCATATCGCATAGATCTCACTGTGAAAAGGCTTAAATGGCTTTTTTGACCTAAGTTTAAAGATTGCGCTCAAACCAAATGTCCTAGAACGAAATTTTCAAATGTAACTACTAGAATGTGATACAATACACTATTGGGTGAAGTTTGGTTGACTTCTGCGCAGCGGTTTGGGAGTTAACATCAAAATTACATTTCTCGGCCATATCGCATAGATCTCACTGTGAAAAGGCTTAAATGGCTTTTTTGACCTAAGTTTGAGGATTGCGCTCAAATCAAATGTCCAATAACCAAATTTCCACATGTAACTACTAGATTGTGATACAATACACTAATGGGTGAAGTTTGGTTGACTTCTGCGCAGCGGTTTGGGAGTTAACATCAAAATTACATTTCTCGGCCATATCGCATAGATCTCACTGTGAAAAGGCTTAAATGACTTTTTTAATTAAGTTTGATGATTGCGTTCAAACAAAATGTCATAGAACAAAATTTTCAAATGTAACTACTAGATTGTGATACAATACACTATTGGGTGAAGTTTGGTTGACTTCTGCGCAGCGGTTTGGGAGTTAACATCAAAATTACATTTCTCGGCCATATCGCAGAGATCTCACTGTTAAAAGGCTTAAATGGCTTTTTTGACCTAAGTTTGAGGATTGCGCTCAAATCAAATGTCCTAGAACCAAATTTCCACATGTAATTACTAGATTGTGATACAATACACTAATGGGTGAAGTTTGGTTGACTTCTGCGCAGCGGTTTGGGAGTTAACATCAAAATTACATTTCTCGGCCATATCGCATAGATCTCACTGTGAAAAGGCTTAAATGACTTTTTTAATTAAGTTTAATGATTGCGCTCAAACCAAATGTCCTAGAACGAAATTTTCAAATGTAACTACTAGAATGTGATACAATACACTATTGGGTGAAGTTTGATTGACTTCTGCGCAGCGGTTTGGGAGTTAACATCAAAATTACATTTCTCGGCCATATCGCATAGATCTCACTGTGAAAAGGCTTAAATGGCTTTTTTGACCTAAGTTTGAGGATTGCGCTCAAATTAAATGTCCTAGAACCAAATTTCTACATGTAACTACTAGATTGTGATACAATACACTAATGGGTGAAGTTTGGTTGACTTCTGCGCAGCGGTTTGGGAGTTAACATCAAAATTACATTTCTCGGCCATATCGCATAGATCTCACTGTGAAAAGGCTTAAATGACTTTTTTAATTAAGTTTGATGATTGCGCTCAAACAAAATATCCTAGAACAAAATTTTCAAATGTAACTACTAGATTGTGATACAATACACTATTGGGTGAAGTTTGGTTGACTTCTGCGCAGCGGTTTGGGAGTTAACATCAAAATTACATTTCTCGGCCATATCGCATAGATCTCACTGTGAAAAGGCTTAAATGGCTTTTTTGACCTAAGTTTGAGGATTGCGCTCAAATCAAATGTCCTAGAACCAAATTTCCACATGTAACTACTAGATTGTGATACAATACACTAATGGGTGAAGTTTGGTTGACTTCTGCGCAGCGGTTTGGGAGTTAACATCAAAATTACATTTCTCGGCCATATCGCATAGATCTCACTGTGAAAAGGCTTAAATGGCTTTTTTGACCTAAGTTTGAGGATTGCGCTCAAATCAAATGTCCAATAACCAAATTTCCACATGTAACTACTAGATTGTGATACAATACACTAATGGGTGAAGTTTGGTTGACTTCTGCGCAGCGGTTTGGGAGTTAACATCAAAATTACATTTCTCGGCCATATCGCATAGATCTCACTGTGAAAAGGCTTAAATTACTTTTTTAATTAAGTTTGATAATTGCGTTCAAACAAAATGTCATAGAACAAAATTTTCAAATGTAACTACTAGATTGTGATACAATACACTATTGGGTGAAGTTTGGTTGACTTCTGCGCAGCGGTTTGGGAGTTAACATCAAAATTACATTTCTCGGCCATATCGCAGAGATCTCACTGTGAAAAGGCTTAAATGGCTTTTTTGACCTAAGTTTAAAGATTGCGCTCAAACCAAATGTCCTAGAACGAAATTTTCAAATGTAACTACTAGAATGTGATACAATACACTATTGGGTGAAGTTTGGTTGACTTCTGCGCAGCGGTTTGGGAGTTAACATCAAAATTACATTTCTCGGCCATATCGCATAGATCTCACTGTGAAAAGGCTTAAATGGCTTTTTTGACCTAAGTTTGAGGATTGCGCTCAAATCAAATGTCCAATAACCAAATTTCCACATGTAACTACTAGATTGTGATACAATACACTAATGGGTGAAGTTTGGTTGACTTCTGCGCAGCGGTTTGGGAGTTAACATCAAAATTACATTTCTCGGCCATATCGCATAGATCTCACTGTGAAAAGGCTTAAATGACTTTTTTAATTAAGTTTGATGATTGCGTTCAAACAAAATGTCATAGAACAAAATTTTCAAATGTAACTACTAGATTGTGATACAATACACTATTGGGTGAAGTTTGGTTGACTTCTGCGCAGCGGTTTGGGAGTTAACATCAAAATTACATTTCTCGGCCATATCGCATAGATCTCACTGTGAAAAGGCTTAAATGGCTTTTTTGACCTAAGTTTGAGGATTGCGCTCAAATCAAATGTCCTAGAACCAAATTTCCACATGTAATTACTAGATTGTGATACAATACACTAATGGGTGAAGTTTGGTTGACTTCTGCGCAGCGGTTTGGGAGTTAACATCAAAATTACATTTCTCGGCCATATCGCATAGATCTCACTGTGAAAAGGCTTAAATGACTTTTTTAATTAAGTTTAATGATTGCGCTCAAACCAAATGTCCTAGAACGAAATTTTCAAATGTAACTACTAGAATGTGATACAATACACTATTGGGTGAAGTTTAGTTGACTTCTGCGCAGCGGTTTGGGAGTTAACATCAAAATTACATTTCTCGGCCATATCGCATAGATCTCACTGTGAAAAGGCTTAAATGGCTTTTTTGACCTAAGTTTGAGGATTGCGCTCAAATCAAATGTCCTAGAACCAAATTTCCACATGTAATTACTAGATTGTGATACAATACACTAATGGGTGAAGTTTGGTTGACTTCTGCGCAGCGGTTTGGGAGTTAACATCAAAATTACATTTCTCGGCCATATCGCATAGATCTCACTGTGAAAAGGCTTAAATGACTTTTTTAATTAAGTTTGATGATTGCGCTCAAACAAAATATCCTAGAACAAAATTTTCAAATGTAACTACTAGATTGTGATACAATACACTATTGGGTGAAGTTTGGTTGACTTCTGCGCAGCGGTTTGGGAGTTAACATCAAAATTACATTTCTCGGCCATATCGCATAGATCTCACTGTGAAAAGGCTTAAATGGCTTTTTTGACCTAAGTTTGAGGATTGCGCTCAAATCAAATGTCCTAGAACCAAATTTCCACATGTAACTACTAGATTGTGATACAATACACTAATGGGTGAAGTTTGGTTGACTTCTGCGCAGCGGTTTGGGAGTTAACATCAAAATTACATTTCTCGGCCATATCGCATAGATCTCACTGTGAAAAGGCTTAAATGGCTTTTTTGACCTAAGTTTGAGGATTGCGCTCAAATCAAATGTCCAATAACCAAATTTCCACATGTAACTACTAGATTGTGATACAATACACTAATGGGTGAAGTTTGGTAGACTTCTGCGCAGCGGTTTGGGAGTTAACATCAAAATTACATTTCTCGGCCATATCGCATAGATCTCACTGTGAAAAGGCTTAAATGACTTTTTTAATTAAGTTTGATGATTGCGTTCAAACAAAATGTCATAGAACAAAATTTTCAAATGTAACTACTAGATTGTGATACAATACACTATTGGGTGAAGTTTGGTTGACTTCTGCGCAGCGGTTTGGGAGTTAACATCAAAATTACATTTCTCGGCCATATCGCAGAGATCTCACTGTGAAAAGGCTTAAATGGCTTTTTTGACCTAAGTTTGAGGATTGCGCTCAAATCAAATGTCCTAGAACCAAATTTCCACATGTAATTACTAGATTGTGATACAATACACTAATGGGTGAAGTTTGGTTGACTTCTGCGCAGCGGTTTGGGAGTTAACATCAAAATTACATTTCTCGGCCATATCGCATAGATCTCACTGTGAAAAGGCTTAAATGACTTTTTTAATTAAGTTTAATGATTGCGCTCAAACCAAATGTCCTAGAACGAAATTTTCAAATGTAACTACTAGAATGTGATACAATACACTATTGGGTGAAGTTTAGTTGACTTCTGCGCAGCGGTTTGGGAGTTAACATCAAAATTACATTTCTCGGCCATATCGCATAGATCTCACTGTGAAAAGGCTTAAATGGCTTTTTTGACCTAAGTTTAATGATTGCGCTCAAACCAAATGTCCTAGAACGAAATTTTCAAATGTAACTACTAGAATGTGATACAATACACTATTGGGTGAAGTTTGATTGACTTCTGCGCAGCGGTTTGGGAGTTAACATCAAAATTACATTTCTCGGCCATATCGCATAGATCTCACTGTGAAAAGGCTTAAATGGCTTTTTTGACCTAAGTTTGAGGATTGCGCTCAAATTAAATGTCCTAGAACCAAATTTCTACATGTAACTACTAGATTGTGATACAATACACTAATGGGTGAAGTTTGGTTGACTTCTGCGCAGCGGTTTGGGAGTTAACATCAAAATTACATTTCTCGGCCATATCGCATAGATCTCACTGTGAAAAGGCTTAAATGACTTTTTTAATTAAGTTTGATGATTGCGCTCAAACAAAATATCCTAGAACAAAATTTTCAAATGTAACTACTAGATTGTGATACAATACACTATTGGGTGAAGTTTGGTTGACTTCTGCGCAGCGGTTTGGGAGTTAACATCAAAATTACATTTCTCGGCCATATCGCATAGATCTCACTGTGAAAAGGCTTAAATGGCTTTTTTGACATAAGTTTGAGGATTGCGCTCAAATCAAATGTCCTAGAACCAAATTTCCACATGTAACTACTAGATTGTGATACAATACACTAATGGTTGAAGTTTGGTTGACTTCTGCGCAGCGGTTTGGGAGTGAACATCAAAATTACATTTCTCGGCCATATCGCAAAGATCTCACTGTGAAAAGGCTTAAATGACTTTTTTTAATTAAGTTTGAAGATTGCGCTCAAATCAAATGTCCTATAACTAAATTTCCAAATGTAACTACTAGATTGTGATAAAATACACTATTGGGTGAAGTTTGGTTGACTTCTGCACAGCGGTTTGGGAGTTAACATCAAAATTACATTTCTCGGCCATATCGCATAGATCTCACTGTGAAAAGGCTTAAATGACTTTTTTAATTAAGTTTGATGATTGCGTTCAAACAAAATGTCCTAGAACAAAATTTTCAAATGTAACTACTAGATTGTGATACAATACACTATTGGGTGAAGTTTGGTTGACTTCTGCGCAGCGGTTTGGGAGTTAACATCAAAATTACATTTCTCGGCCATATCGCATAGATCTCACTGTGAAAAGGCTTAAATGGCTTTTTTGACCTAAGTTTGAGGATTGCGCTCAAATCAAATGTCCAAGAACCAAATTTCCAAATGTAACTACTAGATTGTGATACAATACACTATTGGGTGAAGTTTGGTTGACTTCTGCGCAGCGGTTTGGGAGTTAACATCAAAATTACATTTCTCGGCCATATCGCATAGATCTCACTGTGAAAAGGCTTAAATGACTTTTTTAATTAAGTTTGATGATTGCGTTCAAACAAAATGTCCTAGAACAAAATTTTCAAATGTAACTACTAGATTGTGATACAATACACTATTGGGTGAAGTTTGATTGACTTCTGCGCAGCGGTTTGGGAGTTAACATCAAAATTACATTTCTCGGCCATATCGCATAGATCTCACTGTGAAAAGGCTTAAATGGCTTTTTTGACCTAAGTTTAAAGATTGCGCTCAAACCAAATGTCCTAGAACGAAATTTTCAAATGTAACTACTAGAATGTGATACAATACACTATTGGGTGAAGTTTGGTTGACTTCTGCGCAGCGGTTTGGGAGTTAACATCAAAATTACATTTCTCGGCCATATCGCATAGATCTCACTGTGAAAAGGCTTAAATGGCTTTTTTGACCTAAGTTTGAGGATTGCGCTCAAATCAAATGTCCAATAACCAAATTTCCACATGTAACTACTAGATTGTGATACAATACACTAATGGGTGAAGTTTGGTTGACTTCTGCGCAGCGGTTTGGGAGTTAACATCAAAATTACATTTCTCGGCCATATCGCATAGATCTCACTGTGAAAAGGCTTAAATGACTTTTTTAATTAAGTTTAATGATTGCGCTCAAACCAAATGTCCTAGAACGAAATTTTCAAATGTAACTACTAGAATGTGATACAATACACTATTGGGTGAAGTTTAGTTGACTTCTGCGCAGCGGTTTGGGAGTTAACATCAAAATTACATTTCTCGGCCATATCGCATAGATCTCACTGTGAAAAGGCTTAAATGACTTTTTTAATTAAGTTTGATGATTGCTTTCAAACAAAATGTCATAGAACAAAATTTTCAAATGTAACTACTAGATTGTGATACAATACACTATTGGGTGAAGTTTGGTTGACTTCTGCGCAGCGGTTTGGGAGTTAACATCAAAATTACATTTCTCGGCCATATCGCAGAGATCTCACTGTGAAAAGGCTTAAATGGCTTTTTTGACCTAAGTTTGAGGATTGCGCTCAAATCAAATGTCCTAGAACCAAATTTCCACATGTAATTACTAGATTGTGATACAATACACTAATGGGTGAAGTTTGGTTTACTTCTGCGCAGCGGTTTGGGAGTTAACATCAAAATTACATTTCTCGGCCATATCGCATAGATCTCACTGTGAAAAGGCTTAAATGACTTTTTTAATTAAGTTTAATGATTGCGCTCAAACCAAATGTCCTAGAACGAAATTTTTAAATGTAACTACTAGAATGTGATACAATACACTATTGGGTGAAGTTTAGTTGACTTCTGCGCAGCGGTTTGGGAGTTAACATCAAAATTACATTTCTCGGCCATATCGCATAGATCTCACTGTGAAAAGGCTTAAATGACTTTTTTAATTAAGTTTGATGATTGCGTTCAAACAAAATGTCATAGAACAAAATTTTCAAATGTAACTACTAGATTGTGATACAATACACTATTGGGTGAAGTTTGGTTGACTTCTGCGCAGCGGTTTGGGAGTTAACATCAAAATTACATTTCTCGGCCATATCGCAGAGATCTCACTGTGAAAAGGCTTAAATGGCTTTTTTGACCTAAGTTTGAGGATTGCGCTCAAATCAAATGTCCTAGAACCAAATTTCCACATGTAATTACTAGATTGTGATACAATACACTAATGGGTGAAGTTTGGTTGACTTCTGCGCAGCGGTTTGGGAGTTAACATCAAAATTACATTTCTCGGCCATATCGCATAGATCTCACTGTGAAAAGGCTTAAATGGCTTTTTTGACCTAAGTTTGAGGATTGCGCTCAAATCAAATGTCCTAGAACCAAATTTCCACATGTAACTACTAGATTGTGATACAATACACTAATGGGTGAAGTTTGGTTGACTTCTGCGCAGCGGTTTGGGAGTTAACATCAAAATTACATTTCTCGGCCATATCGCATAGATCTCACTGTGAAAAGGCTTAAATGGCTTTTTTGACCTAAGTTTGAGGATTGCGCTCAAATCAAATGTCCAATAACCAAATTTCCACATGTAACTACTAGATTGTGATACAATACACTAATGGGTGAAGTTTGGTTGACTTCTGCGCAGCGGTTTGGGAGTTAACATCAAAATTACATTTCTCGGCCATATCGCATAGATCTCACTGTGAAAAGGCTTAAATGACTTTTTTAATTAAGTTTGATAATTGCGTTCAAACAAAATGTCATAGAACAAAATTTTCAAATGTAACTACTAGATTGTGATACAATACACTATTGGGTGAAGTTTGGTTGACTTCTGCGCAGCGGTTTGGGAGTTAACATCAAAATTACATTTCTCGGCCATATCGCAGAGATCTCACTGTGAAAAGGCTTAAATGGCTTTTTTGACCTAAGTTTAAAGATTGCGCTCAAACCAAATGTCCTAGAACGAAATTTTCAAATGTAACTACTAGAATGTGATACAATACACTATTGGGTGAAGTTTGGTTGACTTCTGCGCAGCGGTTTGGGAGTTAACATCAAAATTACATTTCTCGGCCATATCGCATAGATCTCACTGTGAAAAGGCTTAAATGGCTTTTTTGACCTAAGTTTGAGGATTGCGCTCAAATCAAATGTCCTAGAACCAAATTTCCACATGTAATTACTAGATTGTGATACAATACACTAATGGGTGAAGTTTGGTTGACTTCTGCGCAGCGGTTTGGGAGTTAACATCAAAATTACATTTCTCGGCCATATCGCATAGATCTCACTGTGAAAAGGCTTAAATGACTTTTTTAATTAAGTTTAATGATTGCGCTCAAACCAAATGTCCTAGAACGAAATTTTCAAATGTAACTACTAGAATGTGATACAATACACTATTGGGTGAAGTTTAGTTGACTTCTGCGCAGCGGTTTGGGAGTTAACATCAAAATTACATTTCTCGGCCATATCGCATAGATCTCACTGTGAAAAGGCTTAAATGGCTTTTTTGACCTAAGTTTGAGGATTGCGCTCAAATCAAATGTCCTAGAACCAAATTTCCACATGTAATTACTAGATTGTGATACAATACACTAATGGGTGAAGTTTGGTTGACTTCTGCGCAGCGGTTTGGGAGTTAACATCAAAATTACATTTCTCGGCCATATCGCATAGATCTCACTGTGAAAAGGCTTAAATGACTTTTTTAATTAAGTTTGATGATTGCGCTCAAACAAAATATCCTAGAACAAAATTTTCAAATGTAACTACTAGATTGTGATACAATACACTATTGGGTGAAGTTTGGTTGACTTCTGCGCAGCGGTTTGGGAGTTAACATCAAAATTACATTTCTCGGCCATATCGCATAGATCTCACTGTGAAAAGGCTTAAATGGCTTTTTTGACCTAAGTTTGAGGATTGCGCTCAAATCAAATGTCCTAGAACCAAATTTCCACATGTAACTACTAGATTGTGATACAATACACTAATGGGTGAAGTTTGGTTGACTTCTGCGCAGCGGTTTGGGAGTTAACATCAAAATTACATTTCTCGGCCATATCGCATAGATCTCACTGTGAAAAGGCTTAAATGGCTTTTTTGACCTAAGTTTGAGGATTGCGCTCAAATCAAATGTCCAATAACCAAATTTCCACATGTAACTACTAGATTGTGATACAATACACTAATGGGTGAAGTTTGGTAGACTTCTGCGCAGCGGTTTGGGAGTTAACATCAAAATTACATTTCTCGGCCATATCGCATAGATCTCACTGTGAAAAGGCTTAAATGACTTTTTTAATTAAGTTTGATGATTGCGTTCAAACAAAATGTCATAGAACAAAATTTTCAAATGTAACTACTAGATTGTGATACAATACACTATTGGGTGAAGTTTGGTTGACTTCTGCGCAGCGGTTTGGGAGTTAACATCAAAATTACATTTCTCGGCCATATCGCAGAGATCTCACTGTGAAAAGGCTTAAATGGCTTTTTTGACCTAAGTTTGAGGATTGCGCTCAAATCAAATGTCCTAGAACCAAATTTCCACATGTAATTACTAGATTGTGATACAATACACTAATGGGTGAAGTTTGGTTGACTTCTGCGCAGCGGTTTGGGAGTTAACATCAAAATTACATTTCTCGGCCATATCGCATAGATCTCACTGTGAAAAGGCTTAAATGACTTTTTTAATTAAGTTTAATGATTGCGCTCAAACCAAATGTCCTAGAACGAAATTTTCAAATGTAACTACTAGAATGTGATACAATACACTATTGGGTGAAGTTTAGTTGACTTCTGCGCAGCGGTTTGGGAGTTAACATCAAAATTACATTTCTCGGCCATATCGCATAGATCTCACTGTGAAAAGGCTTAAATGACTTTTTTAATTAAGTTTAATGATTGCGCTCAAACCAAATGTCCTAGAACGAAATTTTTAAATGTAACTACTAGAATGTGATACAATACACTATTGGGTGAAGTTTAGTTGACTTCTGCGCAGCGGTTTGGGAGTTAACATCAAAATTACATTTCTCGGCCATATCGCATAGATCTCACTGTGAAAAGGCTTAAATGACTTTTTTAATTAAGTTTGATGATTGCGTTCAAACAAAATGTCATAGAACAAAATTTTCAAATGTAACTACTAGATTGTGATACAATACACTATTGGGTGAAGTTTGGTTGACTTCTGCGCAGCGGTTTGGGAGTTAACATCAAAATTACATTTCTCGGCCATATCGCAGAGATCTCACTGTGAAAAGGCTTAAATGGCTTTTTTGACCTAAGTTTGAGGATTGCGCTCAAATCAAATGTCCTAGAACCAAATTTCCACATGTAATTACTAGATTGTGATACAATACACTAATGGGTGAAGTTTGGTTGACTTCTGCGCAGCGGTTTGGGAGTTAACATCAAAATTACATTTCTCGGCCATATCGCATAGATCTCACTGTGAAAAGGCTTAAATGACTTTTTTAATTAAGTTTAATGATTGCGCTCAAACCAAATGTCCTAGAACGAAATTTTCAAATGTAACTACTAGAATGTGATACAATACACTATTGGGTGAAGTTTAGTTGACTTCTGCGCAGCGGTTTGGGAGTTAACATCAAAATTACATTTCTCGGCCATATCGCATAGATCTCACTGTGAAAAGGCTTAAATGGCTTTTTTGACCTAAGTTTAATGATTGCGCTCAAACCAAATGTCCTAGAACGAAATTTTCAAATGTAACTACTAGAATGTGATACAATACACTATTGGGTGAAGTTTGATTGACTTCTGCGCAGCGGTTTGGGAGTTAACATCAAAATTACATTTCTCGGCCATATCGCATAGATCTCACTGTGAAAAGGCTTAAATGGCTTTTTTGACCTAAGTTTGAGGATTGCGCTCAAATTAAATGTCCTAGAACCAAATTTCTACATGTAACTACTAGATTGTGATACAATACACTAATGGGTGAAGTTTGGTTGACTTCTGCGCAGCGGTTTGGGAGTTAACATCAAAATTACATTTCTCGGCCATATCGCATAGATCTCACTGTGAAAAGGCTTAAATGACTTTTTTAATTAAGTTTGATGATTGCGCTCAAACAAAATATCCTAGAACAAAATTTTCAAATGTAACTACTAGATTGTGATACAATACACTATTGGGTGAAGTTTGGTTGACTTCTGCGCAGCGGTTTGGGAGTTAACATCAAAATTACATTTCTCGGCCATATCGCATAGATCTCACTGTGAAAAGGCTTAAATGGCTTTTTTGACCTAAGTTTGAGGATTGCGCTCAAATCAAATGTCCTAGAACCAAATTTCCACATGTAACTACTATATTGTGATACAATACACTAATGGTTGAAGTTTGGTTGACTTCTGCGCAGCGGTTTGGGAGTGAACATCAAAATTACATTTCTCGGCCATATCGCATAGATCTCACTGTGAAAAGGCTTAAATGACTTTTTTTAATTAAGTTTGAAGATTGCGCTCAAATCAAATGTCCTATAACTAAATTTCCAAATGTAACTACTAGATTGTGATAAAATACACTATTGGGTGAAGTTTGGTTGACTTCTGCACAGCGGTTTGGGAGTTAACATCAAAATTACATTTCTCGGCCATATCGCATAGATCTCACTGTGAAAAGGCTTAAATGACTTTTTTAATTAAGTTTGATGATTGCGTTCAAACAAAATGTCCTAGAACAAAATTTTCAAATGTAACTACTAGATTGTGATACAATACACTATTGGGTGAAGTTTGGTTGACTTCTGCGCAGCGGTTTGGGAGTTAACATCAAAATTACATTTCTCGGCCATATCGCATAGATCTCACTGTGAAAAGGCTTAAATGGCTTTTTTGACCTAAGTTTGAGGATTGCGCTCAAATCAAATGTCCAAGAACCAAATTTCCAAATGTAACTACTAGATTGTGATACAATACACTATTGGGTGAAGTTTGGTTGACTTCTGCGCAGCGGTTTGGGAGTTAACATCAAAATTACATTTCTCGGCCATATCGCATAGATCTCACTGTGAAAAGGCTTAAATGACTTTTTTAATTAAGTTTGATGATTGCGTTCAAACAAAATGTCCTAGAACAAAATTTTCAAATGTAACTACTAGATTGTGATACAATAAACTATTGGGTGAAGTTTGATTGACTTCTGCGCAGCGGTTTGGGAGTTAACATCAAAATTACATTTCTCGGCCATATCGCATAGATCTCACTGTGAAAAGGCTTAAATGGCTTTTTTGACCTAAGTTTAAAGATTGCGCTCAAACCAAATGTCCTAGAACGAAATTTTCAAATGTAACTACTAGAATGTGATACAATACACTATTGGGTGAAGTTTGGTTGACTTCTGCGCAGCGGTTTGGGAGTTAACATCAAAATTACATTTCTCGGCCATATCGCATAGATCTCACTGTGAAAAGGCTTAAATGGCTTTTTTGACCTAAGTTTGAGGATTGCGCTCAAATCAAATGTCCAATAACCAAATTTCCACATGTAACTACTAGATTGTGATACAATACACTATTGGGTGAAGTTTGATTGACTACTGCGCAGCGGTTTGGGAGTTAACATCAAAATTACATTTCTCGGCCATATCGCATAGATCTCACTGTGAAAAGGCTTAAATGGCTTTTTTGACCTAAGTTTGAGGATTGCGCTCAAATTAAATGTCCTAGAACCAAATTTCTACATGTAACTACTAGATTGTGATACAATACACTAATGGGTGAAGTTTGGTTGACTTCTGCGCAGCGGTTTGGGAGTTAACATCAAAATTACATTTCTCGGCCATATCGCATAGATCTCACTGTGAAAAGGCTTAAATGACTTTTTTAATTAAGTTTGATGATTGCGCTCAAACAAAATATCCTAGAACAAAATTTTCAAATGTAACTACTAGATTGTGATACAATACACTATTGGGTGAAGTTTGGTTGACTTCTGCGCAGCGGTTTGGGAGTTAACATCAAAATTACATTTCTCGGCCATATCGCATAGATCTCACTGTGAAAAGGCTTAAATGGCTTTTTTGACCTAAGTTTGAGGATTGCGCTCAAATCAAATGTCCTAGAACCAAATTTCTACATGTAACTACTAGATTGTTATACAATACACTAATGGGTGAAGTTTGGTTGACTTCTGCGCAGCGGTTTGGGAGTTAACATCAAAATTACATTTCTCGGCCATATCGCATAGATCTCACTGTGAAAAGGCTTAAATGGCTTTTTTGACCTAAGTTTGAGGATTGCGCTCAAATCAAATGTCCAATAACCAAATTTCCACATGTAACTACTAGATTGTGATACAATACACTAATGGGTGAAGTTTGGTTGACTTCTGCGCAGCGGTTTGGGAGTTAACATCAAAATTAAATTTCTCGGCCATATCGCATAGATCTCACTGTGAAAAGGCTTAAATGACTTTTTTAATTAAGTTTGAGGATTGCGCTCAAATCAAATGTCCTAGAACCAAATTTCCACATGTAATTACTAGATTGTGATACAATACACTAATGGGTGAAGTTTGGTTGACTTCTGCGCAGCGGTTTGGGAGTTAACATCAAAATTACATTTCTCGGCCATATCGCATAGATCTCACTGTGAAAAGGCTTAAATGACTTTTTTAATTAAGTTTAATGATTGCGCTCAAACCAAATGTCCTAGAACGAAATTTTCAAATGTAACTACTAGAATGTGATACAATACACTATTGGGTGAAGTTTAGTTGACTTCTGCGCAGCGGTTTGGGAGTTAACATCAAAATTACATTTCTCGGCCATATCGCATAGATCTCACTGTGAAAAGGCTTAAATGGCTTTTTTGACCTAAGTTTAATGATTGCGCTCAAACCAAATGTCCTAGAACGAAATTTTCAAATGTAACTACTAGAATGTGATACAATACACTATTGGGTGAAGTTTGATTGACTTCTGCGCAGCGGTTTGGGAGTTAACATCAAAATTACATTTCTCGGCCATATCGCATAGATCTCACTGTGAAAAGCCTTAAATGGCTTTTTTGACCTAAGTTTGAGGATTGCGCTCAAATCAAATGTCCAATAACCAAATTTCCACATGTAACTACTAGATTGTGATACAATACACTAATGGGTGAAGTTTGGTTGACTTCTGCGCAGCGGTTTGGGAGTTAACATCAAAATTACATTTCTCGGCCATATCGCATAGATCTCACTGTGAAAAGGCTTAAATGACTTTTTTAATTAAGTTTAATGATTGCGCTCAAACCAAATGTCCTAGAACGAAATTTTCAAATGTAACTACTAGAATGTGATACAATACACTATTGGGTGAAGTTTAGTTGACTTCTGCGCAGCGGTTTGGGAGTTAACATCAAAATTACATTTCTCGGCCATATCGCATAGATCTCACTGTAAAAAGGCTTAAATGGCTTTTTTGACCTAAGTTTAATGATTGCGCTCAAACCAAATGTCCTAGAACGAAATTTTCAAATCTAACTACTAGAATGTGATACAATACACTATTGGGTGAAGTTTGATTGACTACTGCGCAGCGGTTTGGGAGTTAACATCAAAATTACATTTCTCGGCCATATCGCATAGATCTCACTGTGAAAAGGCTTAAATGGCTTTTTTGACCTAAGTTTGAGGATTGCGCTCAAATTAAATGTCCTAGAACCAAATTTCTACATGTAACTACTAGATTGTGATACAATACACTAATGGGTGAAGTTTGGTTGACTTCTGCGCAGCGGTTTGGGAGTTAACATCAAAATTACATTTCTCGGCCATATCGCATAGATCTCACTGTGAAAAGGCTTAAATGACTTTTTTAATTAAGTTTGATGATTGCGCTCAAACAAAATATCCTAGAACAAAATTTTCAAATGTAACTACTAGATTGTGATACAATACACTATTGGGTGAAGTTTGGTTGACTTCTGCGCAGCGGTTTGGGAGTTAACATCAAAATTACATTTCTCGGCCATATCGCATAGATCTCACTGTGAAAAGGCTTAAATGGCTTTTTTGACCTAAGTTTGAGGATTGCGCTCAAATCAAATGTCCTAGAACCAAATTTCTACATGTAACTACTAGATTGTGATACAATACACTAATGGGTGAAGTTTGGTTGACTTCTGCGCAGCGGTTTGGGAGTTAACATCAAAATTACATTTCTCGGCCATATCGCATAGATCTCACTGTGAAAAGGCTTAAATGGCTTTTTTGACCTAAGTTTGAGGATTGCGCTCAAATCAAATGTCCAATAACCAAATTTCCACATGTAACTACTAGATTGTGATACAATACACTAATGGGTGAAGTTTGGTTGACTTCTGCGCAGCGGTTTGGGAGTTAACATCAAAATTACATTTCTCGGCCATATCGCATAGATCTCACTGTGAAAAGGCTTAAATGACTTTTTTAATTAAGTTTGATGATTGCGTTCAAACAAAATATCCTAGAACAAAATTTTCAAATGTAACTACTAGATTGTGATACAATACACTATTGGGTGAAGTTTGGTTGACTTCTGCGCAGCGGTTTGGGAGTTAACATCAAAATTACATTTCTCGGCCATATCGCAGAGATCTCACTGTGAAAAGGCTTAAATGGCTTTTTTGACCTTAGTTTGAGGATTGCGCTCAAATCAAATGTCCTAGAACCAAATTTCCACATGTAATTACTAGATTGTGATACAATACACTAATGGGTGAAGTTTGGTTGACTTCTGCGCAGCGGTTTGGGAGTTAACATCAAAATTACATTTCTCGGCCATATCGCATAGATCTCACTGTGAAAAGGCTTAAATGACTTTTTTAATTAAGTTTAATGATTGCGCTCAAACCAAATGTCCTAGAACGAAATTTTCAAATGTAACTACTAGAATGTGATACAATACACTATTGGGTGAAGTTTAGTTGACTTCTGCGCAGCGGTTTGGGAGTTAACATCAAAATTACATTTCTCGGCCATATCGCATAGATCTCACTGTGAAAAGGCTTAAATGGCTTTTTTGACCTAAGTTTAATGATTGCGCTCAAACCAAATGTCCTAGAACGAAATTTTCAAATGTAACTACTAGAATGTGATACAATACACTATTGGGTGAAGTTTGATTGACTTCTGCGCAGCGGTTTGGGAGTTAACATCAAAATTACATTTCTCGGCCATATCGCATAGATCTCACTGTGAAAAGCCTTAAATGGCTTTTTTGACCTAAGTTTGAGGATTGCGCTCAAATTAAATGTCCTAGAACCAAATTTCTACATGTAACTACTAGATTGTGATACAATACACTAATGGGTGAAGTTTGGTTGACTTCTGCGCAGCGGTTTGGGAGTTAACATCAAAATTACATTTCTCGGCCATATCGCATAGATCTCACTGTGAAAAGGCTTAAATGACTTTTTTAATTAAGTTTGATGATTGCGCTCAAACAAAATATCCTAGAACAAAATTTTCAAATGTAACTACTAGATTGTGATACAATACACTATTGGGTGAAGTTTGGTTGACTTCTGCGCAGCGGTTTGGGAGTTAACATCAAAATTACATTTCTCGGCCATATCGCATAGATCTCACTGTGAAAAGGCTTAAATGGCTTTTTTGACCTAAGTTTGAGGATTGCGCTCAAATCAAATGTCCTAGAACCAAATTTCCACATGTAACTACTAGATTGTGATACAATACACTAATGGTTGAAGTTTGGTTGACTTCTGCGCAGCGGTTTGGGAGTGAACATCAAAATTACATTTCTCGGCCATATCGCATAGATCTCACTGTGAAAAGGCTTAAATGACTTTTTTTAATTAAGTTTGAAGATTGCGCTCAAATCAAATGTCCTATAACTAAATTTCCAAATGTAACTACTAGATTGTGATAAAATACACTATTGGGTGAAGTTTGGTTGACTTCTGCGCAGCGGTTTGGGAGTTAACATCAAAATTACATTTCTCGGCCATATCGCATAGATCTCACTGTGAAAAGGCTTAAATGACTTTTTTAATTAAGTTTGATGATTGCGTTCAAACAAAATGTCCTAGAACAAAATTTTCAAATGTAACTACTAGATTGTGATACAATACACTATTGGGTGAAGTTTGGTTGACTTCTGCGCAGCGGTTTGGGAGTTAACATCAAAATTACATTTCTCGGCCATATCGCATAGATCTCACTGTGAAAAGGCTTAAATGGCTTTTTTGACCTAAGTTTAAAGATTGCGCTCAAACCAAATGTCCTAGAACGAAATTTTCAAATGTAACTACTAGAATGTGATACAATACACTATTGGGTGAAGTTTGGTTGACTTCTGCGCAGCGGTTTGGGAGTTAACATCAAAATTACATTTCTCGGCCATATCGCATAGATCTCACTGTGAAAAGGCTTAAATGGCTTTTTTGACCTAAGTTTGAGGATTGCGCTCAAATCAAATGTCCAATAACCAAATTTCCACATGTAACTACTAGATTGTGATACAATACACTAATGGGTGAAGTTTGGTTGACTTCTGCGCAGCGGTTTGGGAGTTAACATCAAAATTACATTTCTCGGCCATATCGCATAGATCTCACTGTGAAAAGGCTTAAATGACTTTTTTAATTAAGTTTGATGGTTGCGTTCAAACAAAATGTCATAGAACAAAATTTTCAAATGTAACTACTAGATTGTGATACAATACACTATTGGGTGAAGTTTGGTTGACTTCTGCGCAGCGGTTTGGGAGTTAACATCAAAATTACATTTCTCGGCCATATCGCAGAGATCTCACTGTGAAAAGGCTTAAATGGCTTTTTTGACCTAAGTTTGAGGATTGCGCTCAAATCAAATGTCCTAGAACCAAATTTCCACATGTAATTACTAGATTGTGATACAATACACTAATGGGTGAAGTTTGGTTGACTTCTGCGCAGCGGTTTGGGAGTTAACATCAAAATTACATTTCTCGGCCATATCGCATAGATCTCACTGTGAAAAGGCTTAAATGACTTTTTTAATTAAGTTTAATGATTGCGCTCAAACCAAATGTCCTAGAACGAAATTTTCAAATGTAACTACTAGAATGTGATACAATACACTATTGGGTGAAGTTTAGTTGACTTCTGCGCAGCGGTTTGGGAGTTAACATCAAAATTACATTTCTCGGCCATATCGCATAGATCTCACTGTGAAAAGGCTTAAATGGCTTTTTTGACCTAAGTTTAATGATTGCGCTCAAACCAAATGTCCTAGAACGAAATTTTCAAATGTAACTACTAGAATGTGATACAATACACTATTGGGTGAAGTTTGATTGACTTCTGCGCAGCGGTTTGGGAGTTAACATCAAAATTACATTTCTCGGCCATATCGCATAGATCTCACTGTGAAAAGGCTTAAATGGCTTTTTTGACCTAAGTTTGAGGATTGCGCTCAAATTAAATGTCCTAGAACCAAATTTCTACATGTAACTACTAGATTGTGATACAATACACTAATGGGTGAAGTTTGGTTGACTTCTGCGCAGCGGTTTGGGAGTTAACATCAAAATTACATTTCTCGGCCATATCGCATAGATCTCACTGTGAAAAGGCTTAAATGACTTTTTTAATTAAGTTTGATGATTGCGCTCAAACAAAATATCCTAGAACAAAATTTTCAAATGTAACTACTAGATTGTGATACAATACACTATTGGGTGAAGTTTGGTTGACTTCTGCGCAGCGGTTTGGGAGTTAACATCAAAATTACATTTCTCGGCCATATCGCATAGATCTCACTGTGAAAAGGCTTAAATGGCTTTTTTGACCTAAGTTTGAGGATTGCGCTCAAATCAAATGTCCTAGAACCAAATTTCCACATGTAACTACTAGATTGTGATACAATACACTAATGGTTGAAGTTTGGTTGACTTCTGCGCAGCGGTTTGGGAGTGAACATCAAAATTACATTTCTCGGCCATATCGCATAGATCTCACTGTGAAAAGGCTTAAATGACTTTTTTAATTAAGTTTGATGATTGCGTTCAAACAAAATGTCATAGAACAAAATTTTCAAATGTAACTACTAGATTGTGATACAATACACTATTGGGTGAAGTTTGGTTGACTTCTGCGCAGCGGTTTGGGAGTTAACATCAAAATTACATTTCTCGGCCATATCGCAGAGATCTCACTGTGAAAAGGCTTAAATGGCTTTTTTGACCTAAGTTTGAGGATTGCGCTCAAATCAAATGTCCTAGAACCAAATTTCCACATGTAATTACTAGATTGTGATACAATACACTAATGGGTGAAGTTTGGTTTACTTCTGCGCAGCGGTTTGGGAGTTAACATCAAAATTACATTTCTCGGCCATATCGCATAGATCTCACTGTGAAAAGGCTTAAATGACTTTTTTAATTAAGTTTAATGATTGCGCTCAAACCAAATGTCCTAGAACGAAATTTTCAAATGTAACTACTAGAATGTGATACAATACACTATTGGGTGAAGTTTAGTTGACTTCTGCGCAGCGGTTTGGGAGTTAACATCAAAATTACATTTCTCGGCCATATAGCATAGATCTCACTGTGAAAAGGCTTAAATGGCTTTTTTGACCTAAGTTTAATGATTGCGCTCAAACCAAATGTCCTAGAACGAAATTTTCAAATGTAACTACTAGAATGTGATACAATACACTATTGGGTGAAGTTTGATTGACTTCTGCGCAGCGGTTTGGGAGTTAACATCAAAATTACATTTCTCGGCCATATCGCATAGATCTCACTGTGAAAAGGCTTAAATGGCTTTTTTGACCTAAGTTTGAGGATTGCGCTCAAATTAAATGTCCTAGAACCAAATTTCTACATGTAACTACTAGGTTGTGATACAATACACTAATGGGTGAAGTTTGGTTGACTTCTGCGCAGCGGTTTGGGAGTTAACATCAAAATTACATTTCTCGGCCATATCGCATAGATCTCACTGTGAAAAGGCTTAAATGACTTTTTTAATTAAGTTTGATGATTGCGCTCAAACAAAATATCCTAGAACAAAATTTTCAAATGTAACTACTAGATTGTGATACAATACACTATTGGGTGAAGTTTGGTTGACTTCTGCGCAGCGGTTTGGGAGTTAACATCAAAATTACATTTCTCGGCCATATCGCATAGATCTCACTGTGAAAAGGCTTAAATGGCTTTTTTGACCTAAGTTTGAGGATTGCGCTCAATTCAAATGTCCTAGAACCAAATTTCTACATGTAACTACTAGATTGTGATACAATACACTAATGGGTGAAGTTTGGTTGACTTCTGCGCAGCGGTTTGGGAGTTAACATCAAAATTACATTTCTCGGCCATATCGCATAGATCTCACTGTGAAAAGGCTTAAATAGCTTTTTTGACCTAAGTTTGAGGATTGCGCTCAAATCAAATGTCCAATAACCAAATTTCCACATGTAACTACTAGATTGTGATACAATACACTAATGGGTGAAGTTTGGTTGACTTCTGCGCAGCGGTTTGGGAGTTAACATCAAAATTACATTTCTCGGCCATATCGCATAGATCTCACTGTGAAAAGGCTTAAATGACTTTTTTAATTAAGTTTGATGATTGCGTTCAAACAAAATGTCATAGAACAAAATTTTCAAATGTAACTACTAGATTGTGATACAATACACTATTGGGTGAAGTTTGGTTGACTTCTGCGCAGCGGTTTGGGAGTTAACATCAAAATTACATTTCTCGGCCATATCGCAGAGATCTCACTGTGAAAAGGCTTAAATGGCTTTTTTGACCTAAGTTTGAGGATTGCGCTCAAATCAAATGTCCTAGAACCAAATTTCCACATGTAATTACTAGATTGTGATACAATACACTAATGGGTGAAGTTTGGTTTACTTCTGCGCAGCGGTCTGGGAGTTAACATCAAAATTACATTTCTCGGCCATATCGCATAGATCTCACTGTGAAAAGGCTTAAATGACTTTTTTAATTAAGTTTAATGATTGCGCTCAAACCAAATGTCCTAGAACGAAATTTTCAAATGTAACTACTAGAATGTGATACAATACACTATTGGGTGAAGTTTAGTTGACTTCTGCGCAGCGGTTTGGGAGTTAACATCAAAATTACATTTCTCGGCCATATCGCATAGATCTCACTGTGAAAAGGCTTAAATGGCTTTTTTGACCTAAGTTTGAGGATTGCGCTCAAATTAAATGTCCTAGAACCAAATTTCTACATGTAACTACTAGATTGTGATACAATACACTAATGGGTGAAGTTTGGTTGACTTCTGCGCAGCGGTTTGGGAGTTAACATCAAAATTACATTTCTCGGCCATATCGCATAGATCTCACTGTGAAAAGGCTTAAATGACTTTTTTAATTAAGTTTGATGATTGCGCTCAAACAAAATATCCTAGAACAAAATTTTCAAATGTAACTACTAGATTGTGATACAATACACTATTGGGTGAAGTTTGGTTGACTTCTGCGCAGCGGTTTGGGAGTTAACATCAAAATTACATTTCTCGGCCATATCGCATAGATCTCACTGTGAAAAGGCTTAAATGGCTTTTTTGACCTAAGTTTGAGGATTGCGCTCAAATCAAATGTCCTAGAACCAAATTTCCACATGTAACTACTAGATTGTGATACAATCCACTAATGGTTGAAGTTTGGTTGACTTCTGCGCAGCGGTTTGGGAGTGAACATCAAAATTACATTTCTCGGCCATATCGCATAGATCTCACTGTGAAAAGGCTTAAATGACTTTTTTTAATTAAGTTTGAAGATTGCGCTCAAATCAAATGTCCTATAACTAAATTTCCAAATGTAACTACTAGATTGTGATAAAATACACTATTGGGTGAAGTTTGGTTGACTTCTGCGCAGCGGTTTGGGAGTTAACATCAAAATTACATTTCTCGTCCATATCGCATAGATCTCACTGTGAAAAGGCTTAAATGACTTTTTTAATTAAGTTTGATGATTGCGTTCAAACAAAATGTCCTAGAACAAAATTTTCAAATGTAACTACTAGATTGTGATACAATACACTATTGGGTGAAGTTTGGTTGACTTCTGCGCAGCGGTTTGGGAGTTAACATCAAAATTACATTTCTCGGCCATATCGCATAGATCTCACTGTGAAAAGGCTTAAATGGCTTTTTTGACCTAAGTTTAAAGATTGCGCTCAAACCAAATGTCCTAGAACGAAATTTTCAAATGTAACTACTAGAATGTGATACAATACACTATTGGGTGAAGTTTGGTTGACTTCTGCGCAGCGGTTTGGGAGTTAACATCAAAATTACATTTCTCGGCCATATCGCATAGATCTCACTGTGAAAAGGCTTAAATGGCTTTTTTGACCTAAGTTTGAGGATTGCGCTCAAATCAAATGTCCAATAACCAAATTTCCACATGTAACTACTAGATTGTGATACAATACACTAATGGGTGAAGTTTGGTTGACTTCTGCGCAGCGGTTTGGGAGTTAACATCAAAATTACATTTCTCGGCCATATCGCATAGATCTCACTGTGAAAAGGCTTAAATGACTTTTTTAATTAAGTTTGATGATTGCGTTCAAACAAAATGTCATAGAACAAAATTTTCAAATGTAACTACTAGATTGTGATACAATACACTATTGGGTGAAGTTTGGTTGACTTCTGCGCAGCGGTTTGGGAGTTAACATCAAAATTACATTTCTCGGCCATATCGCAGAGATCTCACTGTGAAAAGGCTTAAATGGCTTTTTTGACCTAAGTTTGAGGATTGCGCTCAAATCAAATGTCCTAGAACCAAATTTCCACATGTAATTACTAGATTGTGATACAATACACTAATGGGTGAAGTTTGGTTGACTTCTGCGCAGCGGTTTGGGA
This sequence comes from Corythoichthys intestinalis, assembly GCF_030265065.1. Taxonomy (NCBI): domain Eukaryota; kingdom Metazoa; phylum Chordata; class Actinopteri; order Syngnathiformes; family Syngnathidae; genus Corythoichthys; species Corythoichthys intestinalis. Next base: position 488,167 of record NW_026651601.1, on the reverse strand, counting down.
GTTAACATCAAAATTACATTTCTCGGCCATATCGCATAGATCTCACTGTGAAAAGGCTTAAATGACTTTTTTAATTAAGTTTAATGATTGCGCTCAAACCAAATGTCCTAGAACGAAATTTTCAAATGTAACTACTAGAATGTGATACAATACACTATTGGGTGAAGTTTAGTTGACTTCTGCGCAGCGGTTTGGGAGTTAACATCAAAATTACATTTCTCGGCCATATCGCATAGATCTCACTGTGAAAAGGCTTAAATGGCTTTTTTGACCTAAGTTTAATGATTGCGCTCAAACCAAATGTCCTAGAACGAAATTTTCAAATGTAACTACTAGAATGTGATACAATACACTATTGGGTGAAGTTTGATTGACTTCTGCGCAGCGGTTTGGGAGTTAACATCAAAATTACATTTCTCGGCCATATCGCATAGATCTCACTGTGAAAAGGCTTAAATGGCTTTTTTGACCTAAGTTTGAGGATTGCGCTCAAATTAAATGTCCTAGAACCAAATTTCTACATGTAACTACTAGATTGTGATACAATACACTAATGGGTGAAGTTTGGTTGACTTCTGCGCAGCGGTTTGGGAGTTAACATCAAAATTACATTTCTCGGCCATATCGCATAGATCTCACTGTGAAAAGGCTTAAATGACTTTTTTAATTAAGTTTGATGATTGCGCTCAAACAAAATATCCTAGAACAAAATTTTCAAATGTAACTACTAGATTGTGATACAATACACTATTGGGTGAAGTTTGGTTGACTTCTGCGCAGCGGTTTGGGAGTTAACATCAAAATTACATTTCTCGGCCATATCGCATAGATCTCACTGTGAAAAGGCTTAAATGGCTTTTTTGACCTAAGTTTGAGGATTGCGCTCAAATCAAATGTCCTAGAACCAAATTTCCACATGTAACTACTAGATTGTGATACAATACACTAATGGTTGAAGTTTGGTTGACTTCTGCGCAGCGGTTTGGGAGTGAACATCAAAATTACATTTCTCGGCCATATCGCATAGATCTCACTGTGAAAAGGCTTAAATGACTTTTTTAATTAAGTTTGATGATTGCGTTCAAACAAAATGTCATAGAACAAAATTTTCAAATGTAACTACTAGATTGTGATACAATACACTATTGGGTGAAGTTTGGTTGACTTCTGCGCAGCGGTTTGGGAGTTAACATCAAAATTACATTTCTCGGCCATATCGCAGAGATCTCACTGTGAAAAGGCTTAAATGGCTTTTTTGACCTAAGTTTGAGGATTGCGCTCAAATCAAATGTCCTAGAACCAAATTTCCACATGTAATTACTAGATTGTGATACAATACACTAATGGGTGAAGTTTGGTTGACTTCTGCGCAGCGGTTTGGGAGTTAACATCAAAATTACATTTCTCGGCCATATCGCATAGATCTCACTGTGAAAAGGCTTAAATGACTTTTTTAATTAAGTTTGATGATTGCGCTCAAACAAAATATCCTAGAACAAAATTTTCAAATGTAACTACTAGATTGTGATACAATACACTATTGGGTGAAGTTTGGTTGACTTCTGCGCAGCGGTTTGGGAGTTAACATCAAAATTACATTTCTCGGCCATATCGCATAGATCTCACTGTGAAAAGGCTTAAATGACTTTTTTGACCTAAGTTTGAGGATTGCGCTCAATTCAAATGTCCTAGAACCAAATTTCTACATGTAACTACTAGATTGTGATACAATACACTAATGGGTGAAGTTTGGTTGACTTCTGCGCAGCGGTTTGGGAGTTAACATCAAAATTACATTTCTCGGCCATATCGCATAGATCTCACTGTGAAAAGGCTTAAATGGCTTTTTTGACCTAAGTTTGAGGATTGCGCTCAAATCAAATGTCCAATAACCAAATTTCCACATGTAACTACTAGATTGTGATACAATACACTAATGGGTGAAGTTTGGTTGACTTCTGCGCAGCGGTTTGGGAGTTAACATCAAAATTACATTTCTCGGCCATATCGCATAGATCTCACTGTGAAAAGGCTTAAATGACTTTTTTAATTAAGTTTGATGATTGCGTTCAAACAAAATGTCATAGAACAAAATTTTCAAATGTAACTACTAGATTGTGATACAATACACTATTGGGTGAAGTTTGGTTGACTTCTGCGCAGCGGTTTGGGAGTTAACATCAAAATTACATTTCTCGGCCATATCGCAGAGATCTCACTGTGAAAAGGCTTAAATGGCTTTTTTGACCTAAGTTTGAGGATTGCGCTCAAATCAAATGTCCTAGAACCAAATTTCCACATGTAATTACTAGATTGTGATACAATACACTAATGGGTGAAGTTTGGTTTACTTCTGCGCAGCGGTTTGGGAGTTAACATCAAAATTACATTTCTCGGCCATATCGCATAGATCTCACTGTGAAAAGGCTTAAATGACTTTTTTAATTAAGTTTAATGATTGCGCTCAAACCAAATGTCCTAGAACGAAATTTTCAAATGTAACTACTAGAATGTGATACAATACACTATTGGGTGAAGTTTAGTTGACTTCTGCGCAGCGGTTTGGGAGTTAACATCAAAATTACATTTCTCGGCCATATCGCATAGATCTCACTGTGAAAAGGCTTAAATGGCTTTTTTGACCTAAGTTTGAGGATTGCGCTCAAATTAAATGTCCTAGAACCAAATTTCTACATGTAACTACTAGATTGTGATACAATACACTAATGGGTGAAGTTTGGTTGACTTCTGCGCAGCGGTTTGGGAGTTAACATCAAAATTACATTTCTCGGCCATATCGCATAGATCTCACTGTGAAAAGGCTTAAATGACTTTTTTAATTAAGTTTGATGATTGCGCTCAAACAAAATATCCTAGAACAAAATTTTCAAATGTAACTACTAGATTGTGATACAATACACTATTGGGTGAAGTTTGGTTGACTTCTGCGCAGCGGTTTGGGAGTTAACATCAAAATTACATTTCTCGGCCATATCGCATAGATCTCACTGTGAAAAGGCTTAAATGGCTTTTTTGACCTAAGTTTGAGGATTGCGCTCAAATCAAATGTCCTAGAACCAAATTTCTACATGTAACTACTAGATTGTGATACAATACACTAATGGGTGAAGTTTGGTTGACTTCTGCGCAGCGGTTTGGGAGTTAACATCAAAATTACATTTCTCGGCCATATCGCATAGATCTCACTGTGAAAAGGCTTAAATGGCTTTTTTGACCTAAGTTTGAGGATTGCGCTCAAATCAAATGTCCAATAACCAAATTTCCACATGTAACTACTAGATTGTGATACAATACACTAATGGGTGAAGTTTGGTTGACTTCTGCGCAGCGGTTTGGGAGTTAACATCAAAATTACATTTCTCGGCCATATCGCATAGATCTCACTGTGAAAAGGCTTAAATGACTTTTTTAATTAAGTTTGATGATTGCGTTCAAACAAAATGTCATAGAACAAAATTTTCAAATGTAACTACTAGATTGTGATACAATACACTATTGGGTGAAGTTTGGTTGACTTCTGCGCAGCGGTTTGGGAGTTAACATCAAAATTACATTTCTCGGCCATATCGCAGAGATCTCACTGTGAAAAGGCTTAAATGGCTTTTTTGACCTAAGTTTGAGGATTGCGCTCAAACTGAAGGTAAAATAATTTCATAACAAGAGAAAACAGTGTTTTACCATGCATAACTTTAATCAACAGTCAAATGTAATGGCAGAGGTATTTATACAAGTTCCAGGAAATAACAGATGTGTGCGAAGGCGCAATTACAGGACTTGCAGAACAAGCCCACAGTCAACCATAGGAAAGGGGGGGGGGGCAGACGCTCCCTTTTGTTTCAAAAGGCGGGAAAACAACCCGGCTGACCCCCACTGAGAGGGACCCCCCGGAGATAAAGAGAGAAGACCCCGCCATCCTGCAGGGGAATTTAAACCAATCAGAGCAAGCTAAGAATAACTGCAGGTATCACATAGCCAATCAATAGTCGCTAGGAACATGTATTTGCATATTGTGTAATTTGAATCATTCTTGGGCAACACAGGGTGTGTGCTTCTCCTGATAGACACAGGGGAGTACGAGACTGTACTGAGAGGGACCTGTGCCCCGAGTGCTGTATTAGATTTCCGTGTTAGGAATAAATCCACTCGTGTGTGAAAATGCCGGCTTCCTGACGCCTTTCTTTTCAGAACGAATACGCGTAATTGTTGGAAGAGTGTTTGGTGATAAGGTAAAACTTATATAACACTAAAACGGAGTCAGGTAATTATTGCGTAATATTTGAAGGTATGAATTATTCCCAACAATTCCATGGTGACCCCGACGTGATGAAAGAAAGGGAATAAAAAGGAAAACCGACGACCAAAAGTAAGGAAAAAGGGTCTGGGACCCGATGTCCACACCAGGTGACGACCTGAGGCGCGAGGTAGCCAGACTTCTCACTTTCTCCTCTCGGTGATCACCACGAAATAGAGGTAAGCAGAATCCTTTTAAAATCTGCATTTTATTGTTTTATTGAGGAGAGGAGTGTTGAAGTATAAAAGAGTAAGGTGTAAAATCTGGGATTTACTTACTCCGTTAAATACGATTTAAAATCTGGGATTTGCGTATTCAACGTAATTGTGTGGACTAGTGCGTTATAAAATCTCTGGGAGTTACGTACTAATAACGAGGTATAAAATCTGGGATTTACTCGTTAATAGGTAGTGAGGTATAAAATCTGGGATTTACTCACTCCACCGTAAGGTTTAAAATCTGGGATTTACTTACGGCCGTTTCGATCTTCGTCGTGTCAAATAAATTATCGCAGGTGTTTGATTTTGTCCACCACCCTAAAATAAACGAATTTGTGCGTAAAACAGAGTGTTTGTTGTGAGTGTGACTGAGAAAGGCGATACGCTCTGTTCAGTTGGTTGTCGGGACGCACACGAGTGGATTAAACAAATGACGGGAAAGTCGAATGAGAGAGTTATCAGGTCGGAAGAAAGAGTGGAAAGAAGCAAGGTTTGGAGTGAAATTACGGATCATTACGCAAGGTTGGAATTACAGGTTTTGAGTGGCATTGATAAGCGGAAGATGAAGAAGGAAAAAGAGGAAGCAAGCATGAAGAGAGCAAGAAAAGTCTACTCTGGCAACGCTGAAAATCAAGCCAGAAGAGGAAATCACACGTTTGGCCCTTCGCACAGAGCATAGAGGAGCTGAGAATGTAGGGCTTGGAAATTTTTGGGCGTGTGAGACGAACGTCGATAAGCGAGGGAATTGTTTGTGAATAGCTGATCGTTTATTGTGCAAAATCGGAAAAACCTAGAAGTTTTTCAACATGAGGAGTGCGGCCCTTCGGTGGCCCCTATTTGCAACATGGGGTCCTCGACGGCATCCGCTGGGTTTTTGCCCAAATTATAAGGGAAGGTTGTAATTGCAGCTGGGAATATTCCAGCCTTTCCCTTGTACTATTTAGGATATGAATTTTGAAATGGAATCTCATTAGAGATAAAAAAAAAAAAAAAAAAAAAAAAAATAGACTATTGAGCTAAATTGAAAATTATAGAACGCTCTTAAAAGAAAATAAGAGAATGGCTAAAAGAAAGAAAATAGTTAATGTTTTGAAAAAGGAAAAGATCAACTGTTGATAAATAGCTATTTGAAAACAAACTTAACAGATTTATTTTAAGCAAAGAGCTAGTATATTTGATAAAAGAAAATTAGATTGTTAGAAAAGTTCTTCATTCAAGAATAGATATTGTTCATAATATTATTTGAAAGTAAATTCTGAATTCAGGTGAAAAAATGACCAACTTTTAGATGTATCGAGCTAATAAGAAACAAATAATAATATTTACTCCAAGTAAGTAGAGTAATCTGACGTATTAATCTTTGAACTAGTTCTTAACATTCAAAGTAAGATGGAGAAAATTATTCGGCTAGATTTAAAAGAGTATTACGTTATAAAATTTACAATGAAGAAGGTGATTCAGAAATAGAGAAATGTCATTATCGGCAGATTTAAAGAGAAAAGGAATCACACATAATGACATAATGTATAGATTGACTAAATTAGATTTTGAAGTACATGGCAAAATACTATAAGAACTGTCAGAAAGACTTCCCATTAATTTTTGGGAACGATAATAGATATCAATACAAGTCTTATAGAGAAAGATAGGTCCAAATGTTGGTTAAGCAAACTCCTGTTGAGGAAGGAGCAGCGGTTTGGTATATGTCACAAAATGAATAAATATTAATAGCTGATGAAAAATCAGTTTTAGCAGACGTTAGAGCAATTCTAAACCTTGCCGCTTTTTAAGAATGGCAGGAATAGTTTAAACTAGGGAAATAAGTTGTTACAAGGAGTGTATAAATAATGATCACAAATCAAAAGTTGGGATTAAAAAAACCGTTCTAAAATTCACATGGAAGCAGATAATTCTACCAACCTGGAGTGAAATACAAATGGATGTTTTTTAGTGCACGAAAAAGCATTCTTTGTTCTCCTCTGGACTGTTGAATTATCCTCCATTATAAATTATATGATGTCAATTGGAAAGGTATATTTATATTAACAGCGCTAGTTGAAATCATGATCAGAATTAACAAATTGAATTGAATGCTATAAGAGGTAGTGTTTTAAGTGTTAAAGAATAGCAGAGAAGCCATAGTGGAATAAAAGAAGAAAGTTAAAACATTTTGTGAAGTAAATTGATCCTAAAGAATCAGATTCTTACTAAAATAAAGTACTGTAGCAAGCACACCAAATGTTAAAATGCTTATTTCATCCACACTTTGTGAGACAGTGGAAGTGTCGAATGTAACCTGATGTCCATTTGATCACAGGAGCTGTCCCTTACAATGTGTGGAAGGAAACCAAGGTGTTATCTATAAACAGTATGGGGGAGCAAAATTGAGTTGAAAGGAAGGTAAACAGTAATAAAAGTTTATGACCACAGTTCATCTGGAAGAAAGCTGGATACTTGTAAAAACTTTATGACAACTGGTATGTCTGTAAGACGTAAGAGTAACATGAGACAATTTAGACTTGAAGGGGTTTTGAATAAGAAAAGATGTGATTCCTTAAAAGAGTATTGTTGTCCCTAAATACTCTCCCATTCAAATGAAAAACTTTGCCTGGGTAAAAAAGTCCGATTTTGACTTATGTGGACAACACACTGTGATATGGAAAATTCAAATTTGAAATAGAAATGTAAATTGATTACTAAATTTACCCAAAAGATACCTATTGAGATACTGTATTTGACTAAAAACAATCAATTGAATAGATTATAATTGCGTCGTGGAATCGTAATTTTTGGATTACATGTTGATGAATCTTAGACAGTGACCCAAAGAAGGTGTAAAGACATTTTGTCTGCTCTAAAGAAATTCCAAAACAAAGACAAATTTCAATTTTGTAATCTTGAGTGGAACATTGCGCGATATATTAATGCCACTGCAAATTTAATTTACTGATTAAAATGGGAGCTGACAAAATTGATCATAAGCAATTATTGGCATTGGGCCAAGTACAATTATATTACGAAAATTGTAATATGAAGAGTCTGAGATTAAGTTTCATATTTGTAATACTCCTTGATAGTACAGATTTACTGAACTGTTCTTGTATGGCGCTGTTACTATGGGGTGTTATAAAGGTTTAATCAAATGTTATATAATTTTATGAAAATTCTATATAATTTTATGAAATTTAGAGGAATAGGTTGTTTTTCTTTTATAACGTTTGTCACAATTTCTAAATTAATAGCATATGATTACAATTTTCTGAGTAATTCAAAATTTTATTTACTTTTTCCTTTGTACTTTTTATTCATATTTTGATTCATTTTGGGGGGGATTAGATAAACTACTTACTTCCATACTTTTTGCACATTTACAGAATTGAATTTTGTTCATTTTTGGTTTTGTTTTAGTTTATGATTTTGTTAAAGTCGATTTTCAGATGTAGAATTGATCTGTCACTTGTTTATTGCAGTATATTTTAGAAATTAAAACTACGTTACTTATACAGTACATGGATCACTGACTGATCGATACAGTCCATTTATATTTATGGTAATACATAATTTTGAATGACATTGTTATCTATTTGTGAGATTCTTGAAATGAATATGAAATTGTTTGTTTTATTGATTGATTACTAACACATCCATTTTATCTTCCAGATGACTGTGTTGGCGAATAGAGACCCAACACTAAAGAAGTCTCAGCTTGAGGGGTTTGAATTTTTGGCATAGTTTTAAATGAATATAGGATTAACTAGTTAACTGCTATCGCTTTTGATGGGGAATGTGTAAAACTAAATTGTTCAGCTCATGCTGCTACATTGATTTTAATTAAATTTTTAGTTTGATATGCAAAGTGGGACAAATAGAAGAGTGTTACTGTGGATTTGATTATCAATATACATGCACTAGGAAATGTGTGGGTTGATTTAAGATAACAATGGTAAAGATTATTTGTGTGTTAGCAAATGTAGATATTTTTTTTCAGCCCTGTGTTTTGTTTTGTCAATTCACATGGCTAAACAGGGGGAGTTAGATATATAGTTAATGATAACTTTACTACATACATCTTTGTTTTGGTTTGATTTTAATCTGTACAAGAAAGCATTTTGATGGGAATTTTGGGGTTAAATTCCAAAACCATAATATTTTGATTTTTTTTTTGGGAAGAATTTTTCAATTATGATGAAATAATGTTGTTTGTGTTAATTGCTACATTTTTCAAGGGTAAAAATGTTCTCAGCAAAACATGCAAATGTGATTTTAAATTTTAATTTTTGAATATTTGCGGCTAGCATAGGCTATTATAGGAAGAGTAGCGACTGAGTATGACACGAGGTGGGAAGAGAGTTCATTCCTTGGATGCAAACAAGACATTCGCCCTTCCCCAGAGGACCAAGCGAGATTCAGACTGGTCAGTATGGACACGCGACGTCTCTATGCTGCTCCCTTGCCCCACAGACATTGCAACAGCCACCAGAGGGACTTGAAAAGCTCCGTCCCAAATGCTGTCTTCCATGCTTTGGAGGAGAATGTGACTGGAACCATGGCAGCAGTAAAGCGAGGACCACAACAACAGCCGCCAACCTGTGCTGCTGTGATGGAAAGCTGGCAGTCACGCCAGTGGAGATGTCCAGAGACTTGGTCTAGAGGTAACACAGTCAACCGTTTCTCCATGAAGGTGGACGTTCGCGTGCTGGTGGACACAGGGGTCCTCCCAAGTTGAGATCTAGGCCGTTGGAGGACTGCAGCAGCAGTCTGTCTGTGGGAGGCCCCACTGAACTGGGGGGATACAGTTGACTCATCTATGCGGAAGCCAACATCTTCTGCAGCCCGGATGGACTGACCATGTCGTTCGTGGATGGACAAGAACTGCATGAATCGACAACCATACAAGGAGTGGTTGTGACTACAGGCCCTTTTGCGATGAGGGTCCATCGTCGTCATCCTCGTGACATCCCTACCTCGTGCCGCCTCAGAGTTTGTTTGTTTTTAGTTTTATTCCAGTTCAAAGAGTGATATATTTGTGGGATTTTTTAGTTTTAAGATGAAGTACAGTGATATATTAAATTTATATTAATTTGCTAACATCATCTGAATTTAGATACAAAGTAGTTCCAAGGGGTTTCCAATAAAAATGTAGAATGGATTAAGACAGTCAAAGTTAGATATTTTTTAGTCAGGTTTAGATGATAGGTCGTACACATTTGTGGGTTTTGCTGACAACATTAAAGTCACTGATACATGATTTGATTTGCATAAAATTTGGGCTAGCATTTTGGTTCACCAATGAATTTTGAATGTGTTTCTACTGTTGTTGTTATATCTTCTGTTGTTTTTGTGTGTATATTTATTTCTCAGATTTATCTTTTTGTTACACAGCTTGACTGTGTAAACAGGGGGGAAATGTTAGGGAAATATTAGGAAGGAAAAGGGAATTACATTTATTTAAGCTAGGGGTTTTATTAAATTGTAACCCATGAAGTTTGATGTTTTATATTGATTTACATGAGTAAGTTGTCCTGCTCTACACTTTTGCCTGAGGATAAAGTTTACAGAACAGATGTTGCTTCAAACAAATGGTGTTCCTTGAACCACTCAACCGCTCAAAGGGGAAAAAACACATGTGACTGAGAAGGACTTGGAAAAGGAGGATGACAACGTGGATGTGCCCCTTCGGGACATGGGTGTCTGAAGAAGACAATATGGATCTTTTCAATCAATATATCCTTTTGTTGTGGTGATTTACGATCAAATATTCATGCACTCATTAATCAATGTGAAAAATGTGATGATGACCTCAGTGGTCTGAGGTCATGAGAGGGAATGAAGGTAAAATAATTTCATAACAAGAGAAAACAGTGTTTTACCATGCATAACTTTAATCAACAGTCAAATGTAATGGCAGAGGTATTTATACAAGTTCCAGGAAATAACAGATGTGTGCGAAGGCGCAATTACAGGACTTGCAGAACAAGCCCACAGTCAACCATAGGAAAGGGGGGGGGGGCAGACGCTCCCTTTTGTTTCAAAAGGCGGGAAAACAACCCGGCTGACCCCCACTGAGAGGGACCCCCCGGAGATAAAGAGAGAAGACCCCGCCATCCTGCAGGGGAATTTAAACCAATCAGAGCAAGCTAAGAATAACTGCAGGTATCACATAGCCAATCAATAGTCGCTAGGAACATGTATTTGCATATTGTGTAATTTGAATCATTCTTGGGCAACACAGGGTGTGTGCTTCTCCTGATAGACACAGGGGAGTACGAGACTGTACTGAGAGGGACCTGTGCCCCGAGTGCTGTATTAGATTTCCGTGTTAGGAATAAATCCACTCGTGTGTGAAAATGCCGGCTTCCTGACGCCTTTCTTTTCAGAACGAATACGCGTAATTGTTGGAAGAGTGTTTGGTGATAAGGTAAAACTTATATAACACTAAAACGGAGTCAGGTAATTATTGCGTAATATTTGAAGGTATGAATTATTCCCAACAAAACCAAATGTCTTAGAACGAAATTTTCAAATGTAACTACTAGAATGTGATACAATACACTATTGGGTGAAGTTTAGTTGACTTCTGCGCAGCGGTTTGGGAGTTAACATCAAAATTACATTTCTCGGCCATATCGCATAGATCTCACTGTGAAAAGGCTTAAATGGCTTTTTTGACCTAAGTTTGAGGATTGCGCTCAAATTAAATGTCCTAGAACCAAATTTCTACATGTAACTACTAGATTGTGATACAATACACTAATGGGTGAAGTTTGGTTGACTTCTGCGCAGCGGTTTGGGAGTTAACATCAAAATTACATTTCTCGGCCATATCGCATAGATCTCACTGTGAAAAGGCTTAAATGACTTTTTTAATTAAGTTTGATGATTGCGCTCAAACAAAATATCCTAGAACAAAATTTTCAAATGTAACTACTAGATTGTGATACAATACACTATTGGGTGAAGTTTGGTTGACTTCTGCGCAGCGGTTTGGGAGTTAACATCAAAATTACATTTCTCGGCCATATCGCATAGATCTCACTGTGAAAAGGCTTAAATGGCTTTTTTGACCTAAGTTTGAGGATTGCGCTCAAATCAAATGTCCTAGAACCAAATTTCTACATGTAACTACTAGATTGTGATACAATACACTAATGGGTGAAGTTTGGTTGACTTCTGCGCAGCGGTTTGGGAGTTAACATCAAAATTACATTTCTCGGCCATATCGCATAGATCTCACTGTGAAAAGGCTTAAATGGCTTTTTTGACCTAAGTTTGAGGATTGCGCTCAAATCAAATGTCCAATAACCAAATTTCCACATGTAACTACTAGATTGTGATACAATACACTAATGGGTGAAGTTTGGTTGACTTCTGCCCAGCGGTTTGGGAGTTAACATCAAAATTACATTTCTCGGCCATATCGCATAGATCTCACTGTGAAAAGGCTTAAATGACTTTTTTAATTAAGTTTGATGATTGCGTTCAAACAAAATGTCATAGAACAAAATTTTCAAATGTAACTACTAGATTGTGATACAATACACTATTGGGTGAAGTTTGGTTGACTTCTGCGCAGCGGTTTGGGAGTTAACATCAAAATTACATTTCTCGGCCATATCGCAGAGATCTCACTGTGAAAAGGCTTAAATGGCTTTTTTGACCTAAGTTTGAGGATTGCGCTCAAATCAAATGTCCTAGAACCAAATTTCCACATGTAATTACTAGATTGTGATACAATACACTAATGGGTGAAGTTTGGTTGACTTCTGCGCAGCGGTTTGGGAGTTAACATCAAAATTACATTTCTCGGCCATATCGCATAGATCTCACTGTGAAAAGGCTTAAATGACTTTTTTAATTAAGTTTAATGATTGCGCTCAAACCAAATGTCCTAGAACGAAATTTTCAAATGTAACTACTAGAATGTGATACAATACACTATTGGGTGAAGTTTAGTTGACTTCTGCGCAGCGGTTTGGGAGTTAACATCAAAATTACATTTCTCGGCCATATCGCATAGATCTCACTGTGAAAAGGCTTAAATGGCTTTTTTGACCTAAGTTTAATGATTGCGCTCAAACCAAATGTCCTAGAACGAAATTTTTAAATGTAACTACTAGAATGTGATACAATACACTATTGGGTGAAGTTTGATTGACTTCTGCGCAGCGGTTTGGGAGTTAACATCAAAATTACATTTCTCGGCCATATCGCATAGATCTCACTGTGAAAAGGCTTAAATGGCTTTTTTGACCTAAGTTTGAGGATTGCGCTCAAATTAAATGTCCTAGAACCAAATTTCTACATGTAACTACTAGATTGTGATACAATACACTAATGGGTGAAGTTTGGTTGACTTCTGCGCAGCGGTTTGGGAGTTAACATCAAAATTACATTTCTCGGCCATATCGCATAGATCTCACTGTGAAAAGGCTTAAATGACTTTTTTAATTAAGTTTGATGATTGCGCTCAAACAAAATATCCTAGAACAAAATTTTCAAATGTAACTACTAGATTGTGATACAATACACTATTGGGTGAAGTTTGGTTGACTTCTGCGCAGCGGTTTGGGAGTTAACATCAAAATTACATTTCTCGGCCATATCGCATAGATCTCACTGTGAAAAGGCTTAAATGGCTTTTTTGACCTAAGTTTGAGGATTGCGCTCAAATCAAATGTCCTAGAACCAAATTTCCACATGTAACTACTAGATTGTGATACAATACACTAATGGTTGAAGTTTGGTTGACTTCTGCGCAGCGGTTTGGGAGTGAACATCAAAATTACATTTCTCGGCCATATCGCATAGATCTCACTGTGAAAAGGCTTAAATGACTTTTTTTAATTAAGTTTGAAGATTGCGCTCAAATCAAATGTCCTATAACTAAATTTCCAAATGTAACTACTAGATTGTGATAAAATACACTATTGGGTGAAGTTTGGTTGACTTCTGCGCAGCGGTTTGGGAGTTAACATCAAAATTACATTTCTCGGCCATATCGCATAGATCTCACTGTGAAAAGGCTTAAATGACTTTTTTAATTAAGTTTGATGATTGCGTTCAAACAAAATGTCCTAGAACAAAATTTTCAAATGTAACTACTAGATTGTGATACAATACACTATTGGGTGAAGTTTGGTTAACTTCTGCGCAGCGGTTTGGGAGTTAACATCAAAATTACATTTCTCGGCCATATCGCATAGATCTCACTGTGAAAAGGCTTAAATGGCTTTTTTGACCTAAGTTTGAGGATTGCGCTCAAATCAAATGTCCAAGAACCAAATTTCCAAATGTAACTACTAGATTGTGATACAATACACTATTGGGTGAAGTTTGGTTGACTTCTGCGCAGCGGTTTGGGAGTTAACATCAAAATTACATTTCTCGGCCATATCGCATAGATCTCACTGTGAAAAGGCTTAAATGACTTTTTTAATTAAGTTTGATGATTGCGTTTAAACAAAATGTCCTAGAACAAAATTTTCAAATGTAACTACTAGATTGTGATACAATACACTATTGGGTGAAGTTTGATTGACTTCTGCGCAGCGGTTTGGGAGTTAACATCAAAATTACATTTCTCGGCCATATCGCATAGATCTCACTGTGAAAAGGCTTAAATGGCTTTTTTGACCTAAGTTTAAAGATTGCGCTCAAACCAAATGTCCTAGAACGAAATTTTCAAATGTAACTACTAGAATGTGATACAATACACTATTGGGTGAAGTTTGGTTGACTTCTGCGCAGCGGTTTGGGAGTTAACATCAAAATTACATTTCTCGGCCATATCGCATAGATCTCACTGTGAAAAGGCTTAAATGGCTTTTTTGACCTAAGTTTGAGGATTGCGCTCAAATCAAATGTCCTAGAACCAAATTTCTACATGTAACTACTAGATTGTGATACAATACACTAATGGGTGAAGTTTGGTTGACTTCTGCGCAGCGGTTTGGGAGTTAACATCAAAATTACATTTCTCGGCCATATCGCATAGATCTCACTGTGAAAAGGCTTAAATGGCTTTTTTGACCTAAGTTTGAGGATTGCGCTCAAATCAAATGTCCAATAACCAAATTTCCACATGTAACTACTAGATTGTGATACAATACACTAATGGGTGAAGTTTGGTTGACTTCTGCCCAGCGGTTTGGGAGTTAACATCAAAATTACATTTCTCGGCCATATCGCATAGATCTCACTGTGAAAAGGCTTAAATGACTTTTTTAATTAAGTTTGATGATTGCGTTCAAACAAAATGTCATAGAACAAAATTTTCAAATGTAACTACTAGATTGTGATACAATACACTATTGGGTGAAGTTTGGTTGACTTCTGCGCAGCGGTTTGGGAGTTAACATCAAAATTACATTTCTCGGCCATATCGCAGAGATCTCACTGTGAAAAGGCTTAAATGGCTTTTTTGACCTAAGTTTGAGGATTGCGCTCAAATCAAATGTCCTAGAACCAAATTTCCACATGTAATTACTAGATTGTGATACAATACACTAATGGGTGAAGTTTGGTTGACTTCTGCGCAGCGGTATGGGAGTTAACATCAAAATTACATTTCTCGGCCATATCGCATAGATCTCACTGTGAAAAGGCTTAAATGACTTTTTTAATTAAGTTTAATGATTGCGCTCAAACCAAATGTCCTAGAACGAAATTTTCAAATGTAACTACTAGAATGTGATACAATACACTATTGGGTGAAGTTTAGTTGACTTCTGCGCAGCGGTTTGGGAGTTAACATCAAAATTACATTTCTCGGCCATATCGCATAGATCTCACTGTGAAAAGGCTTAAATGGCTTTTTTGACCTAAGTTTAATGATTGCGCTCAAACCAAATGTCCTAGAACGAAATTTTTAAATGTAACTACTAGAATGTGATACAATACACTATTGGGTGAAATTTGATTGACTTCTGCGCAGCGGTTTGGGAGTTAACATCAAAATTACATTTCTCGGCCATATCGCATAGATCTCACTGTGAAAAGGCTTAAATGGCTTTTTTGACCTAAGTTTGAGGATTGCGCTCAAATTAAATGTCCTAGAACCAAATTTCTACATGTAACTACTAGATTGTGATACAATACACTAATGGGTGAAGTTTGGTTGACTTCTGCGCAGCGGTTTGGGAGTTAACATCAAAATTACATTTCTCGGCCATATCGCATAGATCTCACTGTGAAAAGGCTTAAATGACTTTTTTAATTAAGTTTGATGATTGCGCTCAAACAAAATATCCTAGAACAAAATTTTCAAATGTAACTACTAGATTGTGATACAATACACTATTGGGTGAAGTTTGGTTGACTTCTGCGCAGCGGTTTGGGAGTTAACATCAAAATTACATTTCTCGGCCATATCGCATAGATCTAACTGTGAAAAGGCTTAAATGGCTTTTTTGACCTAAGTTTGAGGATTGCGCTCAAATCAAATGTCATAGAACCAAATTTCCACATGTAACTACTAGATTGTGATACAATACACTAATGGTTGAAGTTTGGTTGACTTCTGCGCAGCGGTTTGGGAGTGAACATCAAAATTACATTTCTCGGCCATATCGCATAGATCTCACTGTGAAAAGGCTTAAATGACTTTTTTTAATTAAGTTTGAAGATTGCGCTCAAATCAAATGTCCTATAACTAAATTTCCAAATGTAACTACTAGATTGTGATAAAATACACTATTGGGTGAAGTTTGGTTGACTTCTGCGCAGCGGTTTGGGAGTTAACATCAAAATTACATTTCTCGGCCATATCGCATAGATCTCACTGTGAAAAGGCTTAAATGACTTTTTTAATTAAGTTTGATGATTGCGTTCAAACAAAATGTCCTAGAACAAAATTTTCAAATGTAACTACTAGATTGTGATACAATACACTATTGGGTGAAGTTTGGTTAACTTCTGCGCAGCGGTTTGGGAGTTAACATCAAAATTACATTTCTCGGCCATATCGCATAGATCTCACTGTGAAAAGGCTTAAATGGCTTTTTTGACCTAAGTTTGAGGATTGCGCTCAAATCAAATGTCCAAGAACCAAATTTCCAAATGTAACTACTAGATTGTGATACAATACACTATTGGGTGAAGTTTGGTTGACTTCTGCGCAGCGGTTTGGGAGTTAACATCAAAATTACATTTCTCGGCCATATCGCATAGATCTCACTGTGAAAAGGCTTAAATGACTTTTTTAATTAAGTTTGATGATTGCGTTTAAACAAAATGTCCTAGAACAAAATTTTCAAATGTAACTACTAGATTGTGATACAATACACTATTGGGTGAAGTTTGATTGACTTCTGCGCAGCGGTTTGGGAGTTAACATCAAAATTACATTTCTCGGCCATATCGCATAGATCTCACTGTGAAAAGGCTTAAATGGCTTTTTTGACCTAAGTTTAAAGATTGCGCTCAAACCAAATGTCCTAGAACGAAATTTTCAAATGTAACTACTAGAATGTGATACAATACACTATTGGGTGAAGTTTGGTTGACTTCTGCGCAGCGGTTTGGGAGTTAACATCAAAATTACATTTCTCGGCCATATCGCATAGATCTCACTGTGAAAAGGCTTAAATGGCTTTTTTGACCTAAGTTTGAGGATTGCGCTCAAATCAAATGTCCAATAACCAAATTTCCACATGTAACTACTAGATTGTGATACAATACACTAATGGGTGAAGTTTGGTTGACTTCTGCGCAGCGGTTTGGGAGTTAACATCAAAATTACATTTCTCGGCCATATCGCATAGATCTCACTGTGAAAAGGCTTAAATGACTTTTTTAATTAAGTTTGATGATTGCGTTCAAACAAAATGTCATAGAACAAAATTTTCAAATGTAACTACTAGATTGTGATACAATACACTATTGGGTGAAGTTTGGTTGACTTCTGCGCAGCGGTTTGGGAGTTAACATCAAAATTACATTTCTCGGCCATATCGCAGAGATCTCACTGTGAAAAGGCTTAAATGGCTTTTTTGACCTAAGTTTGAGGATTGCGCTCAAATTAAATGTCCTAGAACCAAATTTCTACATGTAACTACTAGATTGTGATACAATACACTAATGGGTGAAGTTTGGTTGACTTCTGCGCAGCGGTTTGGGAGTTAACATCAAAATTACATTTCTCGGCCATATCGCATAGATCTCACTGTGAAAAGGCTTAAATGACTTTTTTAATTAAGTTTGATGATTGCGCTCAAACAAAATGTCCTAGAACAAAATTTTCAAATGTAACTACTAGATTGTGATACAATACACTATTGGGTGAAGTTTGGTTAACTTCTGCGCAGCGGTTTGGGAGTTAACATCAAAATTACATTTCTCGGCCATATCGCATAGATCTCACTGTGAAAAGGCTTAAATGGCTTTTTTGACCTAAGTTTGAGGATTGCGCTCAAATCAGATGTCCAAGAACCAAATTTCCAAATGTAACTACTAGATTGTGATACAATACACTATTGGGTGAAGTTTGGTTGACTTCTGCGCAGCGGTTTGGGAGTTAACATCAAAATTACATTTCTCGGCCATATCGCATAGATCTCACTGTGAAAAGGCTTAAATGACTTTTTTAATTAAGTTTGATGATTGCGTTTAAACAAAATGTCCTAGAACAAAATTTTCAAATGTAACTACTAGATTGTGATACAATACACTATTGGGTGAAGTTTGATTGACTTCTGCGCAGCGGTTTGGGAGTTAACATCAAAATTACATTTCTCGGCCATATCGCATAGATCTCACTGTGAAAAGGCTTAAATGGCTTTTTTGACCTAAGTTTAAAGATTGCGCTCAAACCAAATGTCCTAGAACGAAATTTTCAAATGTAACTACTAGAATGTGATACAATACACTATTGGGTGAAGTTTGGTTGACTTCTGCGCAGCGGTTTGGGAGTTAACATCAAAATTACATTTCTCGGCCATATCGCATAGATCTCACTGTGAAAAGGCTTAAATGGCTTTTTTGACCTAAGTTTGAGGATTGCGCTCAAATCAAATGTCCAATAACCAAATTTCCACATGTAACTACTAGATTGTGATACAATACACTAATGGGTGAAGTTTGGTTGACTTCTGCGCAGCGGTTTGGGAGTTAACATCAAAATTACATTTCTCGGCCATATCGCATAGATCTCACTGTGAAAAGGCTTAAATGACTTTTTTAATTAAGTTTGATGATTGCGTTCAAACAAAATGTCATAGAACAAAATTTTCAAATGTAACTACTAGATTGTGATACAATACACTATTGGGTGAAGTTTGGTTGACTTCTGCGCAGCGGTTTGGGAGTTAACATCAAAATTACATTTCTCGGCCATATCGCAGAGATCTCACTGTGAAAAGGCTTAAATGGCTTTTTTGACCTAAGTTTGAGGATTGCGCTCAAATTAAATGTCCTAGAACCAAATTTCTACATGTAACTACTAGATTGTGATACAATACACTAATGGGTGAAGTTTGGTTGACTTCTGCGCAGCGGTTTGGGAGTTAACATCAAAATTACATTTCTCGGCCATATCGCATAGATCTCACTGTGAAAAGGCTTAAATGACTTTTTTAATTAAGTTTGATGATTGCGCTCAAACAAAATATCCTAGAACAAAATTTTCAAATGTAACTACTAGATTGTGATACAATACACTATTGGGTGAAGTTTGGTTGACTTCTGCGCAGCGGTTTGGGAGTTAACATCAAAATTACATTTCTCGGCCATATCGCATAGATCTCACTGTGAAAAGGCTTAAATGGCTTTTTTGACCTAAGTTTGAGGATTGCGCTCAAATCAAATGTCCTAGAACCAAATTTCTACATGTAACTACTAGATTGTGATACAATACACTAATGGGTGAAGTTTGGTTGACTTCTGCGCAGCGGTTTGGGAGTGAACATCAAAATTACATTTCTCGGCCATATCGCATAGATCTCACTGTGAAAAGGCTTAAATGGCTTTTTTGACCTAAGTTTGAGGATTGCGCTCAAATCAAATGTCCAATAACCAAATTTCCACATGTAACTACTAGATTGTGATACAATACACTAATGGGTGAAGTTTGGTTGACTTCTGCCCAGCGGTTTGGGAGTTAACATCAAAATTACATTTCTCGGCCATATCGCATAGATCTCACTGTGAAAAGGCTTAAATGACTTTTTTAATTAAGTTTTATGATTGCGTTCAAACAAAATGTCATAGAACAAAATTTTCAAATGTAACTACTAGATTGTGATACAATACACTATTGGGTGAAGTTTGGTTGACTTCTGCGCAGCGGTTTGGGAGTTAACATCAAAATTACATTTCTAGGCCATATCGCAGAGATCTCACTGTGAAAAGGCTTAAATGGCTTTTTTGACCTAAGTTTGAGGATTGCGCTCAAATCAAATGTCCTAGAACCAAATTTCCACATGTAATTACTAGATTGTGATACAATACACTAATGGGTGAAGTTTGGTTGACTTCTGCGCAGCGGTTTGGGAGTTAACATCAAAATTACATTTCTCGGCCATATCGCATAGATCTCACTGTGAAAAGGCTTAAATGACTTTTTTAATTAAGTTTAATGATTGCGCTCAAACCAAATGTCCTAGAACGAAATTTTCAAATGTAACTACTAGAATGTGATACAATACACTATTGGGTGAAGTTTAGTTGACTTCTGCGCAGCGGTTTGGGAGTTAACATCAAAATTATATTTCTCGGCCATATCGCATAGATCTCACTGTGAAAAGGCTTAAATGGCTTTTTTGACCTAAGTTTAATGATTGCGCTCAAACCAAATGTCCTAGAACGAAATTTTTAAATGTAACTACTAGAATGTGATACAATACACTATTGGGTGAAGTTTGATTGACTTCTGCGCAGCGGTTTGGGAGTTAACATCAAAATTACATTTCTCGGCCATATCGCATAGATCTCACTGTGAAAAGGCTTAAATGGCTTTTTTGACCTAAGTTTGAGGATTGCGCTCAAATTAAATGTCCTAGAACCAAATTTCTACATGTAACTACTAGATTGTGATACAATACACTAATGGGTGAAGTTTGGTTGACTTCTGCGCAGCGGTTTGGGAGTTAACATCAAAATTACATTTCTCGGCCATATCGCATAGATCTCACTGTGAAAAGGCTTAAATGACTTTTTTAATTAAGTTTGATGATTGCGCTCAAACAAAATATCCTAGAACAAAATTTTCAAATGTAACTACTAGATTGTGATACAATACACTATTGGGTGAAGTTTGGTTGACTTCTGCGCAGCGGTTTGGGAGTTAACATCAAAATTACATTTCTCGGCCATATCGCATAGATCTCACTGTGAAAAGGCTTAAATGGCTTTTTTGACCTAAGTTTGAGGATTGCGCTCAAATCAAATGTCCTAGAACCAAATTTCCACATGTAACTACTAGATTGTGATACAATACACTAATGGTTGAAGTTTGGTTGACTTCTGCGCAGCGGTTTGGGAGTGAACATCAAAATTACATTTCTCGGCCATATCGCATAGATCTCACTGTGAAAAGGCTTAAATGACTTTTTTTAATTAAGTTTGAAGATTGCGCTCAAATCAAATGTCCTATAACTAAATTTCCAAATGTAACTACTAGATTGTGATAAAATACACTATTGGGTGAAGTTTGGTTGACTTCTGCGCAGCGGTTTGGGAGTTAACATCAAAATTACATTTCTCGGCCATATCGCATAGATCTCACTGTGAAAAGGCTTAAATGACTTTTTTAATTAAGTTTGATGATTGCGTTCAAACAAAATGTCCTAGAACAAAATTTTCAAATGTAACTACTAGATTGTGATACAATACACTATTGGGTGAAGTTTGGTTAACTTCTGCGCAGCGGTTTGGGAGTTAACATCAAAATTACATTTCTCGGCCATATCGCATAGATCTCACTGTGAAAAGGCTTAAATGGCTTTTTTGACCTAAGTTTGAGGATTGCGCTCAAATCAAATGTCCAAGAACCAAATTTCCAAATGTAACTACTAGATTGTGATACAATACACTATTGGGTGAAGTTTGGTTGACTTCTGCGCAGCGGTTTGGGAGTTAACATCAAAATTACATTTCTCGGCCATATCGCATAGATCTCACTGTGAAAAGGCTTAAATGACTTTTTTAATTAAGTTTGATGATTGCGTTTAAACAAAATGTCCTAGAACAAAATTTTCAAATGTAACTACTAGATTGTGATACAATACACTATTGGGTGAAGTTTGATTGACTTCTGCGCAGCGGTTTGGGAGTTAACATCAAAATTACATTTCTCGGCCATATCGCATAGATCTCACTGTGAAAAGGCTTAAATGGCTTTTTTGACCTAAGTTTAAAGATTGCGCTCAAACCAAATGTCCTAGAACGAAATTTTCAAATGTAACTACTAGAATGTGATACAATACACTATTGGGTGAAGTTTGGTTGACTTCTGCGCAGCGGTTTGGGAGTTAACATCAAAATTACATTTCTCGGCCATATCGCATAGATCTCACTGTGAAAAGGCTTAAATGGCTTTTTTGACCTAAGTTTGAGGATTGCGCTCAAATCAAATGTCCTAGAACCAAATTTCTACATGTAACTACTAGATTGTGATACAATACACTAATGGGTGAAGTTTGGTTGACTTCTGCGCAGCGGTTTGGGAGTTAACATCAAAATTACATTTCTCGGCCATATCGCATAGATCTCACTGTGAAAAGGCTTAAATGGCTTTTTTGACCTAAGTTTGAGGATTGCGCTCAAATCAAATGTCCAATAACCAAATTTCCACATGTAACTACTAGATTGTGATACAATACACTAATGGGTGAAGTTTGGTTGACTTCTGCCCAGCGGTTTGGGAGTTAACATCAAAATTACATTTCTCGGCCATATCGCATAGATCTCACTGTGAAAAGGCTTAAATGACTTTTTTAATTAAGTTTGATGATTGCGTTCAAACAAAATGTCATAGAACAAAATTTTCAAATGTAACTACTAGATTGTGATACAATACACTATTGGGTGAAGTTTGGTTGACTTCTGCGCAGCGGTTTGGGAGTTAACATCAAAATTACATTTCTCGGCCATATCGCAGAGATCTCACTGTGAAAAGGCTTAAATGGCTTTTTTGACCTAAGTTTGAGGATTGCGCTCAAATCAAATGTCCTAGAACCAAATTTCCACATGTAATTACTAGATTGTGATACAATACACTAATGGGTGAAGTTTGGTTGACTTCTGCGCAGCGGTTTGGGAGTTAACATCAAAATTACATTTCTCGGCCATATCGCAGAGATCTCACTGTGAAAAGGCTTAAATGGCTTTTTTGACCTAAGTTTGAGGATTGCGCTCAAATCAAATGTCCTAGAACCAAATTTCCACATGTAATTACTAGATTGTGATACAATACACTAATGGGTGAAGTTTGGTTGACTTCTGCGCAGCGGTTTGGGAGTTAACATCAAAATTACATTTCTCGGCCATATCGCATAGATCTCACTGTGAAAAGGCTTAAATGACTTTTTTAATTAAGTTTAATGATTGCGCTCAAACCAAATGTCCTAGAACGAAATTTTCAAATGTAACTACTAGAATGTGATACAATACACTATTGGGTGAAGTTTAGTTGACTTCTGCGCAGCGGTTTGGGAGTTAACATCAAAATTACATTTCTCGGCCATATCGCATAGATCTCACTGTGAAAAGGCTTAAATGGCTTTTTTGACCTAAGTTTAATGATTGCGCTCAAACCAAATGTCCTAGAACGAAATTTTTAAATGTAACTACTAGAATGTGATACAATACACTATTGGGTGAAGTTTGATTGACTTCTGCGCAGCGGTTTGGGAGTTAACATCAAAATTACATTTCTCGGCCATATCGCATAGATCTCACTGTGAAAAGGCTTAAATGGCTTTTTTGACCTAAGTTTGAGGATTGCGCTCAAATTAAATGTCCTAGAACCAAATTTCTACATGTAACTACTAGATTGTGATACAATACACTAATGGGTGAAGTTTGGTTGACTTCTGCGCAGCGGTTTGGGAGTTAACATCAAAATTACATTTCTCGGCCATATCGCATAGATCTCACTGTGAAAAGGCTTAAATGACTTTTTTAATTAAGTTTGATGATTGCGCTCAAACAAAATATCCTAGAACAAAATTTTCAAATGTAACTACTAGATTGTGATACAATACACTATTGGGTGAAGTTTGGTTGACTTCTGCGCAGCGGTTTGGGAGTTAACATCAAAATTACATTTCTCGGCCATATCGCATAGATCTAACTGTGAAAAGGCTTAAATGGCTTTTTTGACCTAAGTTTGAGGATTGCGCTCAAATCAAATGTCCTAGAACCAAATTTCCACATGTAACTACTAGATTGTGATACAATACACTAATGGTTGAAGTTTGGTTGACTTCTGCGCAGCGGTTTGGGAGTGAACATCAAAATTACATTTCTCGGCCATATCGCATAGATCTCACTGTGAAAAGGCTTAAATGACTTTTTTTAATTAAGTTTGAAGATTGCGCTCAAATCAAATGTCCTATAACTAAATTTCCAAATGTAACTACTAGATTGTGATAAAATACACTATTGGGTGAAGTTTGGTTGACTTCTGCGCAGCGGTTTGGGAGTTAACATCAAAATTACATTTCTCGGCCATATCGCATAGATCTCACTGTGAAAAGGCTTAAATGACTTTTTTAATTAAGTTTGATGATTGCGTTCAAACAAAATGTCCTAGAACAAAATTTTCAAATGTAACTACTAGATTGTGATACAATACACTATTGGGTGAAGTTTGGTTAACTTCTGCGCAGCGGTTTGGGAGTTAACATCAAAATTACATTTCTCGGCCATATCGCATAGATCTCACTGTGAAAAGGCTTAAATGACTTTTTTTAATTAAGTTTGAAGATTGCGCTCAAATCAAATGTCCTATAACTAAATTTCCAAATGTAACTACTAGATTGTGATAAAATACACTATTGGGTGAAGTTTGGTTGACTTCTGCGCAGCGGTTTGGGAGTTAACATCAAAATTACATTTCTCGGCCATATCGCATAGATCTCACTGTGAAAAGGCTTAAATGACTTTTTTTAATTAAGTTTGAAGATTGCGCTCAAATCAAATGTCCTATAACTAAATTTCCAAATGTAACTACTAGATTGTGATAAAATACACTATTGGGTGAAGTTTGGTTGACTTCTGCGCAGCGGTTTGGGAGTTAACATCAAAATTACATTTCTCGGCCATATCGCATAGATCTCACTGTGAAAAGGCTTAAATGACTTTTTTAATTAAGTTTGATGATTGCGTTCAAACAAAATGTCCTAGAACAAAATTTTCAAATGTAACTACTAGATTGTGATACAATACACTATTGGGTGAAGTTTGGTTAACTTCTGCGCAGCGGTTTGGGAGTTAACATCAAAATTACATTTCTCGGCCATATCGCATAGATCTCACTGTGAAAAGGCTTAAATGGCTTTTTTGACCTAAGTTTGAGGATTGCGCTCAAATCAAATGTCCAAGAACCAAATTTCCAAATGTAACTACTAGATTGTGATACAATACACTATTGGGTGAAGTTTGGTTGACTTCTGCGCAGCGGTTTGGGAGTTAACATCAAAATTACATTTCTCGGCCATATCGCATAGATCTCACTGTGAAAAGGCTTAAATGACTTTTTTAATTAAGTTTGATGATTGCGTTTAAACAAAATGTCCTAGAACAAAATTTTCAAATGTAACTACTAGATTGTGATACAATACACTATTGGGTGAAGTTTGATTGACTTCTGCGCAGCGGTTTGGGAGTTAACATCAAAATTACATTTCTCGGCCATATCGCATAGATCTCACTGTGAAAAGGCTTAAATGGCTTTTTTGACCTAAGTTTAAAGATTGCGCTCAAACCAAATGTCCTAGAACGAAATTTTCAAATGTAACTACTAGAATGTGATACAATACACTATTGGGTGAAGTTTGGTTGACTTCTGCGCAGCGGTTTGGGAGTTAACATCAAAATTACATTTCTCGGCCATATCGCATAGATCTCACTGTGAAAAGGCTTAAATGGCTTTTTTGACCTAAGTTTGAGGATTGCGCTCAAATCAAATGTCCAATAACCAAATTTCCACATGTAACTACTAGATTGTGATACAATACACTAATGGGTGAAGTTTGGTTGACTTCTGCGCAGCGGTTTGGGAGTTAACATCAAAATTACATTTCTCGGCCATATCGCATAGATCTCACTGTGAAAAGGCTTAAATGACTTTTTTAATTAAGTTTGATGATTGCGTTCAAACAAAATGTCATAGAACAAAATTTTCAAATGTAACTACTAGATTGTGATACAATACACTATTGGGTGAAGTTTGGTTGACTTCTGCGCAGCGGTTTGGGAGTTAACATCAAAATTACATTTCTCGGCCATATCGCAGAGATCTCACTGTGAAAAGGCTTAAATGGCTTTTTTGACCTAAGTTTGAGGATTGCGCTCAAACCAAATGTCCTAGAACCAAATTTCCACATGTAACTACTAGATTGTGATACAATACACTATTGGGTGAAGTTTGGTTGACTTCTGCGCAGCGGTTTGGGAGTTAACATCAAAATTACATTTCTCGGCCATATCGCATAGATCTCACTGTGAAAAGGCTTAAATGACTTTTTTAATTAAGTTTAATGATTGCGCTCAAACCAAATGTCCTAGAACGAAATTTTCAAATGTAACTACTAGAATGTGATACAATACACTATTGGGTGAAGTTTAGTTGACTTCTGCGCAGCGGTTTGGGAGTTAACATCAAAATTACATTTCTCGGCCATATCGCATAGATCTCACTGTGAAAAGGCTTAAATGGCTTTTTTGACCTAAGTTTAATGATTGCGCTCAAACCAAATGTCCTAGAACGAAATTTTCAAATGTAACTACTAGAATGTGATACAATACACTATTGGGTGAAGTTTGATTGACTTCTGCGCAGCGGTTTGGGAGTTAACATCAAAATTACATTTCTCGGCCATATCGCATAGATCTCACTGTGAAAAGGCTTAAATGGCTTTTTTGACCTAAGTTTGAGGATTGCGCTCAAATTAAATGTCCTAGAACCACATTTCTTCATGTAACTACTAGATTGTGATACAATACACTAATGGGTGAAGTTTGGTTGACTTCTGCGCAGCGGTTTGGGAGTTAACATCAAAATTACATTTCTCGGCCATATCGCATAGATCTCACTGTGAAAAGGCTTAAATGACTTTTTTAATTAAGTTTGATGATTGCGCTCAAACAAAATATCCTAGAACAAAATTTTCAAATGTAACTACTAGATTGTGATACAATACACTATTGGGTGAAGTTTGGTTGACTTCTGCGCAGCGGTTTGGGAGTTAACATCAAAATTACATTTCTCGGCCATATCGCATAGATCTCACTGTGAAAAGGCTTAAATGGCTTTTTTGACCTAAGTTTGAGGATTGCGCTCAAATCAAATGTCCTAGAACCAAATTTCCACATGTAACTACTAGATTGTGATACAATACACTAATGGTTGAAGTTTGGTTGACTTCTGCGCAGCGGTTTGGGAGTGAACATCAAAATTACATTTCTCGGCCATACCGCATAGATCTCACTGTGAAAAGGCTTAAATGACTTTTTTAATTAAGTTTGATGATTGCGTTCAAACAAAATGTCATAGAACAAAATTTTCAAATGTAACTACTAGATTGTGATACAATACACTATTGGGTGAAGTTTGGTTGACTTCTGCGCAGCGGTTTGGGAGTTAACATCAAAATTACATTTCTCGGCCATATCGCAGAGATCTCACTGTGAAAAGGCTTAAATGGCTTTTTTGACCTAAGTTTGAGGATTGCGCTCAAATCAAATGTCCTAGAACCAAATTTCCACATGTAATTACTAGATTGTGATACAATACACTAATGGGTGAAGTTTGGTTTACTTCTGCGCAGCGGTTTGGGAGTTAACATCAAAATTACATTTCTCGGCCATATCGCATAGATCTCACTGTGAAAAGGCTTAAATGACTTTTTTAATTAAGTTTAATGATTGCGCTCAAACCAAATGTCCTAGAACGAAATTTTCAAATGTAACTACTAGAATGTGATACAATACACTATTGGGTGAAGTTTAGTTGACTTCTGCGCAGCGGTTTGGGAGTTAACATCAAAATTACATTTCTCGGCAATATAGCATAGATCTCACTGTGAAAAGGCTTAAATGGCTTTTTTGACCTAAGTTTAATGATTGCGCTCAAACCAAATGTCCTAGAACGAAATTTTCAAATGTAACTACTAGAATGTGATACAATACACTATTGGGTGAAGTTTGATTGACTTCTGAGCAGCGGTTTGGGAGTTAACATCAAAATTACATTTCTCGGCCATATCGCATAGATCTCACTGTGAAAAGGCTTAAATGGCTTTTTTGACCTAAGTTTGAGGATTGCGCTCAAATTAAATGTCCTAGAACCAAATTTCTACATGTAACTACTAGATTGTGATACAATACACTAATGGGTGAAGTTTGGTTGACTTCTGCGCAGCGGTTTGGGAGTTAACATCAAAATTACATTTCTCGGCCATAGCGCACAGATCTCACTGTGAAAAGGCTTAAATGACTTTTTTAATTAAGTTTGATGATTGCGCTCAAACAAAATATCCTAGAACAAAATTTTCAAATGTAACTACTAGATTGTGATACAATACACTATTGGGTGAAGTTTGGTTGACTTCTGCGCAGCGGTTTGGGAGTTAACATCAAAATTACATTTCTCGGCCATATCGCATAGATCTCACTGTGAAAAGGCTTAAATGGCTTTTTTGACCTAAGTTTGAGGATTGCGCTCAAATCAAATGTCCTAGAACCAAATTTCTACATGTAACTACTAGATTGTGATACAATACACTAATGGGTGAAGTTTGGTTGACTTCTGCGCAGCGGTTTGGGAGTTAACATCAAAATTACATTTCTCGGCCATATCGCATAGATCTCACTGTGAAAAGGCTTAAATGGCTTTTTTGACCTAAGTTTGAGGATTGCGCTCAAATCAAATGTCCAATAACCAAATTTCCACATGTAACTACTAGATTGTGATACAATACACTAATGGGTGAAGTTTGGTTGACTTCTGCGCAGCGGTTTGGGAGTTAACATCAAAATTACATTTCTCGGCCATATCGCATAGATCTCACTGTGAAAAGGCTTAAATGACTTTTTTAATTAAGTTTGATGATTGCGTTCAAACAAAATGTCATAGAACAAAATTTTCAAATGTAACTACTAGATTGTGATACAATACACTATTGGGTGAAGTTTGGTTGACTTCTGCGCAGCGGTTTGGGAGTTAACATCAAAATTACATTTCTCGGCCATATCGCAGAGATCTCACTGTGAAAAGGCTTAAATGGCTTTTTTGACCTAAGTTTGAGGATTGCGCTCAAATTAAATGTCCTAGAACCAAATTTCTACATGTAACTACTAGATTGTGATACAATACACTAATGGGTGAAGTTTGGTTGACTTCTGCGCAGCGGTTTGGGAGTTAACATCAAAATTACATTTCTCGGCCATATCGCATAGATCTCACTGTGAAAAGGCTTAAATGACTTTTTTAATTAAGTTTGATGATTGCGCTCAAACAAAATATCCTAGAACAAAATTTTTAAATGTAACTACTAGATTGTGATACAATACACTATTGGGTGAAGTTTGGTTGACTTCTGCGCAGCGGTTTGGGAGTTAACATCAAAATTACATTTCTCGGCCATATCGCATAGATCTCACTGTGAAAAGGCTTAAATGGCTTTTTTGACCTAAGTTTGAGGATTGCGCTCAAATCAAATGTCCAATAACCAAATTTCCACATGTAACTACTAGATTGTGATACAATACACTAATGGGTGAAGTTTGGTTGACTTCTGCGCAGCGGTTTGGGAGTTAACATCAAAATTACATTTCTCGGCCATATCGCATAGATTTCACTGTGAAAAGGCTTAAATGACTTTTTTAATTAAGTTTGATGATTGCGTTCAAACAAAATGTCATAGAACAAAATTTTCAAATGTAACTACTAGATTGTGATACAATACACTATTGGGTGAAGTTTGGTTGACTTCTGCGCAGCGGTTTGGGAGTTAACATCCAAATTACATTTCTCGGCCATATCGCAGAGATCTCACTGTGAAAAGGCTTAAATGGCTTTTTTGACCTAAGTTTGAGGATTGCGCTCAAATCAAATGTCCTAGAACCAAATTTCCACATGTAATTACTAGATTGTGATACAATACACTAATGGGTGAAGTTTGGTTGACTTCTGCGCAGCGGTTTGGGAGTTAACATCAAAATTACATTTCTCGGCCATATCGCATAGATCTCACTGTGAAAAGGCTTAAATGACTTTTTTAATTAAGTTTAATGATTGCGCTCAAACCAAATGTCCTAGAACGAAATTTTCAAATGTAACTACTAGAATGTGATACAATACACTATTGGGTGAAGTTTAGTTGACTTCTGCGCAGCGGTTTGGGAGTTAACATCAAAATTACATTTCTCGGCCATATCGCATAGATCTCACTGTGAAAAGGCTTAAATGGCTTTTTTGACCTAAGTTTAATGATTGCGCTCAAACCAAATGTCCTAGAACGAAATTTTCAAATGTAACTACTAGAATGTGATACAATACACTATTGGGTGAAGTTTGATTGACTTCTGCGCAGCGGTTTGGGAGTTAACATCAAAATTACATTTCTCGGCCATATCGCATAGATCTCACTGTGAAAAGGCTTAAATGGCTTTTTTGACCTAAGTTTGAGGATTGCGCTCAAATTAAATGTCCTAGAACCAAATTTCTACATGTAACTACTAGATTGTGATACAATACACTAATGGGTGAAGTTTGGTTGACTTCTGCGCAGCGGTTTGGGAGTTAACATCAAAATTACATTTCTCGGCCATATCGCATAGATCTCACTGTGAAAAGGCTTAAATGACTTTTTTAATTAAGTTTGATGATTGCGCTCAAACAAAATATCCTAGAACAAAATTTTCAAATGTAACTACTAGATTGTG
Source organism: Corythoichthys intestinalis (assembly GCF_030265065.1). Lineage (NCBI taxonomy): Eukaryota > Metazoa > Chordata > Actinopteri > Syngnathiformes > Syngnathidae > Corythoichthys > Corythoichthys intestinalis. Next base: position 457,531 of record NW_026651601.1, on the reverse strand, counting down.
ATACAATACACTATTGGGTGAAGTTTGGTTGACTTCTGCGCAGCGGTTTGGGAGTTAACATCAAAATTACATTTCTCGGCCATATCGCATAGATCTCACTGTGAAAAGGCTTAAATGGCTTTTTTGACCTAAGTTTGAGGATTGCGCTCAAATCAAATGTCCTAGAACCAAATTTCCACATGTAACTACTAGATTGTGATACAATACACTAATGGTTGAAGTTTGGTTGACTTCTGCGCAGCGGTTTGGGAGTGAACATCAAAATTACATTTCTCGGCCATATCGCATAGATCTCACTGTGAAAAGGCTTAAATGACTTTTTTTAATTAAGTTTGAAGATTGCGCTCAAATCAAATGTCCTATAACTAAATTTCCAAATGTAACTACTAGATTGTGATAAAATACACTATTGGGTGAAGTTTGGTTGACTTCTGCGCAGCGGTTTGGGAGTTAACATCAAAATTACATTTCTCGGCCATATCGCATAGATCTCACTGTGAAAAGGCTTAAATGACTTTTTTAATTAAGTTTGATGATTGCGTTCAAACAAAATGTCCTAGAACAAAATTTTCAAATGTAACTACTAGATTGTGATACAATACACTATTGGGTGAAGTTTGGTTAACTTCTGCGCAGCGGTTTGGGAGTTAACATCAAAATTACATTTCTCGGCCATATCGCATAGATCTCACTGTGAAAAGGCTTAAATGGCTTTTTTGACCTAAGTTTAATGATTGCGCTCAAACCAAATGTCCTAGAACGAAATTTTCAAATGTAACTACTAGAATGTGATACAATACACTATTGGGTGAAGTTTGATTGACTTCTGCGCAGCGGTTTGGGAGTTAACATCAAAATTACATTTCTCGGCCATATCGCATAGATCTCACTGTGAAAAGGCTTAAATGGCTTTTTTGACCTAAGTTTGAGGATTGCGCTCAAATTAAATGTCCTAGAACCAAATTTCTACATGTAACTACTAGATTGTGATACAATACACTAATGGGTGAAGTTTGGTTGACTTCTGCGCAGCGGTTTGGGAGTTAACATCAAAATTACATTTCTCGGCCATATCGCATAGATCTCACTGTGAAAAGGCTTAAATGACTTTTTTAATTAAGTTTGATGATTGCGCTCAAACAAAATATCCTAGAACAAAATTTTTAAATGTAACTACTAGATTGTGATACAATACACTATTGGGTGAAGTTTGGTTGACTTCTGCGCAGCGGTTTGGGAGTTAACATCAAAATTACATTTCTCGGCCATATCGCATAGATCTCACTGTGAAAAGGCTTAAATGGCTTTTTTGACCTAAGTTTGAGGATTGCGCTCAAATCAAATGTCCTAGAACCAAATTTCCACATGTAACTACTAGATTGTGATACAATACACTAATGGTTGAAGTTTGGTTGACTTCTGCGCAGCGGTTTGGGAGTGAACATCAAAATTACATTTCTCGGCCATATCGCATAGATCTCACTGTGAAAAGGCTTAAATGACTTTTTTAATTAAGTTTGATGATTGCGTTCAAACAAAATGTCATAGAACAAAATTTTCAAATGTAACTACTAGAATGTGATACAATACACTATTGGGTGAAGTTTAGTTGACTTCTGCGCAGCGGTTTGGGAGTTAACATCAAAATTACATTTCTCGGCCATATCGCATAGATCTCACTGTGAAAAGGCTTAAATGGCTTTTTTGACCTAAGTTTAATGATTGCGCTCAAACCAAATGTCCTAGAACGAAATTTTCAAATGTAACTACTAGAATGTGATACAATACACTATTGGGTGAAGTTTGATTGACTTCTGCGCAGCGGTTTGGGAGTTAACATCAAAATTACATTTCTCGGCCATATCGCATAGATCTCACTGTGAAAAGGCTTAAATGGCTTTTTTGACCTAAGTTTGAGGATTGCGCTCAAATTAAATGTCCTAGAACCAAATTTCTACATGTAACTACTAGATTGTGATACAATACACTAATGGGTGAAGTTTGGTTGACTTCTGCGCAGCGGTTTGGGAGTTAACATCAAAATTACATTTCTCGGCCATATCGCATAGATCTCACTGTGAAAAGGCTTAAATGACTTTTTTAATTAAGTTTGATGATTGCGCTCAAACAAAATATCCTAGAACAAAATTTTCAAATGTAACTACTAGATTGTGATACAATACACTATTGGGTGAAGTTTGGTTGACTTCTGCGCAGCGGTTTGGGAGTTAACATCAAAATTACATTTCTCGGCCATATCGCATAGATCTCACTGTGAAAAGGCTTAAATGGCTTTTTTGACCTAAGTTTGAGGATTGCGCTCAAATCAAATGTCCTAGAACCAAATTTCTACATGTAACTTCTAGATTGTGATACAATACACTAATGGGTGAAGTTTGGTTGACTTCTGCGCAGCGGTTTGGGAGTTAACATCAAAATTACATTTCTCGGCCATATCGCATAGATCTCACTGTGAAAAGGCTTAAAAGGCTTTTTTGACCTAAGTTTGAGGATTGCGCTCAAATCAAATGTCCAATAACCAAATTTCCACATGTAACTACTAGATTGTGATACAATACACTAATGGGTGAAGTTTGGTTGACTTCTGCGCAGCGGTTTGGGAGTTAACATCAAAATTACATTTCTCGGCCATATCGCATAGATCTCACTGTGAAAAGGCTTAAATGACTTTTTTAATTAAGTTTGATGATTGCGTTCAAACAAAATGTCATAGAACAAAATTTTCAAATGTAACTACTAGATTGTGATACAATACACTATTGGGTGAAGTTTGGTTGACTTCTGCGCAGCGGTTTGGGAGTTAACATCAAAATTACATTTCTCGGCCATATCGCAGAGATCTCACTGTGAAAAGGCTTAAATGGCTTTTTTGACCTAAGTTTGAGGATTGCGCTCAAATCAAATGTCCTAGAACCAAATTTCCACATGTAATTACTAGATTGTGATACAATACACTAATGGGTGAAGTTTGGTTGACTTCTGCGCAGCGGTTTGGGAGTTAACATCAAAATTACATTTCTCGGCCATATCGCATAGATCTCACTGTGAAAAGGCTTAAATGACTTTTTTAATTAAGTTTAATGATTGCGCTCAAACCAAATGTCCTAGAACGAAATTTTCAAATGTAACTACTAGAATGTGATACAATACACTATTGGGTGAAGTTTAGTTGACTTCTGCGCAGCGGTTTGGGAGTTAACATCAAAATTACATTTCTCGGCCATATCGCATAGATCTCACTGTGAAAAGGCTTAAATGGCTTTTTTGACCTAAGTTTAATGATTGCGCTCAAACCAAATGTCCTAGAACGAAATTTTCAAATGTAACTACTAGAATGTGATACAATACACTATTGGGTGAAGTTTGATTGACTTCTGCGCAGCGGTTTGGGAGTTAACATCAAAATTACATTTCTCGGCCATATCGCATAGATCTCACTGTGAAAAGGCTTAAATGGCTTTTTTGACCTAAGTTTGAGGATTGCGCTCAAATTAAATGTCCTAGAACCAAATTTCTACATGTAACTACTAGATTGTGATACAATACACTAATGGGTGAAGTTTGGTTGACTTCTGCGCAGCGGTTTGGGAGTTAACATCAAAATTACATTTCTCGGCCATATCGCATAGATCTCACTGTGAAAAGGCTTAAATGACTTTTTTAATTAAGTTTGATGATTGCGTTCAAACAAAATGTCCTAGAACAAAATTTTCAAATGTAACTACTAGATTGTGATACAATACACTATTGGGTGAAGTTTGGTTAACTTCTGCGCAGCAGTTTGGGAGTTAACATCAAAATTACATTTCTCGGCCATATCGCATAGATCTCACTGTGAAAAGGCTTAAATGGCTTTTTTGACCTAAGTTTGAGGATTGCGCTCAAATCAAATGTCCAAGAACCAAATTTCCAAATGTAACTACTAGATTGTGATACAATACACTATTGGGTGAAGTTTGGTTGACTTCTGCGCAGCGGTTTGGGAGTTAACATCAAAATTACATTTCTCGGCCATATCGCATAGATCTCACTGTGAAAAGGCTTAAATGACTTTTTTAATTAAGTTTGATGATTGCGTTTAAACAAAATGTCCTAGAACAAAATTTTCAAATGTAACTACTAGATTGTGATACAATACACTATTGGGTGAAGTTTGATTGACTTCTGCGCAGCGGTTTGGGAGTTAACATCAAAATTACATTTCTCGGCCATATCGCATAGATCTCACTGTGAAAAGGCTTAAATGGCTTTTTTGACCTAAGTTTAAAGATTGCGCTCAAACCAAATGTCCTAGAACGAAATTTTCAAATGTAACTACTAGAATGTGATACAATACACTATTGGGTGAAGTTTGGTTGACTTCTGCGCAGCGGTTTGGGAGTTAACATCAAAATTACATTTCTCGGCCATATCGCATAGATCTCACTGTGAAAAGGCTTAAATGGCTTTTTTGACCTAAGTTTGAGGATTGCGCTCAAATCAAATGTCCAATAACCAAATTTCCACATGTAACTACTAGATTGTGATACAATACACTAATGGGTGAAGTTTGGTTGACTTCTGAGCAGCGGTTTGGGAGTTAACATCAAAATTACATTTCTCGGCCATATCGCATAGATCTCACTGTGAAAAGGCTTAAATGACTTTTTTAATTAAGTTTGATGATTGCGTTCAAACAAAATGTCATAGAACAAAATTTTCAAATGTAACTACTAGATTGTGATACAATACACTATTGGGTGAAGTTTGGTTGACTTCTGCGCAGCGGTTTGGGAGTTAACATCAAAATTACATTTCTCGGCCATATCGCAGAGATCTCACTGTGAAAAGGCTTAAATGGCTTTTTTGACCTAAGTTTGAGGATTGCGCTCAAATCAAATGTCCTAGAACCAAATTTCCACATGTAATTACTAGATTGTGATACAATACACTAATGGGTGAAGTTTGGTTGACTTCTGCGCAGCGGTTTGGGAGTTAACATCAAAATTACATTTCTCGGCCATATCGCATAGATCTCACTGTGAAAAGGCTTAAATGACTTTTTTAATTAAGTTTAATGATTGCGCTCAAACCAAATGTCCTAGAACGAAATTTTCAAATGTAACTACTAGAATGTGATACAATACACTATTGGGTGAAGTTTAGTTGACTTCTGCGCAGCGGTTTGGGAGTTAACATCAAAATTACATTTCTCGGCCATATCGCATAGATCTCACTGTGAAAAGGCTTAAATGGCTTTTTTGACCTAAGTTTAATGATTGCGCTCAAACCAAATGTCCTAGAACGAAATTTTCAAATGTAACTACTAGAATGTGATACAATACACTATTGGGTGAAGTTTGATTGACTTCTGCGCAGCGGTTTGGGAGTTAACATCAAAATTACATTTCTCGGCCATATCGCATAGATCTCACTGTGAAAAGGCTTAAATGGCTTTTTTGACCTAAGTTTGAGGATTGCGCTCAAATTAAATGTCCTAGAACCAAATTTCTACATGTAACTACTAGATTGTGATACAATACACTAATGGGTGAAGTTTGGTTGACTTCTGCGCAGCGGTTTGGGAGTTAACATCAAAATTACATTTCTCGGCCATATCGCATAGATCTCACTGTGAAAAGGCTTAAATGACTTTTTTAATTAAGTTTGATGATTGCGCTCAAACAAAATATCCTAGAACAAAATTTTCAAATGTAACTACTAGATTGTGATACAATACACTATTGGGTGAAGTTTGGTTGACTTCTGCGCAGCGGTTTGGGAGTTAACATCAAAATTACATTTCTCGGCCATATCGCATAGATCTCACTGTGAAAAGGCTTAAATGGCTTTTTTGACCTAAGTTTGAGGATTGCGCTCAAATCAAATGTCCTAGAACCAAATTTCCACATGTAACTACTAGATTGTGATACAATACACTAATGGTTGAAGTTTGGTTGACTTCTGCGCAGCGGTTTGGGAGTGAACATCAAAATTACATTTCTCGGCCATATCGCATAGATCTCACTGTGAAAAGGCTTAAATGACTTTTTTTAATTAAGTTTGAAGATTGCGCTCAAATCAAATGTCCTATAACTAAATTTCCAAATGTAACTACTAGATTGTGATAAAATACACTATTGGGTGAAGTTTGGTTGACTTCTGCGCAGCGGTTTGGGAGTTAACATCAAAATTACATTTCTCGGCCATATCGCATAGATCTCACTGTGAAAAGGCTTAAATGGCTTTTTTGACCTAAGTTTGAGGATTGCGTTCAAATCAAATGTCCTAGAACCAAATTTCCACATGTAACTACTAGATTGTGATACAATACACTAATGGTTGAAGTTTGGTTGACTTCTGCGCAGCGGTTTGGGAGTGAACATCAAAATTACATTTCTCGGCCATATCGCATAGATCTCACTGTGAAAAGGCTTAAATGACTTTTTTTAATTAAGTTTGAAGATTGCGCTCAAATCAAATGTCCTATAACTAAATTTCCAAATGTAACTACTAGATTGTGATAAAATACACTATTGGGTGAAGTTTGGTTGACTTCTGCGCAGCGGTTTGGGAGTTAACATCAAAATTACATTTCTCGGCCATATCGCATAGATCTCACTGTGAAAAGGCTTAAATGACTTTTTTAATTAAGTTTGATGATTGCGTTCAAACAAAATGTCCTAGAACAAAATTTTCAAATGTAACTACTAGATTGTGATACAATACACTATTGGGTGAAGTTTGGTTGACTTCTGCGCAGCGGTTTGGGAGTTAACATCAAAATTACATTTCTCGGCCATATCGCATAGATCTCACTGTGAAAAGGCTTAAATGGCTTTTTTGACCTAAGTTTGAGGATTGCGCTCAAATCAAATGTCCAAGAACCAAATTTCCAAATGTAACTACTAGATTGTGATACAATACACTATTGGGTGAAGTTTGGTTGACTTCTGCGCAGCGGTTTGGGAGTTAACATCAAAATTACATTTCTCGGCCATATCGCATAGATCTCACTGTGAAAAGGCTTAAATGACTTTTTTAATTAAGTTTGATGATTGCGTTCAAACAAAATGTCCTAGAACAAAATTTTCAAATGTAACTACTAGATTGTGATACAATACACTATTGGGTGAAGTTTGATTGACTTCTCCGCAGCGGTTTGGGAGTAAACATCAAAATTACATTTCTCGGCCATATCGCATAGATCTCACTGTGAAAAGGCTTAAATGGCTTTTTTGACCTAAGTTTAAAGATTGCGCTCAAACCAAATGTCCTAGAACGAAATTTTCAAATGTAACTACTAGAATGTGATACAATACACTATTGGGTGAAGTTTGGTTGACTTCTGCGCAGCGGTTTGGGAGTTAACATCAAAATTACATTTCTCGGCCATATCGCATAGATCTCACTGTGAAAAGGCTTAAATGGCTTTTTTGACCTAAGTTTGAGGATTGCGCTCAAATCAAATGTCCTAGAACCTAATTTCCACATGTAACTACTAGATTGTGATACAATACACTAATGGGTGAAGTTTGGTTGACTTCTGCGCAGCGGTTTGGGAGTTAACATCAAAATTACATTTCTCGGCCATATCGCATAGATCTCACTGTGAAAAGGCTTAAATGACTTTTTTAATTAAGTTTGATGATTGCGCTCAAACAAAATGTCCTAGAACAAAATTTTCAAATGTAACTACTAGATTGTGATAAAATACACTATTGGGTGAAGTTTGGTTGACTTCTGCGCAGCGGTTTGGGAGTTAACATCAAAATTACATTTCTCGGCCATATCGCATAGATCTCACTGTGAAAAGGCTTAAATGGCTTTTTTGACCTAAGTTTGAGGATTGCGCTCAAATTAAATGTCCTAGAACCAAATTTCTACATGTAACTACTAGATTGTGATACAATACACTAATGGGTGAAGTTTGGTTGACTTCTGCGCAGCGGTTTGGGAGTTAACATCAAAATTACATTTCTCGGCCATATCGCATAGATCTCACTGTGAAAAGGCTTAAATGACTTTTTTAATTAAGTTTGATGATTGCGTTCAAACAAAATGTCCTAGAACAAAATTTTCAAATGTAACTACTAGATTGTGATACAATACACTATTGGGTGAAGTTTGGTTGACTTCTGCGCAGCGGTTTGGGAGTTAACATCAAAATTACATTTCTCGGCCATATCGCATAGATCTCACTGTGAAAAGGCTTAAATGGCTTTTTTGACCTAAGTTTGAGGATTGCGCTCAAATCAAATGTCCAAGAACCAAATTTCCAAATGTAACTACTAGATTGTGATACAATACACTATTGGGTGAAGTTTGGTTGACTTCTGCGCAGCGGTTTGGGAGTTAACATCAAAATTACATTTCTCGGCCATATCGCATAGATCTCACTGTGAAAAGGCTTAAATGACTTTTTTAATTAAGTTTGATGATTGCGTTCAAACAAAATGTCCTAGAACAAAATTTTCAAATGTAACTACTAGATTGTGATACAATACACTATTGGGTGAAGTTTGATTGACTTCTGCGCAGCGGTTTGGGAGTTAACATCAAAATTACATTTCTCGGCCATATCGCATAGATCTCACTGTGAAAAGGCTTAAATGGCTTTTTTGACCTAAGTTTAAAGATTGCGCTCAAACCAAATGTCCTAGAACGAAATTTTCAAATGTAACTACTAGAATGTGATACAATACACTATTGGGTGAAGTTTGGTTGACTTCTGCGCAGCGGTTTGGGAGTTAACATCAAAATTACATTTCTCGGCCATATCGCATAGATCTCACTGTGAAAAGGCTTAAATGGCTTTTTTGACCTAAGTTTGAGGATTGCGCTCAAATCAAATGTCCAATAACCAAATTTCCACATGTAACTACTAGATTGTGATACAATACACTAATGGGTGAAGTTTGGTTGACTTCTGCGCAGCGGTTTGGGAGTTAACATCAAAATTACATTTCTCGGCCATATCGCATAGATCTCACTGTGAAAAGGCTTAAATGACTTTTTTAATTAAGTTTGATGATTGCTTTCAAACAAAATGTCATAGAACAAAATTTTCAAATGTAACTACTAGATTGTGATACAATACACTATTGGGTGAAGTTTGGTTGACTTCTGCGCAGCGGTTTGGGAGTTAACATCAAAATTACATTTCTCGGCCATATCGCAGAGATCTCACTGTGAAAAGGCTTAAATGGCTTTTTTGACCTAAGTTTGAGGATTGCGCTCAAATCAAATGTCCTAAAACCAAATTTCCACATGTAATTACTAGATTGTGATACAATACACTAATGGGTGAAGTTTGGTTTACTTCTGCGCAGCGGTTTGGGAGTTAACATCAAAATTACATTTCTCGGCCATATCGCATAGATCTCACTGTGAAAAGGCTTAAATGACTTTTTTAATTAAGTTTAATGATTGCGCTCAAACCAAATGTCCTAGAACGAAATTTTCAAATGTAACTACTAGAATGTGATACAATACACTATTGGGTGAAGTTTAGTTGACTTCTGCGCAGCGGTTTGGGAGTTAACATCAAAATTACATTTCTCGGCCATTTCGCATAGATCTCACTGTGAAAAGGCTTAAATGGCTTTTTTGACCTAAGTTTAATGATTGCGCTCAAACCAAATGTCCTAGAACGAAATTTTCAAATGTAACTACTAGAATGTGATACAATACACTATTGGGTGAAGTTTGATTGACTTCTGCGCAGCGGTTTGGGAGTTAACATCAAAATTACATTTCTCGGCCATATCGCATAGATCTCACTGTGAAAAGGCTTAAATGGCTTTTTTGACCTAAGTTTGAGGATTGCGCTCAAATTAAATGTCCTAGAACCAAATTTCTACATGTAACTACTAGATTGTGATACAATACACTAATGGGTGAAGTTTGGTTGACTTCTGCGCAGCGGTTTGGGAGTTAACATCAAAATTACATTTCTCGGCCATATCGCATAGATCTCACTGTGAAAAGGCTTAAATGACTTTTTTAATTAAGTTTGATGATTGCGCTCAAACAAAATATCCTAGAACAAAATTTTCAAATGTAACTACTAGATTGTGATACAATACACTATTGGGTGAAGTTTGGTTGACTTCTGCGCAGCGGTTTGGGAGTTAACATCAAAATTACATTTCTCGGCCATATCGCATAGATCTCACTGTGAAAAGGCTTAAATGGCTTTTTTGACCTAAGTTTGAGGATTGCGCTCAAATCAAATGTCCTAGAACCAAATTTCTACATGTAACTACTAGATTGTGATACAATACACTAATGGGTGAAGTTTGGTTGACTTCTGCGCAGCGGTTTGGGAGTTAACATCAAAATTACATTTCTCGGCCATATCGCATAGATCTCACTGTGAAAAGGCTTAAATGGCTTTTTTGACCTAAGTTTGAGGATTGCGCTCAAATCAAATGTCCAATAACCAAATTTCCACATGTAACTACTAGATTGTGATACAATACACTAATGGGTGAAGTTTGGTTGACTTCTGCGCAGCGGTTTGGGAGTTAACATCAAAATTACATTTCTCGGCCATATCGCATAGATCTCACTGTGAAAAGGCTTAAATGACTTTTTTAATTAAGTTAGATGATTGCGTTCAAACAAAATGTCATAGAACAAAATTTTCAAATGTAACTACTAGATTGTGATACAATACACTATTGGGTGAAGTTTGGTTGACTTCTGCGCAGCGGTTTGGGAGTTAACATCAAAATTACATTTCTCGGCCATATCGCAGAGATCTCACTGTGAAAAGGCTTAAATGGCTTTTTTGACCTAAGTTTGAGGATTGCGCTCAAATCAAATGTCCTAGAACCAAATTTCCACATGTAATTACTAGATTGTGATACAATACACTAATGGGTGAAGTTTGGTTGACTTCTGCGCAGCGGTTTGGGAGTTAACATCAAAATTACATTTCTCGGCCATATCGCATAGATCTCACTGTGAAAAGGCTTAAATGACTTTTTTAATTAAGTTTAATGATTGCGCTCAAACCAAATGTCCTAGAACGAAATTTTCAAATGTAACTACTAGAATGTGATACAATACACTATTGGGTGAAGTTTAGTTGACTTCTGCGCAGCGGTTTGGGAGTTAACATCAAAATTACATTTCTCGGCCATATCGCATAGATCTCACTGTGAAAAGGCTTAAATGGCTTTTTTTACCTAAGTTTAATGATTGCGCTCAAACCAAATGTCCTAGAACGAAATTTTCAAATGTAACTACTAGAATGTGATACAATACACTATTGGGTGAAGTTTGATTGACTTCTGCGCAGCGGTTTGGGAGTTAACATCAAAATTACATTTCTCGGCCATATCGCATAGATCTCACTGTGAAAAGGCTTAAATGGCTTTTTTGACCTAAGTTTGAGGATTGCGCTCAAATTAAATGTCCTAGAACCAAATTTCTACATGTAACTACTAGATTGTGATACAATACACTAATGGGTGAAGTTTGGTTGACTTCTGCGCAGCGGTTTGGGAGTTAACATCAAAATTACATTTCTCGGCCATATCGCATAGATCTCACTGTGAAAAGGCTTAAATGACTTTTTTAATTAAGTTTGATGATTGCGCTCAAACAAAATATCCTAGAACAAAATTTTCAAATGTAACTACTAGATTGTGATACAATACACTATTGGGTGAAGTTTGGTTGACTTCTGCGCAGCGGTTTGGGAGTTAACATCAAAATTACATTTCTCGGCCATATCGCATAGATCTCACTGTGAAAAGGCTTAAATGGCTTTTTTGACCTAAATTTGAGGATTGCGCTCAAATCAAATGTCCTAGAACCAAATTTCCACATGTAACTACTAGATTGTGATACAATACACTAATGGTTGAAGTTTGGTTGACTTCTGCGCAGCGGTTTGGGAGTGAACATCAAAATTACATTTCTCGGCCATATCGCATAGATCTCACTGTGAAAAGGCTTAAATGACTTTTTTTAATTAAGTTTGAAGATTGCGCTCAAATCAAATGTCCTATAACTAAATTTCCAAATGTAACTACTAGATTGTGATAAAATACACTATTGGGTGAAGTTTGGTTGACTTCTGCGCAGCGGTTTGGGAGTTAACATCAAAATTACATTTCTCGGCCATATCGCATAGATCTCACTGTGAAAAGGCTTAAATGACTTTTTTAATTAAGTTTGATGATTGCGTTCAAACAAAATGTCCTAGAACAAAATTTTCAAATGTAACTACTAGATTGTGATACAATACACTATTGGGTGAAGTTTGGTTAACTTCTGCGCAGCGGTTTGGGAGTTAACATCAAAATTACATTTCTCGGCCATATCGAATAGATCTCACTGTGAAAAGGCTTAAATGGCTTTTTTGACCTAAGTTTGAGGATTGCGCTCAAATCAAATGTCCAAGAACCAAATTTCCAAATGTAACTACTAGATTGTGATACAATACACTATTGGGTGAAGTTTGGTTGACTTCTGCGCAGCGGTTTGGGAGTTAACATCAAAATTACATTTCTCGGCCATATCGCATAGATCTCACTGTGAAAAGGCTTAAATGGCTTTTTTGACCTAAGTTTAATGATTGCGCTCAAACCAAATGTCCTAGAACGAAATTTTCAAATGTAACTACTAGAATGTGATACAATACACTATTGGGTGAAGTTTGATTGACTTCTGCGCAGCGGTTTGGGAGTTAACATCAAAATTACATTTCTCGGCCATATCGCATAGATCTCACTGTGAAAAGGCTTAAATGGCTTTTTTGACCTAAGTTTGAGGATTGCGCTCAAATTAAATGTCCTAGAACCAAATTTCTACATGTAACTACTAGATTGTGATACAATACACTAATGGGTGAAGTTTGGTTGACTTCTGCGCAGCGGTTTGGGAGTTAACATCAAAATTACATTTCTCGGCCATATCGCATAGATCTCACTGTGAAAAGGCTTAAATGACTTTTTTAATTAAGTTTGATGATTGCGCTCAAACAAAATATCCTAGAACAAAATTTTCAAATGTAACTACTAGATTGTGATACAATACACTATTGGGTGAAGTTTGGTTGACTTCTGCGCAGCGGTTTGGGAGTTAACATCAAAATTACATTTCTCGGCCATATCGCATAGATCTCACTGTGAAAAGGCTTAAATGACTTTTTTAATTAAGTTTAATGATTGCGCTCAAACCAAATGTCCTAGAACGAAATTTTCAAATGTAACTACTAGAATGTGATACAATACACTATTGGGTGAAGTTTAGTTGACTTCTGCGCAGCGGTTTGGGAGTTAACATCAAAATTACATTTCTCGGCCATATCGCATAGATCTCACTGTGAAAAGGCTTAAATGGCTTTTTTGACCTAAGTTTAATGATTGCGCTCAAACCAAATGTCCTAGAACGAAATTTTCAAATGTAACTACTAGAATGTGATACAATACACTATTGGGTGAAGTTTGATTGACTTCTGCGCAGCGGTTTGGGAGTTAACATCAAAATTACATTTCTCGGCCATATCGCATAGATCTCACTGTGAAAAGGCTTAAATGGCTTTTTTGACCTAAGTTTGAGGATTGCGCTCAAATCAAATGTCCTAGAACCTAATTTCCACATGTAACTACTAGATTGTGATACAATACACTAATGGGTGAAGTTTGGTTGACTTCTGCGCAGCGGTTTGGGAGTTAACATCAAAATTACATTTCTCGGCCATATCGCATAGATCTCACTGTGAAAAGGCTTAAATGACTTTTTTAATTAAGTTTGATGATTGCGCTCAAACAAAATGTCCTAGAACAAAATTTTCAAATGTAACTACTAGATTGTGATAAAATACACTATTGGGTGAAGTTTGGTTGACTTCTGCGCAGCGGTTTGGGAGTTAACATCAAAATTACATTTCTCGGCCATATCGCATAGATCTCACTGTGAAAAGGCTTAAATGGCTTTTTTGACCTAAGTTTGAGGATTGCGCTCAAATTAAATGTCCTAGAACCAAATTTCTACATGTAACTACTAGATTGTGATACAATACACTAATGGGTGAAGTTTGGTTGACTTCTGCGCAGCGGTTTGGGAGTTAACATCAAAATTACATTTCTCGGCCATATCGCATAGATCTCACTGTGAAAAGGCTTAAATGACTTTTTTAATTAAGTTTGATGATTGCGTTCAAACAAAATGTCCTAGAACAAAATTTTCAAATGTAACTACTAGATTGTGATACAATACACTATTGGGTGAAGTTTGGTTGACTTCTGCGCAGCGGTTTGGGAGTTAACATCAAAATTACATTTCTCGGCCATATCGCATAGATCTCACTGTGAAAAGGCTTAAATGGCTTTTTTGACCTAAGTTTGAGGATTGCGCTCAAATCAAATGTCCAAGAACCAAATTTCCAAATGTAACTACTAGATTGTGATACAATACACTATTGGGTGAAGTTTGGTTGACTTCTGCGCAGCGGTTTGGGAGTTAACATCAAAATTACATTTCTCGGCCATATCGCATAGATCTCACTGTGAAAAGGCTTAAATGACTTTTTTAATTAAGTTTGATGATTGCGTTCAAACAAAATGTCCTAGAACAAAATTTTCAAATGTAACTACTAGATTGTGATACAATACACTATTGGGTGAAGTTTGATTGACTTCTGCGCAGCGGTTTGGGAGTTAACATCAAAATTACATTTCTCGGCCATATCGCATAGATCTCACTGTGAAAAGGCTTAAATGGCTTTTTTGACCTAAGTTTAAAGATTGCGCTCAAACCAAATGTCCTAGAACGAAATTTTCAAATGTAACTACTAGAATGTGATACAATACACTATTGGGTGAAGTTTGGTTGACTTCTGCGCAGCGGTTTGGGAGTTAACATCAAAATTACATTTCTCGGCCATATCGCATAGATCTCACTGTGAAAAGGCTTAAATGGCTTTTTTGACCTAAGTTTGAGGATTGCGCTCAAATCAAATGTCCAATAACCAAATTTCCACATGTAACTACTAGATTGTGATACAATACACTAATGGGTGAAGTTTGGTTGACTTCTGCGCAGCGGTTTGGGAGTTAACATCAAAATTACATTTCTCGGCCATATCGCATAGATCTCACTGTGAAAAGGCTTAAATGACTTTTTTAATTAAGTTTGATGATTGCTTTCAAACAAAATGTCATAGAACAAAATTTTCAAATGTAACTACTAGATTGTGATACAATACACTATTGGGTGAAGTTTGGTTGACTTCTGCGCAGCGGTTTGGGAGTTAACATCAAAATTACATTTCTCGGCCATATCGCAGAGATCTCACTGTGAAAAGGCTTAAATGGCTTTTTTGACCTAAGTTTGAGGATTGCGCTCAAATCAAATGTCCTAAAACCAAATTTCCACATGTAATTACTAGATTGTGATACAATACACTAATGGGTGAAGTTTGGTTTACTTCTGCGCAGCGGTTTGGGAGTTAACATCAAAATTACATTTCTCGGCCATATCGCATAGATCTCACTGTGAAAAGGCTTAAATGACTTTTTTAATTAAGTTTAATGATTGCGCTCAAACCAAATGTCCTAGAACGAAATTTTCAAATGTAACTACTAGAATGTGATACAATACACTATTGGGTGAAGTTTAGTTGACTTCTGCGCAGCGGTTTGGGAGTTAACATCAAAATTACATTTCTCGGCCATTTCGCATAGATCTCACTGTGAAAAGGCTTAAATGGCTTTTTTGACCAAAGTTTAATGATTGCGCTCAAACCAAATGTCCTAGAACGAAATTTTCAAATGTAACTACTAGAATGTGATACAATACACTATTGGGTGAAGTTTGATTGACTTCTGCGCAGCGGTTTGGGAGTTAACATCAAAATTACATTTCTCGGCCATATCGCATAGATCTCACTGTGAAAAGGCTTAAATGGCTTTTTTGACCTAAGTTTGAGGATTGCGCTCAAATTAAATGTCCTAGAACCAAATTTCTACATGTAACTACTAGATTGTGATACAATACACTAATGGGTGAAGTTTGGTTGACTTCTGCGCAGCGGTTTGGGAGTTAACATCAAAATTACATTTCTCGGCCATATCGCATAGATCTCACTGTGAAAAGGCTTAAATGACTTTTTTAATTAAGTTTGATGATTGCGCTCAAACAAAATATCCTAGAACAAAATTTTCAAATGTAACTACTAGATTGTGATACAATACACTATTGGGTGAAGTTTGGTTGACTTCTGCGCAGCGGTTTGGGAGTTAACATCAAAATTACATTTCTCGGCCATATCGCATAGATCTCACTGTGAAAAGGCTTAAATGGCTTTTTTGACCTAAGTTTGAGGATTGCGCTCAAATCAAATGTCCTAGAACCAAATTTCTACATGTAACTACTAGATTGTGATACAATACACTAATGGGTGAAGTTTGGTTGACTTCTGCGCAGCGGTTTGGGAGTTAACATCAAAATTACATTTCTCGGCCATATCGCATAGATCTCACTGTGAAAAGGCTTAAATGGCTTTTTTGACCTAAGTTTGAGGATTGCGCTCAAATCAAATGTCCAATAACCAAATTTCCACATGTAACTACTAGATTGTGATACAATACACTAATGGGTGAAGTTTGGTTGACTTCTGCGCAGCGGTTTGGGAGTTAACATCAAAATTACATTTCTCGGCCATATCGCATAGATCTCACTGTGAAAAGGCTTAAATGACTTTTTTAATTAAGTTTGATGATTGCGTTCAAACAAAATGTCATAGAACAAAATTTTCAAATGTAACTACTAGATTGTGATACAATACACTATTGGGTGAAGTTTGGTTGACTTCTGCGCAGCGGTTTGGGAGTTAACATCAAAATTACATTTCTCGGCCATATCGCAGAGATCTCACTGTGAAAAGGCTTAAATGGCTTTTTTGACCTAAGTTTGAGGATTGCGCTCAAATCAAATGTCCTAGAACCAAATTTCCACATGTAATTACTAGATTGTGATACAATACACTAATGGGTGAAGTTTGGTTGACTTCTGCGCAGCGGTTTGGGAGTTAACATCAAAATTACATTTCTCGGCCATATCGCATAGATCTCACTGTGAAAAGGCTTAAATGACTTTTTTAATTAAGTTTAATGATTGCGCTCAAACCAAATGTCCTAGAACGAAATTTTCAAATGTAACTACTAGAATGTGATACAATACACTATTGGGTGAAGTTTAGTTGACTTCTGCGCAGCGGTTTGGGAGTTAACATCAAAATTACATTTCTCGGCCATATCGCATAGATCTCACTGTGAAAAGGCTTAAATGGCTTTTTTGACCTAAGTTTAATGATTGCGCTCAAACCAAATGTCCTAGAACAAAATTTTCAAATGTAACTACTAGAATGTGATACAATACACTATTGGGTGAAGTTTGATTGACTTCTGCGCAGCGGTTTGGGAGTTAACATCAAAATTACATTTCTCGGCCATATCGCATAGATCTCACTGTGAAAAGGCTTAAATGGCTTTTTTGACCTAAGTTTGAGGATTGCGCTCAAATTAAATGTCCTAGAACCAAATTTCTACATGTAACTACTAGATTGTGATACAATACACTAATGGGTGAAGTTTGGTTGACTTCTGCGCAGCGGTTTGGGGGTTAACATCAAAATTACATTTCTCGGCCATATCGCATAGATCTCACTGTGAAAAGGCTTAAATGACTTTTTTAATTAAGTTTGATGATTGCGCTCAAACAAAATATCCTAGAACAAAATTTTCAAATGTAACTACTAGATTGTGATACAATACACTATTGGGTGAAGTTTGGTTGACTTCTGCGCAGCGGTTTGGGAGTTAACATCAAAATTACATTTCTCGGCCATATCGCATAGATCTCACTGTGAAAAGGCTTAAATGGCTTTTTTGACCTAAGTTTGAGGATTGCGCTCAAATCAAATGTCCTAGAACCAAATTTCCACATGTAACTACTAGATTGTGATACAATACACTAATGGTTGAAGTTTGGTTGACTTCTGCGCAGCGGTTTGGGAGTGAACATCAAAATTACATTTCTCGGCCATATCGCATAGATCTCACTGTGAAAAGGCTTAAATGACTTTTTTTAATTAAGTTTGAAGATTGCGCTCAAATCAAATGTCCTATAACTAAATTTCCAAATGTAACTACTAGATTGTGATAAAATACACTATTGGGTGAAGTTTGGTTGACTTCTGCGCAGCGGTTTGGGAGTTAACATCAAAATTACATTTCTCGGCCATATCGCATAGATCTCACTGTGAAAAGGCTTAAATGACTTTTTTAATTAAGTTTGATGATTGCGTTCAAACAAAATGTCCTAGAACAAAATTTTCAAATGTAACTACTAGATTGTGATACAATACACTATTGGGTGAAGTTTGGTTAACTTCTGCGCAGCGGTTTGGGAGTTAACATCAAAATTACATTTCTCGGCCATATCGAATAGATCTCACTGTGAAAAGGCTTAAATGGCTTTTTTGACCTAAGTTTGAGGATTGCGCTCAAATCAAATGTCCAAGAACCAAATTTCCAAATGTAACTACTAGATTGTGATACAATACACTATTGGGTGAAGTTTGGTTGACTTCTGCGCAGCGGTTTGGGAGTTAACATCAAAATTACATTTCTCGGCCATATCGCATAGATCTCACTGTGAAAAGGCTTAAATGACTTTTTTAATTAAGTTTGATGATTGCGTTTAAACAAAATGTCCTAGAACAAAATTTTCAAATGTAACTACTAGATTGTGATACAATACACTATTGGGTGAAGTTTGGTTGACTTCTGCGCAGCGGTTTGGGAGTTAACATCAAAATTACATTTCTCGGCCATATCGCATAGATCTCACTGTGAAAAGGCTTAAATGGCTTTTTTGACCTAAGTTTAAAGATTGCGCTCAAACCAAATGTCCTAGAACGAAATTTTCAAATGTAACTACTAGAATGTGATACAATACACTATTGGGTGAAGTTTGGTTGACTTCTGCGCAGCGGTTTGGGAGTTAACATCAAAATTACATTTCTCGGCCATATCGCATAGATCTCACTGTGAAAAGGCTTAAATGGCTTTTTTGACCTAAGTTTGAGGATTGCGCTCAAATCAAATGTCCAATAACCAAATTTCCACATGTAACTACTAGATTGTGATACAATACACTAATGGGTGAAGTTTGGTTGACTTCTGCGCAGCGGTTTGGGAGTTAACATCAAAATTACATTTCTCGGCCATATCGCATAGATCTCACTGTGAAAAGGCTTAAATGACTTTTTTAATTAAGTTTGATGATTGCGTTCAAACAAAATGTCATAGAACAAAATTTTCAAATGTAACTACTAGATTGTGATACAATACACTATTGGGTGAAGTTTGGTTGACTTCTGCGCAGCGGTTTGGGAGTTAACATCAAAATTACATTTCTCGGCCATATCGCAGAGATCTCACTGTGAAAAGGCTTAAATGGCTTTTTTGACCTAAGTTTGAGGATTGCGCTCAAATCAAATGTCCAATAACCAAATTTCCACATGTAATTACTAGATTGTGATACAATACACTAATGGGTGAAGTTTGGTTTACTTCTGCGCAGCCGTTTGGGAGTTAACATCAAAATTACATTTCTCGGCCATATCGCATAGATCTCACTGTGAAAAGGCTTAAATGACTTTTTTAATTAAGTTTAATGATTGCGCTCAAACCAAATGTCCTAGAACGAAATTTTCAAATGTAACTACTAGAATGTGATACAATACACTATTGGGTGAAGTTTAGTTGACTTCTGCGCAGCGGTTTGGGAGTTAACATCAAAATTACATTTCTCGGCCATATAGCATAGATCTCACTGTGAAAAGGCTTAAATGGCTTTTTTGACCTAAGTTTAATGATTGCGCTCAAACCAAATGTCCTAGAACGAAATTTTCAAATGTAACTACTAGAATGTGATACAATACACTATTGGGTGAAGTTTGATTGACTTCTGCGCAGCGGTTTGGGAGTTAACATCAAAATTACATTTCTCGGCCATATCGCATAGATCTCACTGTGAAAAGGCTTAAATGGCTTTTTTGACCTAAGTTTGAGGATTGCGCTCAAATTAAATGTCCTAGAACCAAATTTCTACATGTAACTACTAGATTGTGATACAATACACTAATGGGTGAAGTTTGGTTGACTTCTGCGCAGCGGTTTGGGAGTTAACATCAAAATTACATTTCTCGGCCATATCGCATAGATCTCACTGTGAAAAGGCTTAAATGACTTTTTTAATTAAGTTTGATGATTGCGCTCAAACAAAATATCCTAGAACAAAATTTTCAAATGTAACTACTAGATTGTGATACAATACACTATTGGGTGAAGTTTGGTTGACTTCTGCGCAGCGGTTTGGGAGTTAACATCAAAATTACATTTCTCGGCCATATCGCATAGATCTCACTGTGAAAAGGCTTAAATGGCTTTTTTGACCTAAGTTTGAGGATTGCGCTCAAATCAAATGTCCTAGAACCAAATTTCCACATGTAACTACTAGATTGTGATACAATACACTAATGGTTGAAGTTTGGTTGACTTCTGCGCAGCGGTTTGGGAGTGAACATCAAAATTACATTTCTCGGCCATATCGCATAGATCTCACTGTGAAAAGGCTTAAATGACTTTTTTTAATTAAGTTTGAAGATTGCGCTCAAATCAAATGTCCTATAACTAAATTTCCAAATGTAACTACTAGATTGTGATAAAATACACTATTGGGTGAAGTTTGGTTGACTTCTGCGCAGCGGTTTGGGAGTCAACATCAAAATTACATTTCTCGGCCATATCGCATAGATCTCACTGTGAAAAGGCTTAAATGACTTTTTTAATTAAGTTTGATGATTGCGTTCAAACAAAATGTCCTAGAACAAAATTTTCAAATGTAACTACTAGATTGTGATACAATACACTATTGGGTGAAGTTTGGTTAACTTCTGCGCAGCGGTTTGGGAGTTAACATCAAAATTACATTTCTCGGCCATATCGCATAGATCTCACTGTGAAAAGGCTTAAATGGCTTTTTTGACCTAAGTTTAAAGATTGCACTCAAACCAAATGTCCTAGAACGAAATTTTCAAATGTAACTACTAGAATGTGATACAATACACTATTGGGTGAAGTTTGGTTGACTTCTGCGCAGCGGTTTGGGAGTTAACATCAAAATTACATTTCTCGGCCATATCGCATAGATCTCACTGTGAAAAGGCTTAAATGGCTTTTTTGACCTAAGTTTAATGATTGCGCTCAAATCAAATGTCCAAGAACCAAATTTCCAAATGTAACTACTAGATTGTGATACAATACACTATTGGGTGAAGTTTGGTTGACTTCTGCGCAGCGGTTTGGGAGTTAACATCAAAATTACATTTCTCGGCCATATCGCATAGATCTCACTGTGAAAAGGCTTAAATGACTTTTTTAATTAAGTTTGATGATTGCGTTTAAACAAAATGTCCTAGAACAAAATTTTCAAATGTAACTACTAGATTGTGATACAATACACTATTGGGTGAAGTTTGGTTGACTTCTGCGCAGCGGTTTGGGAGTTAACATCAAAATTACATTTCTCGGCCATATCGCATAGATCTCACTGTGAAAAGGCTTAAATGGCTTTTTTGACCTAAGTTTAAAGATTGCGCTCAAACCAAATGTCCTAGAACGAAATTTTCAAATGTAACTACTAGAATGTGATACAATACACTATTGGGTGAAGTTTGGTTGACTTCTGCGCAGCGGTTTGGGAGTTAACATCAAAATTACATTTCTCGGCCATATCGCATAGATCTCACTGTGAAAAGGCTTAAATGGCTTTTTTGACCTAAGTTTGAGGATTGCGCTCAAATCAAATGTCCAATAACCAAATTTCCACATGTAACTACTAGATTGTGATACAATACACTAATGGGTGAAGTTTGGTTGACTTCTGCGCAGCGGTTTGGGAGTTAACATCAAAATTACATTTCTCGGCCATATCGCATAGATCTCACTGTGAAAAGGCTTAAATGACTTTTTTAATTAAGTTTGATGATTGCGTTCAAACAAAATGTCATAGAACAAAATTTTCAAATGTAACTACTAGATTGTGATACAATACACTATTGGGTGAAGTTTGGTTGACTTCTGCGCAGCGGTTTGGGAGTTAACATCAAAATTACATTTCTCGGCCATATCGCAGAGATCTCACTGTGAAAAGGCTTAAATGGCTTTTTTGACCTAAGTTTGAGGATTGCGCTCAAATCAAATGTCCAATAACCAAATTTCCACATGTAATTACTAGATTGTGATACAATACACTAATGGGTGAAGTTTGGTTTACTTCTGCGCAGCCGTTTGGGAGTTAACATCAAAATTACATTTCTCGGCCATATCGCATAGATCTCACTGTGAAAAGGCTTAAATGACTTTTTTAATTAAGTTTAATGATTGCGCTCAAACCAAATGTCCTAGAACGAAATTTTCAAATGTAACTACTAGAATGTGATACAATACACTATTGGGTGAAGTTTAGTTGACTTCTGCGCAGCGGTTTGGGAGTTAACATCAAAATTACATTTCTCGGCCATATAGCATAGATCTCACTGTGAAAAGGCTTAAATGGCTTTTTTGACCTAAGTTTAATGATTGCGCTCAAACCAAATGTCCTAGAACGAAATTTTCAAATGTAACTACTAGAATGTGATACAATACACTATTGGGTGAAGTTTGATTGACTTCTGCGCAGCGGTTTGGGAGTTAACATCAAAATTACATTTCTCGGCCATATCGCATAGATCTCACTGTGAAAAGGCTTAAATGGCTTTTTTGACCTAAGTTTGAGGATTGCGCTCAAATTAAATGTCCTAGAACCAAATTTCTACATGTAACTACTAGATTGTGATACAATACACTAATGGGTGAAGTTTGGTTGACTTCTGCGCAGCGGTTTGGGAGTTAACATCAAAATTACATTTCTCGGCCATATCGCATAGATCTCACTGTGAAAAGGCTTAAATGACTTTTTTAATTAAGTTTGATGATTGCGCTCAAACAAAATATCCTAGAACAAAATTTTCAAATGTAACTACTAGATTGTGATACAATACACTATTGGGTGAAGTTTGGTTGACTTCTTCGCAGCGGTTTGGGAGTTAACATCAAAATTACATTTCTCGGCCATATCGCATAGATCTCACTGTGAAAAGGCTTAAATGGCTTTTTTGACCTAAGTTTGAGGATTGCGCTCAAATCAAATGTCCTAGAACCAAATTTCTACATGTAACTACTAGATTGTGATACAATACACTAATGGGTGAAGTTTGGTTGACTTCTGCGCAGCGGTTTGGGAGTTAACATCAAAATTACATTTCTCGGCCATATCGCATAGATCTCACTGTGAAAAGGCTTAAATGGCTTTTTTGACCTAAGTTTGAGGATTGCGCTCAAATCAAATGTCCAATAACCAAATTTCCACATGTAACTACTAGATTGTGATACAATACACTAATGGGTGAAGTTTGGTTGACTTCTGCGCAGCGGTTTGGGAGTTAACATCAAAATTACATTTCTCGGCCATATCGCATAGATCTCACTGTGAAAAGGCTTAAATGACTTTTTTAATTAAGTTTGATGATTGCGTTCAAACAAAATGTCATAGAACAAAATTTTCAAATGTAACTACTAGATTGTGATACAATACACTATTGGGTGAAGTTTGGTTGACTTCTGCGCAGCGGTTTGGGAGTTAACATCAAAATTACATTTCTCGGCCATATCGCAGAGATCTCACTGTGAAAAGGCTTAAATGGCTTTTTTGACCTAAGTTTGAGGATTGCGCTCAAATCAAATGTCCTAGAACCAAATTTCCACATGTAATTACTAGATTGTGATACAATACACTAATGGGTGAAGTTTGGTTGACTTCTGCGCAGCGGTTTGGGAGTTAACATCAAAATTACATTTCTCGGCCATATCGCATAGATCTCACTGTGAAAAGGCTTAAATGACTTTTTTAATTAAGTTTAATGATTGCGCTCAAACCAAATGTCCTAGAACGAAATTTTCAAATGTAACTACTAGAATGTGATACAATACACTATTGGGTGAAGTTTAGTTGACTTCTGCGCAGCGGTTTGGGAGTTAACATCAAAATTACATTTCTCGGCCATATCGCATAGATCTCACTGTGAAAAGGCTTAAATGGCTTTTTTGACCTAAGTTTAATGATTGCGCTCAAACCAAATGTCCTAGAACGAAATTTTCAAATGTAACTACTAGAATGTGATACAATACACTATTGGGTGAAGTTTGATTGACTTCTGCGCAGCGGTTTGGGAGTTAACATCAAAATTACATTTCTCGGCCATATCGCATAGATCTCACTGTGAAAAGGCTTAAATGGCTTTTTTGACCTAAGTTTGAGGATTGCGCTCAAATTAAATGTCCTAGAACCAAATTTCTACATGTAACTACTAGATTGTGATACAATACACTAATGGGTGAAGTTTGGTTGACTTCTGCGCAGCGGTTTGGGAGTTAACATCAAAATTACATTTCTCGGCCATATCGCATAGATCTCACTGTGAAAAGGCTTAAATGACTTTTTTAATTAAGTTTGATGATTGCGCTCAAACAAAATATCCTAGAACAAAATTTTCAAATGTAACTACTAGATTGTGATACAATACACTATTGGGTGAAGTTTGGTTGACTTCTGCGCAGCGGTTTGGGAGTTAACATCAAAATTACATTTCTCGGCCATATCGCATAGATCTCACTGTGAAAAGGCTTAAATGGCTTTTTTGACCTAAGTTTGAGGATTGCGCTCAAATCAAATGTCCTAGAACCAAATTTCCACATGTAACTACTAGATTGTGATACAATACACTAATGGTTGAAGTTTGGTTGACTTCTGCGCAGCGGTTTGGGAGTGAACATCAAAATTACATTTCTCGGCCATATCGCATAGATCTCACTGTGAAAAGGCTTAAATGACTTTTTTAATTAAGTTTGATGATTGCGTTCAAACAAAATGTCATAGAACAAAATTTTCAAATGTAACTACTAGAATGTGATACAATACACTATTGGGTGAAGTTTAGTTGACTTCTGCGCAGCGGTTTGGGAGTTAACATCAAAATTACATTTCTCGGCCATATCGCATAGATCTCACTGTGAAAAGGCTTAAATGGCTTTTTTGACCTAAGTTTAATGATTGCGCTCAAACCAAATGTCCTAGAACGAAATTTTCAAATGTAACTACTAGAATGTGATACAATACACTATTGGGTGAAGTTTGATTGACTTCTGCGCAGCGGTTTGGGAGTTAACATCAAAATTACATTTCTCGGCCATATCGCATAGATCTCACTGTGAAAAGGCTTAAATGGCTTTTTTGACCTAAGTTTGAGGATTGCGCTCAAATTAAATGTCCTAGAACCAAATTTCTACATGTAACTACTAGATTGTGATACAATACACTAATGGGTGAAGTTTGGTTGACTTCTGCGCAGCGGTTTGGGAGTTAACATCAAAATTACATTTCTCGGCCATATCGCATAGATCTCACTGTGAAAAGGCTTAAATGACTTTTTTAATTAAGTTTAATGATTGCGCTCAAACCAAATGTCCTAGAACGAAATTTTCAAATGTAACTACTAGAATGTGATACAATACACTATTGGGTGAAGTTTAGTTGACTTCTGCGCAGCGGTTTGGGAGTTAACATCAAAATTACATTTCTCGGCCATATCGCATAGATCTCACTGTGAAAAGGCTTAAATGGCTTTTTTGACCTAAGTTTAATGATTGCGCTCAAACCAAATGTCCTAGAACGAAATTTTCAAATGTAACTACTAGAATGTGATACAATACACTATTGGGTGAAGTTTGATTGACTTCTGCGCAGCGGTTTGGGAGTTAACATCAAAATTACATTTCTCGGCCATATCGCATAGATCTCACTGTGAAAAGGCTTAAATGGCTTTTTTGACCTAAGTTTGAGGATTGCGCTCAAATTAAATGTCCTAGAACCAAATTTCTACATGTAACTACTAGATTGTGATACAATACACTAATGGGTGAAGTTTGGTTGACTTCTGCGCAGCGGTTTGGGAGTTAACATCAAAATTACATTTCTCGGCCATATCGCATAGATCTCACTGTGAAAAGGCTTAAATGACTTTTTTAATTAAGTTTGATGATTGCGTTCAAACAAAATGTCCTAGAACAAAATTTTCAAATGTAACTACTAGATTGTGATACAATACACTATTGGGTGAAGTTTGGTTAACTTCTGCGCAGCGGTTTGGGAGTTAACATCAAAATTACATTTCTCGGCCATATCGCATAGATCTCACTGTGAAAAGGCTTAAATGGCTTTTTTGACCTAAGTTTAAAGATTGCACTCAAACCAAATGTCCTAGAACGAAATTTTCAAATGTAACTACTAGAATGTGATACAATACACTATTGGGTGAAGTTTGGTTGACTTCTGCGCAGCGGTTTGGGAGTTAACATCAAAATTACATTTCTCGGCCATATCGCATAGATCTCACTGTGAAAAGGCTTAAATGGCTTTTTTGACCTAAGTTTAATGATTGCGCTCAAATCAAATGTCCAAGAACCAAATTTCCAAATGTAACTACTAGATTGTGATACAATACACTATTGGGTGAAGTTTGGTTGACTTCTGCGCAGCGGTTTGGGAGTTAACATCAAAATTACATTTCTCGGCCATATCGCATAGATCTCACTGTGAAAAGGCTTAAATGACTTTTTTAATTAAGTTTGATGATTGCGTTTAAACAAAATGTCCTAGAACAAAATTTTCAAATGTAACTACTAGATTGTGATACAATACACTATTGGGTGAAGTTTGGTTGACTTCTGCGCAGCGGTTTGGGAGTTAACATCAAAATTACATTTCTCGGCCATATCGCATAGATCTCACTGTGAAAAGGCTTAAATGGCTTTTTTGACCTAAGTTTAAAGATTGCGCTCAAACCAAATGTCCTAGAACGAAATTTTCAAATGTAACTACTAGAATGTGATACAATACACTATTGGGTGAAGTTTGGTTGACTTCTGCGCAGCGGTTTGGGAGTTAACATCAAAATTACATTTCTCGGCCATATCGCATAGATCTCACTGTGAAAAGGCTTAAATGGCTTTTTTGACCTAAGTTTGAGGATTGCGCTCAAATCAAATGTCCAATAACCAAATTTCCACATGTAACTACTAGATTGTGATACAATACACTAATGGGTGAAGTTTGGTTGACTTCTGCGCAGCGGTTTGGGAGTTAACATCAAAATTACATTTCTCGGCCATATCGCATAGATCTCACTGTGAAAAGGCTTAAATGACTTTTTTAATTAAGTTTGATGATTGCGTTCAAACAAAATGTCATAGAACAAAATTTTCAAATGTAACTACTAGATTGTGATACAATACACTATTGGGTGAAGTTTGGTTGACTTCTGCGCAGCGGTTTGGGAGTTAACATCAAAATTACATTTCTCGGCCATATCGCAGAGATCTCACTGTGAAAAGGCTTAAATGGCTTTTTTGACCTAAGTTTGAGGATTGCGCTCAAATCAAATGTCCAATAACCAAATTTCCACATGTAATTACTAGATTGTGATACAATACACTAATGGGTGAAGTTTGGTTTACTTCTGCGCAGCCGTTTGGGAGTTAACATCAAAATTACATTTCTCGGCCATATCGCATAGATCTCACTGTGAAAAGGCTTAAATGACTTTTTTAATTAAGTTTAATGATTGCGCTCAAACCAAATGTCCTAGAACGAAATTTTCAAATGTAACTACTAGAATGTGATACAATACACTATTGGGTGAAGTTTAGTTGACTTCTGCGCAGCGGTTTGGGAGTTAACATCAAAATTACATTTCTCGGCCATATAGCATAGATCTCACTGTGAAAAGGCTTAAATGGCTTTTTTGACCTAAGTTTAATGATTGCGCTCAAACCAAATGTCCTAGAACGAAATTTTCAAATGTAACTACTAGAATGTGATACAATACACTATTGGGTGAAGTTTGATTGACTTCTGCGCAGCGGTTTGGGAGTTAACATCAAAATTACATTTCTCGGCCATATCGCATAGATCTCACTGTGAAAAGGCTTAAATGGCTTTTTTGACCTAAGTTTGAGGATTGCGCTCAAATTAAATGTCCTAGAACCAAATTTCTACATGTAACTACTAGATTGTGATACAATACACTAATGGGTGAAGTTTGGTTGACTTCTGCGCAGCGGTTTGGGAGTTAACATCAAAATTACATTTCTCGGCCATATCGCATAGATCTCACTGTGAAAAGGCTTAAATGACTTTTTTAATTAAGTTTGATGATTGCGCTCAAACAAAATATCCTAGAACAAAATTTTCAAATGTAACTACTAGATTGTGATACAATACACTATTGGGTGAAGTTTGGTTGACTTCTTCGCAGCGGTTTGGGAGTTAACATCAAAATTACATTTCTCGGCCATATCGCATAGATCTCACTGTGAAAAGGCTTAAATGGCTTTTTTGACCTAAGTTTGAGGATTGCGCTCAAATCAAATGTCCTAGAACCAAATTTCTACATGTAACTACTAGATTGTGATACAATACACTAATGGGTGAAGTTTGGTTGACTTCTGCGCAGCGGTTTGGGAGTTAACATCAAAATTACATTTCTCGGCCATATCGCATAGATCTCACTGTGAAAAGGCTTAAATGGCTTTTTTGACCTAAGTTTGAGGATTGCGCTCAAATCAAATGTCCAATAACCAAATTTCCACATGTAACTACTAGATTGTGATACAATACACTAATGGGTGAAGTTTGGTTGACTTCTGCGCAGCGGTTTGGGAGTTAACATCAAAATTACATTTCTCGGCCATATCGCATAGATCTCACTGTGAAAAGGCTTAAATGACTTTTTTAATTAAGTTTGATGATTGCGTTCAAACAAAATGTCATAGAACAAAATTTTCAAATGTAACTACTAGATTGTGATACAATACACTATTGGGTGAAGTTTGGTTGACTTCTGCGCAGCGGTTTGGGAGTTAACATCAAAATTACATTTCTCGGCCATATCGCAGAGATCTCACTGTGAAAAGGCTTAAATGGCTTTTTTGACCTAAGTTTGAGGATTGCGCTCAAATCAAATGTCCTAGAACCAAATTTCCACATGTAATTACTAGATTGTGATACAATACACTAATGGGTGAAGTTTGGTTGACTTCTGCGCAGCGGTTTGGGAGTTAACATCAAAATTACATTTCTCGGCCATATCGCATAGATCTCACTGTGAAAAGGCTTAAATGACTTTTTTAATTAAGTTTAATGATTGCGCTCAAACCAAATGTCCTAGAACGAAATTTTCAAATGTAACTACTAGAATGTGATACAATACACTATTGGGTGAAGTTTAGTTGACTTCTGCGCAGCGGTTTGGGAGTTAACATCAAAATTACATTTCTCGGCCATATCGCATAGATCTCACTGTGAAAAGGCTTAAATGGCTTTTTTGACCTAAGTTTAATGATTGCGCTCAAACCAAATGTCCTAGAACGAAATTTTCAAATGTAACTACTAGAATGTGATACAATACACTATTGGGTGAAGTTTGATTGACTTCTGCGCAGCGGTTTGGGAGTTAACATCAAAATTACATTTCTCGGCCATATCGCATAGATCTCACTGTGAAAAGGCTTAAATGGCTTTTTTGACCTAAGTTTGAGGATTGCGCTCAAATTAAATGTCCTAGAACCAAATTTCTACATGTAACTACTAGATTGTGATACAATACACTAATGGGTGAAGTTTGGTTGACTTCTGCGCAGCGGTTTGGGAGTTAACATCAAAATTACATTTCTCGGCCATATCGCATAGATCTCACTGTGAAAAGGCTTAAATGACTTTTTTAATTAAGTTTGATGATTGCGCTCAAACAAAATATCCTAGAACAAAATTTTCAAATGTAACTACTAGATTGTGATACAATACACTATTGGGTGAAGTTTGGTTGACTTCTGCGCAGCGGTTTGGGAGTTAACATCAAAATTACATTTCTCGGCCATATCGCATAGATCTCACTGTGAAAAGGCTTAAATGGCTTTTTTGACCTAAGTTTGAGGATTGCGCTCAAATCAAATGTCCTAGAACCAAATTTCCACATGTAACTACTAGATTGTGATACAATACACTAATGGTTGAAGTTTGGTTGACTTCTGCGCAGCGGTTTGGGAGTGAACATCAAAATTACATTTCTCGGCCATATCGCATAGATCTCACTGTGAAAAGGCTTAAATGACTTTTTTAATTAAGTTTGATGATTGCGTTCAAACAAAATGTCATAGAACAAAATTTTCAAATGTAACTACTAGAATGTGATACAATACACTATTGGGTGAAGTTTAGTTGACTTCTGCGCAGCGGTTTGGGAGTTAACATCAAAATTACATTTCTCGGCCATATCGCATAGATCTCACTGTGAAAAGGCTTAAATGGCTTTTTTGACCTAAGTTTAATGATTGCGCTCAAACCAAATGTCCTAGAACGAAATTTTCAAATGTAACTACTAGAATGTGATACAATACACTATTGGGTGAAGTTTGATTGACTTCTGCGCAGCGGTTTGGGAGTTAACATCAAAATTACATTTCTCGGCCATATCGCATAGATCTCACTGTGAAAAGGCTTAAATGGCTTTTTTGACCTAAGTTTGAGGATTGCGCTCAAATTAAATGTCCTAGAACCAAATTTCTACATGTAACTACTAGATTGTGATACAATACACTAATGGGTGAAGTTTGGTTGACTTCTGCGCAGCGGTTTGGGAGTTAACATCAAAATTACATTTCTCGGCCATATCGCATAGATCTCACTGTGAAAAGGCTTAAATGACTTTTTTAATTAAGTTTAATGATTGCGCTCAAACCAAATGTCCTAGAACGAAATTTTCAAATGTAACTACTAGAATGTGATACAATACACTATTGGGTGAAGTTTAGTTGACTTCTGCGCAGCGGTTTGGGAGTTAACATCAAAATTACATTTCTCGGCCATATCGCATAGATCTCACTGTGAAAAGGCTTAAATGGCTTTTTTGACCTAAGTTTAATGATTGCGCTCAAACCAAATGTCCTAGAACGAAATTTTCAAATGTAACTACTAGAATGTGATACAATACACTATTGGGTGAAGTTTGATTGACTTCTGCGCAGCGGTTTGGGAGTTAACATCAAAATTACATTTCTCGGCCATATCGCATAGATCTCACTGTGAAAAGGCTTAAATGGCTTTTTTGACCTAAGTTTGAGGATTGCGCTCAAATTAAATGTCCTAGAACCAAATTTCTACATGTAACTACTAGATTGTGATACAATACACTAATGGGTGAAGTTTGGTTGACTTCTGCGCAGCGGTTTGGGAGTTAACATCAAAATTACATTTCTCGGCCATATCGCATAGATCTCACTGTGAAAAGGCTTAAATGACTTTTTTAATTAAGTTTGATGATTGCGCTCAAACAAAATATCCTAGAACAAAATTTTCAAATGTAACTACTAGATTGTGATACAATACACTATTGGGTGAAGTTTGGTTGACTTCTGCGCAGCGGTTTGGGAGTTAACATCAAAATTACATTTCTCGGCCATATCGCATAGATCTCACTGTGAAAAGGCTTAAATGGCTTTTTTGACCTAAGTTTGAGGATTGCGCTCAAATCAAATGTCCTAGAACCAAATTTCCACATGTAACTACTAGATTGTGATACAATACACTAATGGTTGAAGTTTGGTTGACTTCTGCGCAGCGGTTTGGGAGTGAACATCAAAATTACATTTCTCGGCCATATCGCATAGATCTCACTGTGAAAAGGCTTAAATGACTTTTTTTAATTAAGTTTGAAGATTGCGCTCAAATCAAATGTCCTATAACTAAATTTCCAAATGTAACTACTAGATTGTGATAAAATACACTATTGGGTGAAGTTTGGTTGACTTCTGCGCAGCGGTTTGGGAGTTAACATCAAAATTACATTTCTCGGCCATATCGCATAGATCTCACTGTGAAAAGGCTTAAATGACTTTTTTAATTAAGTTTGATGATTGCGTTCAAACAAAATGTCCTAGAACAAAATTTTCAAATGTAACTACTAGATTGTGATACAATACACTATTGGGTGAAGTTTGGTTAACTTCTGCGCAGCGGTTTGGGAGTTAACATCAAAATTACATTTCTCGGCCATATCGAATAGATCTCACTGTGAAAAGGCTTAAATGGCTTTTTTGACCTAAGTTTGAGGATTGCGCTCAAATCAAATGTCCAAGAACCAAATTTCCAAATGTAACTACTAGATTGTGATACAATACACTATTGGGTGAAGTTTGGTTGACTTCTGCGCAGCGGTTTGGGAGTTAACATCAAAATTACATTTCTCGGCCATATCGCATAGATCTCACTGTGAAAAGGCTTAAATGACTTTTTTAATTAAGTTTGATGATTGCGTTTAAACAAAATGTCCTAGAACAAAATTTTCAAATGTAACTACTAGATTGTGATACAATACACTATTGGGTGAAGTTTGGTTGACTTCTGCGCAGCGGTTTGGGAGTTAACATCAAAATTACATTTCTCGGCCATATCGCATAGATCTCACTGTGAAAAGGCTTAAATGGCTTTTTTGACCTAAGTTTAAAGATTGCGCTCAAACCAAATGTCCTAGAACGAAATTTTCAAATGTAACTACTAGAATGTGATACAATACACTATTGGGTGAAGTTTGGTTGACTTCTGCGCAGCGGTTTGGGAGTTAACATCAAAATTACATTTCTCGGCCATATCGCATAGATCTCACTGTGAAAAGGCTTAAATGGCTTTTTTGACCTAAGTTTGAGGATTGCGCTCAAATCAAATGTCCAATAACCAAATTTCCACATGTAACTACTAGATTGTGATACAATACACTAATGGGTGAAGTTTGGTTGACTTCTGCGCAGCGGTTTGGGAGTTAACATCAAAATTACATTTCTCGGCCATATCGCATAGATCTCACTGTGAAAAGGCTTAAATGACTTTTTTAATTAAGTTTGATGATTGCGTTCAAACAAAATGTCATAGAACAAAATTTTCAAATGTAACTACTAGATTGTGATACAATACACTATTGGGTGAAGTTTGGTTGACTTCTGCGCAGCGGTTTGGGAGTTAACATCAAAATTACATTTCTCGGCCATATCGCATAGATCTCACTGTGAAAAGGCTTAAATGACTTTTTTAATTAAGTTTAATGATTGCGCTCAAACCAAATGTCCTAGAACGAAATTTTCAAATGTAACTACTAGAATGTGATACAATACACTATTGGGTGAAGTTTGATTGACTTCTGCGCAGCGGTTTGGGAGTTAACATCAAAATTACATTTCTCGGCCATATCGCATAGATCTCACTGTGAAAAGGCTTAAATGGCTTTTTTGACCTAAGTTTGAGGATTGCGCTCAAATTAAATGTCCTAGAACCAAATTTCTACATGTAACTACTAGATTGTGATACAATACACTAATGGGTGAAGTTTGGTTGACTTCTGCGCAGCGGTTTGGGAGTTAACATCAAAATTACATTTCTCGGCCATATCGCATAGATCTCACTGTGAAAAGGCTTAAATGACTTTTTTAATTAAGTTTGATGATTGCGCTCAAACAAAATATCCTAGAACAAAATTTTCAAATGTAACTACTAGATTGTGATACAATACACTATTGGGTGAAGTTTGGTTGACTTCTGCGCAGCGGTTTGGGAGTTAACATCAAAATTACATTTCTCGGCCATATCGCATAGATCTCACTGTGAAAAGGCTTAAATGGCTTTTTTGACCTAAGTTTGAGGATTGCGCTCAAATCAAATGTCCTAGAACCAAATTTCCACATGTAACTACTAGATTGTGATACAATACACTAATGGTTGAAGTTTGGTTGACTTCTGCGCAGCGGTTTGGGAGTGAACATCAAAATTACATTTCTCGGCCATATCGCATAGATCTCACTGTGAAAAGGCTTAAATGACTTTTTTAATTAAGTTTGATGATTGCGTTCAAACAAAATGTCATAGAACAAAATTTTCAAATGTAACTACTAGAATGTGATACAATACACTATTGGGTGAAGTTTAGTTGACTTCTGCGCAGCGGTTTGGGAGTTAACATCAAAATTACATTTCTCGGCCATATCGCATAGATCTCACTGTGAAAAGGCTTAAATGGCTTTTTTGACCTAAGTTTAATGATTGCGCTCAAACCAAATGTCCTAGAACGAAATTTTCAAATGTAACTACTAGAATGTGATACAATACACTATTGGGTGAAGTTTGATTGACTTCTGCGCAGCGGTTTGGGAGTTAACATCAAAATTACATTTCTCGGCCATATCGCATAGATCTCACTGTGAAAAGGCTTAAATGGCTTTTTTGACCTAAGTTTGAGGATTGCGCTCAAATTAAATGTCCTAGAACCAAATTTCTACATGTAACTACTAGATTGTGATACAATACACTAATGGGTGAAGTTTGGTTGACTTCTGCGCAGCGGTTTGGGAGTTAACATCAAAATTACATTTCTCGGCCATATCGCATAGATCTCACTGTGAAAAGGCTTAAATGACTTTTTTAATTAAGTTTGATGATTGCGCTCAAACAAAATATCCTAGAACAAAATTTTCAAATGTAACTACTAGATTGTGATACAATACACTAATGGGTGAAGTTTGGTTGACTTCTGCGCAGCGGTTTGGGAGTTAACATCAAAATTACATTTCTCGGCCATATCGCATAGATCTCACTGTGAAAAGGCTTAAATGACTTTTTTAATTAAGTTTAATGATTGCGCTCAAACCAAATGTCCTAGAACGAAATTTTCAAATGTAACTACTAGAATGTGATACAATACACTATTGGGTGAAGTTTAGTTGACTTCTGCGCAGCGGTTTGGGAGTTAACATCAAAATTACATTTCTCGGCCATATCGCATAGATCTCACTGTGAAAAGGCTTAAATGGCTTTTTTGACCTAAGTTTAATGATTGCGCTCAAACCAAATGTCCTAGAACGAAATTTTCAAATGTAACTACTAGAATGTGATACAATACACTATTGGGTGAAGTTTGATTGACTTCTGCGCAGCGGTTTGGGAGTTAACATCAAAATTACATTTCTCGGCCATATCGCATAGATCTCACTGTGAAAAGGCTTAAATGGCTTTTTTGACCTAAGTTTGAGGATTGCGCTCAAATTAAATGTCCTAGAACCAAATTTCTACATGTAACTACTAGATTGTGATACAATACACTAATGGGTGAAGTTTGGTTGACTTCTGCGCAGCGGTTTGGGAGTTAACATCAAAATTACATTTCTCGGCCATATCGCATAGATCTCACTGTGAAAAGGCTTAAATGACTTTTTTAATTAAGTTTGATGATTGCGCTCAAACAAAATATCCTAGAACAAAATTTTCAAATGTAACTACTAGATTGTGATACAATACACTATTGGGTGAAGTTTGGTTGACTTCTGCGCAGCGGTTTGGGAGTTAACATCAAAATTACATTTCTCGGCCATATCGCATAGATCTCACTGTGAAAAGGCTTAAATGGCTTTTTTGACCTAAGTTTGAGGATTGCGCTCAAATCAAATGTCCTAGAACCAAATTTCCACATGTAACTACTAGATTGTGATACAATACACTAATGGTTGAAGTTTGGTTGACTTCTGCGCAGCGGTTTGGGAGTGAACATCAAAATTACATTTCTCGGCCATATCGCATAGATCTCACTGTGAAAAGGCTTAAATGACTTTTTTAATTAAGTTTGATGATTGCGTTCAAACAAAATGTCATAGAACAAAATTTTCAAATGTAACTACTAGATTGTGATACAATACACTATTGGGTGAAGTTTGGTTGACTTCTGCGCAGCGGTTTGGGAGTTAACATCCAAATTACATTTCTCGGCCATATCGCAGAGATCTCACTGTGAAAAGGCTTAAATGGCTTTTTTGACCTAAGTTTGAGGATTGCGCTCAAATCAAATGTCCTAGAACCAAATTTCCACATGTAATTACTAGATTGTGATACAATACACTAATGGGTGAAGTTTGGTTTACTTCTGCGCAGCGGTTTGGGAGTTAACATCAAAATTACATTTCTCGGCCATATCGCATAGATCTCACTGTGAAAAGGCTTAAATGACTTTTTTAATTAAGTTTAATGATTGCGCTCAAACCAAATGTCCTAGAACGAAATTTTCAAATGTAACTACTAGAATGTGATACAATACACTATTGGGTGAAGTTTAGTTGACTTCTGCGCAGCGGTTTGGGAGTTAACATCAAAATTACATTTCTCGGCCATATAGCATAGATCTCACTGTGAAAAGGCTTAAATGGCTTTTTTGACCTAAGTTTAATGATTGCGCTCAAACCAAATGTCCTAGAACGAAATTTTCAAATGTAACTACTAGAATGTGATACAATACACTATTGGGTGAAGTTTGGTTGACTTCTGCGCAGCGGTTTGGGAGTTAACATCAAAATTACATTTCTCGGCCATATCGCATAGATCTCACTGTGAAAAGGCTTAAATGACTTTTTTAATTAAGTTTGATGATTGCGCTCAAACAAAATATCCTAGAACAAAATTTTCAAATGTAACTACTAGATTGTGATACAATACACTATTGGGTGAAGTTTGGTTGACTTCTGCGCAGCGGTTTGGGAGTTAACATCAAAATTACATTTCTCGGCCATATCGCATAGATCTCACTGTGAAAAGGCTTAAATGGCTTTTTTGACCTAAGTTTGAGGATTGCGCTCAAATCAAATGTCCTAGAACCAAATTTCTACATGTAACTACTAGATTGTGATACAATACACTAATGGGTGAAGTTTGGTTGACTTCTGCGCAGCGGTTTGGGAGTTAACATCAAAATTACATTTCTCGGCCATATCGCATAGATCTCACTGTGAAAAGGCTTAAATGGCTTTTTTGACCTAAGTTTGAGGATTGCGCTCAAATCAAATGTCCAATAACCAAATTTCCACATGTAACTACTAGATTGTGATACAATACACTAATGGGTGAAGTTTGGTTGACTTCTGCGCAGCGGTTTGGGAGTTAACATCAAAATTACATTTCTCGGCCATATCGCATAGATCTCACTGTGAAAAGGCTTAAATGACTTTTTTAATTAAGTTTGATGATTGCGTTCAAACAAAATGTCATAGAACAAAATTTTCAAATGTAACTACTAGATTGTGATACAATACACTATTGGGTGAAGTTTGGTTGACTTCTGCGCAGCGGTTTGGGAGTTAACATCAAAATTACATTTCTCGGCCATATCGCAGAGATCTCACTGTGAAAAGGCTTAAATGGCTTTTTTGACCTAAGTTTGAGGATTGCGCTCAAATCAAATGTCCTAGAACCAAATTTCCACATGTAATTACTAGATTGTGATACAATACACTAATGGGTGAAGTTTGGTTGACTTCTGCGCAGCGGTTTGGGAGTTAACATCAAAATTACATTTCTCGGCCATATCGCATAGATCTCACTGTGAAAAGGCTTAAATGACTTTTTTAATTAAGTTTAATGATTGCGCTCAAACCAAATGTCCTAGAACGAAATTTTCAAATGTAACTACTAGAATGTGATACAATACACTATTGGGTGAAGTTTAGTTGACTTCTGCGCAGCGGTTTGGGAGTTAACATCAAAATTACATTTCTCGGCCATATCGCATAGATCTCACTGTGAAAAGGCTTAAATGGCTTTTTTGACCTAAGTTTAATGATTGCGCTCAAACCAAATGTCCTAGAACGAAATTTTCAAATGTAACTACTAGAATGTGATACAATACACTATTGGGTGAAGTTTGATTGACTTCTGCGCAGCGGTTTGGGAGTTAACATCAAAATTACATTTCTCGGCCATATCGCATAGATCTCACTGTGAAAAGGCTTAAATGGCTTTTTTGACCTAAGTTTGAGGATTGCGCTCAAATTAAATGTCCTAGAACCAAATTTCTACATGTAACTACTAGATTGTGATACAATACACTAATGGGTGAAGTTTGGTTGACTTCTGCGCAGCGGTTTGGGAGTTAACATCAAAATTACATTTCTCGGCCATATCGCATAGATCTCACTGTGAAAAGGCTTAAATGACTTTTTTAATTAAGTTTGATGATTGCGCTCAAACAAAATATCCTAGAACAAAATTTTCAAATGTAACTACTAGATTGTGATACAATACACTATTGGGTGAAGTTTGGTTGACTTCTGCGCAGCGGTTTGGGAGTTAACATCAAAATTACATTTCTCGGCCATATCGCATAGATCTCACTGTGAAAAGGCTTAAATGGGTTTTTTGACCTAAGTTTGAGGATTGCGCTCAAATCAAATGTCCAATAACCAAATTTCCACATGTAACTACTAGATTGTGATACAATACACTAATGGGTGAAGTTTGGTTGACTTCTGCGCAGCGGTTTGGGAGTTAACATCAAAATTACATTTCTCGGCCATATCGCATAGATCTCACTGTGAAAAGGCTTAAATGACTTTTTTAATTAAGTTTGATGATTGCGTTCAAACAAAATGTCATAGAACAAAATTTTCAAATGTAACTACTAGATTGTGATACAATACACTATTGGGTGAAGTTTGGTTGACTTCTGCGCAGCGGTTTGGGAGTTAACATCAAAATTACATTTCTCGGCCATATCGCAGAGATCTCACTGTGAAAAGGCTTAAATGGCTTTTTTGACCTAAGTTTAATGATTGCGCTCAAACCAAATGTCCTAGAACGAAATTTTCAAATGTAACTACTAGAATGTGATACAATACACTATTGGGTGAAGTTTGATTGACTTCTGCGCAGCGGTTTGGGAGTTAACATCAAAATTACATTTCTCGGCCATATCGCATAGATCTCACTGTGAAAAGGCTTAAATGGCTTTTTTGACCTAAGTTTGAGGATTGCGCTCAAATTAAATGTCCTAGAACCAAATTTCTACATGTAACTACTAGATTGTGATACAATACACTAATGGGTGAAGTTTGGTTGACTTCTGCGCAGCGGTTTGGGAGTTAACATCAAAATTACATTTCTCGGCCATATCGCATAGATCTCACTGTGAAAAGGCTTAAATGACTTTTTTAATTAAGTTTGATGATTGCGCTCAAACAAAATATCCTAGAACAAAATTTTCAAATGTAACTACTAGATTGTGATACAATACACTATTGGGTGAAGTTTGGTTGACTTCTGCGCAGCGGTTTGGGAGTTAACATCAAAATTACATTTCTCGGCCATATCGCATAGATCTCACTGTGAAAAGGCTTAAATGGCTTTTGTGACCTAAGTTTGAGGATTGCGCTCAAATTAAATGTCCTAGAACCAAATTTCTACATGTAACTACTAGATTGTGATACAATACACTAATGGGTGAAGTTTGGTTGACTTCTGCGCAGCGGTTTGGGAGTTAACATCAAAATTACATTTCTCGGCCATATCGCATAGATCTCACTGTGAAAAGGCTTAAATGACTTTTTTAATTAAGTTTGATGATTGCGCTCAAACAAAATATCCTAGAACAAAATTTTCAAATGTAACTACTAGATTGTGATACAATACACTATTGGGTGAAGTTTGGTTGACTTCTGCGCAGCGGTTTGGGAGTTAACATCAAAATTACATTTCTCGGCCATATCGCATAGATCTCACTGTGAAAAGGCTTAAATGGCTTTTTTGACCTAAGTTTGAGGATTGCGCTCAAATCAAATGTCCTAGAACCAAATTTCTACATGTAACTACTAGATTGTGATACAATACACTAATGGGTGAAGTTTGGTTGACTTCTGCGCAGCGGTTTGGG
Source organism: Corythoichthys intestinalis (assembly GCF_030265065.1). Classification (NCBI taxonomy): domain Eukaryota; kingdom Metazoa; phylum Chordata; class Actinopteri; order Syngnathiformes; family Syngnathidae; genus Corythoichthys; species Corythoichthys intestinalis. The sequence goes on along the minus strand of NW_026651601.1, from coordinate 417,561 downwards.
AGTTAACATCAAAATTACATTTCTCGGCCATATCGCATAGATCTCACTGTGAAAAGGCTTAAATGACTTTTTTAATTAAGTTTAATGATTGCGCTCAAACCAAATGTCCTAGAACGAAATTTTCAAATGTAACTACTAGAATGTGATACAATACACTATTGGGTGAAGTTTAGTTGACTTCTGCGCAGCGGTTTGGGAGTTAACATCAAAATTACATTTCTCGGCCATATCGCATAGATCTCACTGTGAAAAGGCTTAAATGGCTTTTTTGACCTAAGTTTAATGATTGCGCTCAAACCAAATGTCCTAGAACGAAATTTTCAAATGTAACTACTAGAATGTGATACAATACACTATTGGGTGAAGTTTGATTGACTTCTGCGCAGCGGTTTGGGAGTTAACATCAAAATTACATTTCTCGGCCATATCGCATAGATCTCACTGTGAAAAGGCTTAAATGGCTTTTTTGACCTAAGTTTGAGGATTGCGCTCAAATTAAATGTCCTAGAACCAAATTTCTACATGTAACTACTAGATTGTGATACAATACACTAATGGGTGAAGTTTGGTTGACTTCTGCGCAGCGGTTTGGGAGTTAACATCAAAATTACATTTCTCGGCCATATCGCATAGATCTCACTGTGAAAAGGCTTAAATGACTTTTTTAATTAAGTTTGATGATTGCGCTCAAACAAAATATCCTAGAACAAAATTTTCAAATGTAACTACTAGATTGTGATACAATACACTATTGGGTGAAGTTTGGTTGACTTCTGCGCAGCGGTTTGGGAGTTAACATCAAAATTACATTTCTCGGCCATATCGCATAGATCTCACTGTGAAAAGGCTTAAATGGCTTTTTTGACCTAAGTTTGAGGATTGCGCTCAAATCAAATGTCCTAGAACCAAATTTCCACATGTAATTACTAGATTGTGATACAATACACTAATGGGTGAAGTTTGGTTTACTTCTGCGCAGCGGTTTGGGAGTTAACATCAAAATTACATTTCTCGGCCATATCGCATAGATCTCACTGTGAAAAGGCTTAAATGACTTTTTTAATTAAGTTTAATGATTGCGCTCAAACCAAATGTCCTAGAACGAAATTTTCAAATGTAACTACTAGAATGTGATACAATACACTATTGGGTGAAGTTTAGTTGACTTCTGCGCAGCGGTTTGGGAGTTAACATCAAAATTACATTTCTCGGCCATATAGCATAGATCTCACTGTGAAAAGGCTTAAATGGCTTTTTTGACCTAAGTTTAATGATTGCGCTCAAACCAAATGTCCTAGAACGAAATTTTCAAATGTAACTACTAGAATGTGATACAATACACTATTGGGTGAAGTTTGGTTGACTTCTGCGCAGCGGTTTGGGAGTTAACATCAAAATTACATTTCTCGGCCATATCGCATAGATCTCACTGTGAAAAGGCTTAAATGACTTTTTTAATTAAGTTTGATGATTGCGCTCAAACAAAATATCCTAGAACAAAATTTTTAAATGTAACTACTAGATTGTGATACAATACACTATTGGGTGAAGTTTGGTTGACTTCTGCGCAGCGGTTTGGGAGTTAACATCAAAATTACATTTCTCGGCCATATCGCATAGATCTCACTGTGAAAAGGCTTAAATGGCTTTTTTGACCTAAGTTTGAGGATTGCGCTCAAATCAAATGTCCTAGAACCAAATTTCTACATGTAACTACTAGATTGTGATACAATACACTAATGGGTGAAGTTTGGTTGACTTCTGCGCAGCGGTTTGGGAGTTAACATCAAAATTACATTTCTCGGCCATATCGCATAGATCTCACTGTGAAAAGTCTTAAATGGCTTTTTTGACCTAAGTTTGAGGATTGCGCTCAAATCAAATGTCCAATAACCAAATTTCCACATGTAACTACTAGATTGTGATACAATACACTAATGGGTGAAGTTTGGTTGACTTCTGCGCAGCGGTTTGGGAGTTAACATCAAAATTACATTTCTCGGCCATATCGCATAGATCTCACTGTGAAAAGGCTTAAATGACTTTTTTAATTAAGTTTGATGATTGCGTTCAAACAAAATGTCATAGAACAAAATTTTCAAATGTAACTACTAGATTGTGATACAATACACTATTGGGTGAAGTTTGGTTGACTTCTGCGCAGCGGTTTGGGAGTTAACATCAAAATTACATTTCTCGGCCATATCGCATAGATCTCACTGTGAAAAGGCTTAAATGACTTTTTTAATTAAGTTTAATGATTGCGCTCAAACCAAATGTCCTAGAACGAAATTTTCAAATGTAACTACTAGAATGTGATACAATACACTATTGGGTGAAGTTTAGTTGACTTCTGCGCAGCGGTTTGGGAGTTAACATCAAAATTACATTTCTCGGCCATATCGCATAGATCTCACTGTGAAAAGGCTTAAATGGCTTTTTTGACCTAAGTTTAATGATTGCGCTCAAACCAAATGTCCTAGAACGAAATTTTCAAATGTAACTACTAGAATGTGATACAATACACTATTGGGTGAAGTTTGATTGACTTCTGCGCAGCGGTTTGGGAGTTAACATCAAAATTACATTTCTCGGCCATATCGCATAGATCTCACTGTGAAAAGGCTTAAATGGCTTTTTTGACCTAAGTTTGAGGATTGCGCTCAAATTAAATGTCCTAGAACCAAATTTCTACATGTAACTACTAGATTGTGATACAATACACTAATGGGTGAAGTTTGGTTGACTTCTGCGCAGCGGTTTGGGAGTTAACATCAAAATTACATTTCTCGGCCATATCGCATAGATCTCACTGTGAAAAGGCTTAAATGACTTTTTTAATTAAGTTTGATGATTGCGCTCAAACAAAATATCCTAGAACAAAATTTTCAAATGTAACTACTAGATTGTGATACAATACACTATTGGGTGAAGTTTGGTTGACTTCTGCGCAGCGGTTTGGGAGTTAACATCAAAATTACATTTCTCGGCCATATCGCATAGATCTCACTGTGAAAAGGCTTAAATGGCTTTTTTGACCTAAGTTTGAGGATTGCGCTCAAATCAAATGTCCTAGAACCAAATTTCCACATGTAACTACTAGATTGTGATACAATACACTAATGGTTGAAGTTTGGTTGACTTCTGCGCAGCGGTTTGGGAGTGAACATCAAAATTACATTTCTCGGCCATATCGCATAGATCTCACTGTGAAAAGGCTTAAATGACTTTTTTAATTAAGTTTGATGATTGCGTTCAAACAAAATGTCATAGAACAAATTTTTCAAATGTAACTACTAGAATGTGATACAATACACTATTGGGTGAAGTTTAGTTGACTTCTGCGCAGCGGTTTGGGAGTTAACATCAAAATTACATTTCTCGGCCATATCGCATAGATCTCACTGTGAAAAGGCTTAAATGGCTTTTTTGACCTAAGTTTAATGATTGCGCTCAAACCAAATGTCCTAGAACGAAATTTTCAAATGTAACTACTAGAATGTGATACAATACACTATTGGGTGAAGTTTGATTGACTTCTGCGCAGCGGTTTGGGAGTTAACATCAAAATTACATTTCTCGGGCATATCGCATAGATCTCACTGTGAAAAGGCTTAAATGGCTTTTTTGACCTAAGTTTGAGGATTGCGCTCAAATTAAATGTCCTAGAACCAAATTTCTACATGTAACTACTAGATTGTGATACAATACACTAATGGGTGAAGTTTGGTTGACTTCTGCGCAGCGGTTTGGGAGTTAACATCAAAATTACATTTCTCGGCCATATCGCATAGATCTCACTGTGAAAAGGCTTAAATGACTTTTTTAATTAAGTTTGATGATTGCGCTCAAACAAAATATCCTAGAACAAAATTTTCAAATGTAACTACTAGATTGTGATACAATACACTATTGGGTGAAGTTTGGTTGACTTCTGCGCAGCGGTTTGGGAGTTAACATCAAAATTACATTTCTCGGCCATATCGCATAGATCTCACTGTGAAAAGGCTTAAATGGCTTTTTTGACCTAAGTTTGAGGATTGCGCTCAAATCAAATGTCCTAGAAACAAATTTCCACATGTAACTGCTAGATTGTGATACAATACACTAATGGTTGAAGTTTGGTTGACTTCTGCGCGGCGGTTTGGGAGTGAACATCAAAATTACATTTCTCGGCCATATCGCATAGATCTCACTGTGAAAAGGCTTAAATGACTTTTTTAATTAAGTTTGATGATTGCGTTCAAACAAAATGTCATAGAACAAAATTTTCAAATGTAACTACTAGAATGTGATACAATACACTATTGGGTGAAGTTTAGTTGACTTCTGCGCAGCGGTTTGGGAGTTAACATCAAAATTACATTTCTCGGCCATATCGCATAGATCTCACTGTGAAAAGGCTTAAATGGATTTTTTGACCTAAGTTTAATGATTGCGCTCAAACCAAATGTCCTAGAACGAAATTTTCAAATGTAACTACTAGAATGTGATACAATACACGATTGGGTGAAGTTTGATTGACTTCTGCGCAGCGGTTTGGGAGTTAACATCAAAATTACATTTCTCGGCCATATCGCATAGATCTCACTGTGAAAAGGCTTAAATGGCTTTTTTGACCTATGTTTGAGGATTGCGCTCAAATTAAATGTCCTAGAACCAAATTTCTACATGTAACTACTAGATTGTGATACAATACACTAATGGGTGAAGTTTGGTTGACTTCTGCGCAGCGGTTTGGGAGTTAACATCAAAATTACATTTCTCGGCCATATCGCATAGATCTCACTGTGAAAAGGCTTAAATGACATTTTTAATTAAGTTTGATGATTGCGCTCAAACAAAATATCCTAGAAAAAAATTTTCAAATGTAACTACTAGATTGTGATACAATACACTATTGGGAGAAGTTTGGTTGACTTCTGCGCAGCGGTTTGGGAGTTAACATCAAAATTACATTTCTCGGCCATATCGCATAGATCTCACTGTGAAAAGGCTTAAATGGCTTTTTTGACCTAAGTTTGAGGATTGCGCTCAAATCAAATGTCCTAGAACCAAATTTCTACATGTAACTACTAGATTGTGATACAATACACTAATGGGTGAAGTTTGGTTGACTTCTGCGCAGCGGTTTGGGAGTTAACATCAAAATTACATTTCTCGGCCATATCGCATAGATCTCACTGTGAAAAGGCTTAAATGGCTTTTTTGACCTAAGTTTGAGGATTGCGCTCAAATCAAATGTCCAATAACCAAATTTCCACATGTAACTACTAGATTGTGATACAATACACTAATGGGTGAAGTTTGGTTGACTTCTGCGCAGCGGTTTGGGAGTTAACATCAAAATTACATTTCTCGGCCATATCGCATAGATCTCACTGTGAAAAGGCTTAAATGACTTTTTTAATTAAGTTTGATGATTGCGTTCAAACAAAATGTCATAGAACAAAATTTTCAAATGTAACTACTAGATTGTGATACAATACACTATTGGGTGAAGTTTGGTTGACTTCTGCGCAGCGGTTTGGGAGTTAACATCAAAATTACATTTCTCGGCCATATCGCAGAGATCTCACTGTGAAAAGGCTTAAATGGCTTTTTTGACCTAAGTTTGAGGATTGCGCTCAAATCAAATGTCCTAGAACCAAATTTCCACATGTAATTACTAGATTGTGATACAATACACTAATGGGTGAAGTTTGGTTGACTTCTGCGCAGCGGTTTGGGAGTTAACATCAAAATTACATTTCTCGGCCATATCGCATAGATCTCACTGTGAAAAGGCTTAAATGACTTTTTTAATTAAGTTTAATGATTGCGCTCAAACCAAATGTCCTAGAACGAAATTTTCAAATGTAACTACTAGAATGTGATACAATACACTATTGGGTGAAGTTTGATTGACTTCTGCGCAGCGGTTTGGGAGTTAACATCAAAATTACATTTCTCGGCCATATCGCATAGATCTCACTGTGAAAAGGCTTAAATGGCTTTTTTGACCTAAGTTTGAGGATTGCGCTCAAATTAAATGTCCTAGAACCAAATTTCTACATGTAACTACTAGATTGTGATACAATACACTAATGGGTGAAGTTTGGTTGACTTCTGCGCAGCGGTTTGGGAGTTAACATCAAAATTACATTTCTCGGCCATATCGCATAGATCTCACTGTGAAAAGGCTTAAATGACTTTTTTAATTAAGTTTGATGATTGCGCTCAAACAAAATGTCATAGAACAAAATTTTCAAATGTAACTACTAGATTGTGATACAATACACTATTGGGTGAAGTTTGGTTGACTTCTGCGCAGCGGTTTGGGAGTTAACATCAAAATTACATTTCTCGGCCATATCGCAGAGATCTCACTGTGAAAAGGCTTAAATGGCTTTTTTGACCTAAGTTTGAGGATTGCGCTCAAATCAAATGTCCTAGAACCAAATTTCCACATGTAATTACTAGATTGTGATACAATACACTAATGGGTGAAGTTTGGTTGACTTCTGCGCAGCGGTTTGGGAGTTAACATCAAAATTACATTTCTCGGCCATATCGCATAGATCTCACTGTGAAAAGGCTTAAATGACTTTTTTAATTAAGTTTGATGATTGCGTTCAAACAAAATGTCATAGAACAAATTTTTCAAATGTAACTACTAGAATGTGATACAATACACTATTGGGTGAAGTTTAGTTGACTTCTGCGCAGCGGTTTGGGAGTTAACATCAAAATTACATTTCTCGGCCATATCGCATAGATCTCACTGTGAAAAGGCTTAAATGGCTTTTTTGACCTAAGTTTAATGATTGCGCTCAAACCAAATGTCCTAGAACGAAATTTTCAAATGTAACTACTAGAATGTGATACAATACACTATTGGGTGAAGTTTGGTTGACTTCTGCGCAGCGGTTTGGGAGTTAACATCAAAATTACATTTCTCGGCCATATCGCATAGATCTCACTGTGAAAAGGCTTAAATGACTTTTTTAATTAAGTTTGATGATTGCGCTCAAACAAAATATCCTAGAACAAAATTTTCAAATGTAACTACTAGATTGTGATACAATACACTATTGGGTGAAGTTTGGTTGACTTCTGCGCAGCGGTTTGGGAGTTAACATCAAAATTACATTTCTCGGCCATATCGCATAGATCTCACTGTGAAAAGGCTTAAATGGCTTTTTTGACCTAAGTTTGAGGATTGCGCTCAAATCAAATGTCCTAGAACCAAATTTCCACATGTAACTACTAGATTGTGATACAATACACTAATGGTTGAAGTTTGGTTGACTTCTGCGCAGCGGTTTGGGAGTGAACATCAAAATTACATTTCTCGGCCATATCGCATAGATCTCACTGTGAAAAGGCTTAAATGACTTTTTTAATTAAGTTTGATGATTGCGTTCAAACAAAATGTCATAGAACAAAATTTTCAAATGTAACTACTAGATTGTGATACAATACACTATTGGGTGAAGTTTGGTTAACTTCTGCGCAGCGGTTTGGGAGTTAACATCAAAATTACATTTCTCGGCCATATCGCAGAGATCTCACTGTGAAAAGGCTTAAATGGCTTTTTTGACCTAAGTTTGAGGATTGCGCTCAAATCAAATGTCCTAGAACCAAATTTCCACATGTAATTACTAGATTGTGATACAATACACTAATGGGTGAAGTTTGGTTGACTTCTGCGCAGCGGTTTGGGAGTTAACATCAAAATTACATTTCTCGGCCATATCGCATAGATCTCACTGTGAAAAGGCTTAAATGACTTTTTTAATTAAGTTTAATGATTGCGCTCAAACCAAATGTCCTAGAACGAAATTTTCAAATGTAACTACTAGAATGTGATACAATACACTATTGGGTGAAGTTTAGTTGACTTCTGCGCAGCGGTTTGGGAGTTAACATCAAAATTACATTTCTCGGCCATATCGCATAGATCTCACTGTGAAAAGGCTTAAATGGCTTTTTTGACCTAAGTTTAATGATTGCGCTCAAACCAAATGTCCTAGAACGAAATTTTCAAATGTAACTACTAGAATGTGATACAATACACTATTGGGTGAAGTTTGATTGACTTCTGCGCAGCGGTTTGGGAGTTAACATCAAAATTACATTTCTCGGCCATATCGCATAGATCTCACTGTGAAAAGGCTTAAATGGCTTTTTTGACCTAAGTTTGAGGATTGCGCTCAAATTAAATGTCCTAGAACCAAATTTCTACATGTAACTACTAGATTGTGATACAATACACTAATGGGTGAAGTTTGGTTGACTTCTGCGCAGCGGTTTGGGAGTTAACATCAAAATTACATTTCTCGGCCATATCGCATAGATCTCACTGTGAAAAGGCTTAAATGACTTTTTTAATTAAGTTTGATGATTGCGCTCAAACAAAATATCCTAGAACAAAATTTTCAAATGTAACTACTAGATTGTGATACAATACACTATTGGGTGAAGTTTGGTTGACTTCTGCGCAGCGGTTTGGGAGTTAACATCAAAATTACATTTCTCGGCCATATCGCATAGATCTCACTGTGAAAAGGCTTAAATGGCTTTTTTGACCTAGGTTTGAGGATTGCGCTCAAATCAAATGTCCTAGAACCAAATTTCTACATGTAACTACTAGATTGTGATACAATACACTAATGGGTGAAGTTTGGTTGACTTCTGCGCAGCGGTTTGGGAGTTAACATCAAAATTACATTTCTCGGCCATATCGCATAGATCTCACTGTGAAAAGGCTTAAATGGCTTTTTTGACCTAAGTTTGAGGATTGCGCTCAAATCAAATGTCCAATAACCAAATTTCCACATGTAACTACTAGATTGTGATACAATACACTAATGGGTGAAGTTTGGTTGACTTCTGCGCAGCGGTTTGGGAGTTAACATCAAAATTACATTTCTCGGCCATATCGCATAGATCTCACTGTGAAAAGGCTTAAATGACTTTTTTAATTAAGTTTGATGATTGCGTTCAAACAAAATGTCATAGAACAAAATTTTCAAATGTAACTACTAGATTGTGATACAATACACTATTGGGTGAAGTTTGGTTGACTTTTGCGCAGCGGTTTGGGAGTAAACATCAAAATTACATTTCTCGGCCATATCGCAGAGATCTCACTGTGAAAAGGCTTAAATGGCTTTTTTGACCTAAGTTTGAGGATTGCGCTCAAATCAAATGTCCTAGAACCAAATTTCCACATGTAATTACTAGATTGTGATACAATACACTAATGGGTGAAGTTTGGTTGACTTCTGCGCAGCGGTTTGGGAGTTAACATCAAAATTACATTTCTCGGCCATATCGCATAGATCTCACTGTGAAAAGGCTTAAATGACTTTTTTAATTAAGTTTAATGATTGCGCTCAAACCAAATGTCCTAGAACGAAATTTTCAAATGTAACTACTAGAATGTGATACAATACACTATTGGGTGAAGTTTAGTTGACTTCTGCGCAGCGGTTTGGGAGTTAACATCAAAATTACATTTCTCGGCCATATCGCATAGATCTCACTGTGAAAAGGCTTAAATGGCTTTTTTGACCTAAGTTTGAGGATTGCGCTCAAATTAAATGTCCTAGAACCAAATTTCTACATGTAACTACTAGATTGTGATACAATACACTAATGGGTGAAGTTTGGTTGACTTCTGCGCAGCGGTTTGGGAGTTAACATCAAAATTACATTTCTCGGCCATATCGCATAGATCTCACTGTGAAAAGGCTTAAATGGCTTTTTTGACCTAAGTTTGAGGATTGCGCTCAAATTAAATGTCCTAGAACCAAATTTCTACATGTAACTACTAGATTGTGATACAATACACTAATGGGTGAAGTTTGGTTGACTTCTGCGCAGCGGTTTGGGAGTTAACATCAAAATTACATTTCTCGGCCATATCGCATAGATCTCACTGTGAAAAGGCTTAAATGGCTTTTTTGACCTAAGTTTGAGGATTGCGCTCAAATTAAATGTCCTAGAACCAAATTTCTACATGTAACTACTAGATTGTGATACAATACACTAATGGGTGAAGTTTGGTTGACTTCTGCGCAGCGGTTTGGGAGTTAACATCAAAATTACATTTCTCGGCCATATCGCATAGATCTCACTGTGAAAAGGCTTAAATGACTTTTTTAATTAAGTTTGATGATTGCGCTCAAACAAAATATCCTAGAACAAAATTTTCAAATGTAACTACTAGATTGTGATACAATACACTATTGGCTGAAGTTTGGTTGACTTCTGCGCAGCGGTTTGGGAGTTAACATCAAAATTACATTTCTCGGCCATATCGCATAGATCTCACTGTGAAAAGGCTTAAATGGCTTTTTTGACCTAAGTTTGAGGATTGCGCTCAAATCAAATGTCCTAGAACCAAATTTCCACATGTAACTACTAGATTGTGATACAATACACTAATGGTTGAAGTTTGGTTGACTTCTGCGCAGCGGTTTGGGAGTGAACATCAAAATTACATTTCTCGGCCATATCGCATAGATCTCACTGTGAAAAGGCTTAAATGACTTTTTTAATTAAGTTTGATGATTGCGTTCAAACAAAATGTCATAGAACAAAATTTTCAAATGTAACTACTAGATTGTGATACAATACACTATTGGGTGAAGTTTGGTTGACTTCTGCGCAGCGGTTTGGGAGTTAACATCAAAATTACATTTCTCGGCCATATCGCAGAGATCTCACTGTGAAAAGGCTTAAATGGCTTTTTTGACCTAAGTTTGAGGATTGCGCTCAAATCAAATGTCCTAGAACCAAATTTCCACATGTAATTACTAGATTGTGATACAATACACTAATGGGTGAAGTTTGGTTTACTTCTGCGCAGCGGTTTGGGAGTTAACATCAAAATTACATTTCTCGGCCATATCGCATAGATCTCACTGTGAAAAGGCTTAAATGACTTTTTTAATTAAGTTTAATGATTGCGCTCAAACCAAATGTCCTAGAACGAAATTTTCAAATGTAACTACTAGAATGTGATACAATACACTATTGGGTGAAGTTTGATTGACTTCTGCGCAGCGGTTTGGGAGTTAACATCAAAATTACATTTCTCGGCCATATCGCATAGATCTCACTGTGAAAAGGCTTAAATGGCTTTTTTGACCTAAGTTTGAGGATTGCGCTCAAATTAAATGTCCTAGAACCAAATTTCTACATGTAACTACTAGATTGTGATACAATACACTAATGGGTGAAGTTTGGTTGACTTCTGCGCAGCGGTTTGGGAGTTAACATCAAAATTACATTTCTCGGCCATATCGCATAGATCTCACTGTGAAAAGGCTTAAATGACTTTTTTAATTAAGTTTGATGATTGCGCTCAAACAAAATATCCTAGAACAAAATTTTCAAATGTAACTACTAGATTGTGATACAATACACTATTGGGTGAAGTTTGGTTGACTTCTGCGCAGCGGTTTGGGAGTTAACATCAAAATTACATTTCTCGGCCATATCGCATAGATCTCACTGTGAAAAGGCTTAAATGGCTTTTTTGACCTAAGTTTGAGGATTGCGCTCAAATCAAATGTCCTAGAACCAAATTTCTACATGTAACTACTAGATTGTGATACAATACACTAATGGGTGAAGTTTGGTTGACTTCTGCGCAGCGGTTTGGGAGTTAACATCAAAATTACATTTCTCGGCCATATCGCATAGATCTCACTGTGAAAAGGCTTAAATGGCTTTTTTGACCTAAGTTTGAGGATTGCGCTCAAATCAAATGTCCAATAACCAAATTTCCACATGTAACTACTAGATTGTGATACAATACACTAATGGGTGAAGTTTGGTTGACTTCTGCGCAGCGGTTTGGGAGTTAACATCAAAATTACATTTCTCGGCCATATCGCATAGATCTCACTGTGAAAAGGCTTAAATGACTTTTTTAATTAAGTTTGATGATTGCGTTCAAACAAAATGTCATATGACAAAATTTTCAAATGTAACTACTAGATTGTGATACAATACACTATTGGGTGAAGTTTGGTTGACTTCTGCGCAGCGGTTTGGGAGTTAACATCAAAATTACATTTCTCGGCCATATCGCAGAGATCTCACTGTGAAAAGGCTTAAATGGCTTTTTTGACCTAAGTTTGAGGATTGCGCTCAAATCAAATGTCCTAGAACCAAATTTCCACATGTAATTACTAGATTGTGATACAATACACTAATGGGTGAAGTTTGGTTGACTTCTGCGCAGCGGTTTGGGAGTTAACATCAAAATTACATTTCTCGGCCATATCGCATAGATCTCACTGTGAAAAGGCTTAAATGACTTTTTTAATTAAGTTTAATGATTGCGCTCAAACCAAATGTCCTAGAACTAAATTTTCAAATGTAACTACTAGAATGTGATACAATACACTATTGGGTGAAGTTTAGTTGACTTCTGCGCAGCGGTTTGGGAGTTAACATCAAAATTACATTTCTCGGCCATATCGCATAGATCTCACTGTGAAAAGGCTTAAATGGCTTTTTTGACCTAAGTTTAATGATTGCGCTCAAACCAAATGTCCTAGAACGAAATTTTCAAATGTAACTACTAGAATGTGATACAATACACTATTGGGTGAAGTTTGATTGACTTCTGCGCAGCGGTTTGGGAGTTAACATCAAAATTACATTTCTCGGCCATATCGCATAGATCTCACTGTGAAAAGGCTTAAATGGCTTTTTTGACCTAAGTTTGAGGATTGCGCTCAAATTAAATGTCCTAGAACCAAATTTCTACATGTAACTACTAGATTGTGATACAATACACTAATGGGTGAAGTTTGGTTGACTTCTGCGCAGCGGTTTGGGAGTTAACATCAAAATTACATTTCTCGGCCATATCGCATAGATCTCACTGTGAAAAGGCTTAAATGACTTTTTTAATTAAGTTTGATGATTGCGCTCAAACAAAATATCCTAGAACAAAATTTTCAAATGTAACTACTAGATTGTGATACAATACACTATTGGGTGAAGTTTGGTTGACTTCTGCGCAGCGGTTTGGGAGTTAACATCAAAATTACATTTCTCGGCCATATCGCATAGATCTCACTGTGAAAAGGCTTAAATGGCTTTTTTGACCTAAGTTTGAGGATTGCGCTCAAATCAAATGTCCTAGAACCAAATTTCCACATGTAACTACTAGATTGTGATACAATACACTAATGGTTGAAGTTTGGTTGACTTCTGCGCAGCGGTTTGGGAGTGAACATCAAAATTACATTTCTCGGCCATATCGCATAGATCTCACTGTGAAAAGGCTTAAATGACTTTTTTAATTAAGTTTGATGATTGCGTTCAAACAAAATGTCATAGAACAAAATTTTCAAATGTAACTACTAGAATGTGATACAATACACTATTGGGTGAAGTTTAGTTGACTTCTGCGCAGCGGTTTGGGAGTTAACATCAAAATTACATTTCTCGGCCATATCGCATAGATCTCACTGTGAAAAGGCTTAAATGGCTTTTTTGACCTAAGTTTAATGATTGCGCTCAAACCAAATGTCCTAGAACGAAATTTTCAAATGTAACTACTAGAATGTGATACAATACACTATTGGGTGAAGTTTGATTGACTTCTGCGCAGCGGTTTGGGAGTTAACATCAAAATTACATTTCTCGGCCATATCGCATAGATCTCACTGTGAAAAGGCTTAAATGGCTTTTTTGACCTAAGTTTGAGGATTGCGCTCAAATTAAATGTCCTAGAACCAAATTTCTACATGTAACTACTAGATTGTGATACAATACACTAATGGGTGAAGTTTGGTTGACTTCTGCGCAGCGGTTTGGGAGTTAACATCAAAATTACATTTCTCGGCCATATCGCATAGATCTCACTGTGAAAAGGCTTAAATGACTTTTTTAATTAAGTTTGATGATTGCGCTCAAACAAAATATCCTAGAACAAAATTTTCAAATGTAACTACTAGATTGTGATACAATACACTATTGGGTGAAGTTTGGTTGACTTCTGCGCAGCGGTTTGGGAGTTAACATCAAAATTACATTTCTCGGCCATATCGCATAGATCTCACTGTGAAAAGGCTTAAATGGCTTTTTTGACCTAAGTTTGAGGATTGCGCTCAAATCAAATGTCCTACAACCAAATTTCCACATGTAACTACTAGATTGTGATACAATACACTAATGGTTGAAGTTTGGTTGACTTCTGCGCAGCGGTTTGGGAGTGAACATCAAAATTACATTTCTCGGCCATATCGCATAGATCTCACTGTGAAAAGGCTTAAATGACTTTTTTAATTAAGTTTGATGATTGCGTTCAAACAAAATGTCATAGAACAAAATTTTCAAATGTAACTACTAGAATGTGATACAATACACTATTGGGTGAAGTTTAGTTGACTTCTGCGCAGCGGTTTGGGAGTTAACATCAAAATTACATTTCTCGGCCATATCGCATAGATCTCACTGTGAAAAGGCTTAAATGGCTTTTTTGACCTAAGTTTAATGATTGCGCTCAAACCAAATGTCCTAGAACGAAATTTTCAAATGTAACTACTAGAATGTGATACAATACACTATTGGGTGAAGTTTGATTGACTTCTGCGCAGCGGTTTGGGAGTTAACATCAAAATTACATTTCTCGGCCATATCGCATAGATCTCACTGTGAAAAGGCTTAAATGGCTTTTTTGACCTATGTTTGAGGATTGCGCTCAAATTAAATGTCCTAGAACCAAATTTCTACATGTAACTACTAGATTGTGATACAATACACTAATGGGTGAAGTTTGGTTGACTTCTGCGCAGCGGTTTGGGAGTTAACATCAAAATTACATTTCTCGGCCATATCGCATAGATCTCACTGTGAAAAGGCTTAAATGACTTTTTTAATTAAGTTTGATGATTGCGCTCAAACAAAATATCCTAGAACAAAATTTTCAAATGTAACTACTAGATTGTGATACAATACACTATTGGGTGAAGTTTGGTTGACTTCTGCGCAGCGGTTTGGGAGTTAACATCAAAATTACATTTCTCGGCCATATCGCATAGATCTCACTGTGAAAAGGCTTAAATGGCTTTTTTGACCTAAGTTTGAGGATTGCGCTCAAATCAAATGTCCTAGAACCAAATTTCTACATGTAACTACTAGATTGTGATACAATACACTAATGGGTGAAGTTTGGTTGACTTCTGCGCAGCGGTTTGGGAGTTAACATCAAAATTACATTTCTCGGCCATATCGCATAGATCTCACTGTGAAAAGGCTTAAATGGCTTTTTTGACCTAAGTTTGAGGATTGCGCTCAAATCAAATGTCCAATAACCAAATTTCCACATATAACTACTAGATTGTGATACAATACACTAATGGGTGAAGTTTGGTTGACTTCTGCGCAGCGGTTTGGGAGTTAACATCAAAATTACATTTCTCGGCCATATCGCATAGATCTCACTGTGAAAAGGCTTAAATGACTTTTTTAATTAAGTTTGATGATTGCGTTCAAACAAAATGTCATAGAACAAAATTTTCAAATGTAACTACTAGATTGTGATACAATACACTATTGGGTGAAGTTTGGTTGACTTCTGCGCAGCGGTTTGGGAGTTAACATCAAAATTACATTTCTCGGCCATATCGCAGAGATCTCACTGTGAAAAGGCTTAAATGGCTTTTTTGACCTAAGTTTAATGATTGCGCTCAAACCAAATGTCCTAGAACGAAATTTTCAAATGTAACTACTAGAATGTGATACAATACACTATTGGGTGAAGTTTGAATGACTTCTGCGCAGCGGTTTGGGAGTTAACATCAAAATTACATTTCTCGGCCATATCGCATAGATCTCACTGTGAAAAGGCTTAAATGGCTTTTTTGACCTAAGTTTGAGGATTGCGCTCAAATTAAATGTCCTAGAACCAAATTTCTACATGTAACTACTAGATTGTGATACAATACACTAATGGGTGAAGTTTGGTTGACTTCTGCGCAGCGGTTTGGGAGTTAACATCAAAATTACATTTCTCGGCCATATCGCATAGATCTCACTGTGAAAAGGCTTAAATGACTTTTTTAATTAAGTTTGATGATTGCGCTCAAACAAAATATCCTAGAACAAAATTTTCAAATGTAACTACTAGATTGTGATACAATACACTATTGGGTGAAGTTTGGTTGACTTCTGCGCAGCGGTTTGGGAGTTAACATCAAAATTACATTTCTCGGCCATATCGCATAGATCTCACTGTGAAAAGGCTTAAATGGCTTTTTTGACCTAAGTTTGAGGATTGCGCTCAAATTAAATGTCCTAGAACCAAATTTCTACATGTAACTACTAGATTGTGATACAATACACTAATGGGTGAAGTTTGGTTGACTTCTGCGCAGCGGTTTGGGAGTTAACATCAAAATTACATTTCTCGGCCATATCGCATAGATCTCACTGTGAAAAGTCTTAAATGGGTTTTTTGACCTAAGTTTGAGGATTGCGCTCAAATCAAATGTCCAATAACCAAATTTCCACATGTAACTACTAGATTGTGATACAATACACTAATGGGTGAAGTTTGGTTGACTTCTGCGCAGCGGTTTGGGAGTTAACATCAAAATTACATTTCTCGGCCATATCGCATAGATCTCACTGTGAAAAGGCTTAAATGACTTTTTTAATTAAGTTTGATGATTGCGTTCAAACAAAATGTCATAGAACAAAATTTTCAAATGTAACTACTAGATTGTGATACAATACACTATTGGGTGAAGTTTGGTTGACTTCTGCGCAGCGGTTTGGGAGTTAACATCAAAATTACATTTCTCGGCCATATCGCAGAGATCTCACTGTGAAAAGGCTTAAATGGCTTTTTTGACCTAAGTTTAATGATTGCGCTCAAACCAAATGTCCTAGAACGAAATTTTCAAATGTAACTACTAGAATGTGATACAATACACTATTGGGTGAAGTTTGATTGACTTCTGCGCAGCGGTTTGGGAGTTAACATCAAAATTACATTTCTCGGCCATATCGCATAGATCTCACTGTGAAAAGGCTTAAATGGCTTTTTTGACCTAAGTTTGAGGATTGCGCTCAAATCAAATGTCCTAGAACCAAATTTCTACATGTAACTACTAGATTGTGATACAATACACTAATGGGTGAAGTTTGGTTGACTTCTGCGCAGCGGTTTGGGAGTTAACATCAAAATTACATTTCTCGGCCATATCGCATAGATCTCACTGTGAAAAGGCTTAAATGGCTTTTTTGACCTAAGTTTGAGGATTGCGCTCAAATCAAATGTCCAATAACCAAATTTCCACATGTAACTACTAGATTGTGATACAATACACTAATGGGTGAAGTTTGGTTGACTTCTGCGCAGCGGTTTGGGAGTTAACATCAAAATTACATTTCTCGGCCATATCGCATAGATCTCACTGTGAAAAGGCTTAAATGACTTTTTTAATTAAGTTTGATGATTGCGTTCAAACAAAATGTCATAGAACAAAATTTTCAAATGTAACTACTAGATTGTGATACAATACACTATTGGGTGAAGTTTGGTTGACTTCTGCGCAGCGGTTTGGGAGTTAACATCAAAATTACATTTCTCGGCCATATCGCATAGATCTCACTGTGAAAAGGCTTAAATGGCTTTTTTGACCTAAGTTTAATGATTGCGCTCAAACCAAATGTCCTAGAACGAAATTTTCAAATGTAACTACTAGAATGTGATACAATACACTATTGGGTGAAGTTTGATTGACTTCTGCGCAGCGGTTTGGGAGTTAACATCAAAATTACATTTCTCGGCCATATCGCATAGATCTCACTGTGAAAAGGCTTAAATGGCTTTTTTGACCTAAGTTTGAGGATTGCGCTCAAATTAAATGTCCTAGAACCAAATTTCTACATGTAACTACTAGATTGTGATACAATACACTAATGGGTGAAGTTTGGTTGACTTCTGCGCAGCGGTTTGGGAGTTAACATCAAAATTACATTTCTCGGCCATATCGCATAGATCTCACTGTGAAAAGGCTTAAATGACTTTTTTAATTAAGTTTGATGATTGCGCTCAAACAAAATATCCTAGAACAAAATTTTCAAATGTAACTACTAGATTGTGATACAATACACTATTGGGTGAAGTTTGGTTGACTTCTGCGCAGCGGTTTGGGAGTTAACATCAAAATTACATTTCTCGGCCATATCGCATAGATCTCACTGTGAAAAGGCTTAAATAGGTTTTTTGACCTAAGTTTGAGGATTGCGCTCAAATCAAATGTCCAATAACCAAATTTCCACATGTAACTACTAGATTGTGATACAATACACTAATGGGTGAAGTTTGGTTGACTTCTGCGCAGCGGTTTGGGAGTTAACATCAAAATTACATTTCTCGGCCATATCGCATAGATCTCACTGTGAAAAGGCTTAAATGACTTTTTTAATTAAGTTTGATGATTGCGTTCAAACAAAATGTCATAGAACAAAATTTTCAAATGTAACTACTAGATTGTGATACAATACACTATTGGGTGAAGTTTGGTTGACTTCTGCGCAGCGGTTTGGGAGTTAACATCAAAATTACATTTCTCGGCCATATCGCAGAGATCTCACTGTGAAAAGGCTTAAATGGCTTTTTTGACCTAAGTTTAATGATTGCGCTCAAACCAAATGTCCTAGAACGAAATTTTCAAATGTAACTACTAGAATGTGATACAATACACTATTGGGTGAAGTTTGATTGACTTCTGCGCAGCGGTTTGGGAGTTAACATCAAAATTACATTTCTCGGCCATATCGCATAGATCTCACTGTGAAAAGGCTTAAATGGCTTTTTTGACCTAAGTTTGAGGATTGCGCTCAAATTAAATGTCCTAGAACCAAATTTCTACATGTAACTACTAGATTGTGATACAATACACTAATGGGTGAAGTTTGGTTGACTTCTGCGCAGCGGTTTGGGAGTTAACATCAA
Organism: Corythoichthys intestinalis; assembly: GCF_030265065.1. Classification (NCBI taxonomy): domain Eukaryota; kingdom Metazoa; phylum Chordata; class Actinopteri; order Syngnathiformes; family Syngnathidae; genus Corythoichthys; species Corythoichthys intestinalis. The sequence goes on along the minus strand of NW_026651601.1, from coordinate 398,579 downwards.
AATTACATTTCTCGGCCATATCGCATAGATCTCACTGTGAAAAGGCTTAAATGACTTTTTTAATTAAGTTTGATGATTGCGCTCAAACAAAATATCCTAGAACAAAATTTTCAAATGTAACTACTAGATTGTGATACAATACACTATTGGGTGAAGTTTGGTTGACTTCTGCGCAGCGGTTTGGGAGTTAACATCAAAATTACATTTCTCGGCCATATCGCATAGATCTCACTGTGAAAAGGCTTAAATGGCTTTTGTGACCTAAGTTTGAGGATTGCGCTCAAATTAAATGTCCTAGAACCAAATTTCTACATGTAACTACTAGATTGTGATACAATACACTAATGGGTGAAGTTTGGTTGACTTCTGCGCAGCGGTTTGGGAGTTAACATCAAAATTACATTTCTCGGCCATATCGCATAGATCTCACTGTGAAAAGGCTTAAATGACTTTTTTAATTAAGTTTGATGATTGCGCTCAAACAAAATATCCTAGAACAAAATTTTCAAATGTAACTACTAGATTGTGATACAATACACTATTGGGTGAAGTTTGGTTGACTTCTGCGCAGCGGTTTGGGAGTTAACATCAAAATTACATTTCTCGGCCATATCGCATAGATCTCACTGTGAAAAGGCTTAAATGGCTTTTTTGACCTAAGTTTGAGGATTGCGCTCAAATCAAATGTCCTAGAACCAAATTTCTACATGTAACTACTAGATTGTGATACAATACACTAATGGGTGAAGTTTGGTTGACTTCTGCGCAGCGGTTTGGGAGTTAACATCAAAATTACATTTCTCGGCCATATCGCATAGATCTCACTGTGAAAAGGCTTAAATGGCTTTTTTGACCTAAGTTTGAGGATTGCGCTCAAATCAAATGTCCAATAACCAAATTTCCACATGTAACTACTAGATTGTGATACAATACACTAATGGGTGAAGTTTGGTTGACTTCTGCGCAGCGGTTTGGGAGTTAACATCAAAATTACATTTCTCGGCCATATCGCATAGATCTCACTGTGAAAAGGCTTAAATGACTTTTTTAATTAAGTTTGATGATTGCGTTCAAACAAAATGTCATAGAACAAAATTTTCAAATGTAACTACTAGATTGTGATACAATACACTATTGGGTGAAGTTTGGTTGACTTCTGCGCAGCGGTTTGGGAGTTAACATCAAAATTACATTTCTCGGCCATATCGCAGAGATCTCACTGTGAAAAGGCTTAAATGGCTTTTTTGACCTAAGTTTGAGGATTGCGCTCAAATCAAATGTCCTAGAACCAAATTTCCACATGTAATTACTAGATTGTGATACAATACACTAATGGGTGAAGTTTGGTTGACTTCTGCGCAGCGGTTTGGGAGTTAACATCAAAATTACATTTCTCGGCCATATCGCATAGATCTCACTGTGAAAAGGCTTAAATGACTTTTTTAATTAAGTTTAATGATTGCGCTCAAACCAAATGTCCTAGAACGAAATTTTCAAATGTAACTACTAGAATGTGATACAATACACTATTGGGTGAAGTTTAGTTGACTTCTGCGCAGCGGTTTGGGAGTTAACATCAAAATTACATTTCTCGGCCATATCGCATAGATCTCACTGTGAAAAGGCTTAAATGGCTTTTTTGACCTAAGTTTAATGATTGCGCTCAAACCAAATGTCCTAGAACGAAATTTTCAAATGTAACTACTAGAATGTGATACAATACACTATTGGGTGAAGTTTGATTGACTTCTGCGCAGCGGTTTGGGAGTTAACATCAAAATTACATTTCTCGGCCATATCGCATAGATCTCACTGTGAAAAGGCTTAAATGGCTTTTTTGACCTAAGTTTGAGGATTGCGCTCAAATTAAATGTCCTAGAACCAAATTTCTACATGTAACTACTAGATTGTGATACAATACACTAATGGGTGAAGTTTGGTTGACTTCTGCGCAGCGGTTTGGGAGTTAACATCAAAATTACATTTCTCGGCCATATCGCATAGATCTCACTGTGAAAAGGCTTAAATGACTTTTTTAATTAAGTTTGATGATTGCGCTCAAACAAAATATCCTAGAACAAAATTTTCAAATGTAACTACTAGATTGTGATACAATACACTATTGGGTGAAGTTTGGTTGACTTCTGCGCAGCGGTTTGGGAGTTAACATCAAAATTACATTTCTCGGCCATATCGCATAGATCTCACTGTGAAAAGGCTTAAATGGCTTTTTTGACCTAAGTTTGAGGATTGCGCTCAAATCAAATGTCCTAGAACCAAATTTCCACATGTAACTACTAGATTGTGATACAATACACTAATGGTTGAAGTTTGGTTGACTTCTGCGCAGCGGTTTGGGAGTGAACATCAAAATTACATTTCTCGGCCATATCGCATAGATCTCACTGTGAAAAGGCTTAAATGACTTTTTTTTAATTAAGTTTGAAGATTGCGCTCAAATCAAATGTCCTATAACTAAATTTCCAAATGTAACTACTAGATTGTGATAAAATACACTATTGGGTGAAGTTTGGTTGACTTCTGCGCAGCGGTTTGGGAGTTAACATCAAAATTACATTTCTCGGCCATATCGCATAGATCTCACTGTGAAAAGGCTTAAATGACTTTTTTAATTAAGTTTGATGATTGCGTTCAAACAAAATGTCCTAGAACAAAATTTTCAAATGTAACTACTAGATTGTGATACAATACACTATTGGGTGAAGTTTGGTTAACTTCTGCGCAGCGGTTTGGGAGTTAACATCAAAATTACATTTCTCGGCCATATCGCATAGATCTCACTGTGAAAAGGCTTAAATGGCTTTTTTGACCTAAGTTTGAGGATTGCGCTCAAATCAAATGTCCAAGAACCAAATTTCCAAATGTAACTACTAGATTGTGATACAATACACTATTGGGTGAAGTTTGGTTGACTTCTGCGCAGCGGTTTGGGAGTTAACATCAAAATTACATTTCTCGGCCATATCGCATAGATCTCACTGTGAAAAGGCTTAAATGACTTTTTTAATTAAGTTTGATGATTGCGTTTAAACAAAATGTCCTAGAACAAAATTTTCAAATGTAACTACTAGATTGTGATACAATACACTATTGGGTGAAGTTTGATTGACTTCTGCGCAGCGGTTTGGGAGTTAACATCAAAATTACATTTCTCGGCCATATCGCATAGATCTCACTGTGAAAAGGCTTAAATGGCTTTTTTGACCTAAGTTTAAAGATTGCGCTCAAACCAAATGTCCTAGAACGAAATTTTCAAATGTAACTACTAGAATGTGATACAATACACTATTGGGTGAAGTTTGGTTGACTTCTGCGCAGCGGTTTGGGAGTTAACATCAAAATTACATTTCTCGGCCATATCGCATAGATCTCACTGTGAAAAGGCTTAAATGGCTTTTTTGACCTAAGTTTGAGGATTGCGCTCAAATCAAATGTCCAATAACCAAATTTCCACATGTGACTACTAGATTGTGATACAATACACTAATGGGTGAAGTTTGGTTGACTTCTGCGCAGCGGTTTGGGAGTTAACATCAAAATTACATTTCTCGGCCATATCGCATAGATCTCACTGTGAAAAGGCTTAAATGACTTTTTTAATTAAGTTTGATGATTGCGTTCAAACAAAATGTCATAGAACAAAATTTTCAAATGTAACTACTAGATTGTGATACAATACACTATTGGGTGAAGTTTGGTTGACTTCTGCGCAGCGGTTTGGGAGTTAACATCAAAATTACATTTCTCGGCCATATCGCAGAGATCTCACTGTGAAAAGGCTTAAATGGCTTTTTTGACCTAAGTTTGAGGATTGCGCTCAAATCAAATGTCCTAGAACCAAATTTCCACATGTAATTACTAGATTGTGATACAATACACTAATGGGTGAAGTTTGGTTGACTTCTGCGCAGCGGTTTGGGAGTTAACATCAAAATTACATTTCTCGGCCATATCGCATAGATCTCACTGTGAAAAGGCTTAAATGACTTTTTTAATTAAGTTTAATGATTGCGCTCAAACCAAATGTCCTAGAACGAAATTTTCAAATGTAACTACTAGAATGTGATACAATACACTATTGGGTGAAGTTTGATTGACTTCTGCGCAGCGGTTTGGGAGTTAACATCAAAATTACATTTCTCGGCCATATCGCATAGATCTCACTGTGAAAAGGCTTAAATGGCTTTTTTGACCTAAGTTTGAGGATTGCGCTCAAATTAAATGTCCTAGAACCAAATTTCTACATGTAACTACTAGATTGTGATACAATACACTAATGGGTGAAGTTTGGTTGACTTCTGCGCAGCGGTTTGGGAGTTAACATCAAAATTACATTTCTCGGCCATATCGCATAGATCTCACTGTGAAAAGGCTTAAATGACTTTTTTAATTAAGTTTGATGATTGCGCTCAAACAAAATATCCTAGAACAAAATTTTCAAATGTAACTACTAGATTGTGATACAATACACTATTGGGTGAAGTTTGGTTGACTTCTGCGCAGCGGTTTGGGAGTTAACATCAAAATTACATTTCTCGGCCATATCGCATAGATCTCACTGTGAAAAGGCTTAAATGGCTTTTTTGACCTAAGTTTGAGGATTGCGCTCAAATCAAATGTCCAAGAACCAAATTTCCAAATGTAACTACTAGATTGTGATACAATACACTATTGGGTGAAGTTTGGTTGACTTCTGCGCAGCGGTTTGGGAGTGAACATCAAAATTACATTTCTCGGCCATATCGCATAGATCTCACTGTGAAAAGGCTTAAATGACTTTTTTAATTAAGTTTGATGATTGCGTTCAAACAAAATGTCCTAGAACAAAATTTTCAAATGTAACTACTAGATTGTGATACAATACACTATTGGGTGAAGTTTGATTGACTTCTGCGCAGCGGTTTGGGAGTTAACATCAAAATTACATTTCTCGGCCATATCGCATAGATCTCACTGTGAAAAGGCTTAAATGGCTTTTTTGACCTAAGTTTAAAGATTGCGCTCAAACCAAATGTCCTAGAACGAAATTTTCAAATGTAACTACTAGAATGTGATACAATACACTATTGGGTGAAGTTTGGTTGACTTCTGCGCAGCGGTTTGGGAGTTAACATCAAAATTACATTTCTCGGCCATATCGCATAGATCTCACTGTGAAAAGGCTTAAATGGCTTTTTTGACCTAAGTTTGAGGATTGCGCTCAAATCAAATGTCCTAGAACCTAATTTCCACATGTAACTACTAGATTGTGATACAATACACTAATGGGTGAAGTTTGGTTGACTTCTGCGCAGCGGTTTGGGAGTTAACATCAAAATTACATTTCTCGGCCATATCGCATAGATCTCACTGTGAAAAGGCTTAAATGACTTTTTTAATTAAGTTTGATGATTGCGCTCAAACAAAATGTCCTAGAACAAAATTTTCAAATGTAACTACTAGATTGTGATAAAATACACTATTGGGTGAAGTTTGGTTGACTTCTGCGCAGCGGTTTGGGAGTTAACATCAAAATTACATTTCTCGGCCATATCGCATAGATCTCACTGTGAAAAGGCTTAAATGGCTTTTTTGACCTAAGTTTGAGGATTGCGCTCAAATTAAATGTCCTAGAACCAAATTTCTACATGTAACTACTAGATTGTGATACAATACACTAATGGGTGAAGTTTGGTTGACTTCTGCGCAGCGGTTTGGGAGTTAACATCAAAATTACATTTCTCGGCCATATCGCATAGATCTCACTGTGAAAAGGCTTAAATGACTTTTTTAATTAAGTTTGATGATTGCGTTCAAACAAAATGTCCTAGAACAAAATTTTCAAATGTAACTACTAGATTGTGATACAATACACTATTGGGTGAAGTTTGGTTGACTTCTGCGCAGCGGTTTGGGAGTTAACATCAAAATTACATTTCTCGGCCATATCGCATAGATCTCACTGTGAAAAGGCTTAAATGGCTTTTTTGACCTAAGTTTGAGGATTGCGCTCAAATCAAATGTCCAAGAACCAAATTTCCAAATGTAACTACTAGATTGTGATACAATACACTATTGGGTGAAGTTTGGTTGACTTCTGCGCAGCGGTTTGGGAGTTAACATCAAAATTACATTTCTCGGCCATATCGCATAGATCTCACTGTGAAAAGGCTTAAATGACTTTTTTAATTAAGTTTGATGATTGCGTTCAAACAAAATGTCCTAGAACAAAATTTTCAAATGTAACTACTAGATTGTGATACAATACACTATTGGGTGAAGTTTGATTGACTTCTGCGCAGCGGTTTGGGAGTTAACATCAAAATTACATTTCTCGGCCATATCGCATAGATCTCACTGTGAAAAGGCTTAAATGGCTTTTTTGACCTAAGTTTAAAGATTGCGCTCAAACCAAATGTCCTAGAACGAAATTTTCAAATGTAACTACTAGATTGTGATACAATACACTATTGGGTGAAGTTTGGTTGACTTCTGCGCAGCGGTTTGGGAGTTAACATCAAAATTACATTTCTCGGCCATATCGCAGAGATCTCACTGTGAAAAGGCTTAAATGGCTTTTTTGACCTAAGTTTGAGGATTGCGCTCAAATCAAATGTCCTAAAACCAAATTTCCACATGTAATTACTAGATTGTGATACAATACACTAATGGGTGAAGTTTGGTTGACTTCTGCGCAGCGGTTTGGGAGTTAACATCAAAATTACATTTCTCGGCCATATCGCATAGATCTCACTGTGAAAAGGCTTAAATGACTTTTTTAATCAAGTTTAATGATTGCGCTCAAACCAAATGTCCTAGAACGAAATTTTCAAATGTAACTACTAGAATGTGATACAATACACTATTGGGTGAAGTTTAATTGACTTCTGCGCAGCGGTTTGGGAGTTAACATCAAAATTACATTTCTCGGCCATATCGCATAGATCTCACTGTGAAAAGGCTTAAATGGCTTTTTTGACCTAAGTTTGAGGATTGCGCTCAAATCAAATGTCCTAGAACCAAATTTCTACATGTAACTACTAGATTGTGATACAATACACTAATGGGTGAAGTTTGATTGACTTCTGCGCAGCGGTTTGGGAGTTAACATCAAAATTACATTTCTCGGCCATATCGCATAGATCTCACTGTGAAAAGGCTTAAATGGCTTTTTTGACCTAAGTTTGAGGATTGCGCTCAAATCAAATGTCCAATAACCAAATTTCCACATGTAACTACTAGATTGTGATACAATACACTAATGGGTGAAGTTTGGTTGACTTCTGCGCAGCGGTTTGGGAGTTAACATCAAAATTACATTTCTCGGCCATATCGCATAGATCTCACTGTGAAAAGGCTTAAATGACTTTTTTAATTAAGTTTGATGATTGCGTTCAAACAAAATGTCATAGAACAAAATTTTCAAATGTAACTACTAGATTGTGATACAATACACTATTGGGTGAAGTTTGGTTGACTTCTGCGCAGCGGTTTGGGAGTTAACATCAAAATTACATTTCTCGGCCATATCGCAGAGATCTCACTGTGAAAAGGCTTAAATGGCTTTTTTGACCTAAGTTTGAGGATTGCGCTCAAATCAAATGTCCTAGAACCAAATTTCCACATGTAATTACTAGATTGTGATACAATACACTAATGGGTGAAGTTTGGTTGACTTCTGCGCAGCGGTTTGGGAGTTAACATCAAAATTACATTTCTCGGCCATATCGCATAGATCTCACTGTGAAAAGGCTTAAATGACTTTTTTAATTAAGTTTAATGATTGCGCTCAAACCAAATGTCCTAGAACGAAATTTTCAAATGTAACTACTAGAATGTGATACAATACACTATTGGGTGAAGTTTAGTTGACTTCTGCGCAGCGGTTTGGGAGTTAACATCAAAATTACATTTCTCGGCCATATCGCATAGATCTCACTGTGAAAAGGCTTAAATGGCTTTTTTGACCTAAGTTTAATGATTGCGCTCAAACCAAATGTCCTAGAACGAAATTTTCAAATGTAACTACTAGAATGTGATACAATACACTATTGGGTGAAGTTTGATTGACTTCTGCGCAGCGGTTTGGGAGTTAACATCAAAATTACATTTCTCGGCCATATCGCATAGATCTCACTGTGAAAAGGCTTAAATGACTTTTTTAATTAAGTTTGATGATTGCGCTCAAACAAAATATCCTAGAACAAAATTTTCAAATGTAACTACTAGATTGTGATACAATACACTATTGGGTGAAGTTTGGTTGACTTCTGCGCAGCGGTTTGGGAGTTAACATCAAAATTACATTTCTCGGCCATATCGCATAGATCTCACTGTGAAAAGGCTTAAATGGCTTTTTTGACCTAAGTTTGAGGATTGCGCTCAAATCAAATGTCCTAGAACCAAATTTCCACATGTAACTACTAGATTGTGATACAATACACTAATGGTTGAAGTTTGGTTGACTTCTGCGCAGCGGTTTGGGAGTGAACATCAAAATTACATTTCTCGGCCATATCGCATAGATCTCACTGTGAAAAGGCTTAAATGACTTTTTTTAATTAAGTTTGAAGATTGCGCTCAAATCAAATGTCCTATAACTAAATTTCCAAATGTAACTACTAGATTGTGATAAAATACACTATTGGGTGAAGTTTGGTTGACTTCTGCGCAGCGGTTTGGGAGTTAACATCAAAATTACATTTCTCGGCCATATCGCATAGATCTCACTGTGAAAAGGCTTAAATGACTTTTTTAATTAAGTTTGATGATTGCGTTCAAACAAAATGTCCTAGAACAAAATTTTCAAATGTAACTACTAGATTGTGATACAATACACTATTGGGTGAAGTTTGGTTAACTTCTGCGCAGCGGTTTGGGAGTTAACATCAAAATTACATTTCTCGGCCATATCGCATAGATCTCACTGTGAAAAGGCTTAAATGGCTTTTTTGACCTAAGTTTGAGGATTGCGCTCAAATCAAATGTCCAAGAACCAAATTTCCAAATGTAACTACTAGATTGTGATACAATACACTATTGGGTGAAGTTTGGTTGACTTCTGCGCAGCGGTTTGGGAGTTAACATCAAAATTACATTTCTCGGCCATATCGCATAGATCTCACTGTGAAAAGGCTTAAATGACTTTTTTAATTAAGTTTGATGATTGCGTTTAAACAAAATGTCCTAGAACAAAATTTTCAAATGTAACTACTAGATTGTGATACAATACACTATTGGGTGAAGTTTGGTTGACTTCTGCGCAGCGGTTTGGGAGTTAACATCAAAATTACATTTCTCGGCCATATCGCATAGATCTCACTGTGAAAAGGCTTAAATGGCTTTTTTGACCTAAGTTTAAAGATTGCGCTCAAACCAAATGTCCTAGAACGAAATTTTCAAATGTAACTACTAGAATGTGATACAATACACTATTGGGTGAAGTTTGGTTGACTTCTGCGCAGCGGTTTGGGAGTTAACATCAAAATTACATTTCTCGGCCATATCGCATAGATCTCACTGTGAAAAGGCTTAAATGGCTTTTTTGACCTAAGTTTGAGGATTGCGCTCAAATCAAATGTCCAATAGCCAAATTTCCACATGTAACTACTAGATTGTGATACAATACACTAATGGGTGAAGTTTGGTTGACTTCTGCGCAGCGGTTTGGGAGTTAACATCAAAATTACATTTCTCGGCCATATCGCATAGATCTCACTGTGAAAAGGCTTAAATGACTTTTTTAATTAAGTTTGATGATTGCGTTCAAACAAAATGTCATACAACAAAATTTTCAAATGTAACTACTAGATTGTGATACAATACACTATTGGGTGAAGTTTGGTTGACTTCTGCGCAGCGGTTTGGGAGTTAACATCAAAATTACATTTCTCGGCCATATCGCAGAGATCTCACTGTGAAAAGGCTTAAATGGCTTTTTTGACCTAAGTTTGAGGATTGCGCTCAAATCAAATGTCCTAGAACCAAATTTCCACATGTAATTACTAGATTGTGATACAATACACTAATGGGTGAAGTTTGGTTGACTTCTGCGCAGCGGTTTGGGAGTTAACATCAAAATTACATTTCTCGGCCATATCGCATAGATCTCACTGTGAAAAGGCTTAAATGACTTTTTTAATTAAGTTTAATGATTGCGCTCAAACCAAATGTCCTAGAACGAAATTTTCAAATGTAACTACTAGAATGTGATACAATACACTATTGGGTGAAGTTTAGTTGACTTCTGCGCAGCGGTTTGGGAGTTAACATCAAAATTACATTTCTCGGCCATATCGCATAGATCTCACTGTGAAAAGGCTTAAATGGCTTTTTTGACCTAAGTTTAATGATTGCGCTCAAACCAAATGTCCTAGAACGAAATTTTCAAATGTAACTACTAGAATGTGATACAATACACTATTGGGTGAAGTTTGATTGACTTCTGCGCAGCGGTTTGGGAGTTAACATCAAAATTACATTTCTCGGCCATATCGCATAGATCTCACTGTGAAAAGGCTTAAATGGCTTTTTTGACCTAAGTTTGAGGATTGCGCTCAAATTAAATGTCCTAGAACCAAATTTCTACATGTAACTACTAGATTGTGATACAATACACTAATGGGTGAAGTTTGGTTGACTTCTGCGCAGCGGTTTGGGAGTTAACATCAAAATTACATTTCTCGGCCATATCGCATAGATCTCACTGTGAAAAGGCTTAAATGACTTTTTTAATTAAGTTTGATGATTGCGCTCAAACAAAATATCCTAGAACAAAATTTTCAAATGTAACTACTAGATTGTGATACAATACACTATTGGGTGAAGTTTGGTTGACTTCTGCGCAGCGGTTTGGGAGTTAACATCAAAATTACATTTCTCGGCCATATCGCATAGATCTCACTGTGAAAAGGCTTAAATGGCTTTTTTGACCTAAGTTTGAGGATTGCGCTCAAATCAAATGTCCTAGAACCAAATTTCCACATGTAACTACTAGATTGTGATACAATACACTAATGGTTGAAGTTTGGTTGACTTCTGCGCAGCGGTTTGGGAGTGAACATCAAAATTACATTTCTCGGCCATATCGCATAGATCTCACTGTGAAAAGGCTTAAATGACTTTTTTAATTAAGTTTGATGATTGCGTTCAAACAAAATGTCATAGAACAAAATTTTCAAATGTAACTACTAGATTGTGATACAATACACTATTGGGTGAAGTTTGGTTGACTTCTGCGCAGCGGTTTGGGAGTTAACATCAAAATTACATTTCTCGGCCATATCGCAGAGATCTCACTGTGAAAAGGCTTAAATGGCTTTTTTGACCTAAGTTTGAGGATTGCGCTCAAATCAAATGTCCTAGAACCAAATTTCCACATGTAATTACTAGATTGTGATACAATACACTAATGGGTGAAGTTTGGTTTACTTCTGCGCAGCGGTTTGGGAGTTAACATCAAAATTACATTTCTCGGCCATATCGCATAGATCTCACTGTGAAAAGGCTTAAATGACTTTTTTAATTAAGTTTAATGATTGCGCTCAAACCAAATGTCCTAGAACGAAATTTTCAAATGTAACTACTAGAATGTGATACAATACACTATTGGGTGAAGTTTAGTTGACTTCTGCGCAGCGGTTTGGGAGTTAACATCAAAATTACATTTCTCGGCCATATAGCATAGATCTCACTGTGAAAAGGCTTAAATGGCTTTTTTGACCTAAGTTTAATGATTGCGCTCAAACCAAATGTCCTAGAACGAAATTTTCAAATGTAACTACTAGAATGTGATACAATACACTATTGGGTGAAGTTTGATTGACTTCTGCGCAGCGGTTTGGGAGTTAACATCAAAATTACATTTCTCGGCCATATCGCATAGATCTCACTGTGAAAAGGCTTAAATGGCTTTTTTGACCTAAGTTTGAGGATTGCGCTCAAATTAAATGTCCTAGAACCAAATTTCTACATGTAACTACTAGATTGTGATACAATACACTAATGGGTGAAGTTTGGTTGACTTCTGCGCAGCGGTTTGGGAGTTAACATCAAAATTACATTTCTCGGCCATATCGCATAGATCTCACTGTGAAAAGGCTTAAATGACTTTTTTAATTAAGTTTGATGATTGCGCTCAAACAAAATATCCTAGAACAAAATTTTCAAATGTAACTACTAGATTGTGATACAATACACTATTGGGTGAAGTTTGGTTGACTTCTGCGCAGCGGTTTGGGAGTTAACATCAAAATTACATTTCTCGGCCATATCGCAAAGATCTCACTGTGAAAAGGCTTAAATGGCTTTTTTGACCTAAGTTTGAGGATTGCGCTCAAATCAAATGTCCTAGAACCAAATTTCTACATGTAACTACTAGATTGTTATACAATACACTAATGGGTGAAGTTTGGTTGACTTCTGCGCAGCGGTTTGGGAGTTAACATCAAAATTACATTTCTCGGCCATATCGCATAGATCTCACTGTGAAAAGGCTTAAATGGCTTTTTTGACCTAAGTTTGAGGATTGCGCTCAAATCAAATGTCCAATAACCAAATTTCCACATGTAACTACTAGATTGTGATACAATACACTAATGGGTGAAGTTTGGTTGACTTCTGCGCAGCGGTTTGGGAGTTAACATCAAAATTACATTTCTCGGCCATATCGCATAGATCTCACTGTGAAAAGGCTTAAATGACTTTTTTAATTAAGTTTGATGATTGCGTTCAAACAAAATGTCATAGAACAAAATTTTCAAATGTAACTACTAGATTGTGATACAATACACTATTGGGTGAAGTTTGGTTGACTTCTGCGCAGCGGTTTGGGAGTTAACATCAAAATTACATTTCTCGGCCATATCGCAGAGATCTCACTGTGAAAAGGCTTAAATGGCTTTTTTGACCTAAGTTTGAGGATTGCGCTCAAATCAAATGTCCTAGAACCAAATTTCCACATGTAATTACTAGATTGTGATACAATACACTAATGGGTGAAGTTTGGTTTACTTCTGCGCAGCGGTTTGGGAGTTAACATCAAAATTACATTTCTCGGCCATATCGCATAGATCTCACTGTGAAAAGGCTTAAATGACTTTTTTAATTAAGTTTAATGATTGCGCTCAAACCAAATGTCCTAGAACGAAATTTTCAAATGTAACTACTAGAATGTGATACAATACACTATTGGGTGAAGTTTAGTTGACTTCTGCGCAGCGGTTTGGGAGTTAACATCAAAATTACATTTCTCGGCCATATCGCATAGATCTCACTGTGAAAAGGCTTAAATGGCTTTTTTGACCTAAGTTTAATGATTGCGCTCAAACCAAATGTCCTAGAACGAAATTTTCAAATGTAACTACTAGAATGTGATACAATACACTATTGGGTGAAGTTTGGTTGACTTCTGCGCAGCGGTTTGGGAGTTAACATCAAAATTACATTTCTCGGCCATATCGCATAGATCTCACTGTGAAAAGGCTTAAATGGCTTTTTTGACCTAAGTTTGAGGATTGCGCTCAAATCAAATGTCCAAGAACCAAATTTCCAAATGTAACTACTAGATTGTGATACAATACACTATTGGGTGAAGTTTGGTTGACTTCTGCGCAGCGGTTTGGGAGTTATCAAAATTACATTTCTCGGCCATATCGCATAGATCTCACTGTGAAAAGGCTTAAATGACTTTTTTAATTAAGTTTGATGATTGCGTTTAAACAAAATGTCCTAGAACAAAATTTTCAAATGTAACTACTAGATTGTGATACAATACACTATTGGGTGAAGTTTGATTGACTTCTGCGCAGCGGTTTGGGAGTTAACATCAAAATTACATTTCTCGGCCATATCGCATAGATCTCACTGTGAAAAGGCTTAAATGGCTTTTTTGACCTAAGTTTAAAGATTGCGCTCAAACCAAATGTCCTAGAACGAAATTTTCAAATGTAACTACTAGAATGTGATACAATACACTATTGGGTGAAGTTTGGTTGACTTCTGCGCAGCGGTTTGGGAGTTAACATCAAAATTACATTTCTCGGCCATATCGCATAGATCTCACTGTGAAAAGGCTTAAATGGCTTTTTTGACCTAAGTTTGAGGATTGCGCTCAAATCAAATGTCCAATAACCAAATTTCCACATGTAACTACTAGATTGTGATACAATACACTAATGGGTGAAGTTTGGTTGACTTCTGCGCAGCGGTTTGGGAGTTAACATCAAAATTACATTTCTCGGACATATCGCATAGATCTCACTGTGAAAAGGCTTAAATGACTTTTTTAATTAAGTTTGATGATTGCGTTCAAACAAAATGTCATAGAACAAAATTTTCAAATGTAACTACTAGATTGTGATACAATACACTATTGGGTGAAGTTTGGTTGACTTCTGCGCCGCGGTTTGGGAGTTAACATCAAAATTACATTTCTCGGCCATATCGCAGAGATCTCACTGTGAAAAGGCTTAAATGGCTTTTTTGACCTAAGTTTGAGGATTGCGCTCAAATCAAATGTCCTAGAACCAAATTTCCACATGTAATTACTAGATTGTGATACAATACACTAATGGGTGAAGTTTGGTTGACTTCTGCGCAGCGGTTTGGGAGTTAACATCAAAATTACATTTCTCGGCCATATCGCATAGATCTCACTGTGAAAAGGCTTAAATGACTTTTTTAATTAAGTTTAATGATTGCGCTCAAACCAAATGTCCTAGAACGAAATTTTCAAATGTAACTACTAGAATGTGATACAATACACTATTGGGTGAAGTTTAGTTGACTTCTGCGCAGCGGTTTGGGAGTTAACATCAACATTACATTTCTCGGCCATATCGCATAGATCTCACTGTGAAAAGGCTTAAATGGCTTTTTTGACCTAAGTTTAATGATTGCGCTCAAACCAAATGTCCTAGAACGAAATTTTCAAATGTAACTACTAGAATGTGATACAATACACTATTGGGTGAAGTTTGATTGACTTCTGCGCAGCGGTTTGGGAGTTAACATCAAAATTACATTTCTCGGCCATATCGCATAGATCTCACTGTGAAAAGGCTTAAATGGCTTTTTTGACCTAAGTTTGAGGATTGCGCTCAAATTAAATGTCCTAGAACCAAATTTCTACATGTAACTACTAGATTGTGATACAATACACTAATGGGTGAAGTTTGGTTGACTTCTGCGCAGCGGTTTGGGAGTTAACATCAAAATTACATTTCTCGGCCATATCGCATAGATCTCACTGTGAAAAGGCTTAAATGACTTTTTTAATTAAGTTTGATGATTGCGCTCAAACAAAATATCCTAGAACAAAATTTTCAAATGTAACTACTAGATTGTGATACAATACACTATTGGGTGAAGTTTGGTTGACTTCTGCGCAGCGGTTTGGGAGTTAACATCAAAATTACATTTCTCGGCCATATCGCATAGATCTCACTGTGAAAAGGCTTAAATGGCTTTTTTGACCTAAGTTTGAGGATTGCGCTCAAATCAAATGTCCTAGAACCAAATTTCCACATGTAACTACTAGATTGTGATACAATACACTAATGGTTGAAGTTTGGTTGACTTCTGCGCAGCGGTTTGGGAGTTAACATCAAAATTACATTTCTCGGCCATATCGCATAGATCTCACTGTGAAAAGGCTTAAATGGCTTTTTTGACCTAAGTTTAATGATTGCGCTCAAACCAAATGTCCTAGAACGAAATTTTCAAATGTAACTACTAGAATGTGATACAATACACTATTGGGTGAAGTTTGATTGACTTCTGCGCAGCGGTTTGGGAGTTAACATCAAAATTACATTTCTCGGCCATATCGCATAGATCTCACTGTGAAAAGGCTTAAATGGCTTTTTTGACCTAAGTTTGAGGATTGCGCTCAAATTAAATGTCCTAGAACCAAATTTCTACATGTAACTACTAGATTGTGATACAATACACTAATGGGTGAAGTTTGGTTGACTTCTGCGCAGCGGTTTGGGAGTTAACATCAAAATTACATTTCTCGGCCATATCGCATAGATCTCACTGTGAAAAGGCTTAAATGACTTTTTTAATTAAGTTTGATGATTGCGCTCAAACAAAATATCCTAGAACAAAATTTTCAAATGTAACTACTAGATTGTGATACAATACACTATTGGGTGAAGTTTGGTTGACTTCTGCGCAGCGGTTTGGGAGTTAACATCAAAATTACATTTCTCGGCCATATCGCATAGATCTCACTGTGAAAAGGCTTAAATGGCTTTTTTGACCTAAGTTTGAGGATTGCGCTCAAATCAAATGTCCTAGAACCAAATTTCCACATGTAACTACTAGATTGTGATACAATACACTAATGGTTGAAGTTTGGTTGACTTCTGCGCAGCGGTTTGGGAGTGAACATCAAAATTACATTTCTCGGCCATATCGCATAGATCTCACTGTGAAAAGGCTTAAATGACTTTTTTTAATTAAGTTTGAAGATTGCGCTCAAATCAAATGTCCTATAACTAAATTTCCAAATGTAACTACTAGATTGTGATAAAATACACTATTGGGTGAAGTTTGGTTGACTTCTGCGCAGCGGTTTGGGAGTCAACATCAAAATTACATTTCTCGGCCATATCGCATAGATCTCACTGTGAAAAGGCTTAAATGACTTTTTTAATTAAGTTTGATGATTGCGTTCAAACAAAATGTCCTAGAACAAAATTTTCAAATGTAACTACTAGATTGTGATACAATACACTATTGGGTGAAGTTTGGTTAACTTCTGCGCAGCGGTTTGGGAGTTAACATCAAAATTACATTTCTCGGCCATATCGCATAGATCTCACTGTGAAAAGGCTTAAATGGCTTTTTTGACCTAAGTTTAAAGATTGCACTCAAACCAAATGTCCTAGAACGAAATTTTCAAATGTAACTACTAGAATGTGATACAATACACTATTGGGTGAAGTTTGGTTGACTTCTGCGCAGCGGTTTGGGAGTTAACATCAAAATTACATTTCTCGGCCATATCGCATAGATCTCACTGTGAAAAGGCTTAAATGGCTTTTTTGACCTAAGTTTGAGGATTGCGCTCAAATCAAATGTCCAATAACCAAATTTCCACATGTAACTACTAGATTGTGATACAATACACTAATGGGTGAAGTTTGGTTGACTTCTGCGCAGCGGTTTGGGAGTTAACATCAAAATTACATTTCTCGGACATATCGCATAGATCTCACTGTGAAAAGGCTTAAATGACTTTTTTAATTAAGTTTGATGATTGCGTTCAAACAAAATGTCATAGAACAAAATTTTCAAATGTAACTACTAGATTGTGATACAATACACTATTGGGTGAAGTTTGGTTGACTTCTGCGCCGCGGTTTGGGAGTTAACATCAAAATTACATTTCTCGGCCATATCGCAGAGATCTCACTGTGAAAAGGCTTAAATGGCTTTTTTGACCTAAGTTTGAGGATTGCGCTCAAATCAAATGTCCTAGAACCAAATTTCCACATGTAATTACTAGATTGTGATACAATACACTAATGGGTGAAGTTTGGTTGACTTCTGCGCAGCGGTTTGGGAGTTAACATCAAAATTACATTTCTCGGCCATATCGCATAGATCTCACTGTGAAAAGGCTTAAATGACTTTTTTAATTAAGTTTAATGATTGCGCTCAAACCAAATGTCCTAGAACGAAATTTTCAAATGTAACTACTAGAATGTGATACAATACACTATTGGGTGAAGTTTAGTTGACTTCTGCGCAGCGGTTTGGGAGTTAACATCAAAATTACATTTCTCGGCCATATCGCATAGATCTCACTGTGAAAAGGCTTAAATGGCTTTTTTGACCTAAGTTTAATGATTGCGCTCAAACCAAATGTCCTAGAACGAAATTTTCAAATGTAACTACTAGAATGTGATACAATACACTATTGGGTGAAGTTTGATTGACTTCTGCGCAGCGGTTTGGGAGTTAACATCAAAATTACATTTCTCGGCCATATCGCATAGATCTCACTGTGAAAAGGCTTAAATGGCTTTTTTGACCTAAGTTTGAGGATTGCGCTCAAATTAAATGTCCTAGAACCAAATTTCTACATGTAACTACTAGATTGTGATACAATACACTAATGGGTGAAGTTTGGTTGACTTCTGCGCAGCGGTTTGGGAGTTAACATCAAAATTACATTTCTCGGCCATATCGCATAGATCTCACTGTGAAAAGGCTTAAATGACTTTTTTAATTAAGTTTGATGATTGCGCTCAAACAAAATATCCTAGAACAAAATTTTCAAATGTAACTACTAGATTGTGATACAATACACTATTGGGTGAAGTTTGGTTGACTTCTGCGCAGCGGTTTGGGAGTTAACATCAAAATTACATTTCTCGGCCATATCGCATAGATCTCACTGTGAAAAGGCTTAAATGGCTTTTTTGACCTAAGTTTGAGGATTGCGCTCAAATCAAATGTCCTAGAACCAAATTTCCACATGTAACTACTAGATTGTGATACAATACACTAATGGTTGAAGTTTGGTTGACTTCTGCGCAGCGGTTTGGGAGTTAACATCAAAATTACATTTCTCGGCCATATCGCATAGATCTCACTGTGAAAAGGCTTAAATGGCTTTTTTGACCTAAGTTTAATGATTGCGCTCAAACCAAATGTCCTAGAACGAAATTTTCAAATGTAACTACTAGAATGTGATACAATACACTATTGGGTGAAGTTTGATTGACTTCTGCGCAGCGGTTTGGGAGTTAACATCAAAATTACATTTCTCGGCCATATCGCATAGATCTCACTGTGAAAAGGCTTAAATGGCTTTTTTGACCTAAGTTTGAGGATTGCGCTCAAATTAAATGTCCTAGAACCAAATTTCTACATGTAACTACTAGATTGTGATACAATACACTAATGGGTGAAGTTTGGTTGACTTCTGCGCAGCGGTTTGGGAGTTAACATCAAAATTACATTTCTCGGCCATATCGCATAGATCTCACTGTGAAAAGGCTTAAATGACTTTTTTAATTAAGTTTGATGATTGCGCTCAAACAAAATATCCTAGAACAAAATTTTCAAATGTAACTACTAGATTGTGATACAATACACTATTGGGTGAAGTTTGGTTGACTTCTGCGCAGCGGTTTGGGAGTTAACATCAAAATTACATTTCTCGGCCATATCGCATAGATCTCACTGTGAAAAGGCTTAAATGGCTTTTTTGACCTAAGTTTGAGGATTGCGCTCAAATCAAATGTCCTAGAACCAAATTTCCACATGTAACTACTAGATTGTGATACAATACACTAATGGTTGAAGTTTGGTTGACTTCTGCGCAGCGGTTTGGGAGTGAACATCAAAATTACATTTCTCGGCCATATCGCATAGATCTCACTGTGAAAAGGCTTAAATGACTTTTTTTAATTAAGTTTGAAGATTGCGCTCAAATCAAATGTCCTATAACTAAATTTCCAAATGTAACTACTAGATTGTGATAAAATACACTATTGGGTGAAGTTTGGTTGACTTCTGCGCAGCGGTTTGGGAGTTAACATCAAAATTACATTTCTCGGCCATATCGCATAGATCTCACTGTGAAAAGGCTTAAATGACTTTTTTAATTAAGTTTGATGATTGCGTTCAAACAAAATGTCCTAGAACAAAATTTTCAAATGTAACTACTAGATTGTGATACAATACACTATTGGGTGAAGTTTGGTTAACTTCTGCGCAGCGGTTTGGGAGTTAACATCAAAATTACATTTCTCGGCCATATCGCATAGATCTCACTGTGAAAAGGCTTAAATGGCTTTTTTGACCTAAGTTTGAGGATTGCGCTCAAATCAAATGTCCAAGAACCAAATTTCCAAATGTAACTACTAGATTGTGATACAATACACTATTGGGTGAAGTTTGGTTGACTTCTGCGCAGCGGTTTGGGAGTTAACATCAAAATTACATTTCTCGGCCATATCGCATAGATCTCACTGTGAAAAGGCTTAAATGACTTTTTTAATTAAGTTTGATGATTGCGTTTAAACAAAATGTCCTAGAACAAAATTTTCAAATGTAACTACTAGATTGTGATACAATACACTATTGGGTGAAGTTTGGTTGACTTCTGCGCAGCGGTTTGGGAGTTAACATCAAAATTACATTTCTCGGCCATATCGCATAGATCTCACTGTGAAAAGGCTTAAATGGCTTTTTTGACCTAAGTTTGAGGATTGCGCTCAAATCAAATGTCCAATAACCAAATTTCCACATGTAACTACTAGATTGTGATACAATACACTAATGGGTGAAGTTTGGTTGACTTCTGCGCAGCGGTTTGGGAGTTAACATCAAAATTACATTTCTCGGCCATATCGCATAGATCTCACTGTGAAAAGGCTTAAATGACTTTTTTAATTAAGTTTGATGATTGCGTTCAAACAAAATGTCATAGAACAAAATTTTCAAATGTAACTACTAGATTGTGATACAATACACTATTGGGTGAAGTTTGGTTGACTTCTGCGCAGCGGTTTGGGAGTTAACATCAAAATTACATTTCTCGGCCATATCGCATAGATCTCACTGTGAAAAGGCTTAAATGGCTTTTTTGACCTAAGTTTGAGGATTGCGCTCAAATTAAATGTCCTAGAACCAAATTTCTACATGTAACTACTAGATTGTGATACAATACACTAATGGGTGAAGTTTGGTTGACTTCTGCGCAGCGGTTTGGGAGTTAACATCAAAATTACATTTCTCGGCCATATCGCATAGATCTCACTGTGAAAAGGCTTAAATGACTTTTTTAATTAAGTTTGATGATTGCGCTCAAACAAAATATCCTAGAACAAAATTTTCAAATGTAACTACTAGATTGTGATACAATACACTATTGGGTGAAGTTTGGTTGACTTCTGCGCAGCGGTTTGGGAGTTAACATCAAAATTACATTTCTCGGCCATATCGCATAGATCTCACTGTGAAAAGGCTTAAATGGCTTTTTTGACCTAAGTTTGAGGATTGCGCTCAAATCAAATGTCCTAGAACCAAATTTCCACATGTAACTACTAGATTGTGATACAATACACTAATGGTTGAAGTTTGGTTGACTTCTGCGCAGCGGTTTGGGAGTGAACATCAAAATTACATTTCTCGGCCATATCGCATAGATCTCACTGTGAAAAGGCTTAAATGACTTTTTTAATTAAGTTTGATGATTGCGTTCAAACAAAATGTCATAGAACAAAATTTTCAAATGTAACTACTAGAATGTGATACAATACGCTATTGGGTGAAGTTTAGTTGACTTCTGCGCAGCGGTTTGGGAGTTAACATCAAAATTACATTTCTCGGCCATATCGCATAGATCTCACTGTGAAAAGGCTTAAATGGCTTTTTTGACCTAAGTTTAATGATTGCGCTCAAACCAAATGTCCTAGAACGAAATTTTCAAATGTAACTACTAGAATGTGATACAATACACTATTGGGTGAAGTTTGATTGACTTCTGCGCAGCGGTTTGGGAGTTAACATCAAAATTACATTTCTCGGCCATATCGCATAGATCTCACTGTGAAAAGGCTTAAATGGCTTTTTTGACCTAAGTTTGAGGATTGCGCTCAAATTAAATGTCCTAGAACCAAATTTCTACATGTAACTACTAGATTGTGATACAATACACTAATGGGTGAAGTTTGGTTGACTTCTGCGCAGCGGTTTGGGAGTTAACATCAAAATTACATTTCTCGGCCATATCGCATAGATCTCACTGTGAAAAGGCTTAAATGACTTTTTTAATTAAGTTTGATGATTGCGCTCAAACAAAATATCCTAGAACAAAATTTTCAAATGTAACTACTAGATTGTGATACAATACACTATTGGGTGAAGTTTGGTTGACTTCTGCGCAGCGGTTTGGGAGTTAACATCAAAATTACATTTCTCGGCCATATCGCATAGATCTCACTGTGAAAAGGCTTAAATGGCTTTTTTGACCTAAGTTTGAGGATTGCGCTCAAATCAAATGTCCTAGAACCAAATTTCTACATGTAACTACTAGATTGTGATACAATACACTATTGGGTGAAGTTTGGTTGACTTCTGCGCAGCGGTTTGGGAGTTAACATCAAAATTACATTTCTCGGCCATATCGCAGAGATCTCACTGTGAAAAGGCTTAAATGGCTTTTTTGACCTAAGTTTGAGGATTGCGCTCAAATCAAATGTCCTAGAACCAAATTTCCACATGTAATTACTAGATTGTGATACAATACACTATTGGGTGAAGTTTGGTTGACTTCTGCGCAGCGGTTTGGGAGTTAACATCAAAATTACATTTCTCGGCCATATCGCATAGATCTCACTGTGAAAAGGCTTAAATGGCTTTTTTGACCTAAGTTTGAGGATTGCGCTCAAATTAAATGTCCTAGAACCAAATTTCTACATGTAACTACTAGATTGTGATACAATACACTAATGGGTGAAGTTTGGTTGACTTCTGCGCAGCGGTTTGGGAGTTAACATCAAAATTACATTTCTCGGCCATATCGCATAGATCTCACTGTGAAAAGGCTTAAATGGCTTTTTTGACCTAAGTTTGAGGATTGCGCTCAAATCAAATGTCCTAGAACCAAATTTCCACATGTAACTACTAGATTGTGATACAATACACTAATGGTTGAAGTTTGGTTGACTTCTGCGCAGCGGTTTGGGAGTGAACATCAAAATTACATTTCTCGGCCATATCGCATAGATCTCACTGTGAAAAGGCTTAAATGACTTTTTTTAATTAAGTTTGAAGATTGCGCTCAAATCAAATGTCCTATAACTAAATTTCCAAATGTAACTACTAGATTGTGATAAAATACACTATTGGGTGAAGTTTGGTTGACTTCTGCGCAGCGGTTTGGGAGTTAACATCAAAATTACATTTCTCGGCCATATCGCATAGATCTCACTGTGAAAAGGCTTAAATGGCTTTTTTGACCTAAGTTTGAGGATTGCGCTCAAATCAAATGTCCAAGAACCAAATTTCCAAATGTAACTACTAGATTGTGATACAATACACTATTGGGTGAAGTTTGGTTGACTTCTGCGCAGCGGTTTGGGAGTTATCAAAATTACATTTCTCGGCCATATCGCATAGATCTCACTGTGAAAAGGCTTAAATGACTTTTTTAATTAAGTTTGATGATTGCGTTTAAACAAAATGTCCTAGAACAAAATTTTCAAATGTAACTACTAGATTGTGATACAATACACTATTGGGTGAAGTTTGATTGACTTCTGCGCAGCGGTTTGGGAGTTAACATCAAAATTACATTTCTCGGCCATATCGCATAGATCTCACTGTGAAAAGGCTTAAATGGCTTTTTTGACCTAAGTTTAAAGATTGCGCTCAAACCAAATGTCCTAGAACGAAATTTTCAAATGTAACTACTAGAATGTGATACAATACACTATTGGGTGAAGTTTGGTTGACTTCTGCGCAGCGGTTTGGGAGTTAACATCAAAATTACATTTCTCGGCCATATCGCATAGATCTCACTGTGAAAAGGCTTAAATGGCTTTTTTGACCTAAGTTTGAGGATTGCGCTCAAATCAAATGTCCAATAACCAAATTTCCACATGTAACTACTAGATTGTGATACAATACACTAATGGGTGAAGTTTGGTTGACTTCTGCGCAGCGGTTTGGGAGTTAACATCAAAATTACATTTCTCGGCCATATCGCATAGATCTCACTGTGAAAAGGCTTAAATGACTTTTTTAATTAAGTTTGATGATTGCGTTCAAACAAAATGTCATAGAACAAAATTTTCAAATGTAACTACTAGATTGTGATACAATACACTATTGGGTGAAGTTTGGTTGACTTCTGCGCAGCGGTTTGGGAGTTAACATCAAAATTACATTTCTCGGCCATATCGCAGAGATCTCACTGTGAAAAGGCTTAAATGGCTTTTTTGACCTAAGTTTGAGGATTGCGCTCAAATCAAATGTCCTAGAACCAAATTTCCACATGTAATTACTAGATTGTGATACAATACACTAATGGGTGAAGTTTGGTTGACTTCTGCGCAGCGGTTTGGGAGTTAACATCAAAATTACATTTCTCGGCCATATCGCATAGATCTCACTGTGAAAAGGCTTAAATGACTTTTTTAATTAAGTTTAATGATTGCGCTCAAACCAAATGTCCTAGAACGAAATTTTCAAATGTAACTACTAGAATGTGATACAATACACTATTGGGTGAAGTTTAGTTGACTTCTGCGCAGCGGTTTGGGAGTTAACATCAAAATTACATTTCTCGGCCATATCGCATAGATCTCACTGTGAAAAGGCTTAAATGGCTTTTTTGACCTAAGTTTAATGATTGCGCTCAAACCAAATGTCCTAGAACGAAATTTTCAAATGTAACTACTAGAATGTGATACAATACACTATTGGGTGAAGTTTGATTGACTTCTGCGCAGCGGTTTGGGAGTTAACATCAAAATTACATTTCTCGGCCATATCGCATAGATCTCACTGTGAAAAGGCTTAAATGGCTTTTTTGACCTAAGTTTGAGGATTGCGCTCAAATTAAATGTCCTAGAACCAAATTTCTACATGTAACTACTAGATTGTGATACAATACACTAATGGGTGAAGTTTGGTTGACTTCTGCGCAGTGGTTTGGGAGTTAACATCAAAATTACATTTCTCGGCCATATCGCATAGATCTCACTGTGAAAAGGCTTAAATGACTTTTTTAATTAAGTTTGATGATTGCGCTCAAACAAAATATCCTAGAACAAAATTTTCAAATGTAACTACTAGATTGTGATACAATACACTATTGGGTGAAGTTTGGTTGACTTCTGCGCAGCGGTTTGGGAGTTAACATCAAAATTACATTTCTCGGCCATATCGCATAGATCTCACTGTGAAAAGGCTTAAATGGCTTTTTGACCTAAGTTTGAGGATTGCGCTCAAATCAAATGTCCTAGAACCAAATTTCCACATGTAACTACTAGATTGTGATACAATACACTAATGGTTGAAGTTTGGTTGACTTCTGCGCAGCGGTTTGGGAGTGAACATCAAAATTACATTTCTCGGCCATATCGCATAGATCTCACTGTGAAAAGGCTTAAATGACTTTTTTAATTAAGTTTGATGATTGCGTTCAAACAAAATGTCATAGAACAAAATTTTCAAATGTAACTACTAGATTGTGATACAATACACTATTGGGTGAAGTTTGGTTGACTTCTGCGCAGCGGTTTGGGAGTTAACATCAAAATTACATTTCTCGGCCATATCGCAGAGATCTCACTGTGAAAAGGCTTAAATGGCTTTTTTGACCTAAGTTTGAGGATTGCGCTCAAATCAAATGTCCTAGAACCAAATTTCCACATGTAATTACTAGATTGTGATACAATACACTAATGGGTGAAGTTTGGTTTACTTCTGCGCAGCGGTTTGGGAGTTAACATCAAAATTACATTTCCCGGCCATATCGCATAGATCTCACTGTGAAAAGGCTTAAATGACTTTTTTAATTAAGTTTAATGATTGCGCTCAAACCAAATGTCCTAGAACGAAATTTTCAAATGTAACTACTAGAATGTGATACAATACACTATTGGGTGAAGTTTAGTTGACTTCTGCGCAGCGGTTTGGGAGTTAACATCAAAATTACATTTCTCGGCCATATAGCATAGATCTCACTGTGAAAAGGCTTAAATGGCTTTTTTGACCTAAGTTTAATGATTGCGCTCAAACCAAATGTCCTAGAACGAAATTTTCAAATGTAACTACTAGAATGTGATACAATACACTATTGGGTGAAGTTTGATTGACTTCTGCGCAGCGGTTTGGGAGTTAACATCAAAATTACATTTCTCGGCCATATCGCATAGATCTCACTGTGAAAAGGCTTAAATGGCTTTTTTTACCTAAGTTTGAGGATTGCGCTCAAATTAAATGTCCTAGAACCAAATTTCTACATGTAACTACTAGATTGTGATACAATACACTAATGGGTGAAGTTTGGTTGACTTCTGCGCAGCGGTTTGGGAGTTAACATCAAAATTACATTTCTCGGCCATATCGCATAGATCTCACTGTGAAAAGGCTTAAATGACTTTTTTAATTAAGTTTGATGATTGCGCTCAAACAAAATATCCTAGAACAAAATTTTCAAATGTAACTACTAGATTGTGATACAATACACTATTGGGTGAAGTTTGGTTGACTTCTGCGCAGCGGTTTGGGAGTTAACATCAAAATTACATTTCTCGGCCATATCGCATAGATCTCACTGTGAAAAGGCTTAAATGGCTTTTTTGACCTAAGTTTGAGGATTGCGCTCAAATCAAATGTCCTAGAACCAAATTTCTACATGTAACTTAGTGACGAGATTTGTCGTTCACTTGAGCAAACGAATCCATTCCGGTTCGTTCAGTAAAAAGATTCGTTCAAACAAATCGTTCAACGAATCGTTCGTCCCCCTCATCTCCCTCCCCGCCCAAACGAATCGTTCGGTTACTGAACGGGAAGTGACATTGCCGAACGAATCACCAAAGACCGCTTCGCAGTATAACTGAACGGGAAGTGACATTGCTTGGTCCCTCCCTCTCTTCCACATTGACCACTCGTCGTAGTTTCAGAAATGAGTGACAGGCGGTATCATTCTGCTTTCACAGACAGCCTCGTCTCCCTCCTGCTGCTGCAAAAGCGAGGGAGAACTTCCGCGTCGTCTGTCCTAGTTCTATGGGCTCAAAGTCATGGCTCGTGCTTGCATTTCGATTTAGGACACGGTTAAACATTTTCCTTTTGTGAGGGGAGTAGGGGGCGGGGGCGCACTGACTTTCTTTAGCAGGTTCTTGATCACACATACATATACAGCATGTTTGCTGTCACGAAAATAAAAATACATCGAAAGTTTAATTTCTGAATATGGAACGACCAACACATCATATTTACATCTCGCTCTGTTGTATTTTTGTTTTTTAGTATTAAGATGATCGTGTTGAATTTTTGCACTGGTATTAATAAATAAAATAATCCGGTCAGCTCCCCTGTCGTCCCCGCATCTCAGATCGTCAAATGCTGACGAGAAATAATTGTTAGCTCTTTACGATGTCGCCTTTCTACTCTCATTAGTCTGTTAAGAAAAATGTAGACATATTGCGACATCTCCCGTGTCCGCGTGCTTTGTTTTTGGGCGCTTGAGTAGCACATGATGGACGGATTGATATAATTTGTCAAACCAACCAACACCTGACACGAAGAAAAAAAAAAAAAAACACTCGGAAAAAAATTGCATGTATATACAGTTTCATTGCAAATCAGTATTATGGTGATCATATTGTTTTTTTGCACTGGTATTAATAAATAAAATAATCCGGTCAGCTCCCCTGTCATCCCCGCATCTCAGATCGTCAAATGCTGACGAGAAATAATTGTTAGCTCTTTACGATGTCGCCTTTCTACTCTCATTAGTCTGTTAAGAAAAATGTAGACATATTGCGACATCTCCCGTGTCTGCGTGCGTTGTTTTGGGCGCTTGAGTAGCACATGATGGACGGATTGACATAATTTGTCAAACCAACCAACACCCGACACGCTGACACGAAAAAAATAAAAATAAAACACTCGGGGAAAAATTGACATGTATATACAGTTTCATTGCAAATCAGTATTATGGTGATCATACTAAATATTTTTTCTGTGCACATATGAGGTAAATATCGCTGCCATGAAGCCTCCATATAGTGACAGTTCTCTGCCCGCTTCACTGCCGTCACGCGACCGCAGCTCAGCTTTTGCTTGCCTCGTAGCTACCCGTGTTTTAAATTACTGTAAATTTGATAGTATGTCGTCATAGGCAGTCACGAGTTTGTTGAGAAAAGTACTACTCTAAACAATGCTCGCTAGATTTGTGTGGTGTTTTTGTCTGTTTGAGCAGCATTTGATAGGCTCCACGTTAACAAATATGTGACAAAGTCATTTCCTTTCATTTTCTGATTCATTCACCGCATAGTCATTACTGGAAAATCAAGTTAGCAGCAAGCTAAGTCAGGAACCGGAGGACCGAGTCACTGAACGGGAAGTGACAAAACTCAGTCTTGCCCCCCTGCCTGCACGCTGGCTGCTTATTGGCCACACGTGGACGTGAGTGACAAACGCCCTGATTCTGTTTCCGGTCCCTCCCCTGCCCGCGATGAGGCTGGCGTCTGATTGGTCGTGTGCGATGTCAGAAGACGCTGCCGCTTGCTCAACGCCCTCCCACGCAGCGAACAAGCACCACCTTCATAGAACGAATCAGTGCAGATGATGATTAGTTCGGTCTCGTTCACCAAAACAATTCGTTCAAAAAGAACGAATCGTTCGCGACCGATACAACACTAATGTAACTACTAGATTGTGATACAATACACTAATGGGTGAAGTTTGGTTGACTTCTGCGCAGCGGTTTGGGAGTTAACATCAAAATTACATTTCTCGGCCATATCGCATAGATCTCACTGTGAAAAGGCTTAAATGGCTTTTTTGACCTAAGTTTGAGGATTGCGCTCAAATCAAATGTCCAATAACCAAATTTCCACATGTAACTACTAGATTGTGATACAATACACTAATGGGTGAAGTTTGGTTGACTTCTGCGCAGCGGTTTGGGAGTTAACATCAAAATTACATTTCTCGGCCATATCGCATAGATCTCACTGTGAAAAGGCTTAAATGACTTTTTTAATTAAGTTTGATGATTGCGTTCAAACAAAATGTCATAGAACAAAATTTTCAAATGTAACTACTAGATTGTGATACAATACACTATTGGGTGAAGTTTGGTTGACTTCTGCGCAGCGGTTTGGGAGTTAACATCAAAATTACATTTCTCGGCCATATCGCAGAGATCTCACTGTGAAAAGGCTTAAATGGCTTTTTTGACCTAAGTTTGAGGATTGCGCTCAAATCAAATGTCCTAGAACCAAATTTCCACATGTAATTACTAGATTGTGATACAATACGCTAATGGGTGAAGTTTGGTTGACTTCTGCGCAGCGGTTTGGGAGTTAACATCAAAATTACATTTCTCGGCCATATCGCATAGATCTCACTGTGAAAAGGCTTAAATGACTTTTTTAATTAAGTTTAATGATTGCGCTCAAACCAAATGTCCTAGAACGAAATTTTCAAATGTAACTACTAGAATGTGATACAATACACTATTGGGTGAAGTTTAGTTGACTTCTGCGCAGCGGTTTGGGAGTTAACATCAAAATTACATTTCTCGGCCATATCGCATAGATCTCACTGTGAAAAGGCTTAAATGGCTTTTTTGACCTAAGTTTAATGATTGCGCTCAAACCAAATGTCCTAGAACGAAATTTTCAAATGTAACTACTAGAATGTGATACAATACACTATTGGGTGAAGTTTGATTGACTTCTGCGCAGCGGTTTGGGAGTTAACATCAAAATTACATTTCTCGGCCATATCGCATAGATCTCACTGTGAAAAGGCTTAAATGGCTTTTTTGACCTAAGTTTGAGGATTGCGCTCAAATTAAATGTCCTAGAACCAAATTTCTACATGTAACTACTAGATTGTGATACAATACACTAATGGGTGAAGTTTGGTTGACTTCTGCGCAGCGGTTTGGGAGTTAACATCAAAATTACATTTCTCGGCCATATCGCATAGATCTCACTGTGAAAAGGCTTAAATGACTTTTTTAATTAAGTTTGATGATTGCGCTCAAACAAAATATCCTAGAACAAAATTTTCAAATGTAACTACTAGATTGTGATACAATACACTATTGGGTGAAGTTTGGTTGACTTCTGCGCAGCGGTTTGGGAGTTAACATCAAAATTACATTTCTCGGCCATATCGCATAGATCTCACTGTGAAAAGGCTTAAATGGCTTTTTTGACCTAAGTTTGAGGATTGCGCTCAAATCAAATGTCCTAGAACCAAATTTCCACATGTAACTACTAGATTGTGATACAATACACTAATGGTTGAAGTTTGGTTGACTTCTGCGCAGCGGTTTGGGAGTGAACATCAAAATTACATTTCTCGGCCATATCGCATAGATCTAACTGTGAAAAGGCTTAAATGACTTTTTTTAATTAAGTTTGAAGATTGCGCTCAAATCAAATGTCCTATAACTAAATTTCCAAATGTAACTACTAGATTGTGATAAAATACACTATTGGGTGAAGTTTGGTTGACTTCTGCGCTGCGGTTTGGGAGTTAACATCAAAATTACATTTCTCGGCCATATCGCATAGATCTCACTGTGAAAAGGCTTAAATGACTTTTTTAATTAAGTTTGATGATTGCGTTCAAACAAAATGTCCTAGAACAAAATTTTCAAATGTAACTACTAGATTGTGATACAATACACTATTGGGTGAAGTTTGGTTAACTTCTGCGCAGCGGTTTGGGAGTTAACATCAAAATTACATTTCTCGGCCATATCGCATAGATCTCACTGTGAAAAGGCTTAAATGGCTTTTTTGACCTAAGTTTGAGGATTGCGCTCAAATCAAATGTCCAAGAACCAAATTTCCAAATGTAACTACTAGATTGTGATACAATACACTATTGGGTGAAGTTTGATTGACTTCTGCGCAGCGGTTTGGGAGTTAACATCAAAATTACATTTCTCGGCCATATCGCATAGATCTCACTGTGAAAAGGCTTAAATGACTTTTTTAATTAAGTTTGATGATTGCGTTTAAACAAAATGTCCTAGAACAAAATTTTCAAATGTAACTACTAGATTGTGATACAATACACTATTGGGTGAAGTTTGGTTGACTTCTGCGCAGCGGTTTGGGAGTTAACATCAAAATTACATTTCTCGGCCATATCGCATAGATCTCACTGTGAAAAGGCTTAAATGGCTTTTTTGACCTAAGTTTGAGGATTGCGCTCAAATCAAATGTCCAATAACCAAATTTCCACATGTAACTACTAGATTGTGATACAATACACTAATGGGTGAAGTTTGGTTGACTTCTGCGCAGCGGTTTGGGAGTTAACATCAAAATTACATTTCTCGGCCATATCGCATAGATCTCACTGTGAAAAGGCTTAAATGACTTTTTTAATTAAGTTTGATGATTGCGTTCAAACAAAATGTCATAGAACAAAATTTTCAAATGTAACTACTAGATTGTGATACAATACACTATTGGGTGAAGTTTGGTTGACTTCTGCGCAGCGGTTTGGGAGTTAACATCAAAATTACATTTCTCGGCCATATCGCATAGATCTCACTGTGAAAAGGCTTAAATGGCTTTTTTGACCTAAGTTTGAGGATTGCGCTCAAATTAAATGTCCTAGAACCAAATTTCTACATGTAACTACTAGATTGTGATACAATACACTAATGGGTGAAGTTTGGTTGACTTCTGCGCAGCGGTTTGGGAGTTAACATCAAAATTACATTTCTCGGCCATATCGCATAGATCTCACTGTGAAAAGGCTTAAATGGCTTTTTTGACCTAAGTTTGAGGATTGCGCTCAAATCAAATGTCCAATAACCAAATTTCCACATGTAACTACTAGATTGTGATACAATACACTAATGGGTGAAGTTTGGTTGACTTCTGCGCAGCGGTTTGGGAGTTAACATCAAAATTACATTTCTCGGCCATATCGCATAGATCTCACTGTGAAAAGGCTTAAATGGCTTTTTTGACCTAAGTTTGAGGATTGCGCTCAAATCAAATGTCCTAGAACCAAATTTCCACATGTAACTACTAGATTGTGATACAATACACTAATGGTTGAAGTTTGGTTGACTTCTGCGCAGCGGTTTGGGAGTGAACATCAAAATTACATTTCTCGGCCATATCGCATAGATCTCACTGTGAAAAGGCTTAAATGACTTTTTTTAATTAAGTTTGAAGATTGCGCTCAAATCAAATGTCCTATAACTAAATTTCCAAATGTAACTACTAGATTGTGATAAAATACACTATTGGGTGAAGTTTGGTTGACTTCTGCGCTGCGGTTTGGGAGTTAACATCAAAATTACATTTCTCGGCCATATCGCATAGATCTCACTGTGAAAAGGCTTAAATGACTTTTTTAATTAAGTTTGATGATTGCGTTCAAACAAAATGTCCTAGAACAAAATTTTCAAATGTAACTACTAGATTGTGATACAATACACTATTGGGTGAAGTTTGGTTAACTTCTGCGCAGCGGTTTGGGAGTTAACATCAAAATTACATTTCTCGGCCATATCGCATAGATCTCACTGTGAAAAGGCTTAAATGGCTTTTTTGACCTAAGTTTGAGGATTGCGCTCAAATCAAATGTCCAAGAACCAAATTTCCAAATGTAACTACTAGATTGTGATACAATACACTATTGGGTGAAGTTTGATTGACTTCTGCGCAGCGGTTTGGGAGTTAACATCAAAATTACATTTCTCGGCCATATCGCATAGATCTCACTGTGAAAAGGCTTAAATGACTTTTTTAATTAAGTTTGATGATTGCGTTTAAACAAAATGTCCTAGAACAAAATTTTCAAATGTAACTACTAGATTGTGATACAATACACTATTGGGTGAAGTTTGGTTGACTTCTGCGCAGCGGTTTGGGAGTTAACATCAAAATTACATTTCTCGGCCATATCGCATAGATCTCACTGTGAAAAGGCTTAAATGGCTTTTTTGACCTAAGTTTGAGGATTGCGCTCAAATCAAATGTCCAATAACCAAATTTCCACATGTAACTACTAGATTGTGATACAATACACTAATGGGTGAAGTTTGGTTGACTTCTGCGCAGCGGTTTGGGAGTTAACATCAAAATTACATTTCTCGGCCATATCGCATAGATCTCACTGTGAAAAGGCTTAAATGACTTTTTTAATTAAGTTTGATGATTGCGTTCAAACAAAATGTCATAGAACAAAATTTTCAAATGTAACTACTAGATTGTGATACAATACACTATTGGGTGAAGTTTGGTTGACTTCTGCGCAGCGGTTTGGGAGTTAACATCAAAATTACATTTCTCGGCCATATCGCATAGATCTCACTGTGAAAAGGCTTAAATGACTTTTTTAATTAAGTTTAATGATTGCGCTCAAACCAAATGTCCTAGAACGAAATTTTCAAATGTAACTACTAGAATGTGATACAATACACTATTGGGTGAAGTTTAGTTGACTTCTGCGCAGCGGTTTGGGAGTTAACATCAAAATTACATTTCTCGGCCATATCGCATAGATCTCACTGTGAAAAGGCTTAAATGGCTTTTTTGACCTAAGTTTGAGGATTGCGCTCAAATTAAATGTCCTAGAACCAAATTTCTACATGTAACTACTAGATTGTGATACAATACACTAATGGGTGAAGTTTGGTTGACTTCTGCGCAGCGGTTTGGGAGTTAACATCAAAATTACATTTCTCGGCCATATCGCATAGATCTCACTGTGAAAAGGCTTAAATGGCTTTTTTGACCTAAGTTTGAGGATTGCGCTCAAATTAAATGTCCTAGAACCAAATTTCTACATGTAACTACTAGATTGTGATACAATACACTAATGGGTGAAGTTTGGTTGACTTCTGCGCAGCGGTTTGGGAGTTAACATCAAAATTACATTTCTCGGCCATATCGCATAGATCTCACTGTGAAAAGGCTTAAATGGCTTTTTTGACCTAAGTTTGAGGATTGCGCTCAAATTAAATGTCCTAGAACCAAATTTCTACATGTAACTACTAGATTGTGATACAATACACTAATGGGTGAAGTTTGGTTGACTTCTGCGCAGCGGTTTGGGAGTTAACATCAAAATTACATTTCTCGGCCATATCGCATAGATCTCACTGTGAAAAGGCTTAAATGACTTTTTTAATTAAGTTTGATGATTGCGCTCAAACAAAATATCCTAGAACAAAATTTTCAAATGTAACTACTAGATTGTGATACAATACACTATTGGGTGAAGTTTGGTTGACTTCTGCGCAGCGGTTTGGGAGTTAACATCAAAATTACATTTCTCGGCCATATCGCATAGATCTCACTGTGAAAAGGCTTAAATGGCTTTTTTGACCTAAGTTTGAGGATTGCGCTCAAATCAAATGTCCTAGAACCAAATTTCCACATGTAACTACTAGATTGTGATACAATACACTAATGGTTGAAGTTTGGTTGACTTCTGCGCAGCGGTTTGGGAGTGAACATCAAAATTACATTTCTCGGCCATATCGCATAGATCTCACTGTGAAAAGGCTTAAATGACTTTTTTAATTAAGTTTGATGATTGCGTTCAAACAAAATGTCATAGAACAAAATTTTCAAATGTAACTACTAGATTGTGATACAATACACTATTGGGTGAAGTTTGGTTAACTTCTGCGCAGCGGTTTGGGAGTTAACATCAAAATTACATTTCTCGGCCATATCGCAGAGATCTCACTGTGAAAAGGCTTAAATGGCTTTTTTGACCTAAGTTTGAGGATTGCGCTCAAATCAAATGTCCTAGAACCAAATTTCCACATGTAATTACTAGATTGTGATACAATACACTAATGGGTGAAGTTTGGTTGACTTCTGCGCAGCGGTTTGGGAGTTAACATCAAAATTACATTTCTCGGCCATATCGCATAGATCTCACTGTGAAAAGGCTTAAATGACTTTTTTAATTAAGTTTAATGATTGCGCTCAAACCAAATGTCCTAGAACGAAATTTTCAAATGTAACTACTAGAATGTGATACAATACACTATTGGGTGAAGTTTAGTTGACTTCTGCGCAGCGGTTTGGGAGTTAACATCAAAATTACATTTCTCGGCCATATCGCATAGATCTCACTGTGAAAAGGCTTAAATGGCTTTTTTGACCTAAGTTTAATGATTGCGCTCAAACCAAATGTCCTAGAACGAAATTTTCAAATGTAACTACTAGAATGTGATACAATACACTATTGGGTGAAGTTTGATTGACTTCTGCGCAGCGGTTTGGGAGTTAACATCAAAATTACATTTCTCGGCCATATCGCATAGATCTCACTGTGAAAAGGCTTAAATGGCTTTTTTGACCTAAGTTTGAGGATTGCGCTCAAATTAAATGTCCTAGAACCAAATTTCTACATGTAACTACTAGATTGTGATACAATACACTAATGGGTGAAGTTTGGTTGACTTCTGCGCAGCGGTTTGGGAGTTAACATCAAAATTACATTTCTCGGCCATATCGCATAGATCTCACTGTGAAAAGGCTTAAATGACTTTTTTAATTAAGTTTGATGATTGCGCTCAAACAAAATATCCTAGAACAAAATTTTCAAATGTAACTACTAGATTGTGATACAATACACTATTGGGTGAAGTTTGGTTGACTTCTGCGCAGCGGTTTGGGAGTTAACATCAAAATTACATTTCTCGGCCATATCGCATAGATCTCACTGTGAAAAGGCTTAAATGGCTTTTTTGACCTAAGTTTGAGGATTGCGCTCAAATCAAATGTCCTAGAACCAAATTTCTACATGTAACTACTAGATTGTGATACAATACACTAATGGGTGAAGTTTGGTTGACTTCTGCGCAGCGGTTTGGGAGTTAACATCAAAATTACATTTCTCGGCCATATCGCATAGATCTCACTGTGAAAAGGCTTAAATGGCTTTTTTGACCTAAGTTTGAGGATTGCGCTCAAATCAAATGTCCAATAACCAAATTTCCACATGTAACTACTAGATTGTGATACAATACACTAATGGGTGAAGTTTGGTTGACTTCTGCGCAGCGGTTTGGGAGTTAACATCAAAATTACATTTCTCGGCCATATCGCATAGATCTCACTGTGAAAAGGCTTAAATGACTTTTTTAATTAAGTTTGATGATTGCGTTCAAACAAAATGTCATAGAACAAAATTTTCAAATGTAACTACTAGATTGTGATACAATACACTATTGGGTGAAGTTTGGTTGACTTTTGCGCAGCGGTTTGGGAGTTAACATCAAAATTACATTTCTCGGCCATATCGCAGAGATCTCACTGTGAAAAGGCTTAAATGGCTTTTTTGACCTAAGTTTGAGGATTGCGCTCAAATCAAATGTCCTAGAACCAAATTTCCACATGTAATTACTAGATTGTGATACAATACACTAATGGGTGAAGTTTGGTTGACTTCTGCGCAGCGGTTTGGGAGTTAACATCAAAATTACATTTCTCGGCCATATCGCATAGATCTCACTGTGAAAAGGCTTAAATGACTTTTTTAATTAAGTTTAATGATTGCGCTCAAACCAAATGTCCTAGAACGAAATTTTCAAATGTAACTACTAGAATGTGATACAATACACTATTGGGTGAAGTTTAGTTGACTTCTGCGCAGCGGTTTGGGAGTTAACATCAAAATTACATTTCTCGGCCATATCGCATAGATCTCACTGTGAAAAGGCTTAAATGGCTTTTTTGACCTAAGTTTGAGGATTGCGCTCAAATTAAATGTCCTAGAACCAAATTTCTACATGTAACTACTAGATTGTGATACAATACACTAATGGGTGAAGTTTGGTTGACTTCTGCGCAGCGGTTTGGGAGTTAACATCAAAATTACATTTCTCGGCCATATCGCATAGATCTCACTGTGAAAAGGCTTAAATGGCTTTTTTGACCTAAGTTTGAGGATTGCGCTCAAATTAAATGTCCTAGAACCAAATTTCTACATGTAACTACTAGATTGTGATACAATACACTAATGGGTGAAGTTTGGTTGACTTCTGCGCAGCGGTTTGGGAGTTAACATCAAAATTACATTTCTCGGCCATATCGCATAGATCTCACTGTGAAAAGGCTTAAATGGCTTTTTTGACCTAAGTTTGAGGATTGCGCTCAAATTAAATGTCCTAGAACCAAATTTCTACATGTAACTACTAGATTGTGATACAATACGCTAATGGGTGAAGTTTGGTTGACTTCTGCGCAGCGGTTTGGGAGTTAACATCAAAATTACATTTCTCGGCCATATCGCATAGATCTCACTGTGAAAAGGCTTAAATGACTTTTTTAATTAAGTTTGATGATTGCGCTCAAACAAAATATCCTAGAAAAAAATTTTCAAATGTAACTACTAGATTGTGATACAATACACTATTGGGTGAAGTTTGGTTGACTTCTGCGCAGCGGTTTGGGAGTTAACATCAAAATTACATTTCTCGGCCATATCGCATAGATCTCACTGTGAAAAGGCTTAAATGGCTTTTTTGACCTAAGTTTGAGGATTGCGCTCAAATCAAATGTCCTAGAACCAAATTTCCACATGTAACTACTAGATTGTGATACAATACACTAATGGTTGAAGTTTGGTTGACTTCTGCGCAGCGGTTTGGGAGTGAACATCAAAATTACATTTCTCGGCCATATCGCATAGATCTCACTGTGAAAAGGCTTAAATGACTTTTTTAATTAAGTTTGATGATTGCGTTCAAACAAAATGTCATAGAACAAAATTTTCAAATGTAACTACTAGATTGTGATACAATACACTATTGGGTGAAGTTTGGTTGACTTCTGCGCAGCGGTTTGGGAGTTAACATCAAAATTACATTTCTCGGCCATATCGCAGAGATCTCACTGTGAAAAGGCTTAAATGGCTTTTTTGACCTAAGTTTGAGGATTGCGCTCAAATCAAATGTCCTAGAACCAAATTTCCACATGTAATTACTAGATTGTGATACAATACACTAATGGGTGAAGTTTGGTTTACTTCTGCGCAGCGGTTTGGGAGTTAACATCAAAATTACATTTCTCGGCCATATCGCATAGATCTCACTGTGAAAAGGCTTAAATGACTTTTTTAATTAAGTTTAATGATTGCGCTCAAACCAAATGTCCTAGAACGAAATTTTCAAATGTAACTACTAGAATGTGATACAATACACTATTGGGTGAAGTTTAGTTGACTTCTGCGCAGCGGTTTGGGAGTTAACATCAAAATTACATTTCTCGGCCATATAGCATAGATCTCACTGTGAAAAGGCTTAAATGGCTTTTTTGACCTAAGTTTAATGATTGCGCTCAAACCAAATGTCCTAGAACGAAATTTTCAAATGTAACTACTAGAATGTGATACAATACACTATTGGGTGAAGTTTGATTGACTTCTGCGCAGCGGTTTGGGAGTTAACATCAAAATTACATTTCTCGGCCATATCGCATAGATCTCACTGTGAAAAGGCTTAAATGGCTTTTTTGACCTAAGTTTGAGGATTGCGCTCAAATTAAATGTCCTAGAACCAAATTTCTACATGTAACTACTAGATTGTGATACAATACACTAATGGGTGAAGTTTGGTTGACTTCTGCGCAGCGGTTTGGGAGTTAACATCAAAATTACATTTCTCGGCCATATCGCATAGATCTCACTGTGAAAAGGCTTAAATGACTTTTTTAATTAAGTTTGATGATTGCGCTCAAACAAAATATCCTAGAACAAAATTTTCAAATGTAACTACTAGATTGTGATACAATACACTATTGGGTGAAGTTTGGTTGACTTCTGCGCAGCGGTTTGGGAGTTAACATCAAAATTACATTTCTCGGCCATATCGCATAGATCTCACTGTGAAAAGGCTTAAATGGCTTTTTTGACCTAAGTTTGAGGATTGCGCTCAAATCAAATGTCCTAGAACCAAATTTCTACATGTAACTACTAGATTGTGATACAATACACTAATGGGTGAAGTTTGGTTGACTTCTGCGCAGCGGTTTGGGAGTTAACATCAAAATTACATTTCTCGGCCATATCGCATAGATCTCACTGTGAAAAGGCTTAAATGGCTTTTTTGACCTAAGTTTGAGGATTGCGCTCAAATCAAATGTCCAATAACCAAATTTCCACATGTAACTACTAGATTGTGATACAATACACTAATGGGTGAAGTTTGGTTGACTTCTGCGCAGCGGTTTGGGAGTTAACATCAAAATTACATTTCTCGGCCATATCGCATAGATCTCACTGTGAAAAGGCTTAAATGACTTTTTTAATTAAGTTTGATGATTGCGTTCAAACAAAATGTCATATGACAAAATTTTCAAATGTAACTACTAGATTGTGATACAATACACTATTGGGTGAAGTTTGGTTGACTTCTGCGCAGCGGTTTGGGAGTTAACATCAAAATTACATTTCTCGGCCATATCGCAGAGATCTCACTGTGAAAAGGCTTAAATGGCTTTTTTGACCTAAGTTTGAGGATTGCGCTCAAATCAAATGTCCTAGAACCAAATTTCCACATGTAATTACTAGATTGTGATACAATACACTAATGGGTGAAGTTTGGTTGACTTCTGCGCAGCGGTTTGGGAGTTAACATCAAAATTACATTTCTCGGCCATATCGCATAGATCTCACTGTGAAAAGGCTTAAATGACTTTTTTAATTAAGTTTAATGATTGCGCTCAAACCAAATGTCCTAGAACTAAATTTTCAAATGTAACTACTAGAATGTGATACAATACACTATTGGGTGAAGTTTAGTTGACTTCTGCGCAGCGGTTTGGGAGTTAACATCAAAATTACATTTCTCGGCCATATCGCATAGATCTCACTGTGAAAAGGCTTAAATGGCTTTTTTGACCTAAGTTTAATGATTGCGCTCAAACCAAATGTCCTAGAACGAAATTTTCAAATGTAACTACTAGAATGTGATACAATACACTATTGGGTGAAGTTTGATTGACTTCTGCGCAGCGGTTTGGGAGTTAACATCAAAATTACATTTCTCGGCCATATCGCATAGATCTCACTGTGAAAAGGCTTAAATGGCTTTTTTGACCTAAGTTTGAGGATTGCGCTCAAATTAAATGTCCTAGAACCAAATTTCTACATGTAACTACTAGATTGTGATACAATACACTAATGGGTGAAGTTTGGTTGACTTCTGCGCAGCGGTTTGGGAGTTAACATCAAAATTACATTTCTCGGCCATATCGCATAGATCTCACTGTGAAAAGGCTTAAATGACTTTTTTAATTAAGTTTGATGATTGCGCTCAAACAAAATATCCTAGAACAAAATTTTCAAATGTAACTACTAGATTGTGATACAATACACTATTGGGTGAAGTTTGGTTGACTTCTGCGCAGCGGTTTGGGAGTTAACATCAAAATTACATTTCTCGGCCATATCGCATAGATCTCACTGTGAAAAGGCTTAAATGGCTTTTTTGACCTAAGTTTGAGGATTGCGCTCAAATCAAATGTCCTAGAACCAAATTTCCACATGTAACTACTAGATTGTGATACAATACACTAATGGTTGAAGTTTGGTTGACTTCTGCGCAGCGGTTTGGGAGTGAACATCAAAATTACATTTCTCGGCCATATCGCATAGATCTCACTGTGAAAAGGCTTAAATGACTTTTTTAATTAAGTTTGATGATTGCGTTCAAACAAAATGTCATAGAACAAAATTTTCAAATGTAACTACTAGAATGTGATACAATACACTATTGGGTGAAGTTTAGTTGACTTCTGCGCAGCGGTTTGGGAGTTAACATCAAAATTACATTTCTCGGCCATATCGCATAGATCTCACTGTGAAAAGGCTTAAATGGCTTTTTTGACCTAAGTTTAATGATTGCGCTCAAACCAAATGTCCTAGAACGAAATTTTCAAATGTAACTACTAGAATGTGATACAATACACTATTGGGTGAAGTTTGATTGACTTCTGCGCAGCGGTTTGGGAGTTAACATCAAAATTACATTTCTCGGCCATATCGCATAGATCTCACTGTGAAAAGGCTTAAATGGCTTTTTTGACCTAAGTTTGAGGATTGCGCTCAAATTAAATGTCCTAGAACCAAATTTCTACATGTAACTACTAGATTGTGATACAATACACTAATGGGTGAAGTTTGGTTGACTTCTGCGCAGCGGTTTGGGAGTTAACATCAAAATTACATTTCTCGGCCATATCGCATAGATCTCACTGTGAAAAGGCTTAAATGACTTTTTTAATTAAGTTTGATGATTGCGCTCAAACAAAATATCCTAGAACAAAATTTTCAAATGTAACTACTAGATTGTGATACAATACACTATTGGGTGAAGTTTGGTTGACTTCTGCGCAGCGGTTTGGGAGTTAACATCAAAATTACATTTCTCGGCCATATCGCATAGATCTCACTGTGAAAAGGCTTAAATGGCTTTTTTGACCTAAGTTTGAGGATTGCGCTCAAATCAAATGTCCTACAACCAAATTTCCACATGTAACTACTAGATTGTGATACAATACACTAATGGTTGAAGTTTGGTTGACTTCTGCGCAGCGGTTTGGGAGTGAACATCAAAATTACATTTCTCGGCCATATCGCATAGATCTCACTGTGAAAAGGCTTAAATGACTTTTTTAATTAAGTTTGATGATTGCGTTCAAACAAAATGTCATAGAACAAAATTTTCAAATGTAACTACTAGAATGTGATACAATACACTATTGGGTGAAGTTTAGTTGACTTCTGCGCAGCGGTTTGGGAGTTAACATCAAAATTACATTTCTCGGCCATATCGCATAGATCTCACTGTGAAAAGGCTTAAATGGCTTTTTTGACCTAAGTTTAATGATTGCGCTCAAACCAAATGTCCTAGAACGAAATTTTCAAATGTAACTACTAGAATGTGATACAATACACTATTGGGTGAAGTTTGATTGACTTCTGCGCAGCGGTTTGGGAGTTAACATCAAAATTACATTTCTCGGCCATATCGCATAGATCTCACTGTGAAAAGGCTTAAATGGCTTTTTTGACCTATGTTTGAGGATTGCGCTCAAATTAAATGTCCTAGAACCAAATTTCTACATGTAACTACTAGATTGTGATACAATACACTAATGGGTGAAGTTTGGTTGACTTCTGCGCAGCGGTTTGGGAGTTAACATCAAAATTACATTTCTCGGCCATATCGCATAGATCTCACTGTGAAAAGGCTTAAATGACTTTTTTAATTAAGTTTGATGATTGCGCTCAAACAAAATAT
This sequence comes from Corythoichthys intestinalis, assembly GCF_030265065.1. Lineage (NCBI taxonomy): Eukaryota > Metazoa > Chordata > Actinopteri > Syngnathiformes > Syngnathidae > Corythoichthys > Corythoichthys intestinalis. The sequence continues at coordinate 356,560 of NW_026651601.1, read as the reverse complement.
CCTAGAACAAAATTTTCAAATGTAACTACTAGATTGTGATACAATACACTATTGGGTGAAGTTTGGTTGACTTCTGCGCAGCGGTTTGGGAGTTAACATCAAAATTACATTTCTCGGCCATATCGCATAGATCTCACTGTGAAAAGGCTTAAATGGCTTTTTTGACCTAAGTTTGAGGATTGCGCTCAAATCAAATGTCCTAGAACCAAATTTCTACATGTAACTACTAGATTGTGATACAATACACTAATGGGTGAAGTTTGGTTGACTTCTGCGCAGCGGTTTGGGAGTTAACATCAAAATTACATTTCTCGGCCATATCGCATAGATCTCACTGTGAAAAGGCTTAAATGGCTTTTTTGACCTAAGTTTGAGGATTGCGCTCAAATCAAATGTCCAATAACCAAATTTCCACATGTAACTACTAGATTGTGATACAATACACTAATGGGTGAAGTTTGGTTGACTTCTGCGCAGCGGTTTGGGAGTTAACATCAAAATTACATTTCTCGGCCATATCGCATAGATCTCACTGTGAAAAGGCTTAAATGACTTTTTTAATTAAGTTTGATGATTGCGTTCAAACAAAATGTCATAGAACAAAATTTTCAAATGTAACTACTAGATTGTGATACAATACACTATTGGGTGAAGTTTGGTTGACTTCTGCGCAGCGGTTTGGGAGTTAACATCAAAATTACATTTCTCGGCCATATCGCAGAGATCTCACTGTGAAAAGGCTTAAATGGCTTTTTTGACCTAAGTTTAATGATTGCGCTCAAACCAAATGTCCTAGAACGAAATTTTCAAATGTAACTACTAGAATGTGATACAATACACTATTGGGTGAAGTTTGATTGACTTCTGCGCAGCGGTTTGGGAGTTAACATCAAAATTACATTTCTCGGCCATATCGCATAGATCTCACTGTGAAAAGGCTTAAATGGCTTTTTTGACCTAAGTTTGAGGATTGCGCTCAAATTAAATGTCCTAAGACCAAATTTCGACATGTAACTACTAGATTGTGATACAATACACTAATGGGTGAAGTTTGGTTGACTTCTGCGCAGCGGTTTGGGAGTTAACATCAAAATTACATTTCTCGGCCATATCGCATAGATCTCACTGTGAAAAGGCTTAAATGACTTTTTTAATTAAGTTTGATGATTGCGCTCAAACAAAATATCCTAGAACAAAATTTTCAAATGTAACTACTAGATTGTGATACAATACACTATTGGGTGAAGTTTGGTTGACTTCTGCGCAGCGGTTTGGGAGTTAACATCAAAATTACATTTCTCGGCCATATCGCATAGATCTCACTGTGAAAAGGCTTAAATGGCTTTTTTGACCTAAGTTTGAGGATTGCGCTCAAATTAAATGTCCTAGAACCAAATTTCTACATGTAACTACTAGATTGTGATACAATACACTAATGGGTGAAGTTTGGTTGACTTCTGCGCAGCGGTTTGGGAGTTAACATCAAAATTACATTTCTCGGCCATATCGCATAGATCTCACTGTGAAAAGGCTTAAATGACTTTTTTAATTAAGTTTGATGATTGCGCTCAAACAAAATATCCTAGAACAAAATTTTCAAATGTAACTACTAGATTGTGATACAATACACTATTGGGTGAAGTTTGGTTGACTTCTGCGCAGCGGTTTGGGAGTTAACATCAAAATTACATTTCTCGGCCATATCGCATAGATCTCACTGTGAAAAGGCTTAAATGGCTTTTTTGACCTAAGTTTGAGGATTGCGCTCAAATCAAATGTCCTAGAACCAAATTTCTACATGTAACTACTAGATTGTGATACAATACACTAATGGGTGAAGTTTGGTTGACTTCTGCGCAGCGGTTTGGGAGTTAACATCAAAATTACATTTCTCGGCCATATCGCATAGATCTCACTGTGAAAAGTCTTAAATGGGTTTTTTGACCTAAGTTTGAGGATTGCGCTCAAATCAAATGTCCAATAACCAAATTTCCACATGTAACTACTAGATTGTGATACAATACACTAATGGGTGAAGTTTGGTTGACTTCTGCGCAGCGGTTTGGGAGTTAACATCAAAATTACATTTCTCGGCCATATCGCATAGATCTCACTGTGAAAAGGCTTAAATGACTTTTTTAATTAAGTTTGATGATTGCGTTCAAACAAAATGTCATAGAACAAAATTTTCAAATGTAACTACTAGATTGTGATACAATACACTATTGGGTGAAGTTTGGTTGACTTCTGCGCAGCGGTTTGGGAGTTAACATCAAAATTACATTTCTCGGCCATATCGCAGAGATCTCACTGTGAAAAGGCTTAAATGGCTTTTTTGACCTAAGTTTAATGATTGCGCTCAAACCAAATGTCCTAGAACGAAATTTTCAAATGTAACTACTAGAATGTGATACAATACACTATTGGGTGAAGTTTGATTGACTTCTGCGCAGCGGTTTGGGAGTTAACATCAAAATTACATTTCTCGGCCATATCGCATAGATCTCACTGTGAAAAGGCTTAAATGGCTTTTTTGACCTAAGTTTGAGGATTGCGCTCAAATCAAATGTCCTAGAACCAAATTTCTACATGTAACTACTAGATTGTGATACAATACACTAATGGGTGAAGTTTGGTTGACTTCTGCGCAGCGGTTTGGGAGTTAACATCAAAATTACATTTCTCGGCCATATCGCATAGATCTCACTGTGAAAAGGCTTAAATGGCTTTTTTGACCTAAGTTTGAGGATTGCGCTCAAATCAAATGTCCAATAACCAAATTTCCACATGTAACTACTAGATTGTGATACAATACACTAATGGGTGAAGTTTGGTTGACTTCTGCGCAGCGGTTTGGGAGTTAACATCAAAATTACATTTCTCGGCCATATCGCATAGATCTCACTGTGAAAAGGCTTAAATGACTTTTTTAATTAAGTTTGATGATTGCGTTCAAACAAAATGTCATAGAACAAAATTTTCAAATGTAACTACTAGATTGTGATACAATACACTATTGGGTGAAGTTTGGTTGACTTCTGCGCAGCGGTTTGGGAGTTAACATCAAAATTACATTTCTCGGCCATATCGCATAGATCTCACTGTGAAAAGGCTTAAATGGCTTTTTTGACCTAAGTTTAATGATTGCGCTCAAACCAAATGTCCTAGAACGAAATTTTCAAATGTAACTACTAGAATGTGATACAATACACTATTGGGTGAAGTTTGATTGACTTCTGCGCAGCGGTTTGGGAGTTAACATCAAAATTACATTTCTCGGCCATATCGCATAGATCTCACTGTGAAAAGGCTTAAATGGCTTTTTTGACCTAAGTTTGAGGATTGCGCTCAAATTAAATGTCCTAGAACCAAATTTCTACATGTAACTACTAGATTGTGATACAATACACTAATGGGTGAAGTTTGGTTGACTTCTGCGCAGCGGTTTGGGAGTTAACATCAAAATTACATTTCTCGGCCATATCGCATAGATCTCACTGTGAAAAGGCTTAAATGACTTTTTTAATTAAGTTTGATGATTGCGCTCAAACAAAATATCCTAGAACAAAATTTTCAAATGTAACTACTAGATTGTGATACAATACACTATTGGGTGAAGTTTGGTTGACTTCTGCGCAGCGGTTTGGGAGTTAACATCAAAATTACATTTCTCGGCCATATCGCATAGATCTCACTGTGAAAAGGCTTAAATGGGTTTTTTGACCTAAGTTTGAGGATTGCGCTCAAATCAAATGTCCAATAACCAAATTTCCACATGTAACTACTAGATTGTGATACAATACACTAATGGGTGAAGTTTGGTTGACTTCTGCGCAGCGGTTTGGGAGTTAACATCAAAATTACATTTCTCGGCCATATCGCATAGATCTCACTGTGAAAAGGCTTAAATGACTTTTTTAATTAAGTTTGATGATTGCGTTCAAACAAAATGTCATAGAACAAAATTTTCAAATGTAACTACTAGATTGTGATACAATACACTATTGGGTGAAGTTTGGTTGACTTCTGCGCAGCGGTTTGGGAGTTAACATCAAAATTACATTTCTCGGCCATATCGCAGAGATCTCACTGTGAAAAGGCTTAAATGGCTTTTTTGACCTAAGTTTAATGATTGCGCTCAAACCAAATGTCCTAGAACGAAATTTTCAAATGTAACTACTAGAATGTGATACAATACACTATTGGGTGAAGTTTGATTGACTTCTGCGCAGCGGTTTGGGAGTTAACATCAAAATTACATTTCTCGGCCATATCGCATAGATCTCACTGTGAAAAGGCTTAAATGGCTTTTTTGACCTAAGTTTGAGGATTGCGCTCAAATTAAATGTCCTAGAACCAAATTTCTACATGTAACTACTAGATTGTGATACAATACACTAATGGGTGAAGTTTGGTTGACTTCTGCGCAGCGGTTTGGGAGTTAACATCAAAATTACATTTCTCGGCCATATCGCATAGATCTCACTGTGAAAAGGCTTAAATGACTTTTTTAATTAAGTTTGATGATTGCGCTCAAACAAAATATCCTAGAACAAAATTTTCAAATGTAACTACTAGATTGTGATACAATACACTATTGGGTGAAGTTTGGTTGACTTCTGCGCAGCGGTTTGGGAGTTAACATCAAAATTACATTTCTCGGCCATATCGCATAGATCTCACTGTGAAAAGGCTTAAATGGCTTTTGTGACCTAAGTTTGAGGATTGCGCTCAAATTAAATGTCCTAGAACCAAATTTCTACATGTAACTACTAGATTGTGATACAATACACTAATGGGTGAAGTTTGGTTGACTTCTGCGCAGCGGTTTGGGAGTTAACATCAAAATTACATTTCTCGGCCATATCGCATAGATCTCACTGTGAAAAGGCTTAAATGACTTTTTTAATTAAGTTTGATGATTGCGCTCAAACAAAATATCCTAGAACAAAATTTTCAAATGTAACTACTAGATTGTGATACAATACACTATTGGGTGAAGTTTGGTTGACTTCTGCGCAGCGGTTTGGGAGTTAACATCAAAATTACATTTCTCGGCCATATCGCATAGATCTCACTGTGAAAAGGCTTAAATGGCTTTTTTGACCTAAGTTTGAGGATTGCGCTCAAATCAAATGTCCTAGAACCAAATTTCTACATGTAACTACTAGATTGTGATACAATACACTAATGGGTGAAGTTTGGTTGACTTCTGCGCAGCGGTTTGGGAGTTAACATCAAAATTACATTTCTCGGCCATATCGCATAGATCTCACTGTGAAAAGGCTTAAATGGCTTTTTTGACCTAAGTTTGAGGATTGCGCTCAAATCAAATGTCCAATAACCAAATTTCCACATGTAACTACTAGATTGTGATACAATACACTAATGGGTGAAGTTTGGTTGACTTCTGCGCAGCGGTTTGGGAGTTAACATCAAAATTACATTTCTCGGCCATATCGCATAGATCTCACTGTGAAAAGGCTTAAATGACTTTTTTAATTAAGTTTGATGATTGCGTTCAAACAAAATGTCATAGAACAAAATTTTCAAATGTAACTACTAGATTGTGATACAATACACTATTGGGTGAAGTTTGGTTGACTTCTGCGCAGCGGTTTGGGAGTTAACATCAAAATTACATTTCTCGGCCATATCGCAGAGATCTCACTGTGAAAAGGCTTAAATGGCTTTTTTGACCTAAGTTTGAGGATTGCGCTCAAATCAAATGTCCTAGAACCAAATTTCCACATGTAATTACTAGATTGTGATACAATACACTAATGGGTGAAGTTTGGTTGACTTCTGCGCAGCGGTTTGGGAGTTAACATCAAAATTACATTTCTCGGCCATATCGCATAGATCTCACTGTGAAAAGGCTTAAATGACTTTTTTAATTAAGTTTAATGATTGCGCTCAAACCAAATGTCCTAGAACGAAATTTTCAAATGTAACTACTAGAATGTGATACAATACACTATTGGGTGAAGTTTAGTTGACTTCTGCGCAGCGGTTTGGGAGTTAACATCAAAATTACATTTCTCGGCCATATCGCATAGATCTCACTGTGAAAAGGCTTAAATGGCTTTTTTGACCTAAGTTTAATGATTGCGCTCAAACCAAATGTCCTAGAACGAAATTTTCAAATGTAACTACTAGAATGTGATACAATACACTATTGGGTGAAGTTTGATTGACTTCTGCGCAGCGGTTTGGGAGTTAACATCAAAATTACATTTCTCGGCCATATCGCATAGATCTCACTGTGAAAAGGCTTAAATGGCTTTTTTGACCTAAGTTTGAGGATTGCGCTCAAATTAAATGTCCTAGAACCAAATTTCTACATGTAACTACTAGATTGTGATACAATACACTAATGGGTGAAGTTTGGTTGACATCTGCGCAGCGGTTTGGGAGTTAACATCAAAATTACATTTCTCGGCCATATCGCATAGATCTCACTGTGAAAAGGCTTAAATGACTTTTTTAATTAAGTTTGATGATTGCGCTCAAACAAAATATCCTAGAACAAAATTTTCAAATGTAACTACTAGATTGTGATACAATACACTATTGGGTGAAGTTTGGTTGACTTCTGCGCAGCGGTTTGGGAGTTAACATCAAAATTACATTTCTCGGCCATATCGCATAGATCTCACTGTGAAAAGGCTTAAATGGCTTTTTTGACCTAAGTTTGAGGATTGCGCTCAAATCAAATGTCCTAGAACCAAATTTCCACATGTAACTACTAGATTGTGATACAATACACTAATGGTTGAAGTTTGGTTGACTTCTGCGCAGCGGTTTGGGAGTGAACATCAAAATTACATTTCTCGGCCATATCGCATAGATCTCACTGTGAAAAGGCTTAAATGACTTTTTTTTAATTAAGTTTGAAGATTGCGCTCAAATCAAATGTCCTATAACTAAATTTCCAAATGTAACTACTAGATTGTGATAAAATACACTATTGGGTGAAGTTTGGTTGACTTCTGCGCAGCGGTTTGGGAGTTAACATCAAAATTACATTTCTCGGCCATATCGCATAGATCTCACTGTGAAAAGGCTTAAATGACTTTTTTAATTAAGTTTGATGATTGCGTTCAAACAAAATGTCCTAGAACAAAATTTTCAAATGTAACTACTAGATTGTGATACAATACACTATTGGGTGAAGTTTGGTTAACTTCTGCGCAGCGGTTTGGGAGTTAACATCAAAATTACATTTCTCGGCCATATCGCATAGATCTCACTGTGAAAAGGCTTAAATGGCTTTTTTGACCTAAGTTTGAGGATTGCGCTCAAATCAAATGTCCAAGAACCAAATTTCCAAATGTAACTACTAGATTGTGATACAATACACTATTGGGTGAAGTTTGGTTGACTTCTGCGCAGCGGTTTGGGAGTTAACATCAAAATTACATTTCTCGGCCATATCGCATAGATCTCACTGTGAAAAGGCTTAAATGACTTTTTTAATTAAGTTTGATGATTGCGTTTAAACAAAATGTCCTAGAACAAAATTTTCAAATGTAACTACTAGATTGTGATACAATACACTATTGGGTGAAGTTTGATTGACTTCTGCGCAGCGGTTTGGGAGTTAACATCAAAATTACATTTCTCGGCCATATCGCATAGATCTCACTGTGAAAAGGCTTAAATGGCTTTTTTGACCTAAGTTTAAAGATTGCGCTCAAACCAAATGTCCTAGAACGAAATTTTCAAATGTAACTACTAGAATGTGATACAATACACTATTGGGTGAAGTTTGGTTGACTTCTGCGCAGCGGTTTGGGAGTTAACATCAAAATTACATTTCTCGGCCATATCGCATAGATCTCACTGTGAAAAGGCTTAAATGGCTTTTTTGACCTAAGTTTGAGGATTGCGCTCAAATCAAATGTCCAATAACCAAATTTCCACATGTGACTACTAGATTGTGATACAATACACTAATGGGTGAAGTTTGGTTGACTTCTGCGCAGCGGTTTGGGAGTTAACATCAAAATTACATTTCTCGGCCATATCGCATAGATCTCACTGTGAAAAGGCTTAAATGACTTTTTTAATTAAGTTTGATGATTGCGTTCAAACAAAATGTCATAGAACAAAATTTTCAAATGTAACTACTAGATTGTGATACAATACACTATTGGGTGAAGTTTGGTTGACTTCTGCGCAGCGGTTTGGGAGTTAACATCAAAATTACATTTCTCGGCCATATCGCAGAGATCTCACTGTGAAAAGGCTTAAATGGCTTTTTTGACCTAAGTTTGAGGATTGCGCTCAAATCAAATGTCCTAGAACCAAATTTCCACATGTAATTACTAGATTGTGATACAATACACTAATGGGTGAAGTTTGGTTGACTTCTGCGCAGCGGTTTGGGAGTTAACATCAAAATTACATTTCTCGGCCATATCGCATAGATCTCACTGTGAAAAGGCTTAAATGACTTTTTTAATTAAGTTTAATGATTGCGCTCAAACCAAATGTCCTAGAACGAAATTTTCAAATGTAACTACTAGAATGTGATACAATACACTATTGGGTGAAGTTTGATTGACTTCTGCGCAGCGGTTTGGGAGTTAACATCAAAATTACATTTCTCGGCCATATCGCATAGATCTCACTGTGAAAAGGCTTAAATGGCTTTTTTGACCTAAGTTTGAGGATTGCGCTCAAATTAAATGTCCTAGAACCAAATTTCTACATGTAACTACTAGATTGTGATACAATACACTAATGGGTGAAGTTTGGTTGACTTCTGCGCAGCGGTTTGGGAGTTAACATCAAAATTACATTTCTCGGCCATATCGCATAGATCTCACTGTGAAAAGGCTTAAATGACTTTTTTAATTAAGTTTGATGATTGCGCTCAAACAAAATATCCTAGAACAAAATTTTCAAATGTAACTACTAGATTGTGATACAATACACTATTGGGTGAAGTTTGGTTGACTTCTGCGCAGCGGTTTGGGAGTTAACATCAAAATTACATTTCTCGGCCATATCGCATAGATCTCACTGTGAAAAGGCTTAAATGGCTTTTTTGACCTAAGTTTGAGGATTGCGCTCAAATCAAATGTCCAAGAACCAAATTTCCAAATGTAACTACTAGATTGTGATACAATACACTATTGGGTGAAGTTTGGTTGACTTCTGCGCAGCGGTTTGGGAGTGAACATCAAAATTACATTTCTCGGCCATATCGCATAGATCTCACTGTGAAAAGGCTTAAATGACTTTTTTAATTAAGTTTGATGATTGCGTTCAAACAAAATGTCCTAGAACAAAATTTTCAAATGTAACTACTAGATTGTGATACAATACACTATTGGGTGAAGTTTGATTGACTTCTGCACAGCGGTTTGGGAGTTAACATCAAAATTACATTTCTCGGCCATATCGCATAGATCTCACTGTGAAAAGGCTTAAATGGCTTTTTTGACCTAAGTTTAAAGATTGCGCTCAAACCAAATGTCCTAGAACGAAATTTTCAAATGTAACTACTAGAATGTGATACAATACACTATTGGGTGAAGTTTGGTTGACTTCTGCGCAGCGGTTTGGGAGTTAACATCAAAATTACATTTCTCGGCCATATCGCATAGATCTCACTGTGAAAAGGCTTAAATGGCTTTTTTGACCTAAGTTTGAGGATTGCGCTCAAATCAAATGTCCTAGAACCTAATTTCCACATGTAACTACTAGATTGTGATACAATACACTAATGGGTGAAGTTTGGTTTACTTCTGCGCAGCGGTTTGGGAGTTAACATCAAAATTACATTTCTCGGCCATATCGCATAGATCTCACTGTGAAAAGGCTTAAATGACTTTTTTAATTAAGTTTGATGATTGCGCTCAAACAAAATGTCCTAGAACAAAATTTTCAAATGTAACTACTAGATTGTGATAAAATACACTATTGGGTGAAGTTTGGTTGACTTCTGCGCAGCGGTTTGGGAGTTAACATCAAAATTACATTTCTCGGCCATATCGCATAGATCTCACTGTGAAAAGGCTTAAATGGCTTTTTTGACCTAAGTTTGAGGATTGCGCTCAAATTAAATGTCCTAGAACCAAATTTCTACATGTAACTACTAGATTGTGATACAATACACTAATGGGTGAAGTTTGGTTGACTTCTGCGCAGCGGTTTGGGAGTTAACATCAAAATTACATTTCTCGGCCATATCGCATAGATCTCACTGTGAAAAGGCTTAAATGACTTTTTTAATTAAGTTTGATGATTGCGTTCAAACAAAATGTCCTAGAACAAAATTTTCAAATGTAACTACTAGATTGTGATACAATACACTATTGGGTGAAGTTTGGTTGACTTCTGCGCAGCGGTTTGGGAGTTAACATCAAAATTACATTTCTCGGCCATATCGCATAGATCTCACTGTGAAAAGGCTTAAATGGCTTTTTTGACCTAAGTTTGAGGATTGCGCTCAAATCAAATGTCCAAGAACCAAATTTCCAAATGTAACTACTAGATTGTGATACAATACACTATTGGGTGAAGTTTGGTTGACTTCTGCGCAGCGGTTTGGGAGTTAACATCAAAATTACATTTCTCGGCCATATCGCATAGATCTCACTGTGAAAAGGCTTAAATGACTTTTTTAATTAAGTTTGATGATTGCGTTCAAACAAAATGTCCTAGAACAAAATTTTCAAATGTAACTACTAGATTGTGATACAATACACTATTGGGTGAAGTTTGATTGACTTCTGCGCAGCGGTTTGGGAGTTAACATCAAAATTACATTTCTCGGCCATATCGCATAGATCTCACTGTGAAAAGGCTTAAATGGCTTTTTTGACCTAAGTTTAAAGATTGCGCTCAAACCAAATGTCCTAGAACGAAATTTTCAAATGTAACTACTAGATTGTGATACAATACACTATTGGGTGAAGTTTGGTTGACTTCTGCGCAGCGGTTTGGGAGTTAACATCAAAATTACATTTCTCGGCCATATCGCAGAGATCTCACTGTGAAAAGGCTTAAATGGCTTTTTTGACCTAAGTTTGAGGATTGCGCTCAAATCAAATGTCCTAAAACCAAATTTCCACATGTAATTACTAGATTGTGATACAATACACTAATGGGTGAAGTTTGGTTGACTTCTGCGCAGCGGTTTGGGAGTTAACATCAAAATTACATTTCTCGGCCATATCGCATAGATCTCACTGTGAAAAGGCTTAAATGACTTTTTTAATTAAGTTTAATGATTGCGCTCAAACCAAATGTCCTAGAACGAAATTTTCAAATGTAACTACTAGAATGTGATACAATACACTATTGGGTGAAGTTTAATTGACTTCTGCGCAGCGGTTTGGGAGTTAACATCAAAATTACATTTCTCGGCCATATCGCATAGATCTCACTGTGAAAAGGCTTAAATGGCTTTTTTGACCTAAGTTTGAGGATTGCGCTCAAATCAAATGTCCTAGAACCAAATTTCTACATGTAACTACTAGATTGTGATACAATACACTAATGGGTGAAGTTTGATTGACTTCTGCGCAGCGGTTTGGGAGTTAACATCAAAATTACATTTCTCGGCCATATCGCATAGATCTCACTGTGAAAAGGCTTAAATGGCTTTTTTGACCTAAGTTTGAGGATTGCGCTCAAATCAAATGTCCAATAACCAAATTTCCACATGTAACTACTAGATTGTGATACAATACACTAATGGGTGAAGTTTGGTTGACTTCTGCGCAGCGGTTTGGGAGTTAACATCAAAATTACATTTCTCGGCCATATCGCATAGATCTCACTGTGAAAAGGCTTAAATGACTTTTTTAATTAAGTTTGATGATTGCGTTCAAACAAAATGTCATAGAACAAAATTTTCAAATGTAACTACTAGATTGTGATACAATACACTATTGGGTGAAGTTTGGTTGACTTCTGCGCAGCGGTTTGGGAGTTAACATCAAAATTACATTTCTCGGCCATATCGCAGAGATCTCACTGTGAAAAGGCTTAAATGGCTTTTTTGACCTAAGTTTGAGGATTGCGCTCAAATCAAATGTCCTAGAACCAAATTTCCACATGTAATTACTAGATTGTGATACAATACACTAATGGGTGAAGTTTGGTTGACTTCTGCGCAGCGGTTTGGGAGTTAACATCAAAATTACATTTCTCGGCCATATCGCATAGATCTCACTGTGAAAAGGCTTAAATGACTTTTTTAATTAAGTTTAATGATTGCGCTCAAACCAAATGTCCTAGAACGAAATTTTCAAATGTAACTACTAGAATGTGATACAATACACTATTGGGTGAAGTTTAGTTGACTTCTGCGCAGCGGTTTGGGAGTTAACATCAAAATTACATTTCTCGGCCATATCGCATAGATCTCACTGTGAAAAGGCTTAAATGGCTTTTTTGACCTAAGTTTAATGATTGCGCTCAAACCAAATGTCCTAGAACGAAATTTTCAAATGTAACTACTAGAATGTGATACAATACACTATTGGGTGAAGTTTGATTGACTTCTGCGCAGCGGTTTGGGAGTTAACATCAAAATTACATTTCTCGGCCATATCGCATAGATCTCACTGTGAAAAGGCTTAAATGACTTTTTTAATTAAGTTTGATGATTGCGCTCAAACAAAATATCCTAGAACAAAATTTTCAAATGTAACTACTAGATTGTGATACAATACACTATTGGGTGAAGTTTGGTTGACTTCTGCGCAGCGGTTTGGGAGTTAACATCAAAATTACATTTCTCGGCCATATCGCATAGATCTCACTGTGAAAAGGCTTAAATGGCTTTTTTGACCTAAGTTTGAGGATTGCGCTCAAATCAAATGTCCTAGAACCAAATTTCCACATGTAACTACTAGATTGTGATACAATACACTAATGGTTGAAGTTTGGTTGACTTCTGCGCAGCGGTTTGGGAGTGAACATCAAAATTACATTTCTCGGCCATATCGCATAGATCTCACTGTGAAAAGGCTTAAATGACTTTTTTTAATTAAGTTTGAAGATTGCGCTCAAATCAAATGTCCTATAACTAAATTTCCAAATGTAACTACTAGATTGTGATAAAATACACTATTGGGTGAAGTTTGGTTGACTTCTGCGCAGCGGTTTGGGAGTTAACATCAAAATTACATTTCTCGGCCATATCGCATAGATCTCACTGTGAAAAGGCTTAAATGACTTTTTTAATTAAGTTTGATGATTGCGTTCAAACAAAATGTCCTAGAACAAAATTTTCAAATGTAACTACTAGATTGTGATACAATACACTATTGGGTGAAGTTTGGTTAACTTCTGCGCAGCGGTTTGGGAGTTAACATCAAAATTACATTTCTCGGCCATATCGCATAGATCTCACTGTGAAAAGGCTTAAATGGCTTTTTTGACCTAAGTTTGAGGATTGCGCTCAAATCAAATGTCCAAGAACCAAATTTCCAAATGTAACTACTAGATTGTGATACAATACACTATTGGGTGAAGTTTGGTTGACTTCTGCGCAGCGGTTTGGGAGTTAACATCAAAATTACATTTCTCGGCCATATCGCATAGATCTCACTGTGAAAAGGCTTAAATGACTTTTTTAATTAAGTTTGATGATTGCGTTTAAACAAAATGTCCTAGAACAAAATTTTCAAATGTAACTACTAGATTGTGATACAATACACTATTGGGTGAAGTTTGGTTGACTTCTGCGCAGCGGTTTGGGAGTTAACATCAAAATTACATTTCTCGGCCATATCGCATAGATCTCACTGTGAAAAGGCTTAAATGGCTTTTTTGACCTAAGTTTAAAGATTGCGCTCAAACCAAATGTCCTAGAACGAAATTTTCAAATGTAACTACTAGAATGTGATACAATACACTATTGGGTGAAGTTTGGTTGACTTCTGCGCAGCGGTTTGGGAGTTAACATCAAAATTACATTTCTCGGCCATATCGCATAGATCTCACTGTGAAAAGGCTTAAATGGCTTTTTTGACCTAAGTTTGAGGATTGCGCTCAAATCAAATGTCCAATAGCCAAATTTCCACATGTAACTACTAGATTGTGATACAATACACTAATGGGTGAAGTTTGGTTGACTTCTGCGCAGCGGTTTGGGAGTTAACATCAAAATTACATTTCTCGGCCATATCGCATAGATCTCACTGTGAAAAGGCTTAAATGACTTTTTTAATTAAGTTTGATGATTGCGTTCAAACAAAATGTCATAGAACAAAATTTTCAAATGTAACTACTAGATTGTGATACAATACACTATTGGGTGAAGTTTGGTTGACTTCTGCGCAGCGGTTTGGGAGTTAACATCAAAATTACATTTCTCGGCCATATCGCAGAGATCTCACTGTGAAAAGGCTTAAATGGCTTTTTTGACCTAAGTTTGAGGATTGCGCTCAAATCAAATGTCCTAGAACCAAATTTCCACATGTAATTACTAGATTGTGATACAATACACTAATGGGTGAAGTTTGGTTGACTTCTGCGCAGCGGTTTGGGAGTTAACATCAAAATTACATTTCTCGGCCATATCGCATAGATCTCACTGTGAAAAGGCTTAAATGACTTTTTTAATTAAGTTTAATGATTGCGCTCAAACCAAATGTCCTAGAACGAAATTTTCAAATGTAACTACTAGAATGTGATACAATACACTATTGGGTGAAGTTTAGTTGACTTCTGCGCAGCGGTTTGGGAGTTAACATCAAAATTACATTTCTCGGCCATATCGCATAGATCTCACTGTGAAAAGGCTTAAATGGCTTTTTTGACCTAAGTTTAATGATTGCGCTCAAACCAAATGTCCTAGAACGAAATTTTCAAATGTAACTACTAGAATGTGATACAATACACTATTGGGTGAAGTTTGATTGACTTCTGCGCAGCGGTTTGGGAGTTAACATCAAAATTACATTTCTCGGCCATATCGCATAGATCTCACTGTGAAAAGGCTTAAATGGCTTTTTTGACCTAAGTTTGAGGATTGCGCTCAAATTAAATGTCCTAGAACCAAATTTCTACATGTAACTACTAGATTGTGATACAATACACTAATGGGTGAAGTTTGGTTGACTTCTGCGCAGCGGTTTGGGAGTTAACATCAAAATTACATTTCTCGGCCATATCGCATAGATCTCACTGTGAAAAGGCTTAAATGACTTTTTTAATTAAGTTTGATGATTGCGCTCAAACAAAATATCCTAGAACAAAATTTTCAAATGTAACTACTAGATTGTGATACAATACACTATTGGGTGAAGTTTGGTTGACTTCTGCGCAGCGGTTTGGGAGTTAACATCAAAATTACATTTCTCGGCCATATCGCATAGATCTCACTGTGAAAAGGCTTAAATGGCTTTTTTGACCTAAGTTTGAGGATTGCGCTCAAATCAAATGTCCTAGAACCAAATTTCCACATGTAACTACTAGATTGTGATACAATACACTAATGGTTGAAGTTTGGTTGACTTCTGCGCAGCGGTTTGGGAGTGAACATCAAAATTACATTTCTCGGCCATATCGCATAGATCTCACTGTGAAAAGGCTTAAATGACTTTTTTAATTAAGTTTGATGATTGCGTTCAAACAAAATGTCATAGAACAAAATTTTCAAATGTAACTACTAGATTGTGATACAATACACTATTGGGTGAAGTTTGGTTGACTTCTGCGCAGCGGTTTGGGAGTTAACATCAAAATTACATTTCTCGGCCATATCGCAGAGATCTCACTGTGAAAAGGCTTAAATGGCTTTTTTGACCTAAGTTTGAGGATTGCGCTCAAATCAAATGTCCTAGAACCAAATTTCCACATGTAATTACTAGATTGTGATACAATACACTAATGGGTGAAGTTTGGTTTACTTCTGCGCAGCGGTTTGGGAGTTAACATCAAAATTACATTTCTCGGCCATATCGCATAGATCTCACTGTGAAAAGGCTTAAATGACTTTTTTAATTAAGTTTAATGATTGCGCTCAAACCAAATGTCCTAGAACGAAATTTTCAAATGTAACTACTAGAATGTGATACAATACACTATTGGGTGAAGTTTAGTTGACTTCTGCGCAGCGGTTTGGGAGTTAACATCAAAATTACATTTCTCGGCCATATAGCATAGATCTCACTGTGAAAAGGCTTAAATGGCTTTTTTGACCTAAGTTTAATGATTGCGCTCAAACCAAATGTCCTAGAACGAAATTTTCAAATGTAACTACTAGAATGTGATACAATACACTATTGGGTGAAGTTTGATTGACTTCTGCGCAGCGGTTTGGGAGTTAACATCAAAATTACATTTCTCGGCCATATCGCATAGATCTCACTGTGAAAAAGCTTAAATGGCTTTTTTGACCTAAGTTTGAGGATTGCGCTCAAATTAAATGTCCTAGAACCAAATTTCTACATGTAACTACTAGATTGTGATACAATACACTAATGGGTGAAGTTTGGTTGACTTCTGCGCAGCGGTTTGGGAGTTAACATCAAAATTACATTTCTCGGCCATATCGCATAGATCTCACTGTGAAAAGGCTTAAATGACTTTTTTAATTAAGTTTGATGATTGCGCTCAAACAAAATATCCTAGAACAAAATTTTCAAATGTAACTACTAGATTGTGATACAATACACTATTGGGTGAAGTTTGGTTGACTTCTGCGCAGCGGTTTGGGAGTTAACATCAAAATTACATTTCTCGGCCATATCGCAAAGATCTCACTGTGAAAAGGCTTAAATGGCTTTTTTGACCTAAGTTTGAGGATTGCGCTCAAATCAAATGTCCTAGAACCAAATTTCTACATGTAACTACTAGATTGTTATACAATACACTAATGGGTGAAGTTTGGTTGACTTCTGCGCAGCGGTTTGGGAGTTAACATCAAAATTACATTTCTCGGCCATATCGCATAGATCTCACTGTGAAAAGGCTTAAATGGCTTTTTTGACCTAAGTTTGAGGATTGCGCTCAAATCAAATGTCCAATAACCAAATTTCCACATGTAACTACTAGATTGTGATACAATACACTAATGGGTGAAGTTTGGTTGACTTCTGCGCAGCGGTTTGGGAGTTAACATCAAAATTACATTTCTCGGCCATATCGCATAGATCTCACTGTGAAAAGGCTTAAATGACTTTTTTAATTAAGTTTGATGATTGCGTTCAAACAAAATGTCATAGAACAAAATTTTCAAATGTAACTACTAGATTGTGATACAATACACTATTGGGTGAAGTTTGGTTGACTTCTGCGCAGCGGTTTGGGAGTTAACATCAAAATTACATTTCTCGGCCATATCGCAGAGATCTCACTGTGAAAAGGCTTAAATGGCTTTTTTGACCTAAGTTTGAGGATTGCGCTCAAATCAAATGTCCTAGAACCAAATTTCCACATGTAATTACTAGATTGTGATACAATACACTAATGGGTGAAGTTTGGTTTACTTCTGCGCAGCGGTTTGGGAGTTAACATCAAAATTACATTTCTCGGCCATATCGCATAGATCTCACTGTGAAAAGGCTTAAATGACTTTTTTAATTAAGTTTAATGATTGCGCTCAAACCAAATGTCCTAGAACGAAATTTTCAAATGTAACTACTAGAATGTGATACAATACACTATTGGGTGAAGTTTAGTTGACTTCTGCGCAGCGGTTTGGGAGTTAACATCAAAATTACATTTCTCGGCCATATCGCATAGATCTCACTGTGAAAAGGCTTAAATGGCTTTTTTGACCTAAGTTTAATGATTGCGCTCAAACCAAATGTCCTAGAACGAAATTTTCAAATGTAACTACTAGAATGTGATACAATACACTATTGGGTGAAGTTTGGTTGACTTCTGCGCAGCGGTTTGGGAGTTAACATCAAAATTACATTTCTCGGCCATATCGCATAGATCTCACTGTGAAAAGGCTTAAATGGCTTTTTTGACCTAAGTTTGAGGATTGCGCTCAAATCAAATGTCCAAGAACCAAATTTCCAAATGTAACTACTAGATTGTGATACAATACACTATTGGGTGAAGTTTGGTTGACTTCTGCGCAGCGGTTTGGGAGTTATCAAAATTACATTTCTCGGCCATATCGCATAGATCTCACTGTGAAAAGGCTTAAATGACTTTTTTAATTAAGTTTGATGATTGCGTTTAAACAAAATGTCCTAGAACAAAATTTTCAAATGTAACTACTAGATTGTGATACAATACACTATTGGGTGAAGTTTGATTGACTTCTGCGCAGCGGTTTGGGAGTTAACATCAAAATTACATTTCTCGGCCATATCGCATAGATCTCACTGTGAAAAGGCTTAAATGGCTTTTTTGACCTAAGTTTAAAGATTGCGCTCAAACCAAATGTCCTAGAACGAAATTTTCAAATGTAACTACTAGAATGTGATACAATACACTATTGGGTGAAGTTTGGTTGACTTCTGCGCAGCGGTTTGGGAGTTAACATCAAAATTACATTTCTCGGCCATATCGCATAGATCTCACTGTGAAAAGGCTTAAATGGCTTTTTTGACCTAAGTTTGAGGATTGCGCTCAAATCAAATGTCCAAAAACCAAATTTCCACATGTAACTACTAGATTGTGATACAATACACTAATGGGTGAAGTTTGGTTGACTTCTGCGCAGCGGTTTGGGAGTTAACATCAAAATTACATTTCTCGGCCATATCGCATAGATCTCACTGTGAAAAGGCTTAAATGACTTTTTTAATTAAGTTTGATGATTGCGTTCAAACAAAATGTCATAGAACAAAATTTTCAAATGTAACTACTAGATTGTGATACAATACACTATTGGGTGAAGTTTGGTTGACTTCTGCGCAGCGGTTTGGGAGTTAACATCAAAATTACATTTCTCGGCCATATCGCAGAGATCTCACTGTGAAAAGGCTTAAATGGCTTTTTTGACCTAAGTTTGAGGATTGCGCTCAAATCAAATGTCCTAGAACCAAATTTCCACATGTAATTACTAGATTGTGATACAATACACTAATGGGTGAAGTTTGGTTGACTTCTGCGCAGCGGTTTGGGAGTTAACATCAAAATTACATTTCTCGGCCATATCGCATAGATCTCACTGTGAAAAGGCTTAAATGACTTTTTTAATTAAGTTTAATGATTGCGCTCAAACCAAATGTCCTAGAACGAAATTTTCAAATGTAACTACTAGAATGTGATACAATACACTATTGGGTGAAGTTTAGTTGACTTCTGCGCAGCGGTTTGGGAGTTAACATCAAAATTACATTTCTCGGCCATATCGCATAGATCTCACTGTGAAAAGGCTTAAATGGCTTTTTTGACCTAAGTTTAATGATTGCGCTCAAACCAAATGTCCTAGAACGAAATTTTCAAATGTAACTACTAGAATGTGATACAATACACTATTGGGTGAAGTTTGATTGACTTCTGCGCAGCGGTTTGGGAGTTAACATCAAAATTACATTTCTCGGCCATATCGCATAGATCTCACTGTGAAAAGGCTTAAATGGCTTTTTTGACCTAAGTTTGAGGATTGCGCTCAAATTAAATGTCCTAGAACCAAATTTCTACATGTAACTACTAGATTGTGATACAATACACTAATGGGTGAAGTTTGGTTGACTTCTGCGCAGCGGTTTGGGAGTTAACATCAAAATTACATTTCTCGGCCATATCGCATAGATCTCACTGTGAAAAGGCTTAAATGACTTTTTTAATTAAGTTTGATGATTGCGCTCAAACAAAATATCCTAGAACAAAATTTTCAAATGTAACTACTAGATTGTGATACAATACACTATTGGGTGAAGTTTGGTTGACTTCTGCGCAGCGGTTTGGGAGTTAACATCAAAATTACATTTCTCGGCCATATCGCATAGATCTCACTGTGAAAAGGCTTAAATGGCTTTTTTGACCTAAGTTTGAGGATTGCGCTCAAATCAAATGTCCTAGAACCAAATTTCCACATGTAACTACTAGATTGTGATACAATACACTAATGGTTGAAGTTTGGTTGACTTCTGCGCAGCGGTTTGGGAGTGAACATCAAAATTACATTTCTCGGCCATATCGCATAGATCTCACTGTGAAAAGGCTTAAATGACTTTTTTAATTAAGTTTGATGATTGCGTTCAAACAAAATGTCATAGAACAAAATTTTCAAATGTAACTACTAGATTGTGATACAATACACTATTGGGTGAAGTTTGGTTGACTTCTGCGCAGCGGTTTGGGAGTTAACATCAAAATTACATTTCTCGGCCATATCGCAGAGATCTCACTGTGAAAAGGCTTAAATGGCTTTTTTGACCTAAGTTTGAGGATTGCGCTCAAATCAAATGTCCTAGAACCAAATTTCCACATGTAATTACTAGATTGTGATACAATACACTAATGGGTGAAGTTTGGTTTACTTCTGCGCAGCGGTTTGGGAGTTAACATCAAAATTACATTTCTCGGCCATATCGCATAGATCTCACTGTGAAAAGGCTTAAATGACTTTTTTAATTAAGTTTAATGATTGCGCTCAAACCAAATGTCCTAGAACGAAATTTTCAAATGTAACTACTAGAATGTGATACAATACACTATTGGGTGAAGTTTAGTTGACTTCTGCGCAGCGGTTTGGGAGTTAACATCAAAATTACATTTCTCGGCCATATAGCATAGATCTCACTGTGAAAAGGCTTAAATGGCTTTTTTGACCTAAGTTTAATGATTGCGCTCAAACCAAATGTCCTAGAACGAAATTTTCAAATGTAACTACTAGAATGTGATACAATACACTATTGGGTGAAGTTTGATTGACTTCTGCGCAGCGGTTTGGGAGTTAACATCAAAATTACATTTCTCGGCCATATCGCATAGATCTCACTGTGAAAAAGCTTAAATGGCTTTTTTGACCTAAGTTTGAGGATTGCGCTCAAATTAAATGTCCTAGAACCAAATTTCTACATGTAACTACTAGATTGTGATACAATACACTAATGGGTGAAGTTTGGTTGACTTCTGCGCAGCGGTTTGGGAGTTAACATCAAAATTACATTTCTCGGCCATATCGCATAGATCTCACTGTGAAAAGGCTTAAATGACTTTTTTAATTAAGTTTGATGATTGCGCTCAAACAAAATATCCTAGAACAAAATTTTCAAATGTAACTACTAGATTGTGATACAATACACTATTGGGTGAAGTTTGGTTGACTTCTGCGCAGCGGTTTGGGAGTTAACATCAAAATTACATTTCTCGGCCATATCGCAAAGATCTCACTGTGAAAAGGCTTAAATGGCTTTTTTGACCTAAGTTTGAGGATTGCGCTCAAATCAAATGTCCTAGAACCAAATTTCTACATGTAACTACTAGATTGTTATACAATACACTAATGGGTGAAGTTTGGTTGACTTCTGCGCAGCGGTTTGGGAGTTAACATCAAAATTACATTTCTCGGCCATATCGCATAGATCTCACTGTGAAAAGGCTTAAATGGCTTTTTTGACCTAAGTTTGAGGATTGCGCTCAAATCAAATGTCCAATAACCAAATTTCCACATGTAACTACTAGATTGTGATACAATACACTAATGGGTGAAGTTTGGTTGACTTCTGCGCAGCGGTTTGGGAGTTAACATCAAAATTACATTTCTCGGCCATATCGCATAGATCTCACTGTGAAAAGGCTTAAATGACTTTTTTAATTAAGTTTGATGATTGCGTTCAAACAAAATGTCATAGAACAAAATTTTCAAATGTAACTACTAGATTGTGATACAATACACTATTGGGTGAAGTTTGGTTGACTTCTGCGCAGCGGTTTGGGAGTTAACATCAAAATTACATTTCTCGGCCATATCGCAGAGATCTCACTGTGAAAAGGCTTAAATGGCTTTTTTGACCTAAGTTTGAGGATTGCGCTCAAATCAAATGTCCTAGAACCAAATTTCCACATGTAATTACTAGATTGTGATACAATACACTAATGGGTGAAGTTTGGTTTACTTCTGCGCAGCGGTTTGGGAGTTAACATCAAAATTACATTTCTCGGCCATATCGCATAGATCTCACTGTGAAAAGGCTTAAATGACTTTTTTAATTAAGTTTAATGATTGCGCTCAAACCAAATGTCCTAGAACGAAATTTTCAAATGTAACTACTAGAATGTGATACAATACACTATTGGGTGAAGTTTAGTTGACTTCTGCGCAGCGGTTTGGGAGTTAACATCAAAATTACATTTCTCGGCCATATCGCATAGATCTCACTGTGAAAAGGCTTAAATGGCTTTTTTGACCTAAGTTTAATGATTGCGCTCAAACCAAATGTCCTAGAACGAAATTTTCAAATGTAACTACTAGAATGTGATACAATACACTATTGGGTGAAGTTTGGTTGACTTCTGCGCAGCGGTTTGGGAGTTAACATCAAAATTACATTTCTCGGCCATATCGCATAGATCTCACTGTGAAAAGGCTTAAATGGCTTTTTTGACCTAAGTTTGAGGATTGCGCTCAAATCAAATGTCCAAGAACCAAATTTCCAAATGTAACTACTAGATTGTGATACAATACACTATTGGGTGAAGTTTGGTTGACTTCTGCGCAGCGGTTTGGGAGTTATCAAAATTACATTTCTCGGCCATATCGCATAGATCTCACTGTGAAAAGGCTTAAATGACTTTTTTAATTAAGTTTGATGATTGCGTTTAAACAAAATGTCCTAGAACAAAATTTTCAAATGTAACTACTAGATTGTGATACAATACACTATTGGGTGAAGTTTGATTGACTTCTGCGCAGCGGTTTGGGAGTTAACATCAAAATTACATTTCTCGGCCATATCGCATAGATCTCACTGTGAAAAGGCTTAAATGGCTTTTTTGACCTAAGTTTAAAGATTGCGCTCAAACCAAATGTCCTAGAACGAAATTTTCAAATGTAACTACTAGAATGTGATACAATACACTATTGGGTGAAGTTTGGTTGACTTCTGCGCAGCGGTTTGGGAGTTAACATCAAAATTACATTTCTCGGCCATATCGCATAGATCTCACTGTGAAAAGGCTTAAATGGCTTTTTTGACCTAAGTTTGAGGATTGCGCTCAAATCAAATGTCCAATAACCAAATTTCCACATGTAACTACTAGATTGTGATACAATACACTAATGGGTGAAGTTTGGTTGACTTCTGCGCAGCGGTTTGGGAGTTAACATCAAAATTACATTTCTCGGACATATCGCATAGATCTCACTGTGAAAAGGCTTAAATGACTTTTTTAATTAAGTTTGATGATTGCGTTCAAACAAAATGTCATAGAACAAAATTTTCAAATGTAACTACTAGATTGTGATACAATACACTATTGGGTGAAGTTTGGTTGACTTCTGCGCCGCGGTTTGGGAGTTAACATCAAAATTACATTTCTCGGCCATATCGCAGAGATCTCACTGTGAAAAGGCTTAAATGGCTTTTTTGACCTAAGTTTGAGGATTGCGCTCAAATCAAATGTCCTAGAACCAAATTTCCACATGTAATTACTAGATTGTGATACAATACACTAATGGGTGAAGTTTGGTTGACTTCTGCGCAGCGGTTTGGGAGTTAACATCAAAATTACATTTCTCGGCCATATCGCATAGATCTCACTGTGAAAAGGCTTAAATGACTTTTTTAATTAAGTTTAATGATTGCGCTCAAACCAAATGTCCTAGAACGAAATTTTCAAATGTAACTACTAGAATGTGATACAATACACTATTGGGTGAAGTTTAGTTGACTTCTGCGCAGCGGTTTGGGAGTTAACATCAACATTACATTTCTCGGCCATATCGCATAGATCTCACTGTGAAAAGGCTTAAATGGCTTTTTTGACCTAAGTTTAATGATTGCGCTCAAACCAAATGTCCTAGAACGAAATTTTCAAATGTAACTACTAGAATGTGATACAATACACTATTGGGTGAAGTTTGATTGACTTCTGCGCAGCGGTTTGGGAGTTAACATCAAAATTACATTTCTCGGCCATATCGCATAGATCTCACTGTGAAAAGGCTTAAATGGCTTTTTTGACCTAAGTTTGAGGATTGCGCTCAAATTAAATGTCCTAGAACCAAATTTCTACATGTAACTACTAGATTGTGATACAATACACTAATGGGTGAAGTTTGGTTGACTTCTGCGCAGCGGTTTGGGAGTTAACATCAAAATTACATTTCTCGGCCATATCGCATAGATCTCACTGTGAAAAGGCTTAAATGGCTTTTTTGACCTAAGTTTGAGGATTGCGCTCAAATCAAATGTCCTAGAACCAAATTTCTACATGTAACTACTAGATTGTTATACAATACACTAATGGGTGAAGTTTGGTTGACTTCTGCGCAGCGGTTTGGGAGTTAACATCAAAATTACATTTCTCGGCCATATCGCATAGATCTCACTGTGAAAAGGCTTAAATGGCTTTTTTGACCTAAGTTTGAGGATTGCGCTCAAATCAAATGTCCAATAACCAAATTTCCACATGTAACTACTAGATTGTGATACAATACACTAATGGGTGAAGTTTGGTTGACTTCTGCGCAGCGGTTTGGGAGTTAACATCAAAATTACATTTCTCGGCCATATCGCATAGATCTCACTGTGAAAAGGCTTAAATGACTTTTTTAATTAAGTTTGATGATTGCGTTCAAACAAAATGTCATAGAACAAAATTTTCAAATGTAACTACTAGATTGTGATACAATACACTATTGGGTGAAGTTTGGTTGACTTCTGCGCAGCGGTTTGGGAGTTAACATCAAAATTACATTTCTCGGCCATATCGCAGAGATCTCACTGTGAAAAGGCTTAAATGGCTTTTTTGACCTAAGTTTGAGGATTGCGCTCAAATCAAATGTCCTAGAACCAAATTTCCACATGTAATTACTAGATTGTGATACAATACACTAATGGGTGAAGTTTGGTTTACTTCTGCGCAGCGGTTTGGGAGTTAACATCAAAATTACATTTCTCGGCCATATCGCATAGATCTCACTGTGAAAAGGCTTAAATGACTTTTTTAATTAAGTTTAATGATTGCGCTCAAACCAAATGTCCTAGAACGAAATTTTCAAATGTAACTACTAGAATGTGATACAATACACTATTGGGTGAAGTTTAGTTGACTTCTGCGCAGCGGTTTGGGAGTTAACATCAAAATTACATTTCTCGGCCATATCGCATAGATCTCACTGTGAAAAGGCTTAAATGGCTTTTTTGACCTAAGTTTAATGATTGCGCTCAAACCAAATGTCCTAGAACGAAATTTTCAAATGTAACTACTAGAATGTGATACAATACACTATTGGGTGAAGTTTGGTTGACTTCTGCGCAGCGGTTTGGGAGTTAACATCAAAATTACATTTCTCGGCCATATCGCATAGATCTCACTGTGAAAAGGCTTAAATGGCTTTTTTGACCTAAGTTTGAGGATTGCGCTCAAATCAAATGTCCAAGAACCAAATTTCCAAATGTAACTACTAGATTGTGATACAATACACTATTGGGTGAAGTTTGGTTGACTTCTGCGCAGCGGTTTGGGAGTTATCAAAATTACATTTCTCGGCCATATCGCATAGATCTCACTGTGAAAAGGCTTAAATGACTTTTTTAATTAAGTTTGATGATTGCGTTTAAACAAAATGTCCTAGAACAAAATTTTCAAATGTAACTACTAGATTGTGATACAATACACTATTGGGTGAAGTTTGATTGACTTCTGCGCAGCGGTTTGGGAGTTAACATCAAAATTACATTTCTCGGCCATATCGCATAGATCTCACTGTGAAAAGGCTTAAATGGCTTTTTTGACCTAAGTTTAAAGATTGCGCTCAAACCAAATGTCCTAGAACGAAATTTTCAAATGTAACTACTAGAATGTGATACAATACACTATTGGGTGAAGTTTGGTTGACTTCTGCGCAGCGGTTTGGGAGTTAACATCAAAATTACATTTCTCGGCCATATCGCATAGATCTCACTGTGAAAAGGCTTAAATGGCTTTTTTGACCTAAGTTTGAGGATTGCGCTCAAATCAAATGTCCAATAACCAAATTTCCACATGTAACTACTAGATTGTGATACAATACACTAATGGGTGAAGTTTGGTTGACTTCTGCGCAGCGGTTTGGGAGTTAACATCAAAATTACATTTCTCGGACATATCGCATAGATCTCACTGTGAAAAGGCTTAAATGACTTTTTTAATTAAGTTTGATGATTGCGTTCAAACAAAATGTCATAGAACAAAATTTTCAAATGTAACTACTAGATTGTGATACAATACACTATTGGGTGAAGTTTGGTTGACTTCTGCGCCGCGGTTTGGGAGTTAACATCAAAATTACATTTCTCGGCCATATCGCAGAGATCTCACTGTGAAAAGGCTTAAATGGCTTTTTTGACCTAAGTTTGAGGATTGCGCTCAAATCAAATGTCCTAGAACCAAATTTCCACATGTAATTACTAGATTGTGATACAATACACTAATGGGTGAAGTTTGGTTGACTTCTGCGCAGCGGTTTGGGAGTTAACATCAAAATTACATTTCTCGGCCATATCGCATAGATCTCACTGTGAAAAGGCTTAAATGACTTTTTTAATTAAGTTTAATGATTGCGCTCAAACCAAATGTCCTAGAACGAAATTTTCAAATGTAACTACTAGAATGTGATACAATACACTATTGGGTGAAGTTTAGTTGACTTCTGCGCAGCGGTTTGGGAGTTAACATCAACATTACATTTCTCGGCCATATCGCATAGATCTCACTGTGAAAAGGCTTAAATGGCTTTTTTGACCTAAGTTTAATGATTGCGCTCAAACCAAATGTCCTAGAACGAAATTTTCAAATGTAACTACTAGAATGTGATACAATACACTATTGGGTGAAGTTTGATTGACTTCTGCGCAGCGGTTTGGGAGTTAACATCAAAATTACATTTCTCGGCCATATCGCATAGATCTCACTGTGAAAAGGCTTAAATGGCTTTTTTGACCTAAGTTTGAGGATTGCGCTCAAATTAAATGTCCTAGAACCAAATTTCTACATGTAACTACTAGATTGTGATACAATACACTAATGGGTGAAGTTTGGTTGACTTCTGCGCAGCGGTTTGGGAGTTAACATCAAAATTACATTTCTCGGCCATATCGCATAGATCTCACTGTGAAAAGGCTTAAATGACTTTTTTAATTAAGTTTGATGATTGCGCTCAAACAAAATATCCTAGAACAAAATTTTCAAATGTAACTACTAGATTGTGATACAATACACTATTGGGTGAAGTTTGGTTGACTTCTGCGCAGCGGTTTGGGAGTTAACATCAAAATTACATTTCTCGGCCATATCGCATAGATCTCACTGTGAAAAGGCTTAAATGGCTTTTTTGACCTAAGTTTGAGGATTGCGCTCAAATCAAATGTCCTAGAACCAAATTTCCACATGTAACTACTAGATTGTGATACAATACACTAATGGTTGAAGTTTGGTTGACTTCTGCGCAGCGGTTTGGGAGTTAACATCAAAATTACATTTCTCGGCCATATCGCATAGATCTCACTGTGAAAAGGCTTAAATGGCTTTTTTGACCTAAGTTTAATGATTGCGCTCAAACCAAATGTCCTAGAACGAAATTTTCAAATGTAACTACTAGAATGTGATACAATACACTATTGGGTGAAGTTTGATTGACTTCTGCGCAGCGGTTTGGGAGTTAACATCAAAATTACATTTCTCGGCCATATCGCATAGATCTCACTGTGAAAAGGCTTAAATGGCTTTTTTGACCTAAGTTTGAGGATTGCGCTCAAATTAAATGTCCTAGAACCAAATTTCGACATGTAACTACTAGATTGTGATACAATACACTAATGGGTGAAGTTTGGTTGACTTCTGCGCAGCGGTTTGGGAGTTAACATCAAAATTACATTTCTCGGCCATATCGCATAGATCTCACTGTGAAAAGGCTTAAATGACTTTTTTAATTAAGTTTGATGATTGCGCTCAAACAAAATATCCTAGAACAAAATTTTCAAATGTAACTACTAGATTGTGATACAATACACTATTGGGTGAAGTTTGGTTGACTTCTGCGCAGCGGTTTGGGAGTTAACATCAAAATTACATTTCTCGGCCATATCGCATAGATCTCACTGTGAAAAGGCTTAAATGGCTTTTTTGACCTAAGTTTGAGGATTGCGCTCAAATCAAATGTCCTAGAACCAAATTTCCACATGTAACTACTAGATTGTGATACAATACACTAATGGTTGAAGTTTGGTTGACTTCTGCGCAGCGGTTTGGGAGTGAACATCAAAATTACATTTCTCGGCCATATCGCATAGATCTCACTGTGAAAAGGCTTAAATGACTTTTTTTAATTAAGTTTGAAGATTGCGCTCAAATCAAATGTCCTATAACTAAATTTCCAAATGTAACTACTAGATTGTGATAAAATACACTATTGGGTGAAGTTTGGTTGACTTCTGCGCAGCGGTTTGGGAGTCAACATCAAAATTACATTTCTCGGCCATATCGCATAGATCTCACTGTGAAAAGGCTTAAATGACTTTTTTAATTAAGTTTGATGATTGCGTTCAAACAAAATGTCCTAGAACAAAATTTTCAAATGTAACTACTAGATTGTGATACAATACACTATTGGGTGAAGTTTGGTTAACTTCTGCGCAGCGGTTTGGGAGTTAACATCAAAATTACATTTCTCGGCCATATCGCATAGATCTCACTGTGAAAAGGCTTAAATGGCTTTTTTGACCTAAGTTTAAAGATTGCACTCAAACCAAATGTCCTAGAACGAAATTTTCAAATGTAACTACTAGAATGTGATACAATACACTATTGGGTGAAGTTTGGTTGACTTCTGCGCAGCGGTTTGGGAGTTAACATCAAAATTACATTTCTCGGCCATATCGCATAGATCTCACTGTGAAAAGGCTTAAATGGCTTTTTTGACCTAAGTTTGAGGATTGCGCTCAAATCAAATGTCCAATAACCAAATTTCCACATGTAACTACTAGATTGTGATACAATACACTAATGGGTGAAGTTTGGTTGACTTCTGCGCAGCGGTTTGGGAGTTAACATCAAAATTACATTTCTCGGACATATCGCATAGATCTCACTGTGAAAAGGCTTAAATGACTTTTTTAATTAAGTTTGATGATTGCGTTCAAACAAAATGTCATAGAACAAAATTTTCAAATGTAACTACTAGATTGTGATACAATACACTATTGGGTGAAGTTTGGTTGACTTCTGCGCCGCGGTTTGGGAGTTAACATCAAAATTACATTTCTCGGCCATATCGCAGAGATCTCACTGTGAAAAGGCTTAAATGGCTTTTTTGACCTAAGTTTGAGGATTGCGCTCAAATCAAATGTCCTAGAACCAAATTTCCACATGTAATTACTAGATTGTGATACAATACACTAATGGGTGAAGTTTGGTTGACTTCTGCGCAGCGGTTTGGGAGTTAACATCAAAATTACATTTCTCGGCCATATCGCATAGATCTCACTGTGAAAAGGCTTAAATGGCTTTTTTGACCTAAGTTTAATGATTGCGCTCAAACCAAATGTCCTAGAACGAAATTTTCAAATGTAACTACTAGAATGTGATACAATACACTATTGGGTGAAGTTTGATTGACTTCTGCGCAGCGGTTTGGGAGTTAACATCAAAATTACATTTCTCGGCCATATCGCATAGATCTCACTGTGAAAAGGCTTAAATGGCTTTTTTGACCTAAGTTTGAGGATTGCGCTCAAATTAAATGTCCTAGAACCAAATTTCTACATGTAACTACTAGATTGTGATACAATACACTAATGGGTGAAGTTTGGTTGACTTCTGCGCAGCGGTTTGGGAGTTAACATCAAAATTACATTTCTCGGCCATATCGCATAGATCTCACTGTGAAAAGGCTTAAATGACTTTTTTAATTAAGTTTGATGATTGCGCTCAAACAAAATATCCTAGAACAAAATTTTCAAATGTAACTACTAGATTGTGATACAATACACTATTGGGTGAAGTTTGGTTGACTTCTGCGCAGCGGTTTGGGAGTTAACATCAAAATTACATTTCTCGGCCATATCGCATAGATCTCACTGTGAAAAGGCTTAAATGGCTTTTTTGACCTAAGTTTGAGGATTGCGCTCAAATCAAATGTCCTAGAACCAAATTTCCACATGTAACTACTAGATTGTGATACAATACACTAATGGTTGAAGTTTGGTTGACTTCTGCGCAGCGGTTTGGGAGTGAACATCAAAATTACATTTCTCGGCCATATCGCATAGATCTCACTGTGAAAAGGCTTAAATGACTTTTTTTAATTAAGTTTGAAGATTGCGCTCAAATCAAATGTCCTATAACTAAATTTCCAAATGTAACTACTAGATTGTGATAAAATACACTATTGGGTGAAGTTTGGTTGACTTCTGCGCAGCGGTTTGGGAGTTAACATCAAAATTACATTTCTCGGCCATATCGCATAGATCTCACTGTGAAAAGGCTTAAATGACTTTTTTAATTAAGTTTGATGATTGCGTTCAAACAAAATGTCCTAGAACAAAATTTTCAAATGTAACTACTAGATTGTGATACAATACACTATTGGGTGAAGTTTGGTTAACTTCTGCGCAGCGGTTTGGGAGTTAACATCAAAATTACATTTCTCGGCCATATCGCATAGATCTCACTGTGAAAAGGCTTAAATGGCTTTTTTGACCTAAGTTTGAGGATTGCGCTCAAATCAAATGTCCAAGAACCAAATTTCCAAATGTAACTACTAGATTGTGATACAATACACTATTGGGTGAAGTTTGGTTGACTTCTGCGCAGCGGTTTGGGAGTTAACATCAAAATTACATTTCTCGGCCATATCGCATAGATCTCACTGTGAAAAGGCTTAAATGACTTTTTTAATTAAGTTTGATGATTGCGTTTAAACAAAATGTCCTAGAACAAAATTTTCAAATGTAACTACTAGATTGTGATACAATACACTATTGGGTGAAGTTTGGTTGACTTCTGCGCAGCGGTTTGGGAGTTAACATCAAAATTACATTTCTCGGCCATATCGCATAGATCTCACTGTGAAAAGGCTTAAATGGCTTTTTTGACCTAAGTTTGAGGATTGCGCTCAAATCAAATGTCCAATAACCAAATTTCCACATGTAACTACTAGATTGTGATACAATACACTAATGGGTGAAGTTTGGTTGACTTCTGCGCAGCGGTTTGGGAGTTAACATCAAAATTACATTTCTCGGCCATATCGCATAGATCTCACTGTGAAAAGGCTTAAATGACTTTTTTAATTAAGTTTGATGATTGCGTTCAAACAAAATGTCATAGAACAAAATTTTCAAATGTAACTACTAGATTGTGATACAATACACTATTGGGTGAAGTTTGGTTGACTTCTGCGCAGCGGTTTGGGAGTTAACATCAAAATTACATTTCTCGGCCATATCGCAGAGATCTCACTGTGAAAAGGCTTAAATGGCTTTTTTGACCTAAGTTTGAGGATTGCGCTCAAATCAAATGTCCTAGAACCAAATTTCCACATGTAATTACTAGATTGTGATACAATACACTAATGGGTGAAGTTTGGTTGACTTCTGCGCAGCGGTTTGGGAGTTAACATCAAAATTACATTTCTCGGCCATATCGCATAGATCTCACTGTGAAAAGGCTTAAATGACTTTTTTAATTAAGTTTGATGATTGCGTTTAAACAAAATGTCCTAGAACAAAATTTTCAAATGTAACTACTAGATTGTGATACAATACACTATTGGGTGAAGTTTGGTTGACTTCTGCGCAGCGGTTTGGGAGTTAACATCAAAATTACATTTCTCGGCCATATCGCATAGATCTCACTGTGAAAAGGCTTAAATGGCTTTTTTGACCTAAGTTTGAGGATTGCGCTCAAATCAAATGTCCAATAACCAAATTTCCACATGTAACTACTAGATTGTGATACAATACACTAATGGGTGAAGTTTGGTTGACTTCTGCGCAGCGGTTTGGGAGTTAACATCAAAATTACATTTCTCGGCCATATCGCATAGATCTCACTGTGAAAAGGCTTAAATGACTTTTTTAATTAAGTTTAATGATTGCGCTCAAACCAAATGTCCTAGAACGAAATTTTCAAATGTAACTACTAGAATGTGATACAATACACTATTGGGTGAAGTTTAGTTGACTTCTGCGCAGCGGTTTGGGAGTTAACATCAAAATTACATTTCTCGGCCATATCGCATAGATCTCACTGTGAAAAGGCTTAAATGGCTTTTTTGACCTAAGTTTGAGGATTGCGCTCAAATTAAATGTCCTAGAACCAAATTTCTACATGTAACTACTAGATTGTGATACAATACACTAATGGGTGAAGTTTGGTTGACTTCTGCGCAGCGGTTTGGGAGTTAACATCAAAATTACATTTCTCGGCCATATCGCATAGATCTCACTGTGAAAAGGCTTAAATGACTTTTTTAATTAAGTTTGATGATTGCGCTCAAACAAAATATCCTAGAACAAAATTTTCAAATGTAACTACTAGATTGTGATACAATACACTATTGGGTGAAGTTTGGTTGACTTCTGCGCAGCGGTTTGGGAGTTAACATCAAAATTACATTTCTCGGCCATATCGCATAGATCTCACTGTGAAAAGGCTTAAATGGCTTTTTTGACCTAAGTTTGAGGATTGCGCTCAAATCAAATGTCCTAGAACCAAATTTCCACATGTAACTACTAGATTGTGATACAATACACTAATGGTTGAAGTTTGGTTGACTTCTGCGCAGCGGTTTGGGAGTGAACATCAAAATTACATTTCTCGGCCATATCGCATAGATCTCACTGTGAAAAGGCTTAAATGACTTTTTTAATTAAGTTTGATGATTGCGTTCAAACAAAATGTCATAGAACAAAATTTTCAAATGTAACTACTAGAATGTGATACAATACGCTATTGGGTGAAGTTTAGTTGACTTCTGCGCAGCGGTTTGGGAGTTAACATCAAAATTACATTTCTCGGCCATATCGCATAGATCTCACTGTGAAAAGGCTTAAATGGCTTTTTTGACCTAAGTTTAATGATTGCGCTCAAACCAAATGTCCTAGAACGAAATTTTCAAATGTAACTACTAGAATGTGATACAATACACTATTGGGTGAAGTTTGATTGACTTCTGCGCAGCGGTTTGGGAGTTAACATCAAAATTACATTTCTCGGCCATATCGCATAGATCTCACTGTGAAAAGGCTTAAATGGCTTTTTTGACCTAAGTTTGAGGATTGCGCTCAAATTAAATGTCCTAGAACCAAATTTCTACATGTAACTACTAGATTGTGATACAATACACTAATGGGTGAAGTTTGGTTGACTTCTGCGCAGCGGTTTGGGAGTTAACATCAAAATTACATTTCTCGGCCATATCGCATAGATCTCACTGTGAAAAGGCTTAAATGACTTTTTTAATTAAGTTTGATGATTGCGCTCAAACAAAATATCCTAGAACAAAATTTTCAAATGTAACTACTAGATTGTGATACAATACACTATTGGGTGAAGTTTGGTTGACTTCTGCGCAGCGGTTTGGGAGTTAACATCAAAATTACATTTCTCGGCCATATCGCATAGATCTCACTGTGAAAAGGCTTAAATGGCTTTTTTGACCTAAGTTTGAGGATTGCGCTCAAATCAAATGTCCTAGAACCAAATTTCTACATGTAACTACTAGATTGTGATACAATACACTATTGGGTGAAGTTTGGTTGACTTCTGCGCAGCGGTTTGGGAGTTAACATCAAAATTACATTTCTCGGCCATATCGCAGAGATCTCACTGTGAAAAGGCTTAAATGGCTTTTTTGACCTAAGTTTGAGGATTGCGCTCAAATCAAATGTCCTAGAACCAAATTTCCACATGTAATTACTAGATTGTGATACAATACACTAATGGGTGAAGTTTGGTTTACTTCTGCGCAGCGGTTTGGGAGTTAACATCAAAATTACATTTCTCGGCCATATCGCATAGATCTCACTGTGAAAAGGCTTAAATGACTTTTTTAATTAAGTTTAATGATTGCGCTCAAACCAAATGTCCTAGAACGAAATTTTCAAATGTAACTACTAGAATGTGATACAATACACTATTGGGTGAAGTTTAGTTGACTTCTGCGCAGCGGTTTGGGAGTTAACATCAAAATTACATTTCTCGGCCATATCGCATAGATCTCACTGTGAAAAGGCTTAAATGGCTTTTTTGACCTAAGTTTGAGGATTGCGCTCAAATTAAATGTCCTAGAACCAAATTTCTACATGTAACTACTAGATTGTGATACAATACACTAATGGGTGAAGTTTGGTTGACTTCTGCGCAGCGGTTTGGGAGTTAACATCAAAATTACATTTCTCGGCCATATCGCATAGATCTCACTGTGAAAAGGCTTAAATGGCTTTTTTGACCTAAGTTTAATGATTGCGCTCAAACCAAATGTCCTAGAACGAAATTTTCAAATGTAACTACTAGAATGTGATACAATACACTATTGGGTGAAGTTTGGTTGACTTCTGCGCAGCGGTTTGGGAGTTAACATCAAAATTACATTTCTCGGCCATATCGCATAGATCTCACTGTGAAAAGGCTTAAATGACTTTTTTAATTAAGTTTGATGATTGCGCTCAAACAAAATATCCTAGAACAAAATTTTCAAATGTAACTACTAGATTGTGATACAATAATGTATTGGGTGAAGTTTGGTTGACTTCTGCGCAGCGGTTTGGGAGTTAACATCAAAATTACATTTCTCGGCCATATCGCATAGATCTCACTGTGAAAAGGCTTAAATGGCTTTTTTGACCTAAGTTTGAGGATTGCGCTCAAATCAAATGTCCTAGAACCAAATTTCTACATGTAACTACTAGATTGTGATACAATACACTAATGGGTGAAGTTTGGTTGACTTCTGCGCAGCGGTTTGGGAGTTAACATCAAAATTACATTTCTCGGCCATATCGCATAGATCTCACTGTGAAAAGGCTTAAATGGCTTTTTTGACCTAAGTTTGAGGATTGCGCTCAAATCAAATGTCCAATAACCAAATTTCCACATGTAACTACTAGATTGTGATACAATACACTAATGGGTGAAGTTTGGTTGACTTCTGCGCAGCGGTTTGGGAGTTAACATCAAAATTACATTTCTCGGCCATATCGCATAGATCTCACTGTGAAAAGGCTTAAATGACTTTTTTAATTAAGTTTGATGATTGCGTTCAAACAAAATGTCATAGAACAAAATTTTCAAATGTAACTACTAGATTGTGATACAATACACTATTGGGTGAAGTTTGGTTGACTTCTGCGCAGCGGTTTGGGAGTTAACATCAAAATTACATTTCTCGGCCATATCGCAGAGATCTCACTGTGAAAAGGCTTAAATGGCTTTTTTGACCTAAGTTTGAGGATTGCGCTCAAATCAAATGTCCTAGAACCAAATTTCCACATTTAATTACTAGATTGTGATACAATACACTAATGGGTGAAGTTTGGTTGACTTCTGCGCAGCGGTTTGGGAGTTAACATCAAAATTACATTTCTCGGCCATATCGCATAGATCTCACTGTGAAAAGGCTTAAATGACTTTTTTAATTAAGTTTAATGATTGCGCTCAAACCAAATGTCCTAGAACGAAATTTTCAAATGTAACTACTAGAATGTGATACAATACACTATTGGGTGAAGTTTAGTTGACTTCTGCGCAGCGGTTTGGGAGTTAACATCAAAATTACATTTCTCGGCCATATCGCAGAGATCTCACTGTGAAAAGGCTTAAATGGCTTTTTTGACCTAAGTTTAATGATTGCGCTCAAACCAAATGTCCTAGAACGAAATTTTCAAATGTAACTACTAGAATGTGATACAATACACTATTGGGTGAAGTTTGATTGACTTCTGCGCAGCGGTTTGGGAGTTAACATCAAAATTACATTTCTCGGCCATATCGCATAGATCTCACTGTGAAAAGGCTTAAATGACTTTTTTAATTAAGTTTGATGATTGCGCTCAAACAAAATATCCTAGAACAAAATTTTCAAATGTAACTACTAGATTGTGATACAATACACTATTGGGTGAAGTTTGGTTGACTTCTGCGCAGCGGTTTGGGAGTTAACATCAAAATTACATTTCTCGGCCATATCGCATAGATCTCACTGTGAAAAGGCTTAAATGGCTTTTTTGACCTAAGTTTGAGGATTGCGCTCAAATCAAATGTCCTAGAACCAAATTTCCACATGTAACTACTAGATTGTGATACAATACACTAATGGTTGAAGTTTGGTTGACTTCTGCGCAGCGGTTTGGGAGTGAACATCAAAATTACATTTCTCGGCCATATCGCATAGATCTCACTGTGAAAAGGCTTAAATGACTTTTTTTAATTAAGTTTGAAGATTGCGCTCAAATCAAATGTCCTATAACTAAATTTCCAAATGTAACTACTAGATTGTGATAAAATACACTATTGGGTGAAGTTTGGTTGACTTCTGCGCAGCGGTTTGGGAGTTAACATCAAAATTACATTTCTCGGCCATATCGCATAGATCTCACTGTGAAAAGGCTTAAATGACTTTTTTAATTAAGTTTGATGATTGCGTTCAAACAAAATGTCCTAGAACAAAATTTTCAAATGTAACTACTAGATTGTGATACAATACACTATTGGGTGAAGTTTGGTTAACTTCTGCGCAGCGGTTTGGGAGTTAACATCAAAATTACATTTCTCGGCCATATCGCATAGATCTCACTGTGAAAAGGCTTAAATGGCTTTTTTGACCTAAGTTTGAGGATTGCGCTCAAATCAAATGTCCAAGAACCAAATTTCCAAATGTAACTACTAGATTGTGATACAATACACTATTGGGTGAAGTTTGGTTGACTTCTGCGCAGCGGTTTGGGAGTTATCAAAATTACATTTCTCGGCCATATCGCATAGATCTCACTGTGAAAAGGCTTAAATGACTTTTTTAATTAAGTTTGATGATTGCGTTTAAACAAAATGTCCTAGAACAAAATTTTCAAATGTAACTACTAGATTGTGATACAATACACTATTGGGTGAAGTTTGATTGACTTCTGCGCAGCGGTTTGGGAGTTAACATCAAAATTACATTTCTCGGCCATATCGCATAGATCTCACTGTGAAAAGGCTTAAATGGCTTTTTTGACCTAAGTTTGAGGATTGCGCTCAAATCAAATGTCCTAGAACCAAATTTCTACATGTAACTACTAGATTGTGATACAATACACTATTGGGTGAAGTTTGGTTGACTTCTGCGCAGCGGTTTGGGAGTTAACATCAAAATTACATTTCTCGGCCATATCGCAGAGATCTCACTGTGAAAAGGCTTAAATGGCTTTTTTGACCTAAGTTTGAGGATTGCGCTCAAATCAAATGTCCTAGAACCAAA
This sequence comes from Corythoichthys intestinalis, assembly GCF_030265065.1. Classification (NCBI taxonomy): domain Eukaryota; kingdom Metazoa; phylum Chordata; class Actinopteri; order Syngnathiformes; family Syngnathidae; genus Corythoichthys; species Corythoichthys intestinalis. Next base: position 319,011 of record NW_026651601.1, on the reverse strand, counting down.
TTTCCACATGTAATTACTAGATTGTGATACAATACACTAATGGGTGAAGTTTGGTTTACTTCTGCGCAGCGGTTTGGGAGTTAACATCAAAATTACATTTCTCGGCCATATCGCATAGATCTCACTGTGAAAAGGCTTAAATGACTTTTTTAATTAAGTTTAATGATTGCGCTCAAACCAAATGTCCTAGAACGAAATTTTCAAATGTAACTACTAGAATGTGATACAATACACTATTGGGTGAAGTTTAGTTGACTTCTGCGCAGCGGTTTGGGAGTTAACATCAAAATTACATTTCTCGGCCATATCGCATAGATCTCACTGTGAAAAGGCTTAAATGGCTTTTTTGACCTAAGTTTGAGGATTGCGCTCAAATTAAATGTCCTAGAACCAAATTTCTACATGTAACTACTAGATTGTGATACAATACACTAATGGGTGAAGTTTGGTTGACTTCTGTGCAGCGGTTTGGGAGTTAACATCAAAATTACATTTCTCGGCCATATCGCATAGATCTCACTGTGAAAAGGCTTAAATGACTTTTTTAATTAAGTTTGATGATTGCGCTCAAACAAAATATCCTAGAACAAAATTTTCAAATGTAACTACTAGATTGTGATACAATACACTATTGGGTGAAGTTTGGTTGACTTCTGCGCAGCGGTTTGGGAGTTAACATCAAAATTACATTTCTCGGCCATATCGCATAGATCTCACTGTGAAAAGGCTTAAATGGCTTTTTTGACCTAAGTTTGAGGATTGCGCTCAAATCAAATGTCCTAGAACCAAATTTCTACATGTAACTACTAGATTGTGATACAATACACTAATGGGTGAAGTTTGGTTGACTTCTGCGCAGCGGTTTGGGAGTTAACATCAAAATTACATTTCTCGGCCATATCGCATAGATCTCACTGTGAAAAGGCTTAAATGGCTTTTTTGACCTAAGTTTGAGGATTGCGCTCAAATCAAATGTCCAATAACCAAATTTCCACATGTAACTACTAGATTGTGATACAATACACTAATGGGTGAAGTTTGGTTGACTTCTGCGCAGCGGTTTGGGAGTTAACATCAAAATTACATTTCTCGGCCATATCGCATAGATCTCACTGTGAAAAGGCTTAAATGACTTTTTTAATTAAGTTTGATGATTGCGTTCAAACAAAATGTCATAGAACAAAATTTTCAAATGTAACTACTAGATTGTGATACAATACACTATTGGGTGAAGTTTGGTTGACTTCTGCGCAGCGGTTTGGGAGTTAACATCAAAATTACATTTCTCGGCCATATCGCAGAAATCTCACTGTGAAAAGGCTTAAATGGCTTTTTTGACCTAAGTTTGAGGATTGCGCTCAAATCAAATGTCCTAGAACCAAATTTCCACATGTAATTACTAGATTGTGATACAATACACTAATGGGTGAAGTTTGGTTGACTTCTGCGCAGCGGTTTGGGAGTTAACATCAAAATTACATTTCTCGGCCATATCGCATAGATCTCACTGTGAAAAGGCTTAAATGGCTTTTTTGACCTAAGTTTAATGATTGCGCTCAAACCAAATGTCCTAGAACGAAATTTTCAAATGTAACTACTAGAATGTGATACAATACACTATTGGGTGAAGTTTGATTGACTTCTGCGCAGCGGTTTGGGAGTTAACATCAAAATTACATTTCTCGGCCATATCGCATAGATCTCACTGTGAAAAGGCTTAAATGGCTTTTTTGACCTAAGTTTGAGGATTGCGCTCAAATTAAATGTCCTAGAACCAAATTTCTACATGTAACTACTAGATTGTGATACAATACACTAATGGGTGAAGTTTGGTTGACTTCTGCGCAGCGGTTTGGGAGTTAACATCAAAATTACATTTCTCGGCCATATCGCATAGATCTCACTGTGAAAAGGCTTAAATGGCTTTTTTGACCTAAGTTTAAAGATTGCGCTCAAACCAAATGTCCTAGAACGAAATTTTCAAATGTAACTACTAGATTGTGATACAATACACTATTGGGTGAAGTTTGGTTGACTTCTGCGCAGCGGTTTGGGAGTTAACATCAAAATTACATTTCTCGGCCATATCGCATAGATCTCACTGTGAAAAGGCTTAAATGGCTTTTTTGACCTAAGTTTGAGGATTGCGCTCAAATCAAATGTCCTAGAACCAAATTTCCACATGTAACTACTAGATTGTGATACAATACACTAATGGTTGAAGTTTGGTTGACTTCTGCGCAGCGGTTTGGGAGTGAACATCAAAATTACATTTCTCGGCCATATCGCATAGATCTCACTGTGAAAAGGCTTAAATGACTTTTTTTAATTAAGTTTGAAGATTGCGCTCAAATCAAATGTCCTATAACTAAATTTCCAAATGTAACTACTAGATTGTGATAAAATACATTATTGGGTGAAGTTTGGTTGACTTCTGCGCAGCGGTTTGGGAGTTAACATCAAAATTACATTTCTCGGCCATATCGCATAGATCTCACTGTGAAAAGGCTTAAATGGCTTTTTTGACCTAAGTTTGAGGATTGCGCTCAAATCAAATGTCCAAGAACCAAATTTCCAAATGTAACTACTAGATTGTGATACAATACACTATTGGGTGAAGTTTGGTTGACTTCTGCGCAGCGGTTTGGGAGTTATCAAAATTACATTTCTCGGCCATATCGCATAGATCTCACTGTGAAAAGGCTTAAATGACTTTTTTAATTAAGTTTGATGATTGCGTTTAAACAAAATGTCCTAGAACAAAATTTTCAAATGTAACTACTAGATTGTGATACAATACACTATTGGGTGAAGTTTGATTGACTTCTGCGCAGCGGTTTGGGAGTTAACATCAAAATTACATTTCTCGGCCATATCGCATAGATCTCACTGTGAAAAGGCTTAAATGGCTTTTTTGACCTAAGTTTAAAGATTGCGCTCAAACCAAATGTCCTAGAACGAAATTTTCAAATGTAACTACTAGAATGTGATACAATACACTATTGGGTGAAGTTTGGTTGACTTCTGCGCAGCGGTTTGGGAGTTAACATCAAAATTACATTTCTCGGCCATATCGCATAGATCTCACTGTGAAAAGGCTTAAATGGCTTTTTTGACCTAAGTTTGAGGATTGCGCTCAAATCAAATGTCCAATAACCAAATTTCCACATGTAACTACTAGATTGTGATACAATACACTAATGGGTGAAGTTTGGTTGACTTCTGCGCAGCGGTTTGGGAGTTAACATCAAAATTACATTTCTCGGCCATATCGCATAGATCTCACTGTGAAAAGGCTTAAATGACTTTTTTAATTAAGTTTGATGATTGCGTTCAAACAAAATGTCATAGAACAAAATTTTCAAATGTAACTACTAGATTGTGATACAATACACTATTGGGTGAAGTTTGGTTGACTTCTGCGCAGCGGTTTGGGAGTTAACATCAAAATTACATTTCTCGGCCATATCGCAGAGATCTCACTGTGAAAAGGCTTAAATGGCTTTTTTGACCTAAGTTTGAGGATTGCGCTCAAATCAAATGTCCTAGAACCAAATTTCCACATGTAATTACTAGATTGTGATACAATACACTAATGGGTGAAGTTTGGTTGACTTCTGCGCAGCGGTTTGGGAGTTAACATCAAAATTACATTTCTCGGCCATATCGCATAGATCTCACTGTGAAAAGGCTTAAATGACTTTTTTAATTAAGTTTAATGATTGCGCTCAAACCAAATGTCCTAGAACGAAATTTTCAAATGTAACTACTAGAATGTGATACAATACACTATTGGGTGAAGTTTAGTTGACTTCTGCGCAGCGGTTTGGGAGTTAACATCAAAATTACATTTCTCGGCCATATCGCATAGATCTCACTGTGAAAAGGCTTAAATGGCTTTTTTGACCTAAGTTTAATGATTGCGCTCAAACCAAATGTCCTAGAACGAAATTTTCAAATGTAACTACTAGAATGTGATACAATACACTATTGGGTGAAGTTTGATTGACTTCTGCGCAGCGGTTTGGGAGTTAACATCAAAATTACATTTCTCGGCCATATCGCATAGATCTCACTGTGAAAAGGCTTAAATGGCTTTTTTGACCTAAGTTTGAGGATTGCGCTCAAATTAAATGTCCTAGAACCAAATTTCTACATGTAACTACTAGATTGTGATACAATACACTAATGGGTGAAGTTTGGTTGACTTCTGCGCAGTGGTTTGGGAGTTAACATCAAAATTACATTTCTCGGCCATATCGCATAGATCTCACTGTGAAAAGGCTTAAATGACTTTTTTAATTAAGTTTGATGATTGCGCTCAAACAAAATATCCTAGAACAAAATTTTCAAATGTAACTACTAGATTGTGATACAATACACTATTGGGTGAAGTTTGGTTGACTTCTGCGCAGCGGTTTGGGAGTTAACATCAAAATTACATTTCTCGGCCATATCGCATAGATCTCACTGTGAAAAGGCTTAAATGGCTTTTTGACCTAAGTTTGAGGATTGCGCTCAAATCAAATGTCCTAGAACCAAATTTCCACATGTAACTACTAGATTGTGATACAATACACTAATGGTTGAAGTTTGGTTGACTTCTGCGCAGCGGTTTGGGAGTGAACATCAAAATTACATTTCTCGGCCATATCGCATAGATCTCACTGTGAAAAGGCTTAAATGACTTTTTTAATTAAGTTTGATGATTGCGTTCAAACAAAATGTCATAGAACAAAATTTTCAAATGTAACTACTAGATTGTGATACAATACACTATTGGGTGAAGTTTGGTTGACTTCTGCGCAGCGGTTTGGGAGTTAACATCAAAATTACATTTCTCGGCCATATCGCAGAGATCTCACTGTGAAAAGGCTTAAATGGCTTTTTTGACCTAAGTTTGAGGATTGCGCTCAAATCAAATGTCCTAGAACCAAATTTCCACATGTAATTACTAGATTGTGATACAATACACTAATGGGTGAAGTTTGGTTTACTTCTGCGCAGCGGTTTGGGAGTTAACATCAAAATTACATTTCCCGGCCATATCGCATAGATCTCACTGTGAAAAGGCTTAAATGACTTTTTTAATTAAGTTTAATGATTGCGCTCAAACCAAATGTCCTAGAACGAAATTTTCAAATGTAACTACTAGAATGTGATACAATACACTATTGGGTGAAGTTTAGTTGACTTCTGCGCAGCGGTTTGGGAGTTAACATCAAAATTACATTTCTCGGCCATATAGCATAGATCTCACTGTGAAAAGGCTTAAATGGCTTTTTTGACCTAAGTTTAATGATTGCGCTCAAACCAAATGTCCTAGAACGAAATTTTCAAATGTAACTACTAGAATGTGATACAATACACTATTGGGTGAAGTTTGATTGACTTCTGCGCAGCGGTTTGGGAGTTAACATCAAAATTACATTTCTCGGCCATATCGCATAGATCTCACTGTGAAAAGGCTTAAATGGCTTTTTTTACCTAAGTTTGAGGATTGCGCTCAAATTAAATGTCCTAGAACCAAATTTCTACATGTAACTACTAGATTGTGATACAATACACTAATGGGTGAAGTTTGGTTGACTTCTGCGCAGCGGTTTGGGAGTTAACATCAAAATTACATTTCTCGGCCATATCGCATAGATCTCACTGTGAAAAGGCTTAAATGACTTTTTTAATTAAGTTTGATGATTGCGCTCAAACAAAATATCCTAGAACAAAATTTTCAAATGTAACTACTAGATTGTGATACAATACACTATTGGGTGAAGTTTGGTTGACTTCTGCGCAGCGGTTTGGGAGTTAACATCAAAATTACATTTCTCGGCCATATCGCATAGATCTCACTGTGAAAAGGCTTAAATGGCTTTTTTGACCTAAGTTTGAGGATTGCGCTCAAATCAAATGTCCTAGAACCAAATTTCTACATGTAACTTAGTGACGAGATTTGTCGTTCACTTGAGCAAACGAATCCATTCCGGTTCGTTCAGTAAAAAGATTCGTTCAAACAAATCGTTCAACGAATCGTTCGTCCCCCTCATCTCCCTCCCCGCCCAAACGAATCGTTCGGTTACTGAACGGGAAGTGACATTGCCGAACGAATCACCAAAGACCGCTTCGCAGTATAACTGAACGGGAAGTGACATTGCTTGGTCCCTCCCTCTCTTCCACATTGACCACTCGTCGTAGTTTCAGAAATGAGTGACAGGCGGTATCATTCTGCTTTCACAGACAGCCTCGTCTCCCTCCTGCTGCTGCAAAAGCGAGGGAGAACTTCCGCGTCGTCTGTCCTAGTTCTATGGGCTCAAAGTCATGGCTCGTGCTTGCATTTCGATTTAGGACACGGTTAAACATTTTCCTTTTGTGAGGGGAGTAGGGGGCGGGGGCGCACTGACTTTCTTTAGCAGGTTCTTGATCACACATACATATACAGCATGTTTGCTGTCACGAAAATAAAAATACATCGAAAGTTTAATTTCTGAATATGGAACGACCAACACATCATATTTACATCTCGCTCTGTTGTATTTTTGTTTTTTAGTATTAAGATGATCGTGTTGAATTTTTGCACTGGTATTAATAAATAAAATAATCCGGTCAGCTCCCCTGTCGTCCCCGCATCTCAGATCGTCAAATGCTGACGAGAAATAATTGTTAGCTCTTTACGATGTCGCCTTTCTACTCTCATTAGTCTGTTAAGAAAAATGTAGACATATTGCGACATCTCCCGTGTCCGCGTGCTTTGTTTTTGGGCGCTTGAGTAGCACATGATGGACGGATTGATATAATTTGTCAAACCAACCAACACCTGACACGAAGAAAAAAAAAAAAAAACACTCGGAAAAAAATTGCATGTATATACAGTTTCATTGCAAATCAGTATTATGGTGATCATATTGTTTTTTTGCACTGGTATTAATAAATAAAATAATCCGGTCAGCTCCCCTGTCATCCCCGCATCTCAGATCGTCAAATGCTGACGAGAAATAATTGTTAGCTCTTTACGATGTCGCCTTTCTACTCTCATTAGTCTGTTAAGAAAAATGTAGACATATTGCGACATCTCCCGTGTCTGCGTGCGTTGTTTTGGGCGCTTGAGTAGCACATGATGGACGGATTGACATAATTTGTCAAACCAACCAACACCCGACACGCTGACACGAAAAAAATAAAAATAAAACACTCGGGGAAAAATTGACATGTATATACAGTTTCATTGCAAATCAGTATTATGGTGATCATACTAAATATTTTTTCTGTGCACATATGAGGTAAATATCGCTGCCATGAAGCCTCCATATAGTGACAGTTCTCTGCCCGCTTCACTGCCGTCACGCGACCGCAGCTCAGCTTTTGCTTGCCTCGTAGCTACCCGTGTTTTAAATTACTGTAAATTTGATAGTATGTCGTCATAGGCAGTCACGAGTTTGTTGAGAAAAGTACTACTCTAAACAATGCTCGCTAGATTTGTGTGGTGTTTTTGTCTGTTTGAGCAGCATTTGATAGGCTCCACGTTAACAAATATGTGACAAAGTCATTTCCTTTCATTTTCTGATTCATTCACCGCATAGTCATTACTGGAAAATCAAGTTAGCAGCAAGCTAAGTCAGGAACCGGAGGACCGAGTCACTGAACGGGAAGTGACAAAACTCAGTCTTGCCCCCCTGCCTGCACGCTGGCTGCTTATTGGCCACACGTGGACGTGAGTGACAAACGCCCTGATTCTGTTTCCGGTCCCTCCCCTGCCCGCGATGAGGCTGGCGTCTGATTGGTCGTGTGCGATGTCAGAAGACGCTGCCGCTTGCTCAACGCCCTCCCACGCAGCGAACAAGCACCACCTTCATAGAACGAATCAGTGCAGATGATGATTAGTTCGGTCTCGTTCACCAAAACAATTCGTTCAAAAAGAACGAATCGTTCGCGACCGATACAACACTAATGTAACTACTAGATTGTGATACAATACACTAATGGGTGAAGTTTGGTTGACTTCTGCGCAGCGGTTTGGGAGTTAACATCAAAATTACATTTCTCGGCCATATCGCATAGATCTCACTGTGAAAAGGCTTAAATGGCTTTTTTGACCTAAGTTTGAGGATTGCGCTCAAATCAAATGTCCAATAACCAAATTTCCACATGTAACTACTAGATTGTGATACAATACACTAATGGGTGAAGTTTGGTTGACTTCTGCGCAGCGGTTTGGGAGTTAACATCAAAATTACATTTCTCGGCCATATCGCATAGATCTCACTGTGAAAAGGCTTAAATGACTTTTTTAATTAAGTTTGATGATTGCGTTCAAACAAAATGTCATAGAACAAAATTTTCAAATGTAACTACTAGATTGTGATACAATACACTATTGGGTGAAGTTTGGTTGACTTCTGCGCAGCGGTTTGGGAGTTAACATCAAAATTACATTTCTCGGCCATATCGCAGAGATCTCACTGTGAAAAGGCTTAAATGGCTTTTTTGACCTAAGTTTGAGGATTGCGCTCAAATCAAATGTCCTAGAACCAAATTTCCACATGTAATTACTAGATTGTGATACAATACGCTAATGGGTGAAGTTTGGTTGACTTCTGCGCAGCGGTTTGGGAGTTAACATCAAAATTACATTTCTCGGCCATATCGCATAGATCTCACTGTGAAAAGGCTTAAATGACTTTTTTAATTAAGTTTAATGATTGCGCTCAAACCAAATGTCCTAGAACGAAATTTTCAAATGTAACTACTAGAATGTGATACAATACACTATTGGGTGAAGTTTAGTTGACTTCTGCGCAGCGGTTTGGGAGTTAACATCAAAATTACATTTCTCGGCCATATCGCATAGATCTCACTGTGAAAAGGCTTAAATGGCTTTTTTGACCTAAGTTTAATGATTGCGCTCAAACCAAATGTCCTAGAACGAAATTTTCAAATGTAACTACTAGAATGTGATACAATACACTATTGGGTGAAGTTTGATTGACTTCTGCGCAGCGGTTTGGGAGTTAACATCAAAATTACATTTCTCGGCCATATCGCATAGATCTCACTGTGAAAAGGCTTAAATGGCTTTTTTGACCTAAGTTTGAGGATTGCGCTCAAATTAAATGTCCTAGAACCAAATTTCTACATGTAACTACTAGATTGTGATACAATACACTAATGGGTGAAGTTTGGTTGACTTCTGCGCAGCGGTTTGGGAGTTAACATCAAAATTACATTTCTCGGCCATATCGCATAGATCTCACTGTGAAAAGGCTTAAATGACTTTTTTAATTAAGTTTGATGATTGCGCTCAAACAAAATATCCTAGAACAAAATTTTCAAATGTAACTACTAGATTGTGATACAATACACTATTGGGTGAAGTTTGGTTGACTTCTGCGCAGCGGTTTGGGAGTTAACATCAAAATTACATTTCTCGGCCATATCGCATAGATCTCACTGTGAAAAGGCTTAAATGGCTTTTTTGACCTAAGTTTGAGGATTGCGCTCAAATCAAATGTCCTAGAACCAAATTTCCACATGTAACTACTAGATTGTGATACAATACACTAATGGTTGAAGTTTGGTTGACTTCTGCGCAGCGGTTTGGGAGTGAACATCAAAATTACATTTCTCGGCCATATCGCATAGATCTCACTGTGAAAAGGCTTAAATGACTTTTTTTAATTAAGTTTGAAGATTGCGCTCAAATCAAATGTCCTATAACTAAATTTCCAAATGTAACTACTAGATTGTGATAAAATACACTATTGGGTGAAGTTTGGTTGACTTCTGCGCAGCGGTTTGGGAGTTAACATCAAAATTACATTTCTCGGCCATATCGCATAGATCTCACTGTGAAAAGGCTTAAATGACTTTTTTAATTAAGTTTGATGATTGCGTTCAAACAAAATGTCCTAGAACAAAATTTTCAAATGTAACTACTAGATTGTGATACAATACACTATTGGGTGAAGTTTGGTTAACTTCTGCGCAGCGGTTTGGGAGTTAACATCAAAATTACATTTCTCGGCCATATCGCATAGATCTCACTGTGAAAAGGCTTAAATGGCTTTTTTGACCTAAGTTTGAGGATTGCGCTCAAATCAAATGTCCAAGAACCAAATTTCCAAATGTAACTACTAGATTGTGATACAATACACTATTGGGTGAAGTTTGATTGACTTCTGCGCAGCGGTTTGGGAGTTAACATCAAAATTACATTTCTCGGCCATATCGCATAGATCTCACTGTGAAAAGGCTTAAATGACTTTTTTAATTAAGTTTGATGATTGCGTTTAAACAAAATGTCCTAGAACAAAATTTTCAAATGTAACTACTAGATTGTGATACAATACACTATTGGGTGAAGTTTGGTTGACTTCTGCGCAGCGGTTTGGGAGTTAACATCAAAATTACATTTCTCGGCCATATCGCATAGATCTCACTGTGAAAAGGCTTAAATGGCTTTTTTGACCTAAGTTTGAGGATTGCGCTCAAATCAAATGTCCAATAACCAAATTTCCACATGTAACTACTAGATTGTGATACAATACACTAATGGGTGAAGTTTGGTTGACTTCTGCGCAGCGGTTTGGGAGTTAACATCAAAATTACATTTCTCGGCCATATCGCATAGATCTCACTGTGAAAAGGCTTAAATGACTTTTTTAATTAAGTTTGATGATTGCGTTCAAACAAAATGTCATAGAACAAAATTTTCAAATGTAACTACTAGATTGTGATACAATACACTATTGGGTGAAGTTTGGTTGACTTCTGCGCAGCGGTTTGGGAGTTAACATCAAAATTACATTTCTCGGCCATATCGCAGAGATCTCACTGTGAAAAGGCTTAAATGGCTTTTTTGACCTAAGTTTGAGGATTGCGCTCAAATCAAATGTCCTAGAACCAAATTTCCACATGTAATTACTAGATTGTGATACAATACACTAATGGGTGAAGTTTGGTTGACTTCTGCGCAGCGGTTTGGGAGTTAACATCAAAATTACATTTCTCGGCCATATCGCATAGATCTCACTGTGAAAAGGCTTAAATGACTTTTTTAATTAAGTTTAATGATTGCGCTCAAACCAAATGTCCTAGAACGAAATTTTCAAATGTAACTACTAGAATGTGATACAATACACTATTGGGTGAAGTTTAGTTGACTTCTGCGCAGCGGTTTGGGAGTTAACATCAAAATTACATTTCTCGGCCATATCGCATAGATCTCACTGTGAAAAGGCTTAAATGGCTTTTTTGACCTAAGTTTAATGATTGCGCTCAAACCAAATGTCCTAGAACGAAATTTTCAAATGTAACTACTAGAATGTGATACAATACACTATTGGGTGAAGTTTGATTGACTTCTGCGCAGCGGTTTGGGAGTTAACATCAAAATTACTTTTCTCGGCCATATCGCATAGATCTCACTGTGAAAAGGCTTAAATGGCTTTTTTGACCTAAGTTTGAGGATTGCGCTCAAATTAAATGTCCTAGAACCAAATTTCTACATGTAACTACTAGATTGTGATACAATACACTAATGGGTGAAGTTTGGTTGACTTCTGCGCAGCGGTTTGGGAGTTAACATCAAAATTACATTTCTCGGCCATATCGCATAGATCTCACTGTGAAAAGGCTTAAATGACTTTTTTAATTAAGTTTGATGATTGCGCTCAAACAAAATATCCTAGAACAAAATTTTCAAATGTAACTACTAGATTGTGATACAATACACTATTGGGTGAAGTTTGGTTGACTTCTGCGCAGCGGTTTGGGAGTTAACATCAAAATTACATTTCTCGGCCATATCGCATAGATCTCACTGTGAAAAGGCTTAAATGGCTTTTTTGACCTAAGTTTGAGGATTGCGCTCAAATCAAATGTCCTAGAACCAAATTTCCACATGTAACTACTAGATTGTGATACAATACACTAATGGTTGAAGTTTGGTTGACTTCTGCGCAGCGGTTTGGGAGTGAACATCAAAATTACATTTCTCGGCCATATCGCATAGATCTCACTGTGAAAAGGCTTAAATGACTTTTTTAATTAAGTTTGATGATTGCGTTCAAACAAAATGTCATAGAACAAAATTTTCAAATGTAACTACTAGAATGTGATACAATACACTATTGGGTGAAGTTTAGTTGACTTCTGCGCAGCGGTTTGGGAGTTAACATCAAAATTACATTTCTCGGCCATATCGCATAGATCTCACTGTGAAAAGGCTTAAATGGCTTTTTTGACCTAAGTTTGAGGATTGCGCTCAAATTAAATGTCCTAGAACCAAATTTCTACATGTAACTACTAGATTGTGATACAATACACTAATGGGTGAAGTTTGGTTGACTTCTGCGCAGCGGTTTGGGAGTTAACATCAAAATTACATTTCTCGGCCATATCGCATAGATCTCACTGTGAAAAGGCTTAAATGACTTTTTTAATTAAGTTTGATGATTGCGCTCAAACAAAATATCCTAGAACAAAATTTTCAAATGTAACTACTAGATTGTGATACAATACACTATTGGGTGAAGTTTGGTTGACTTCTGCGCAGCGGTTTGGGAGTTAACATCAAAATTACATTTCTCGGCCATATCGCATAGATCTCACTGTGAAAAGGCTTAAATGGCTTTTTTGACCTAAGTTTGAGGATTGCGCTCAAATCAAATGTCCTAGAACCAAATTTCCACATGTAACTACTAGATTGTGATACAATACACTAATGGTTGAAGTTTGGTTGACTTCTGCGCAGCGGTTTGGGAGTGAACATCAAAATTACATTTCTCGGCCATATCGCATAGATCTCACTGTGAAAAGGCTTAAATGACTTTTTTAATTAAGTTTGATGATTGCGTTCAAACAAAATGTCATAGAACAAAATTTTCAAATGTAACTACTAGAATGTGATACAATACACTATTGGGTGAAGTTTAGTTGACTTCTGCGCAGCGGTTTGGGAGTTAACATCAAAATTACATTTCTCGGCCATATCGCATAGATCTCACTGTGAAAAGGCTTAAATGGCTTTTTTGACCTAAGTTTAATGATTGCGCTCAAACCAAATGTCCTAGAACGAAATTTTCAAATGTAACTACTAGAATGTGATACAATACACTATTGGGTGAAGTTTGATTGACTTCTGCGCAGCGGTTTGGGAGTTAACATCAAAATTACATTTCTCGGCCATATCGCATAGATCTCACTGTGAAAAGGCTTAAATGGCTTTTTTGACCTAAGTTTGAGGATTGCGCTCAAATTAAATGTCCTAGAACCAAATTTCTACATGTAACTACTAGATTGTGATACAATTTACTAATGGGTGAAGTTTGGTTGACTTCTGCGCAGCGGTTTGGGAGTTAACATCAAAATTACATTTCTCGGCCATATCGCATAGATCTCACTGTGAAAAGGCTTAAATGACTTTTTTAATTAAGTTTGATGATTGCGCTCAAACAAAATATCCTAGAACAAAATTTTCAAATGTAACTACTAGATTGTGATACAATACACTATTGGGTGAAGTTTGGTTGACTTCTGCGCAGCGGTTTGGGAGTTAACATCAAAATTACATTTCTCGGCCATATCGCATAGATCTCACTGTGAAAAGGCTTAAATGGCTTTTTTGACCTAAGTTTGAGGATTGCGCTCAAATCAAATGTCCTAGAACCAAATTTCCACATGTAACTACTAGATTGTGATACAATACACTAATGGTTGAAGTTTGGTTGACTTCTGCGCAGCGGTTTGGGAGTGAACATCAAAATTACATTTCTCGGCCATATCGCATAGATCTCACTGTGAAAAGGCTTAAATGACTTTTTTAATTAAGTTTGATGATTGCGTTCAAACAAAATGTCATAGAACAAAATTTTCAAATGTAACTACTAGAATGTGATACAATACACTATTGGGTGAAGTTTAGTTGACTTCTGCGCAGCGGTTTGGGAGTTAACATCAAAATTACATTTCTCGGCCATATCGCATAGATCTCACTGTGAAAAGGCTTAAATGGCTTTTTTGACCTAAGTTTAATGATTGCGCTCAAACCAAATGTCCTAGAACGAAATTTTCAAATGTAACTACTAGAATGTGATACAATACACTATTGGGTGAAGTTTGATTGACTTCTGCGCAGCGGTTTGGGAGTTAACATCAAAATTACATTTCTCGGCCATATCGCATAGATCTCACTGTGAAAAGGCTTAAATGGCTTTTTTGACCTAAGTTTGAGGATTGCGCTCAAATTAAATGTCCTAGAACCAAATTTCTACATGTAACTACTAGATTGTGATACAATACACTAATGGGTGAAGTTTGGTTGACTTCTGCGCAGCGGTTTGGGAGTTAACATCAAAATTACATTTCTCGGCCATATCGCATAGATCTCACTGTGAAAAGGCTTAAATGACTTTTTTAATTAAGTTTGATGATTGCGCTCAAACAAAATATCCTAGAACAAAATTTTCAAATGTAACTACTAGATTGTGATACAATACACTATTGGGTGAAGTTTGGTTGACTTCTGCGCAGCGGTTTGGGAGTTAACATCAAAATTACATTTCTCGGCCATATCGCATAGATCTCACTGTGAAAAGGCTTAAATGGCTTTTTTGACCTAAGTTTGAGGATTGCGCTCAAATCAAATGTCCTAGAACCAAATTTCCACATGTAACTACTAGATTGTGATACAATACACTAATGGGTGAAGTTTGGTTGACTTCTGCGCAGCGGTTTGGGAGTTAACATCAAAATTACATTTCTCGGCCATATCGCATAGATCTCACTGTGAAAAGGCTTAAATGGCTTTTTTGACCTAAGTTTGAGGATTGCGCTCAAATTAAATGTCCTAGAACCAAATTTCTACATGTAACTACTAGATTGTGATACAATACACTAATGGGTGAAGTTTGGTTGACTTCTGCGCAGCGGTTTGGGAGTTAACATCAAAATTACATTTCTCGGCCATATCGCATAGATCTCACTGTGAAAAGGCTTAAATGACTTTTTTAATTAAGTTTGATGATTGCGCTCAAACAAAATATCCTAGAACAAAATTTTCAAATGTAACTACTAGATTGTGATACAATACACTATTGGGTGAAGTTTGGTTGACTTCTGCGCAGCGGTTTGGGAGTTAACATCAAAATTACATTTCTCGGCCATATCGCATAGATCTCACTGTGAAAAGGCTTAAATGGCTTTTTTGACCTAAGTTTGAGGATTGCGCTCAAATCAAATGTCCTAGAACCAAATTTCCACATGTAACTACTAGATTGTGATACAATACACTAATGGTTGAAGTTTGGTTGACTTCTGCGCAGCGGTTTGGGAGTGAACATCAAAATTACATTTCTCGGCCATATCGCATAGATCTCACTGTGAAAAGGCTTAAATGACTTTTTTAATTAAGTTTGATGATTGCGTTCAAACAAAATGTCATAGAACAAAATTTTCAAATGTAACTACTAGAATGTGATACAATACACTATTGGGTGAAGTTTAGTTGACTTCTGCGCAGCGGTTTGGGAGTTAACATCAAAATTACATTTCTCGGCCATATCGCATAGATCTCACTGTGAAAAGGCTTAAATGGCTTTTTTGACCTAAGTTTAATGATTGCGCTCAAACCAAATGTCCTAGAACGAAATTTTCAAATGTAACTACTAGATTGTGATACAATACACTAATGGTTGAAGTTTGGTTGACTTCTGCGCAGCGGTTTGGGAGTGAACATCAAAATTACATTTCTCGGCCATATCGCATAGATCTCACTGTGAAAAGGCTTAAATGACTTTTTTAATTAAGTTTGATGATTGCGTTCAAACAAAATGTCATAGAACAAAATTTTCAAATGTAACTACTAGAATGTGATACAATACACTATTGGGTGAAGTTTAGTTGACTTCTGCGCAGCGGTTTGGGAGTTAACATCAAAATTACATTTCTCGGCCATATCGCATAGATCTCACTGTGAAAAGGCTTAAATGGCTTTTTTGACCTAAGTTTAATGATTGCGCTCAAACCAAATGTCCTAGAACGAAATTTTCAAATGTAACTACTAGAATGTGATACAATACACTATTGGGTGAAGTTTGATTGACTTCTGCGCAGCGGTTTGGGAGTTAACATCAAAATTACATTTCTCGGCCATATCGCATAGATCTCACTGTGAAAAGGCTTAAATGGCTTTTTTGACCTAAGTTTGAGGATTGCGCTCAAATTAAATGTCCTAGAACCAAATTTCTACATGTAACTACTAGATTGTGATACAATACACTAATGGGTGAAGTTTGGTTGACTTCTGCGCAGCGGTTTGGGAGTTAACATCAAAATTACATTTCTCGGCCATATCGCATAGATCTCACTGTGAAAAGGCTTAAATGACTTTTTTAATTAAGTTTGATGATTGCGCTCAAACAAAATATCCTAGAACAAAATTTTCAAATGTAACTACTAGATTGTGATACAATACACTATTGGGTGAAGTTTGGTTGACTTCTGCGCAGCGGTTTGGGAGTTAACATCAAAATTACATTTCTCGGCCATATCGCATAGATCTCACTGTGAAAAGGCTTAAATGGCTTTTTTGACCTAAGTTTGAGGATTGCGCTCAAATCAAATGTCCTAGAACCAAATTTCTACATGTAACTACTAGATTGTGATACAATACACTAATGGGTGAAGTTTGGTTGACTTCTGCGCAGCGGTTTGGGAGTTAACATCAAAATTACATTTCTCGGCCATATCGCATAGATCTCACTGTGAAAAGGCTTAAATGGCTTTTTTGACCTAAGTTTGAGGATTGCGCTCAAATCAAATGTCCAATAACCAAATTTCCACATGTAACTACTAGATTGTGATACAATACACTAATGGGTGAAGTTTGGTTGACTTCTGCGCAGCGGTTTGGGAGTTAACATCAAAATTACATTTCTCGGCCATATCGCATAGATCTCACTGTGAAAAGGCTTAAATGACTTTTTTAATTAAGTTTGATGATTGCGTTCAAACAAAATGTCATAGAACAAAATTTTCAAATGTAACTACTAGATTGTGATACAATACACTATTGGGTGAAGTTTGGTTGACTTCTGCGCAGCGGTTTGGGAGTTAACATCAAAATTACATTTCTCGGCCATATCGCAGAGATCTCACTGTGAAAAGGCTTAAATGGCTTTTTTGACCTAAGTTTGAGGATTGCGCTCAAATCAAATGTCCTAGAACCAAATTTCCACATGTAATTACTAGATTGTGATACAATACACTAATGGGTGAAGTTTGGTTGACTTCTGCGCAGCGGTTTGGGAGTTAACATCAAAATTACATTTCTCGGCCATATCGCATAGATCTCACTGTGAAAAGGCTTAAATGACTTTTTTAATTAAGTTTAATGATTGCGCTCAAACCAAATGTCCTAGAACGAAATTTTCAAATGTAACTACTAGAATGTGATACAATACACTATTGGGTGAAGTTTAGTTGACTTCTGCGCAGCGGTTTGGGAGTTAACATCAAAATTACATTTCTCGGCCATATCGCATAGATCTCACTGTGAAAAGGCTTAAATGGCTTTTTTGACCTAAGTTTAATGATTGCGCTCAAACCAAATGTCCTAGAACGAAATTTTCAAATGTAACTACTAGAATGTGATACAATACACTATTGGGTGAAGTTTGATTGACTTCTGCGCAGCGGTTTGGGAGTTAACATCAAAATTACATTTCTCGGCCATATCGCATAGATCTCACTGTGAAAAGGCTTAAATGGCTTTTTTGACCTAAGTTTGAGGATTGCGCTCAAATTAAATGTCCTAGAACCAAATTTCTACATGTAACTACTAGATTGTGATACAATACACTAATGGGTGAAGTTTGGTTGACTTCTGCGCAGCGGTTTGGGAGTTAACATCAAAATTACATTTCTCGGCCATATCGCATAGATCTCACTGTGAAAAGGCTTAAATGACTTTTTTAATTAAGTTTGATGATTGCGCTCAAACAAAATATCCTAGAACAAAATTTTCAAATGTAACTACTAGATTGTGATACAATACACTATTGGGTGAAGTTTGGTTGACTTCTGCGCAGCGGTTTGGGAGTTAACATCAAAATTACATTTCTCGGCCATATCGCATAGATCTCACTGTGAAAAGGCTTAAATGGCTTTTTTGACCTAAGTTTGAGGATTGCGCTCAAATCAAATGTCCTAGAACCAAATTTCCACATGTAACTACTAGATTGTGATACAATACACTAATGGTTGAAGTTTGGTTGACTTCTGCGCAGCGGTTTGGGAGTGAACATCAAAATTACATTTCTCGGCCATATCGCATAGATCTCACTGTGAAAAGGCTTAAATGACTTTTTTTTAATTAAGTTTGAAGATTGCGCTCAAATCAAATGTCCTATAACTAAATTTCCAAATGTAACTACTAGATTGTGATAAAATACACTATTGGGTGAAGTTTGGTTGACTTCTGCGCAGCGGTTTGGGAGTTAACATCAAAATTACATTTCTCGGCCATATCGCATAGATCTCACTGTGAAAAGGCTTAAATGACTTTTTTAATTAAGTTTGATGATTGCGTTCAAACAAAATGTCCTAGAACAAAATTTTCAAATGTAACTACTAGATTGTGATACAATACACTATTGGGTGAAGTTTGGTTAACTTCTGCGCAGCGGTTTGGGAGTTAACATCAAAATTACATTTCTCGGCCATATCGCATAGATCTCACTGTGAAAAGGCTTAAATGGCTTTTTTGACCTAAGTTTGAGGATTGCGCTCAAATCAAATGTCCAAGAACCAAATTTCCAAATGTAACTACTAGATTGTGATACAATACACTATTGGGTGAAGTTTGGTTGACTTCTGCGCAGCGGTTTGGGAGTTAACATCAAAATTACATTTCTCGGCCATATCGCATAGATCTCACTGTGAAAAGGCTTAAATGACTTTTTTAATTAAGTTTGATGATTGCGTTTAAACAAAATGTCCTAGAACAAAATTTTCAAATGTAACTACTAGATTGTGATACAATACACTATTGGGTGAAGTTTGATTGACTTCTGCGCAGCGGTTTGGGAGTTAACATCAAAATTACATTTCTCGGCCATATCGCATAGATCTCACTGTGAAAAGGCTTAAATGGCTTTTTTGACCTAAGTTTAAAGATTGCGCTCAAACCAAATGTCCTAGAACGAAATTTTCAAATGTAACTACTAGAATGTGATACAATACACTATTGGGTGAAGTTTGGTTGACTTCTGCGCAGCGGTTTGGGAGTTAACATCAAAATTACATTTCTCGGCCATATCGCATAGATCTCACTGTGAAAAGGCTTAAATGGCTTTTTTGACCTAAGTTTGAGGATTGCGCTCAAATCAAATGTCCAATAACCAAATTTCCACATGTAACTACTAGATTGTGATACAATACACTAATGGGTGAAGTTTGGTTGACTTCTGCGCAGCGGTTTGGGAGTTAACATCAAAATTACATTTCTCGGCCATATCGCATTGATCTCACTGTGAAAAGGCTTAAATGACTTTTTTAATTAAGTTTAATGATTGCGCTCAAACCAAATGTCCTAGAACGAAATTTTCAAATGTAACTACTAGAATGTGATAAAATACACTATTGGGTGAAGTTTAGTTGACTTCTGCGCAGCGGTTTGGGAGTTAACATCAAAATTACATTTCTCGGCCATATCGCATAGATCTCACTGTGAAAAGGCTTAAATGGCTTTTTTGACCTAAGTTTGAGGGTTGCGGTCAAATCAAATGTCCTAGAACCAAATTTCCACATGTAATTACTAGATTGTGATACAATACACTAATGGGTGAAGTTTGGTTGACTTCTGCGCAGCGGTTTGGGAGTTAACATCAAAATTACATTTCTCGGCCATATCGCATAGATCTCACTGTGAAAAGGCTTAAATGACTTTTTTAATTAAGTTTAATGATTGCGCTCAAACCAAATGTCCTAGAACCAAATTTTCAAATGTAACTACTAGAATGTGATACAATACACTATTGGGTGAAGTTTAGTTGACTTCTGCGCAGCGGTTTGGGAGTTAACATCAAAATTACATTTCTCGGCCATATCGCATAGATCTCACTGTGAAAAGGCTTAAATGACTTTTTTAATTAAGTTTGATGATTGCGTTCAAACAAAATGTCCTAGAACAAAATTTTCAAATGTAACTACTAGATTGTGATACAATACACTATTGGGTGAAGTTTGGTTGACTTCTGCGCAGCGGTTTGGGAGTTAACATCAAAATTACATTTCTCGGCCATATCGCATAGATCTCACTGTGAAAAGGCTTAAATGGCTTTTTTGACCTAAGTTTGAGGATTGCGCTCAAATCAAATGTCCTAGAACCAAATTTTCACAAGTAAATACTAGATTGTGATACAATACACTAATGGGTGAAGTTTGGTTGACTTCTGCGCAGCGGTTTGGGAGTTAACATCAAAATTACATTTCTCGGCCATATCGCATAGATCTCACTGTGAAAAGGCTTAAATGGCTTTTTTGACCTAAGTTTAATAATTGCGCTCAAACCAAATGTCCTAGAACGAAATTTTTAAATGTAACTACTAGAATGTGATACAATACACTATTGGGTGAAGTTTGGTTGACTTCTGCGCAGCGGTTTGGGAGTTAACATCAAAATTACATTTCTCGGCCATATCGCATTGATCTCACTGTGAAAAGGCTTAAATGGCTTTTTTGACCTAAGTTTAAGGATTGCGCTCAAACAAAATGTCCTAGAACAAAATTTTCAAATGTAACTACTAGATTGTGATACAATACACTATTGGGTGAAGTTTGGTTGACTTCTGCGCAGCGGTTTGGGAGTTAACATCAAAATTACATTTCTCGGCCATATCGCATAGATCTCACTGTGAAAAGGCTTAAATGGCTTTTTTGACCTAAGTTTGAGGATTGCGCTCAAATCAAATGTCCTAGAACCAAATTTCCACATGTAACTACTAGATTGTGATACAATACACTATTGGGTGAAGTTTGGTTGACTTCTGCGCAGCGGTTTGGGAGTTAACATCAAAATTACATTTCTCGGCCATATCGCATAGATCTCACTGTGAAAAGGCTTAAATGACTTTTTTTAATTAAGTTTGAAGATTGCGCTCAAATCAAATGTCCTAGAACTAAATTTCCAAATGTAACTACTAGATTGTGATAAAATACACTATTGGGTGAAGTTTGGTTGACTTCTGCGCAGCGGTTTGGGAGTTAACATCAAAATTACATTTCTCGGCCATATCGCATAGATCTCACTGTAAAAAGGCTTAAATGGCTTTTTTGACCTAAGTTTGAGGATTGCGCTCAAATCAAATGTCCTAGAACGAAATTTTCAAATGTAACTACTAGAATGTGATAAAATACACTATTGGGTGAAGTTTAGTTGACTTCTGCGCAGCGGTTTGGGAGTTAACATCAAAATTACATTTCTCGGCCATATCGCATAGATCTCACTGTGAAAAGGCTTAAATGGCTTTTTTGACCTAAGTTTGAGGGTTGCGGTCAAATCAAATGTCCTAGAACCAAATTTCCACATGTAATTACTAGATTGTGATCCAATACACTAATGGGTGAAGTTTGGTTGACTTCTGCGCAGCGGTTTGGGAGTTAACATCAAAATTACATTTCTCGGCCATATCGCATAGATCTCACTGTGAAAAGGCTTAAATGACTTTTTTAATTAAGTTTGATGATTGCGCTCAAAACAAAATTTCCTAGAACAAAATTTTCAAATGTAACTACTAGATTGTGATACAATACACTATTGGGTGAAGTTTGGTTGACTTCTGCGCAGCGGTTTGGGAGTTAACATCAAAATTACATTTCTCGGCCATATCGCATAGATCTCACTGTGAAATGGCTTAAATGGCTTTTTTGACCTAAGTTTAATGATTGCGCTCAAACCAAATGTCCTAGAACGAAATTTTCAAATGTAACTACTAGAATGTGATACAATACACTATTGGGTGAAGTTTGGTTGACTTCTGCGCAGCGGTTTGGGAGTTAACATCAAAATTACATTTCTCGGCCATATCGCATAGATCTCACTGTGAAAAGGCTTAAATGGCTTTTTTGACCTAAGTTTGAGGATTGCGCTCAAATCAAATGTCCTAGAACCAAATTTCCACATGTAACTACTAGATTGTGATACAATACACTAATGGGTGAAGTTTGGTTGACTTCTGCGCAGCGGTTTGGGAGTTAACATCAAAATTACATTTCTCGGCCATATCGCATACACTGTAAATGCTAACATTCAAATTAATTAAATGTGATAAGTGAACTAAACTCAATTTTCATCAACCTGTTGTGAACACTACTTTTAAATAAGTAAGTAGTAATTTGGGGTTGGAGAACTTGCTTAACTTGATATATCCCAGTTAAGTCAAATTAGAAAAAATAATTTCTTGTACCCAGTGTCCTTTGGGCGTTCTATCAGACATGCGCAGATCTGCCCTGCCCACTTTCGCGCTCTTTCCAACACCTTTCTCAGTTATTTTCACCATTGTGGGTTTACTTGTCCTCAGCATACTGATTTGGTAAGTACATATTTTACTCTTTTGTAAACCGTCGATTTGTCTTGTTGTAGTGTAGTAGCCTGTGTGCTGCCAGGGAGGAGAAGTGTCAATTACATCAAATATCACCGCTAGCAAGCATGCTATATGACCGTGACAGTAACCTCATCATTTTCAGAAACAAATGTAGACTACAGTTTATGGTAGACTCCCATTTTATGCCGGCCGGCGTTTTGAATTCTTGACAGACGGGGCTCGTAACGTTTTTAGGCGATGGGAGAGGTTTTTAAAACCGATTTAAAACAGTTACCGAGCGGTTTTAAGTTAGCTAGACCGAGGGGAGGTTCGCTTCCTGTTTTAAAAATAAAAACACTAATTCTATCGTTAGCGGGTGTTTTATTTTGTGAAACTAACAGGAAGTGCCTTAATCACTACGGCTAGCTTGAGTAGCGCCGAATTTGCACGTTGTGGATCTAAACGGCTACTTTCTCGCGTAAAAATGTTAGAAATGTCGATAAAGTGATTTATTTACAGAGTTAGTGCTAGAATTAAGTCAGCTTCAGCCTGTCTATTTCGGCTCAGGTAAGAGCTAAATGCACAGTCAGACCTTATGTGCGCCAACGTAATCGGTTCTTGCGTTGGAGCAGGGGTCCCCAAACTACGGCCCGCGGGCCGGCCGGATACGGCCCGCCTCCACAATTGGTCCGGCCCCCTGAACCCCCCCCCAATAGTGTTATTATTTCCTGGCTTTTTTCTGTGAAGAACCCAGACAGGGTTATTTGGTTATTATCTATTTAATTAATTGTGTTATTATTATTCATTATTATATGATATTATATTATGTTATAATTATTTTTATTTTATTTTGTTCCAAGAAGAATTCAGAAAGGGTTATTTAATTATGGCTTTCTGAAAAACAATAATTTTTTTACATTTAGGCACTGCTGCAATCGTCACACTTTTTCTGTTACAAACTGACCCGGCCCCTCATCAGAGAAGGGAAAAGTCATGTGGCCTTCACAGGAAAAGGTTTGGGGACCCCTGCTTTAGAGTGTTTGTCATCTGCCCTTCCATTTGCTTTTCTTCATGTGCAGTGCTCCCCCTCCATGTTTGATCAAACTGCACTGATAATTTGAAATTGTTTTAAAATGCATTAATCGCAAAAATCAGAGGACTAGATCACATTTCCCCCTGTTATTTCACCACTTTAACTTTGGTCTAACCTAATATAGGAATACAGATAGAAAGAGTGCAGAGATCACACTCGACGCCATAACAACCTGGTGTGTTTAAGGTTGGTCATTTATGTGCCTATATTTTGAAATTGTTGCCTTAATTTTGTGTTCTTTTTCACCATCCCCCAATCAGGCTGAAGCAAATGGTCAAAAGTCCACACATACCTCAGTCTCAGCAATTACAGGTATGTTTCATACACTGATCAATGAATCATTTAATATTTGTATTTGTTTCATGGGTTGGGATAACAAACATGCATTAATGTTTTTACAGATGGATTAAGAAATTAATTGTACATCTCAATTTGAATGTTCAAAAATAATCAATTACGTTAATTTAAAAATAACTCATTGTTAAACATTTTAGTTTGTGAATATTAAAATAATTTATTGCAGATTTTAATTTGTGGTTAAAAATAATTGGACATTTTAATTTGTGACTGTTAAGAAACAATTTAACTTTTTTTTTTTCTAACAAGTTCTCAATGCTGAAATTATCATGTCTTTTCAGGTCAACCAAAGCAGTATTCTCTAATGCAGTGGACTTGCAAGTACTGCACATTTTCTGCTGAAAAGAGCCTACTTGCTTAAGCATTACCGCTTAAAACATGGATACCACACTCGGACATCCCAACTCCCATGTCTTCATAAGGACTGCCTCTGCACATTTAAATCTTTTAATGCACTCAAAGTACACCTATCGACATGGCACTCTCAAAAAGATGCAGGCAAAAGTGGAGAAACTGCATTTGACCGTCAGTTGTGCAACTTTGTGGAGCCCTGCTCAGAAGCAGACTTCTTTACCCATTTGTCTCAAATATTTTTTCACATTCAAACCTTTTTTTCTACAATTGTTTTTTTGTTGTTTTTTTTTTTGTTTTTTTTAATTGAAGTGATTTTATTTTGAAAATATACATTTTTTGTTTGAAGCAACTTATTTTTGGATTGAATAATAAAGACACAAATGTCCTAGCCAAAATGTGGTCCAAACGCAGAATTACATCAATCAAAAAAGTTGTTTCAATAAAAAAAAAAAAAAAAGAATTAAATTTTTAAAAAAAAAATTTCAATCAAAGAAAAATAGTTTTCAAACATATTTTTTGACTTACAAATTTATTTTTGCATTCAAACAAATTTTTTTGATTGACATGACTTTTTCTTTGATTGAAAAAAAAATAATATATATATATACTAATGAAATATTTTTGAATAGAAATTACTTTTTTTTTTTTTTTTTTTTTTTTTGAGGAAAAAGCTTAATATGAAATTAGAATTTGAATAAAAATATGACACATATTCTTGGTAAGATTTTAGGTTTCTCAGGTGTATAACTCCAGTACACGTTTTGCATTTACTCTTTTAGTGATGTGAAAAAAACAAAGTATCTTGTTTACTGTATCAGGTGTTAAAGTGAAATTTGAATTTGAACTGAGTTGTGTGTTTTAAAAGGAGTTCTGTATTTTTATGTTTATTTTATCACTGCTGCACATTTTAAACCATGGCACAATGTTGATTGTAGTTCCAGTTTTGATCACTAATATTGTTGGAGAAATCAGAACTGTTAGCTTTACCAGAGCTCAAGCTCATGTTGTAATGGGAAACTAGTTTGACGCCATGTCTTCAATGCTGAGTTAATGTCCTGAAATTATTATAATAGGATCTTGCCTGTTAGTCTTTGGAAATTACAGGATAGGAGTGGACATTGATGCAGTTCAGGTATTATTCAGTAATTTCTGTAGCAAAAGGTTATTTTAGGTACTTATACTTTGTATGAGGTGCAAAATGTTTGCAAAAGTAGGTTTATAATTAATCCACTGATTGTTCATTGATACTGAGCATTAACCAAACACCGTTCAGCCTGCCAGGAGCCTGTGTCTCTCATTAAATGCACTTTTGAGCATTTTAAAGTAAATTTTAATTCCATTGAATTAATCCAATGAGTGTTCTCCATTTATTGTGTTTTGGGGGTCATTACTGTTAGATAATGTGTTTTTAATGAAATTAGTATGTGCAGATGTAATTTCTATTGTGGAATTCTTTTAGGTCAAGAAAATTAAGTTGACCTGAATATGATGGGAGTACTGTACACTCAAAATAAACAAGTTACTGTAATCGAGTTATTTTAGTTAGTTTGAGTACTGCCAACTCAATAAAAACAAGTGACTATAATCCAAATTTTTTAAGTTAATTTGAGTACTGCCAACTCACAATAATTAAGTTAATCAAATCTAATTCATCTAAGTCAACATAAATTAATTTTTTTAAGGCAGCAAGTTTGCATATATTTTTTTAGTAAAGTCAACTTTTAATATTTTACAGTGTAGATCTCACTGTGAAAAGGCTTAAATGGCTTTTTTGACCTAAGTTTGAGGATTGCGCTCAAATCAAATGTCCAATAACCAAATTTCCACATGTAACTACTAGATTGTGATACAATACAATAATGGGTGAAGTTTGGTTGACTTCTGCGCAGCAGTTTGGGAGTTAACATCAAAATTACATTTCTCGGCCATATCGCATAGATCTCACTGTGAAAAGGCTTAAATGACTTTTTTAATTAAGTTTGATGATTGCGTTCAAACAAAATGTCCTAGAACAAAATTTTCAAATGTAACTACTAGATTGTGATACAATACACTATTGGGTGAAGTTTGGTTGACTTCTGCGCAGCGGTTTGGGAGTTAACATCAAAATTACATTTCTCGGCCATATCGCATAGATCTCACTGTGAAAAGGCTTAAAAGGCTTTTTTGACCTAAGTTTGAGGATTGCGCTCAAATCAAATGTCCTAGAACCAAATTTCCACATGTATCTACTAGATTGTGATACAATACACTATTGGGTGAAGTTTGGTTTACTTCTGCGCAGCGGTTTGGGAGTTAACATCAAAATTACATTTCTCGGCCATATCGCATAGATCTCACTGTGAAAAGGCTTAAATGACTTTTTTTAATTAAGTTTGAAGATTGCGCTCAAATCAAATGTCCTAGAACTAAATTTCCAAATGTAACTACTAGATTGTGATACAATACACTATTGGGTGAAGTTTGGTTGACTTCTGCGCAGCGGTTTGGGAGTTAACATCAAAATTACATTTCTCGGCCATATCGCATAGATCTCACTGTGAAAAGGCTTAAATGACTTTTTTAATTAAGTTTGATGATTGCGTTCAAACAAAATGTCCTAGAACAAAATTTTCAAATGTAACTACTAGATTGTGATACAATACACTATTGGGTGAAGTTTGGTTGACTTCTGCGCAGCGGTTTGGGAGTTAACATCAAAATTACATTTCTCGGCCATATCGCATAGATCTCACTGTGAAAAGGCTTAAATGGCTTTTTTGACCTAAGTTTGAGGATTGCGCTCAAATCAAATGTCCTAGAACCAAATTTCCACATGTAACTACTAGATTGTGATACAATACACTAATGGGTGAAGTTTGGTTGACTTCTGCGCAGCGGTTTGGGAGTTAACATCAAAATTACATTTCTCGGCCATATCGCATAGATCTCACTGTGAAAAGGCTTAAATGGCTTTTTTGACCTAAGTTTAATAATTGCGCTCAAACCAAATGTCCTAGAACGAAATTTTTAAATGTAACTACTAGAATGTGATACAATACACTATTGGGTGAAGTTTGGTTGACTTCTGCGCAGCGGTTTGGGAGTTAACATCAAAATTACATTTCTCGGCCATATCGCATTGATCTCACTGTGAAAAGGCTTAAATGGCTTTTTTGACCTAAGTTTGAGGATTGCGCTCAAACAAAATGTCCTAGAACAAAATTTTCAAATGTAACTACTAGATTGTGATACAATACACTATTGGGTGAAGTTTGGTTGACTTCTGCGCAGCGGTTTGGGAGTTAACATCAAAATTACATTTCTCGGCCATATCGCATAGATCTCACTGTGAAAAGGCTTAAATGGCTTTTTTGACCTAAGTTTGAGGATTGCGCTCAAATCAAATGTCCTAGAACCAAATTTCCACATGTAACTACTAGATTGTGATACAATACACTATTGGGTGAAGTTTGGTTGACTTCTGCGCAGCGGTTTGGGAGTTAACATCAAAATTACATTTCTCGGCCATATCGCATAGATCTCACTGTGAAAAGGCTTAAATGACTTTTTTTAATTAAGTTTGAAGATTGCGCTCAAATCAAATGTCCTAGAACTAAATTTCCAAATGTAACTACTAGATTGTGATAAAATACACTAATGGGTGAAGTTTGGTTGACTTCTGCGCAGCGGTTTGGGAGTTAACATCAAAATTACATTTCTCGGCCATATCGCATAGATCTCACTGTGAAAAGGCTTAAATGGCTTTTTTGACCTAAGTTTAATAATTGCGCTCAAACCAAATGTCCTAGAACGAAATTTTTAAATGTAACTACTAGAATGTGATACAATACACTATTGGGTGAAGTTTGGTTGACTTCTGCGCAGCGGTTTGGGAGTTAACATCAAAATTACATTTCTCGGCCATATCGCATTGATCTCACAGTGAAAAGGCTTAAATGGCTTTTTTGACCTAAGTTTAAGGATTGCGCTCAAACAAAATGTCCTAGAACAAAATTTTCAAATGTAACTACTAGATTGTGATACAATACACTATTGGGTGAAGTTTGGTTGACTTCTGCGCAGCGGTTTGGGAGTTAACATCAAAATTACATTTCTCGGCCATATCGCATAGATCTCACTGTGAAAAGGCTTAAATGGCTTTTTTGACCTAAGTTTCAGGATTGCGCTCAAATCAAATGTCCTAGAACCAAATTTCCACATGTAACTACTAGATTGTGATACAATACACTATTGGGTGAAGTTTGGTTGACTTCTGCGCAGCGGTTTGGGAGTTAACATCAAAATTACATTTCTCGGCCATATCGCATAGATCTCACTGTGAAAAGGCTTAAATGACTTTTTTTAATTAAGTTTGAAGATTGCGCTCAAATCAAATGTCCTAGAACTAAATTTCCAAATGTAACTACTAGATTGTGATAAAATACACTATTGGGTGAAGTTTGGTTGACTTCTGCGCAGCGGTTTGGGAGTTAACATCAAAATTACATTTCTCGGCCATATCGCATAGATCTCACTGTGAAAAGGCTTAAATGGCTTTTTTGACCTAAGTTTGAGGATTGCGCTCAAATCAAATGTCCTAGAACAAAATTTCCACATGTAACTACTAGATTGTGATACAATACACTAATGGGTGAAGTTTGGTTGACTTCTGCGCAGCGGTTTGGGAGTTAACATCAAAATTACATTTCTCGGCCATATCGCATAGATCTCACTGTGAAAAGGCTTAAATGACTTTTTTAATTAAGTTTGATGATTGCGTTCAAACAAAATGTCCTAGAACAAAATTTTCAAATGTAACTACTAGATTGTGATACAATACACTATTGGGTGAAGTTTGGTTGACTTCTGCGCAGCGGTTTGGGAGTTAACATCAAAATTACATTTCTCGGCCATATCGCATAGATCTCACTGTGAAAAGGCTTAAATGGCTTTTTTGACCTAAGTTTGAGGATTGCGCTCAAATCAAATGTCCTAGAACTAAATTTCCACATGTAACTACTAGATTGTGATACAATACACTAATGGGTGAAGTTTGGTTGACTTCTGCGCAGCGGTTTGGGAGTTAACATCAAAATTACATTTCTCGGCCATATCGCATAGATCTCACTGTGAAAAGGCTTAAATGGCTTTTTTGACCTAAGTTTAATAATTGCGCTCAAACCAAATGTCCTAGAACGAAATTTTTAAATGTAACTACTAGAATGTGATACAATACACTATTGGGTGAAGTTTGGTTGACTTCTGCGCAGCGGTTTGGGAGTTAACATCAAAATTACATTTCTCGGCCATATCGCATTGATCTCACTGTGAAAAGGCTTAAATGGCTTTTTTGACCTAAGTTTGAGGATTGCGCTCAAATCAAATGTCCTAGAACCAAATTTCCACATGTAACTACTAGAATGTGATACAATACACTAATGGGTGAAGTTTGGTTGACTTCTGCGCAGCGGTTTGGGAGTTAACATCAAAATTACATTTCTCGGCCATATCGCATAGATCTCACTGTGAAAAGGCTTAAATGACTTTTTTAATTAAGTTTGATGATTGCGTTCAAACCAAATGTCCTAGAACAAAATTTTCAAATGTAACTACTAGATTGTGATACAATACACTATTGGATGAAGTTTGGTTGACTTCTGCGCAGCGGTTTGGGAGTTAACATCAAAATTACATTTCTCGGCCATATCGCATAGATCTCACTGTGAAAAGGCTTAAATGACTTTTTTAATTAAGTTTAATGATTGCGCTCAAACCAAATGTCCTAGAACGAAATTTTCAAATGTAACTACTAGAATGTGATAAAATACACTATTGGGTGAAGTTTAGTTGACTTCTGCGCAGCGGTTTGGGAGTTAACATCAAAATTACATTTCTCGGCCATATCGCATAGATCTCACTGTGAAAAGGCTTAAATGGCTTTTTTGACCTAA
This sequence comes from Corythoichthys intestinalis, assembly GCF_030265065.1. Classification (NCBI taxonomy): domain Eukaryota; kingdom Metazoa; phylum Chordata; class Actinopteri; order Syngnathiformes; family Syngnathidae; genus Corythoichthys; species Corythoichthys intestinalis. The sequence continues at coordinate 288,697 of NW_026651601.1, read as the reverse complement.
GTTTAATGATTGCGCTCAAACCAAATGTCCTAGAACGAAATTTTCAAATGTAACTACTAGAATGTGATACAATACACTATTGGGTGAAGTTTTGTTGACTTCTGCGCAGCGGTTTGGGAGTTAACATCAAAATTACATTTCTCGGCCATATCGCATTGATCTCACTGTGAAAAGGCTTAAATGGCTTTTTTGACCTAAGTTTAAGGATTGCGCTCAAACAAAATGTCCTAGAACAAAATTTTCAAATGTAACTACTAGATTGTGATACAATACACTATTGGGTGAAGTTTGGTTGACTTCTGCGCAGCGGTTTGGGAGTTAACATCAAAATTACATTTCTCGGCCATATCGCATAGATCTCACTGTGAAAAGGCTTAAATGGCTTTTTTGACCTAAGTTTAATGATTGCGCTCAAACCAAATGTCCTAGAACGAAATTTTCAAATGTAACTACTAGAATGTGATACAATACACTATTGGGTGAAGTTTGATTGACTTCTGCGCAGCGGTTTGGGAGTTAACATCAAAATTACATTTCTCGGCCATATCGCATAGATCTCACTGTGAAAAGGCTTAAATGACTTTTTTAATTAAGTTTGAAGATTGCGCTCAAATCAAATGTCCTAGAACTAAATTTCCAAATGTAACTACTAGATTGTGATACAATACACTAATGGGTGAAGTTTGGTTGACTTCTGCGCAGCGGTTTGGGAGTTAACATCAAAATTACATTTCTCGGCCATATCGCATAGATCTCACTGTGAAAAGGCTTAAACGACTTTTTTAATTAAGTTTGATGATTGCGCTCAAACAAAATATCCTAGAACAAAATTTTCAAATGTAACTACTAGATTGTGATACAATACACTATTGGGTGAAGTTTGGTTGACTTCTGCGCAGCGGTTTGGGAGTTAACATCAAAATTACATTTCTCGGCCATATCGCATAGATCTCACTGTGAAAAGGCTTAAATGGCTTTTTTGACCTAAGTTTGAGGATTGCGCTCAAATCAAATGTCCTAGAACCAAATTTCCACATGTAACTACTAGATTGTGATACAATACACTAATGGGTGAAGTTTGGTTGACTTCTGCGCAGCGGTTTGGGAGTTAACATCAAAATTACATTTCTCGGCCATATCGCATAGATCTCACTGTGAAAAGGCTTAAATGGCTTTTTTGACCTAAGTTTGAGGATTGCGCTCAAATCAAATGTCCAATAACCAAATTTCCACATGTAACTACTAGATTGTGATACAATACACTAATGGGTGAAGTTTGGTTGACTTCTGCGCAGCGGTTTGGGAGTTAACATCAAAATTACATTTCTCGGCCATATCGCATAGATCTCACTGTGAAAAGGCTTAAATGACTTTTTTAATTAAGTTTGATGATTGCGTTCAAACAAAATGTCATAGAACAAAATTTTCAAATGTAACTACTAGATTGTGATACAATACACTATTGGGTGAAGTTTGGTTGACTTCTGCGCAGCGGTTTGGGAGTTAACATCAAAATTACATTTCTCGGCCATATCGCATAGATCTCACTGTGAAAAGGCTTAAATGGCTTTTTTGACCTAAGTTTGAGGATTGCGCTCAAATCAAATGTCCAAGAACCAAATTTCCAAATGTAACTACTAGATTGTGATACAATACACTATTGGGTGAAGTTTGGTTGACTTCTGCGCAGCGGTTTGGGAGTTAACATCAAAATTACATTTCTCGGCCATATCGCAGAGATCTCACTGTGAAAAGGCTTAAATGACTTTTTTAATTAAGTTTGATGATTGCGTTCAAATAAAATGTCCTAGAACAAAATTTTCAAATGTAACTACTAGATTGTGATACAATACACTATTGGGTGAAGTTTGATTGACTTCTGCGCAGCGGTTTGGGAGTTAACATCAAAATTACATTTCTCGGCCATATCGCATAGATCTCACTGTGAAAAGGCTTAAATGGCTTTTTTGACCTAGGTTTAATGATTGCGCTCAAACCAAATGTCCTAGAACGAAATTTTCAAATGTAACTATTAGAATGTGATACAATACACTATTGGGTGAAGTTTAGTTGACTTCTGCGCAGCGGTTTGGGAGTTAACATCAAAATTACATTTCTCGGCCATATCGCATAGATCTCACTGTGAAAAGGCTTAAATGGCTTTTTTGACCTAAGTTTAATGATTGCGCTCAAACCAAATGTCCTAGAACGAAATTTTCAAATGTAACTACTAGAATGTGATACAATACACTATTGGGTGAAGTTTGGTTGACTTCTGCGCAGCGGTTTGGGAGTTAACATCAAAATTACATTTCTCGGCCATATCGCATAGATCTCACTGTGAAAAGGCTTAAATGGCTTTTTTGACCTAAGTTTGAGGATTGCGCTCAAATCAAATGTCCAATAACCAAATTTCGACATGTAACTACTAGATTGTGATACAATACACTAATGGGTGAAGTTTGGTTGACTTCTGCGCAGCGGTTTGGGAGTTAACATCAAAATTACATTTCTCGGCCATATCGCATAGATCTCACTGTGAAAAGGCTTAAATGACTTTTTTAATTAAGTTTGATGATTGCGTTCAAACAAAATGTCATAGAACAAAATTTTCAAATGTAACTACTAGATTGTGATACAATACACTATTGGGTGAAGTTTGGTTGACTTCTGCGCAGCGGTTTGGGAGTTAACATCAAAATTACATTTCTCGGCCATATCGCATAGATCTCACTGTGAAAAGGCTTAAATGGCTTTTTTAATTAAGTTTGATGATTGCGTTCAAACAAAATGTCATAGAACAAAATTTTCAAATGTAACTACTAGAATGTGATACAATACACTATTGGGTGAAGTTTAGTTGACTTCTGCGCAGCGGTTTGGGAGTTAACATCAAAATTACATTTCTCGGCCATATCGCATAGATCTCACTGTGAAAAGGCTTAAATGGCTTTTTTGACCTAAGTTTGAGGATTGCGCTCAAATTAAATGTCCTAGAACCAAATTTCTACATGTAACTACTAGATTGTGATACAATACACTAATGGGTGAAGTTTGGTTGACTTCTGCGCAGCGGTTTGGGAGTTAACATCAAAATTACATTTCTCGGCCATATCGCATAGATCTCACTGTGAAAAGGCTTAAATGACTTTTTTAATTAAGTTTGATGATTGCGTTCAAACAAAATGTCATAGAACAAAATTTTCAAATGTAACTACTAGATTGTGATACAATACACTATTGGGTGAAGTTTGGTTGACTTCTGCGCAGCGGTTTGGGAGTTAACATCAAAATTACATTTCTCGGCCATATCGCATAGATCTCACTGTGAAAAGGCTTAAATGGCTTTTTTGACCTAAGTTTAATGATTGCGCTCAAATCAAATGTCCTATAACCAAATTTTCAAATGTAATTACTAGATTGTGATACAATACACTAATGGGTGAAGTTTGGTTGACTTCTGCGCAGCGGTTTGGGAGTTAACATCAAAATTACATTTCTCGGCCATATCGCATAGATCTCACTGTGAAAAGGCTTAAATGACTTTTTTAATTAAGTTTAATGATTGCGCTCAAACCAAATGTCCTAGAACGTAATTTTCAAATGTAACTACTAGAATGTGATACAATACACTATTGGGTGAAGTTTAGTTGACTTCTGCGCAGCGGTTTGGGAGTTAACATCAAAATTACATTTCTCGGCCATATCGCATAGATCTCACTGTGAAAAGGCTTAAATGGCTTTTTTGACCAAAGTTTAATGATTGCGTTCAAACAAAATGTCCTAGAACAAAATTTTCAAATGTAACTAGATTGTGATACAATACACTATTGGGTGAAGTTTGGTTGACTTCTGCGCAGCGGTTTGGGAGTTAACATCAAAATTACATTTCTCGGCCATATCGCATGGATCTCACTGTGAAAAGGCTTAAATGGCTTTTTTGACCTAAGTTTGAGGATTGCGCTCAAATCAAATGTCCTAGAACCAAATTTTCACATGTAACTACTAGATTGTGATACAATACACTAATGGGTGAAGTTTGGTTGACTTCTGCGCAGCGGTTTGGGAGTTAACATCAAAATTACATTTCTCGGCCATATCGCATAGATCTCACTGTGAAAAGGCTTAAATGACTTTTTTAATTAAGTTTGATGATTGCGCTCAAACAAAATTTCCTAGAACAAAATTTTCAAATGTAACTACTAGATTGTGATACAATACACTATTGGGTGAAGTTTGGTTGACTTCTGTGCAGCGGTTTGGGAGTTAACATCAAAATTACATTTCTCGGCCATATCGCATAGATCTCACTGTGAAAAGGCTTAAATGGCTTTTTTGACCTAAGTTTAATGATTGCGCTCAAACCAAATGTCCTAGAACGAAATTTTCAAATGTAACTACTAGAATGTGATACAATACACTATTGGGTGAAGTTTGGTTGACTTCTGCGCAGCGGTTTGGGAGTTAACATCAAAATTACATTTCTCGGCCATATCGCATAGATCTCACTGTGAAAAGGCTTAAATGACTTTTTTAATTAAGTTTAATGATTGCGCTCAAACCAAATGTCCTAGAACGAAATTTTCAAATGTAACTACTAGAATGTGATACAATACACTATTGGGTGAAGTTTAGTTGACTTCTGCGCAGCGGTTTGGGAGTTAACATCAAAATTACATTTCTCGGCCATATCGCATAGATCTCACTGTGAAAAGGCTTAAATGGCTTTTTTGACCTAAGTTTAATGATTGCGCTCAAACCAAATGTCCTAGAACGAAATTTTCAAATGTAACTACTAGAATGTGATACAATACACTATTGGGTGAAGTTTAGTTGACTTCTGCGCAGCGGTTTGGGATTTAACATCAAAATTACATTTCTCGGCCATATCGCATAGATCTCACTGTGAAAAGGCTTAAATGACTTTTTTAATTAAGTTTGATGATTGCGTTCAAACAAAATGTCATAGAACAAAATTTTCAAATGTAACTACTAGATTGTGATACAATACACTATTGGGTGAAGTTTGGTTGACTTCTGCGCAGCGGTTTGGGAGTTAACATCAAAATTACATTTCTCGGCCATATCGCAGAGATCTCACTGTGAAAAGGCTTAAATGGCTTTTTTGACCTAAGTTTGAGGATTGCGCTCAAATCAAATGTCCTAGAACCAAATTTCCACATGTAATTACTAGATTGTGATACAATACACTAATGGGTGAAGTTTGGTTGACTTCTGCGCAGCGGTTTGGGAGTTAACATCAAAATTACATTTCTCGGCCATATCGCATAGATCTCACTGTGAAAAGGCTTAAATGACTTTTTTAATTAAGTTTAATGATTGCGCTCAAACCAAATGTCCTAGAACGAAATTTTCAAATGTAACTACTAGAATGTGATACAATACACTATTGGGTGAATTTTAGTTGACTTCTGCGCAGCGGTTTGGGAGTTAACATCAAAATTACATTTCTCGGCCATATCGCATAGATCTCACTGTGAAAAGGCTTAAATGGCTTTTTTGACCTAAGTTTAATGATTGCGCTCAAACCAAATGTCCTAGAACGAAATTTTCAAATGTAACTACTAGAATGTGATACAATACACTATTGGGTGAAGTTTGGTTGACTTCTGCGCAGCGGTTTGGGAGTTAACATCAAAATTACATTTCTCGGCCATATCGCATAGATCTCACTGTGAAAAGGCTTAAATGGCTTTTTTGACCTAGGTTTGAGGATTGCGCTCAAATCAAATGTCCTAGAACCAAATTTCCACATGTAACTACTAGATTGTGATACAATACACTAATGGGTGAAGTTTGGTTGACTTCTGCGCAGCGGTTTGGGAGTTAACATCAAAATTACATTTCTCGGCCATATCGCATAGATCTCACTGTGAAAAGGCTTAAATGGCTTTTTTGACCTAAGTTTGAGGATTGCGCTCAAATCAAATGTCCAATAACCAAATTTCCACATGTAACTACTAGATTGTGATACAATACACTAATGGGTGAAGTTTGGTTGACTTCTGCGCAGCGGTTTGGGAGTTAACATCAAAATTACATTTCTCGGCCATATCGCATAGATCTCACTGTGAAAAGGCTTAAATGACTTTTTTAATTAAGTTTGATGATTGCGTTCAAACAAAATGTCATAGAACAAAATTTTCAAATGTAACTACTAGATTGTGATACAATACACTATTGGGTGAAGTTTGGTTGACTTCTGCGCAGCGGTTTGGGAGTTAACATCAAAATTACATTTCTCGGCCATATCGCATAGATCTCACTGTGAAAAGGCTTAAATGGCTTTTTTGACCTAAGTTTAATGATTGCGCTCAAATCAAATGTCCTATAACCAAATTTTCAAATGTAATTACTAGATTGTGATACAATACACTAATGGGTGATGTTTGGTTGACTTCTGCGCAGCGGTTTGGGAGTTAACATCAAAATTACATTTCTCGGCCATATCGCATAGATCTCACTGTGAAAAGGCTTAAATGACTTTTTTAATTAAGTTTAATGATTGCGCTCAAACCAAATGTCCTAGAACGAAATTTTCAAATGTAACTACTAGAATGTGATACAATACACTATTGGGTGAAGTTTAGTTGACTTCTGCGCAGCGGTTTGGGAGTTAACATCAAAATTACATTTCTCGGCCATATCGCATAGATCTCACTGTGAAAAGGCTTAGATGGCTTTTTTGACCAAAGTTTAATGATTGCGTTCAAACAAAATGTCCTAGAACAAAATTTTCAAATGTAACTAGATTGTGATACAATACACTATTGGGTGAAGTTTGGTTGACTTCTGCGCAGCGGTTTGGGAGTTAACATCAAAATTACATTTCTCGGCCATATCGCATAGATCTCACTGTGAAAAGGCTTAAATGGCTTTTTTGACCTAAGTTTGAGGATTGCGCTCAAATCAAATGTCCTAGAACCAAATTTTCACATGTAACTACTAGATTGTGATACAATACAGTAATGGGTGAAGTTTGGTTGACTTCTGCGCAGCGGTTTGGGAGTTAACATCAAAATTACATTTCTCGGCCATATCGCATAGATCTCACTGTGAAAAGGCTTAAATGACTTTTTTAATTAAGTTTAATGATTGCGCTCAAACCAAATGTCCTAGAACGAAATTTTCAAATGTAACTACTAGAATGTGATACAATACACTATTGGGTGAAGTTTAGTTGACTTCTGCGCAGCGGTTTGGGAGTTAACATCAAAATTACATTTCTCGGCCATATCGCATAGATCTCACTGTGAAAAGGCTTAAATGACTTTTTTAATTAAGTTTAATGATTGCGCTCAAACCAAATGTCCTAGAACGAAATTTTCAAATGTAACTACTAGAATGTGATACAATACACTATTGGGTGAATTTTAGTTGACTTCTGCGCAGCGGTTTGGGAGTTAACATCAAAATTACATTTCTCGGCCATATCGCATAGATCTCACTGTGAAAAGGCTTAAATGGCTTTTTTGACCTAAGTTTAATGATTGCGCTCAAACCAAATGTCCTAGAACGAAATTTTCAAATGTAACTACTAGAATGTGATACAATACACTATTGGGTGAAGTTTGGTTGACTTCTGCGCAGCGGTTTGGGAGTTAACATCAAAATTACATTTCTCGGCCATATCGCATAGATCTCACTGTGAAAAGGCTTAAATGGCTTTTTTGACCTAGGTTTGAGGATTGCGCTCAAATCAAATGTCCTAGAACCAAATTTCCACATGTAACTACTAGATTGTGATACAATACACTAATGGGTGAAGTTTGGTTGACTTCTGCGCAGCGGTTTGGGAGTTAACATCAAAATTACATTTCTCGGCCATATCGCATAGATCTCACTGTGAAAAGGCTTAAATGGCTTTTTTGACCTAAGTTTGAGGATTGCGCTCAAATCAAATGTCCAATAACCAAATTTCCACATGTAACTACTAGATTGTGATACAATACACTAATGGGTGAAGTTTGGTTGACTTCTGCGCAGCGGTTTGGGAGTTAACATCAAAATTACATTTCTCGGCCATATCGCATAGATCTCACTGTGAAAAGGCTTAAATGACTTTTTTAATTAAGTTTGATGATTGCGTTCAAACAAAATGTCATAGAACAAAATTTTCAAATGTAACTACTAGATTGTGATACAATACACTATTGGGTGAAGTTTGGTTGACTTCTGCGCAGCGGTTTGGGAGTTAACATCAAAATTACATTTCTCGGCCATATCGCATAGATCTCACTGTGAAAAGGCTTAAATGGCTTTTTTGACCTAAGTTTAATGATTGCGCTCAAATCAAATGTCCTATAACCAAATTTTCAAATGTAATTACTAGATTGTGATACAATACACTAATGGGTGATGTTTGGTTGACTTCTGCGCAGCGGTTTGGGAGTTAACATCAAAATTACATTTCTCGGCCATATCGCATAGATCTCACTGTGAAAAGGCTTAAATGACTTTTTTAATTAAGTTTAATGATTGCGCTCAAACCAAATGTCCTAGAACGAAATTTTCAAATGTAACTACTAGAATGTGATACAATACACTATTGGGTGAAGTTTAGTTGACTTCTGCGCAGCGGTTTGGGAGTTAACATCAAAATTACATTTCTCGGCCATATCGCATAGATCTCACTGTGAAAAGGCTTAAATGGCTTTTTTGACCAAAGTTTAATGATTGCGTTCAAACAAAATGTCCTAGAACAAAATTTTCAAATGTAACTAGATTGTGATACAATACACTATTGGGTGAAGTTTGGTTGACTTCTGCGCAGCGGTTTGGGAGTTAACATCAAAATTACATTTCTCGGCCATATCGCATAGATCTCACTGTGAAAAGGCTTAAATGGCTTTTTTGACCTAAGTTTGAGGATTGCGCTCAAATCAAATGTCCTAGAACCAAATTTTCACATGTAACTACTAGATTGTGATACAATACAGTAATGGGTGAAGTTTGGTTGACTTCTGCGCAGCGGTTTGGGAGTTAACATCAAAATTACATTTCTCGGCCATATCGCATAGATCTCACTGTGAAAAGGCTTAAATGACTTTTTTAATTAAGTTTAATGATTGCGCTCAAACCAAATGTCCTAGAACGAAATTTTCAAATGTAACTACTAGAATGTGATACAATACACTATTGGGTGAAGTTTAGTTGACTTCTGCGCAGCGGTTTGGGAGTTAACATCAAAATTACATTTCTCGGCCATATCGCATAGATCTCACTGTGAAAAGGCTTAAATGGCTTTTTTGACCAAAGTTTAATGATTGCGTTCAAACAAAATGTCCTAGAACAAAATTTTCAAATGTAACTAGATTGTGATACAATACACTATTGGGTGAAGTTTGGTTGACTTCTGCGCAGCGGTTTGGGAGTTAACATCAAAATTACATTTCTCGGCCATATCGCATAGATCTCACTGTGAAAAGGCTTAAATGGCTTTTTTGACCTAAGTTTGAGGATTGCGCTCAAATCAAATGTCCTAGAACCAAATTTTCACATGTAACTACTAGATTGTGATACAATACACTAATGGGTGAAGTTTGGTTGACTTCTGCGCAGCGGTTTGGGAGTTAACATCAAAATTACATTTCTCGGCCATATCGCATAGATCTCACTGTGAAAAGGCTTAAATGACTTTTTTAATTAAGTTTGATGATTGCGCTCAAACAAAATTTCCTAGAACAAAATTTTCAAATGTAACTACTAGATTGTGATACAATACACTATTGGGTGAAGTTTGGTTGACTTCTGTGCAGCGGTTTGGGAGTTAACATCAAAATTACATTTCTCGGCCATATCGCATAGATCTCACTGTGAAAAGGCTTAAATGGCTTTTTTGACCTAAGTTTAATGATTGCGCTCAAACCAAATGTCCTAGAACGAAATTTTCAAATGTAACTACTAGAATGTGATACAATACACTATTGGGTGAAGTTTGGTTGACTTCTGCGCAGCGGTTTGGGAGTTAACATCAAAATTACATTTCTCGGCCATATCGCATAGATCTCACTGTGAAAAGGCTTAAATGGCTTTTTTGACCTAAGTTTGAGGATTGCGCTCAAATCAAATGTCCTAGAACCAAATTTCCACATGTAACTACTAGATTGTGATACAATACACTAATGGGTGAAGTTTGGTTGACTTCTGCGCAGCGGTTTGGGAGTTAACATCAAAATTACATTTCTCGGCCATATCGCATAGATCTCACTGTGAAAAGGCTTAAATGGCTTTTTTGACCTAAGTTTAATGATTGCGCTCAAACCAAATGTCCTAGAACCAAATTTTCAAATGTAACTACTAGAATGTGATACAATACACTATTGGGTGAAGTTTAGTTGACTTCTGCGCAGCGGTTTGGGAGTTAACATCAAAATTACATTTCTCGGCCATATCGCATAGATCTCACTGTGAAAAGGCTTAAATGACTTTTTTAATTAAGTTTGATGATTGCGTTCAAACAAAATGTCATAGAACAAAATTTTCAAATGTAACTACTAGATTGTGATACAATACACTATTGGGTGAAGTTTGGTTGACTTCTGCGCAGCGGTTTGGGAGTTAACATCAAAATTACATTTCTCGGCCATATCGCATAGATCTCACTGTGAAAAGGCTTAAATGGCTTTTTTGACCTAAGTTTAATGATTGCGCTCAAATCAAATGTCCTATAACCAAATTTTCAAATGTAATTACTAGATTGTGATACAATACACTAATGGGTGAAGTTTGGTTGACTTCTGCGCAGCGGTTTGGGAGTTAACATCAAAATTACATTTCTCGGCCATATCGCATAGATCTCACTGTGAAAAGGCTTAAATGACTTTTTTAATTAAGTTTAATGATTGCGCTCAAACCAAATGTCCTAGAACGAAATTTTCAAATGTAACTACTAGAATGTGATACAATACACTATTGGGTGAAGTTTAGTTGACTTCTGCGCAGCGGTTTGGGAGTTAACATCAAAATTACATTTCTCGGCCAAATCGCATAGATCTCACTGTGAAAAGGCTTAAATGGCTTTTTTGACCAAAGTTTAATGATTGCGTTCAAACAAAATGTCCTAGAACAAAATTTTCAAATGTAACTAGATTGTGATACAATACACTATTGGGTGAAGTTTGGTTGACTTCTGCGCAGCGGTTTGGGAGTTAACATCAAAATTACATTTCTCGGCCATATCGCATAGATCTCACTGTGAAAAGGCTTAAATGGCTTTTTTGACCTAAGTTTGAGGATTGCGCTCAAATCAAATGTCCTAGAACCAAATTTTCACATGTAACTACTAGATTGTGATACAATACACTAATGGGTGAAGTTTGGTTGACTTCTGCGCAGCGGTTTGGGAGTTAACATCAAAATTACATTTCTCGGCCATATCGCATAGATCTCACTGTGAAAAGGCTTAAATGACTTTTTTAATTAAGTTTGATGATTGCGCTCAAACAAAATTTCCTAGAACAAAATTTTCAAATGTAACTACTAGATTGTGATACAATACACTATTGGGTGAAGTTTGGTTGACTTCTGTGCAGCGGTTTGGGAGTTAACATCAAAATTACATTTCTCGGCCATATCGCATAGATCTCACTGTGAAAAGGCTTAAATGGCTTTTTTGACCTAAGTTTAATGATTGCGCTCAAACCAAATGTCCTAGAACGAAATTTTCAAATGTAACTACTAGAATGTGATACAATACACTATTGGGTGAAGTTTGGTTGACTTCTGCGCAGCGGTTTGGGAGTTAACATCAAAATTACATTTCTCGGCCATATCGCATAGATCTCACTGTGAAAAGGCTTAAATGACTTTTTTAATTAAGTTTAATGATTGCGCTCAAACCAAATGTCCTAGAACGAAATTTTCAAATGTAACTACTAGAATGTGATACAATACACTATTGGGTGAAGTTTAGTTGACTTCTGCGCAGCGGTTTGGGAGTTAACATCAAAATTACATTTCTCGGCCATATCGCATAGATCTCACTGTGAAAAGGCTTAAATGGCTTTTTTGACCTAAGTTTAATGATTGCGCTCAAACCAAATGTCCTAGAACGAAATTTTCAAATGTAACTACTAGAATGTGATACAATACACTATTGGGTGAAGTTTGGTTGACTTCTGCGCAGCGGTTTGGGAGTTAACATCAAAATTACATTTCTCGGCCATATCGCATAGATCTCACTGTGAAAAGGCTTAAATGACTTTTTTAATTAAGTTTAATGATTGCGCTCAAACCAAATGTCCTAGAACGAAATTTTCAAATGTAACTACTAGAATGTGATACAATACACTATTGGGTGAAGTTTAGTTGACTTCTGCGCAGCGGTTTGGGAGTTAACATCAAAATTACATTTCTCGGCCATATCGCATAGATCTCACTGTGAAAAGGCTTAAATGACTTTTTTAATTAAGTTTGATGATTGCGTTCAAACAAAATGTCATAGAACAAAATTTTCAAATGTAACTACTAGATTGTGATACAATACACTATTGGGTGAAGTTTGGTTGACTTCTGCGCAGCGGTTTGGGAGTTAACATCAAAATTACATTTCTCGGCCATATCGCAGAGATCTCACTGTGAAAAGGCTTAAATGGCTTTTTTGACCTAAGTTTGAGGATTGCGCTCAAATCAAATGTCCTAGAACCAAATTTCCACATGTAATTACTAGATTGTGATACAATACACTAATGGGTGAAGTTTGGTTGACTTCTGCGCAGCGGTTTGGGAGTTAACATCAAAATTACATTTCTCGGCCATATCGCATAGATCTCACTGTGAAAAGGCTTAAATGACTTTTTTAATTAAGTTTAATGATTGCGCTCAAACCAAATGTCCTAGAACGAAATTTTCAAATGTAACTACTAGAATGTGATACAATACACTATTGGGTGAATTTTAGTTGACTTCTGCGCAGCGGTTTGGGAGTTAACATCAAAATTACATTTCTCGGCCATATCGCATAGATCTCACTGTGAAAAGGCTTAAATGGCTTTTTTGACCTAAGTTTAATGATTGCGCTCAAACCAAATGTCCTAGAACGAAATTTTCAAATGTAACTACTAGAATGTGATACAATACACTATTGGGTGAAGTTTAGTTGACTTCTGCGCAGCGGTTTGGGAGTTAACATCAAAATTACATTTCTCGGCCATATCGCATAGATCTCACTGTGAAAAGGCTTAAATGACTTTTTTAATTAAGTTTGATGATTGCGTTCAAACAAAATGTCATAGAACAAAATTTTCAAATGTAACTACTAGATTGTGATACAATACACTATTGGGTGAAGTTTGGTTGACTTCTGCGCAGCGGTTTGGGAGTTAACATCAAAATTACATTTCTCGGCCATATCGCATAGATCTCACTGTGAAAAGGCTTAAATGACTTTTTTAATTAAGTTTAATGATTGCGCTCAAACCAAATGTCCTAGAACGAAATTTTCAAATGTAACTACTAGAATGTGATACAATACACTATTGGGTGAAGTTTAGTTGACTTCTGCGCAGCGGTTTGGGAGTTAACATCAAAATTACATTTCTCGGCCATATCGCATAGATCTCACTGTGAAAAGGCTTAAATGGCTTTTTTGACCAAAGTTTAATGATTGCGTTCAAACAAAATGTCCTAGAACAAAATTTTCAAATGTAACTAGATTGTGATACAATACACTATTGGGTGAAGTTTGGTTGACTTCTGCGCAGCGGTTTGGGAGTTAACATCAAAATTACATTTCTCGGCCATATCGCATAGATCTCACTGTGAAAAGGCTTAAATGGCTTTTTTGACCTAAGTTTGAGGATTGCGCTCAAATCAAATGTCCTAGAACCAAATTTTCACATGTAACTACTAGATTGTGATACAATACACTAATGGGTGAAGTTTGGTTGACTTCTGCGCAGCGGTTTGGGAGTTAACATCAAAATTACATTTCTCGGCCATATCGCATAGATCTCACTGTGAAAAGGCTTAAATGACTTTTTTAATTAAGTTTGATGATTGCGCTCAAACAAAATTTCCTAGAACAAAATTTTCAAATGTAACTACTAGATTGTGATACAATACACTATTGGGTGAAGTTTGGTTGACTTCTGTGCAGCGGTTTGGGAGTTAACATCAAAATTACATTTCTCGGCCATATCGCATAGATCTCACTGTGAAAAGGCTTAAATGGCTTTTTTGACCTAAGTTTAATGATTGCGCTCAAACCAAATGTCCTAGAACGAAATTTTCAAATGTAACTACTAGAATGTGATACAATACACTATTGGGTGAAGTTTGGTTGACTTCTGCGCAGCGGTTTGGGAGTTAACATCAAAATTACATTTCTCGGCCATATCGCATAGATCTCACTGTGAAAAGGCTTAAATGGCTTTTTTGACCTAAGTTTGAGGATTGCGCTCAAATCAAATGTCCTAGAACCAAATTTCCACATGTAACTACTAGATTGTGATACAATACACTAATGGGTGAAGTTTGGTTGACTTCTGCGCAGCGGTTTGGGAGTTAACATCAAAATTACATTTCTCGGCCATATCGCATAGATCTCACTGTGAAAAGGCTTAAATGGCTTTTTTGACCTAAGTTTAATGATTGCGCTCAAACCAAATGTCCTAGAACCAAATTTTCAAATGTAACTACTAGAATGTGATACAATACACTATTGGGTGAAGTTTAGTTGACTTCTGCGCAGCGGTTTGGGAGTTAACATCAAAATTACATTTCTCGGCCATATCGCATAGATCTCACTGTGAAAAGGCTTAAATGACTTTTTTAATTAAGTTTGATGATTGCGTTCAAACAAAATGTCATAGAACAAAATTTTCAAATGTAACTACTAGATTGTGATACAATACACTATTGGGTGAAGTTTGGTTGACTTCTGCGCAGCGGTTTGGGAGTTAACATCAAAATTACATTTCTCGGCCATATCGCATAGATCTCACTGTGAAAAGGCTTAAATGGCTTTTTTGACCTAAGTTTAATGATTGCGCTCAAATCAAATGTCCTATAACCAAATTTTCAAATGTAATTACTAGATTGTGATACAATACACTAATGGGTGAAGTTTGGTTGACTTCTGCGCAGCGGTTTGGGAGTTAACATCAAAATTACATTTCTCGGCCATATCGCATAGATCTCACTGTGAAAAGGCTTAAATGACTTTTTTAATTAAGTTTAATGATTGCGCTCAAACCAAATGTCCTAGAACGAAATTTTCAAATGTAACTACTAGAATGTGATACAATACACTATTGGGTGAAGTTTAGTTGACTTCTGCGCAGCGGTTTGGGAGTTAACATCAAAATTACATTTCTCGGCCAAATCGCATAGATCTCACTGTGAAAAGGCTTAAATGGCTTTTTTGACCAAAGTTTAATGATTGCGTTCAAACAAAATGTCCTAGAACAAAATTTTCAAATGTAACTAGATTGTGATACAATACACTATTGGGTGAAGTTTGGTTGACTTCTGCGCAGCGGTTTGGGAGTTAACATCAAAATTACATTTCTCGGCCATATCGCATAGATCTCACTGTGAAAAGGCTTAAATGGCTTTTTTGACCTAAGTTTGAGGATTGCGCTCAAATCAAATGTCCTAGAACCAAATTTTCACATGTAACTACTAGATTGTGATACAATACACTAATGGGTGAAGTTTGGTTGACTTCTGCGCAGCGGTTTGGGAGTTAACATCAAAATTACATTTCTCGGCCATATCGCATAGATCTCACTGTGAAAAGGCTTAAATGACTTTTTTAATTAAGTTTGATGATTGCGCTCAAACAAAATTTCCTAGAACAAAATTTTCAAATGTAACTACTAGATTGTGATACAATACACTATTGGGTGAAGTTTGGTTGACTTCTGTGCAGCGGTTTGGGAGTTAACATCAAAATTACATTTCTCGGCCATATCGCATAGATCTCACTGTGAAAAGGCTTAAATGGCTTTTTTGACCTAAGTTTAATGATTGCGCTCAAACCAAATGTCCTAGAACGAAATTTTCAAATGTAACTACTAGAATGTGATACAATACACTATTGGGTGAAGTTTGGTTGACTTCTGCGCAGCGGTTTGGGAGTTAACATCAAAATTACATTTCTCGGCCATATCGCATAGATCTCACTGTGAAAAGGCTTAAATGACTTTTTTAATTAAGTTTAATGATTGCGCTCAAACCAAATGTCCTAGAACGAAATTTTCAAATGTAACTACTAGAATGTGATACAATACACTATTGGGTGAAGTTTAGTTGACTTCTGCGCAGCGGTTTGGGAGTTAACATCAAAATTACATTTCTCGGCCATATCGCATAGATCTCACTGTGAAAAGGCTTAAATGGCTTTTTTGACCTAAGTTTAATGATTGCGCTCAAACCAAATGTCCTAGAACGAAATTTTCAAATGTAACTACTAGAATGTGATACAATACACTATTGGGTGAAGTTTGGTTGACTTCTGCGCAGCGGTTTGGGAGTTAACATCAAAATTACATTTCTCGGCCATATCGCATAGATCTCACTGTGAAAAGGCTTAAATGACTTTTTTAATTAAGTTTAATGATTGCGCTCAAACCAAATGTCCTAGAACGAAATTTTCAAATGTAACTACTAGAATGTGATACAATACACTATTGGGTGAAGTTTAGTTGACTTCTGCGCAGCGGTTTGGGAGTTAACATCAAAATTACATTTCTCGGCCATATCGCATAGATCTCACTGTGAAAAGGCTTAAATGACTTTTTTAATTAAGTTTGATGATTGCGTTCAAACAAAATGTCATAGAACAAAATTTTCAAATGTAACTACTAGATTGTGATACAATACACTATTGGGTGAAGTTTGGTTGACTTCTGCGCAGCGGTTTGGGAGTTAACATCAAAATTACATTTCTCGGCCATATCGCAGAGATCTCACTGTGAAAAGGCTTAAATGGCTTTTTTGACCTAAGTTTGAGGATTGCGCTCAAATCAAATGTCCTAGAACCAAATTTCCACATGTAATTACTAGATTGTGATACAATACACTAATGGGTGAAGTTTGGTTGACTTCTGCGCAGCGGTTTGGGAGTTAACATCAAAATTACATTTCTCGGCCATATCGCATAGATCTCACTGTGAAAAGGCTTAAATGACTTTTTTAATTAAGTTTAATGATTGCGCTCAAACCAAATGTCCTAGAACGAAATTTTCAAATGTAACTACTAGAATGTGATACAATACACTATTGGGTGAATTTTAGTTGACTTCTGCGCAGCGGTTTGGGAGTTAACATCAAAATTACATTTCTCGGCCATATCGCATAGATCTCACTGTGAAAAGGCTTAAATGGCTTTTTTGACCTAAGTTTAATGATTGCGCTCAAACCAAATGTCCTAGAACGAAATTTTCAAATGTAACTACTAGAATGTGATACAATACACTATTGGGTGAAGTTTAGTTGACTTCTGCGCAGCGGTTTGGGAGTTAACATCAAAATTACATTTCTCGGCCATATCGCATAGATCTCACTGTGAAAAGGCTTAAATGACTTTTTTAATTAAGTTTGATGATTGCGTTCAAACAAAATGTCATAGAACAAAATTTTCAAATGTAACTACTAGATTGTGATACAATACACTATTGGGTGAAGTTTGGTTGACTTCTGCGCAGCGGTTTGGGAGTTAACATCAAAATTACATTTCTCGGCCATATCGCATAGATCTCACTGTGAAAAGGCTTAAATGGCTTTTTTGACCTAAGTTTAATGATTGCGCTCAAATCAAATGTCCTATAACCAAATTTTCAAATGTAATTACTAGATTGTGATACAATACACTAATGGGTGAAGTTTGGTTGACTTCTGCGCAGCGGTTTGGGAGTTAACATCAAAATTACATTTCTCGGCCATATCGCATAGATCTCACTGTGAAAAGGCTTAAATGACTTTTTTAATTAAGTTTAATGATTGCGCTCAAACCAAATGTCCTAGAACGAAATTTTCAAATGTAACTACTAGAATGTGATACAATACACTATTGGGTGAAGTTTAGTTGACTTCTGCGCAGCGGTTTGGGAGTTAACATCAAAATTACATTTCTCGGCCATATCGCATAGATCTCACTGTGAAAAGGCTTAAATGGCTTTTTTGACCAAAGTTTAATGATTGCGTTCAAACAAAATGTCCTAGAACAAAATTTTCAAATGTAACTATATTGTGATACAATACACTATTGGGTGAAGTTTGGTTGACTTCTGCGCAGCGGTTTGGGAGTTAACATCAAAATTACATTTCTCGGCCATATCGCATAGATCTCACTGTGAAAAGGCTTAAATGGCTTTTTTGACCTAAGTTTGAGGATTGCGCTCAAATCAAATGTCCTAGAACCAAATTTTCACATGTAACTACTAGATTGTGATACAATACACTAATGGGTGAAGTTTGGTTGACTTCTGCGCAGTGGTTTGGGAGTTAACATCAAAATTACATTTCTCGGCCATATCGCATAGATCTCACTGTGAAAAGGCTTAAATGACTTTTTTAATTAAGTTTAATGATTGCGCTCAAACCAAATGTCCTAGAACGAAATTTTCAAATGTAACTACTAGAATGTGATACAATACACTATTGGGTGAAGTTTGGTTGACTTCTGCGCAGCGGTTTGGGAGTTAACATCAAAATTACATTTCTCGGCCATTTCGCATAGATCTCACTGTGAAAAGGCTTAAATGGCTTTTTTGACCAAAGTTTAATGATTGCGTTCAAACAAAATGTCCTAGAACAAAATTTTCAAATGTAACTAGATTGTGATACAATACACTATTGGGTGAAGTTTGGTTGACTTCTGCGCAGCGGTTTGGGAGTTAACATCAAAATTACATTTCTCGGCCATATCGCATAGATCTCACTGTGAAAAGGCTTAAATGGCTTTTTTGACCTAAGTTTGAGGATTGCGCTCAAATCAAATGTCCTAGAACCAAATTTTCACATGTAACTACTAGATTGTGATACAATACACTAATGGGTGAAGTTTGGTTGACTTCTGCGCAGCGGTTTGGGAGTTAACATCAAAATTACATTTCTCGGCCATATCGCATAGATCTCACTGTGAAAAGGCTTAAATGACTTTTTTAATTAAGTTTGATGATTGCGCTCAAACAAAATTTCCTAGAACAAAATTTTCAAATGTAACTACTAGATTGTGATACAATACACTATTGGGTGAAGTTTGGTTGACTTCTGTGCAGCGGTTTGGGAGTTAACATCAAAATTACATTTCTCGGCCATATCGCATAGATCTCACTGTGAAAAGGCTTAAATGGCTTTTTTGACCTAAGTTTAATGATTGCGCTCAAACCAAATGTCCTAGAACGAAATTTTCAAATGTAACTACTAGAATGTGATACAATACACTATTGGGTGAAGTTTGGTTGACTTCTGCGCAGCGGTTTGGGAGTTAACATCAAAATTACATTTCTCGGCCATATCGCATAGATCTCACTGTGAAAAGGCTTAAATGGCTTTTTTGACCTAAGTTTGAGGATTGCGCTCAAATCAAATGTCCTAGAACCAAATTTCCACATGTAACTACTAGATTGTGATTCAATACACTAATGGGTGAAGTTTGGTTGACTTCTGCGCAGCGGTTTGGGAGTTAACATCAAAATTACATTTCTCGGCCATATCGCATAGATCTCACTGTGAAAAGGCTTAAATGGCTTTTTTGACCTAAGTTTGAGGATTGCGCTCAAATCAAATGTCCAATAACCAAATTTCCACATGTAACTACTAGATTGTGATACAATACACTAATGGGTGAAGTTTGGTTGACTTCTGAGCAGCGGTTTGGGAGTTAACATCAAAATTACATTTCTCGGCCATATCACATAGATCTCACTGTGAAAAGGCTTAAATGACTTTTTTAATTAAGTTTGATGATTGCGTTCAAACAAAATGTCATAGAACAAAATTTTCAAATGTAACTACTAGATTGTGATACAATACACTATTGGGTGAAGTTTGGTTGACTTCTGCGCAGCGGTTTGGGAGTTAACATCAAAATTACATTTCTCGGCCATATCGCAGAGATCTCACTGTGAAAAGGCTTAAATGGCTTTTTTGACCTAAGTTTGAGGATTGCGCTCAAATCAAATGTCCTAGAACCAAATTTCCACATGTAATTACTAGATTGTGATACAATACACTAATGGGTGAAGTTTGGTTGACTTCTGCGCAGCGGTTTGGGAGTTAACATCAAAATTACATTTCTCGGCCATATCGCATAGATCTCACTGTGAAAAGGCTTAAATGACTTTTTTAATTAAGTTTAATGATTGCGCTCAAACCAAATGTCCTAGAACGAAATTTTCAAATGTAACTACTAGAATGTGATACAATACACTATTGGGTGAAGTTTAGTTGACTTCTGCGCAGCGGTTTGGGAGTTAACATCAAAATTACATTTCTCGGCCATATCGCATAGATCTCACTGTGAAAAGGCTTAAATGGCTTTTTTGACCTAAGTTTAATGATTGCGCTCAAACCAAATGTTCTAGAACGAAATTTTCAAATGTAACTACTAGAATGTGATACAATACACTATTGGGTGAAGTTTAGTTGACTTCTGCGCAGCGGTTTGGGAGTTAACATCAAAATTACATTTCTCGGCCATATCGCATAGATCTCACTGTGAAAAGGCTTAAATGACTTTTTTAATTAAGTTTAATGATTGCGCTCAAACCAAATGTCCTAGAACGAAATTTTCAAATGTAACTACTAGAATGTGATACAATACACTATTGGGTGAAGTTTAGTTGACTTCTGCGCAGCGGTTTGGGAGTTAACATCAAAATTACATTTCTCGGCCATATCGCATAGATCTCACTGTGAAAAGGCTTAAATGACTTTTTTAATTAAGTTTAATGATTGCGCTCAAACCAAATGTCCTAGAACGAAATTTTCAAATGTAACTACTAGAATGTGATACAATACACTATTGGGTGAAGTTTAGTTGACTTCTGCGCAGCGGTTTGGGAGTTAACATCAAAATTACATTTCTCGGCCATATCGCATAGATCTCACTGTGAAAAGGCTTAAATGGCTTTTTTGACCTAAGTTTAATGATTGCGCTCAAACCAAATGTCCTAGAACGAAATTTTCAAATGTAACTACTAGAATGTGATACAATACACTATTGGGTGAAGTTTGATTGACTTCTGCGCAGCGGTTTGGGAGTTAACATCAAAATTACATTTCTCGGCCATATCGCATAGATCTCACTGTGAAAAGGCTTAAATGGCTTTTTTGACCTAAGTTTGAGGATTGCGCTCAAATTAAATGTCCTAGAACCAAATTTCTACATGTAACTACTAGATTGTGATACAATACACTAATGGGTGAAGTTTGGTTGACTTCTGCGCAGCGGTTTGGGAGTTAACATCAAAATTACATTTCTCGGCCATATCGCATAGATCTCACTGTGAAAAGACTTAAATGACTTTTTTAATTAAGTTTGATGATTGCGCTCAAACAAAATATCCTAGAACAAAATTTTCAAATGTAACTACTAGATTGTGATACAATACACTATTGGGTGAAGTTTGGTTGACTTCTGCGCAGCGGTTTGGGAGTTAACATCAAAATTACATTTCTCGGCCATATCGCATAGATCTCACTGTGAAAAGGCTTAAATGGCTTTTTTGACCTAAGTTTAATGATTGCGCTCAAACCAAATGTCCTAGAACGAAATTTTCAAATGTAACTACTAGAATGTGATACAATACACTATTGGGTGAAGTTTGGTTGACTTCTGCGCAGCGGTTTGGGAGTTAACATCAAAATTACATTTCTCGGCCATATCGCATAGATCTCACTGTGAAAAGGCTTAAATGGCTTTTTTGACCTAAGTTTGAGGATTGCGCTCAAATCAAATGTCCAATAACCAAATTTCGACATGTAACTACTAGATTGTGATACAATACACTAATGGGTGAAGTTTGGTTGACTTCTGCGCAGCGGTTTGGGAGTTAACATCAAAATTACATTTCTCGGCCATATCGCATAGATCTCACTGTGAAAAGGCTTAAATGACTTTTTTAATTAAGTTTGATGATTGCGTTCAAACAAAATGTCATAGAACAAAATTTTCAAATGTAACTACTAGATTGTGATACAATACACTATTGGGTGAAGTTTGGTTGACTTCTGCGCAGCGGTTTGGGAGTTAACATCAAAATTACATTTCTCGGCCATATCGCATAGATCTCACTGTGAAAAGGCTTAAATGGCTTTTTTGACCTAAGTTTAATGATTGCGCTCAAATCAAATGTCCTATAACCAAATTTTCAAATGTAATTACTAGATTGTGATACAATACACTAATGGGTGAAGTTTGGTTGACTTCTGCGCAGCGGTTTGGGAGTTAACATCAAAATTACATTTCTCGGCAATATCGCATAGATCTCACTGTGAAAAGGCTTAAATGACTTTTTTAATTAAGTTTAATGATTGCGCTCAAACCAAATGTCCTAGAACCAAATTTTCAAATGTAACTACTAGAATGTGATACAATACACTATTGGGTGAAGTTTAGTTGACTTCTGCGCAGCGGTTTGGGAGTTAACATCAAAATTACATTTCTCGGCCATATCGCATAGATCTCACTGTGAAAAGGCTTAAATGACTTTTTTAATTAAGTTTGATGATTGCGCTCAAACAAAATTTCCTAGAACAAAATTTTCAAATGTAACTACTAGATTGTGATACAATACACTATTGGGTGAAGTTTGGTTGACTTCTGTGCAGCGGTTTGGGAGTTAACATCAAAATTACATTTCTCGGCCATATCGCATAGATCTCACTGTGAAAAGGCTTAAATGGCTTTTTTGACCTAAGTTTAATGATTGCGCTCAAACCAAATGTCCTAGAACGAAATGTTCAAATGTAACTACTAGAATGTGATACAATACACTATTGGGTGAAGTTTGGTTGACTTCTGCGCAGCGGTTTGGGAGTTAACATCAAAATTACATTTCTCGGCCATATCGCATAGATCTCACTGTGAAAAGGCTTAAATGACTTTTTTAATTAAGTTTAATGATTGCGCTCAAACCAAATGTCCTAGAACGAAATTTTCAAATGTAACTACTAGAATGTGATACAATACACTATTGGGTGAAGTTTAGTTGACTTCTGCGCAGCGGTTTGGGAGTTAACATCAAAATTACATTTCTCGGCCATATCGCATAGATCTCACTGTGAAAAGGCTTAAATGGCTTTTTTGACCTAAGTTTAATGATTGCGCTCAAACCAAATGTCCTAGAACGAAATTTTCAAATGTAACTACTAGAATGTGATACAATACACTATTGGGTGAAGTTTAGTTGACTTCTGCGCAGCGGTTTGGGAGTTAACATCAAAATTACATTTCTCGGCCATATCGCATAGATCTCACTGTGAAAAGGCTTAAATGACTTTTTTAATTAAGTTTGATGATTGCGTTCAAACAAAATGTCATAGAACAAAATTTTCAAATGTAACTACTAGATTGTGATACAATACACTATTGGGTGAAGTTTGGTTGACTTCTGCGCAGCGGTTTGGGAGTTAACATCAAAATTACATTTCTCGGCCATATCGCAGAGATCTCACTGTGAAAAGGCTTAAATGGCTTTTTTGACCTAAGTTTGAGGATTGCGCTCAAATCAAATGTCCTAGAACCAAATTTCCACATGTAATTACTAGATTGTGATACAATACACTAATGGGTGAAGTTTGGTTGACTTCTGCGCAGCGGTTTGGGAGTTAACATCAAAATTACATTTCTCGGCCATATCGCATAGATCTCACTGTGAAAAGGCTTAAATGACTTTTTTAATTAAGTTTAATGATTGCGCTCAAACCAAATGTCCTAGAACGAAATTTTCAAATGTAACTACTAGAATGTGATACAATACACTATTGGGTGAAGTTTAGTTGACTTCTGCGCAGCGGTTTGGGAGTTAACATCAAAATTACATTTCTCGGCCATATCGCATAGATCTCACTGTGAAAAGGCTTAAATGGCTTTTTTGACCTAAGTTTAATGATTGCGCTCAAATCAAATGTCCTATAACCAAATTTTCAAATGTAATTACTAGATTGTGATACAATACACTAATGGGTGAAGTTTGGTTGACTTCTGCGCAGCGGTTTGGGAGTTAACATCAAAATTACATTTCTCGGCCATATCGCATAGATCTCACTGTGAAAAGGCTTAAATGACTTTTTTAATTAAGTTTAATGATTGCGCTCAAACCAAATGTCCTAGAACGAAATTTTCAAATGTAACTACTAGAATGTGATACAATACACTATTGGGTGAAGTTTAGTTGACTTCTGCGCAGCGGTTTTGGAGTTAACATCAAAATTACATTTCTCGGCCATATCGCATAGATCTCACTGTGAAAAGGCTTAAATGGCTTTTTTGACCAAAGTTTAATGATTGCGTTCAAACAAAATGTCCTAGAACAAAATTTTCAAATGTAACTAGATTGTGATACAATACACTATTGGGTGAAGTTTGGTTGACTTCTGCGCAGCGGTTTGGGAGTTAACATCAAAATTACATTTCTCGGCCATATCGCATAGATCTCACTGTGAAAAGGCTTAAATGGCTTTTTTGACCTAAGTTTGAGGATTGCGCTCAAATCAAATGTCCTAGAACCAAATTTTCACATGTAACTACTAGATTGTGATACAATACACTAATGGGTGAAGTTTGGTTGACTTCTGCGCAGCGGTTTGGGAGTTAACATCAAAATTACATTTCTCGGCCATATCGCATAGATCTCACTGTGAAAAGGCTTAAATGACTTTTTTAATTAAGTTTAATGATTGCGCTCAAACCAAATGTCCTAGAACGAAATTTTCAAATGTAACTACTAGAATGTGATACAATACACTATTGGGTGAAGTTTAGTTGACTTCTGCGCAGCGGTTTGGGAGTTAACATCAAAATTACATTTCTCGGCCATATCGCATAGATCTCACTGTGAAAAGGCTTAAATGGCTTTTTTGACCAAAGTTTAATGATTGCGTTCAAACAAAATGTCCTAGAACAAAATTTTCAAATGTAACTAGATTGTGATACAATACACTATTGGGTGAAGTTTGGTTGACTTCTGCGCAGCGGTTTGGGAGTTAACATCAAAATTACATTTCTCGGCCATATCGCATAGATCTCACTGTGAAAAGGCTTAAATGGCTTTTTTGACCTAAGTTTGAGGATTGCGCTCAAATCAAATGTCCTAGAACCAA
This sequence comes from Corythoichthys intestinalis, assembly GCF_030265065.1. NCBI lineage: Eukaryota > Metazoa > Chordata > Actinopteri > Syngnathiformes > Syngnathidae > Corythoichthys > Corythoichthys intestinalis. Next base: position 263,401 of record NW_026651601.1, on the reverse strand, counting down.
ATTTTCACATGTAACTACTAGATTGTGATACAATACACTAATGGGTGAAGTTTGGTTGACTTCTGCGCAGCGGTTTGGGAGTTAACATCAAAATTACATTTCTCGGCCATATCGCATAGATCTCACTGTGAAAAGGCTTAAATGACTTTTTTAATTAAGTTTGATGATTGCGCTCAAACAAAATTTCCTAGAACAAAATTTTCAAATGTAACTACTAGATTGTGATACAATACACTATTGGGTGAAGTTTGGTTGACTTCTGTGCAGCGGTTTGGGAGTTAACATCAAAATTACATTTCTCGGCCATATCGCATAGATCTCACTGTGAAAAGGCTTAAATGGCTTTTTTGACCTAAGTTTAATGATTGCGCTCAAACCAAATGTCCTAGAACGAAATTTTCAAATGTAACTACTAGAATGTGATACAATACACTATTGGGTGAAGTTTGGTTGACTTCTGCGCAGCGGTTTGGGAGTTAACATCAAAATTACATTTCTCGGCCATATCGCATAGATCTCACTGTGAAAAGGCTTAAATGGCTTTTTTGACCTAAGTTTGAGGATTGCGCTCAAATCAAATGTCCTAGAACCAAATTTCCACATGTAACTACTAGATTGTGATACAATACACTAATGGGTGAAGTTTGGTTGACTTCTGCGCAGCGGTTTGGGAGTTAACATCAAAATTACATTTCTCGGCCATATCGCATAGATCTCACTGTGAAAAGGCTTAAATGGCTTTTTTGACCTAAGTTTGTGTCACATTCTGTTGCTGGTTAGATTTTGTGTTCCATTACAGAGCCGGCGGTGTGGGCGTTCCCATCATCGCACCTGCGGCTAATTCCAGCAACTCAACAGTTGTATATAACGCCGGCGACCCAAGCCAACGTTGCCGAGATATTTGCTTGCTGTTTGCCATTCTATACCAGTACTTTCGAGGCTCATTGGATTTGCTAGTTTATGCGTCAGCTGTTTTTTCGTTTGGTGATTCCTCTACCTTGTGCAGGTATTGAGTGTGATTACTTTTGTTATCTTGTTGGCTCGCTGCCCACCGCTTAGTTTAGTGTTATTTGATCCCCGTCGACCTCTTGTCACGGACTCCTTTTGTTATTCTCCCTTTTTCCGCGATCGCGTGTTTTTTAGTTGTATTAAAAACCCCTTTTACTATTCCCTCTGTCTCTTGTCTGCTCTTTGGTCCAATCTTGTTTTCCGCGTTCGCGGATCGTAACAGAATATCTCGGCCAAGATGGACCATGCAGACAATGAGCCATTAGCCCAGGCGTTTTCCGACCCGAGGGAGCACGCAAATCCGCTCGATCGTGTGCTCCATGAAATTAGTTCGACGATTAACAAACTTACTGTCAACATGCGCTCTCTTGATGCACGGGTGGACCAGGTTTGCGCTCGTCGTCTCGTTTCCGCCACAGCCATGGCTCCAACGCATGTCCACCTTGCCGCACAAGCTGCCCCGGCTTCCTCTCCATTGCGTGAGCCCAATATCCCACACCCGCCACGCTACGGTGGGGAAACCGGCTCGTGTGGGCAGTTTTTGCATCAATGTTCCTTAGTTTTTGACCAACAACCCCTCACGTATTCTACCGATAGATCCCGGGTCGCGTTTGTCATGAGCCTTCTCTCCGGTAAGGCAGCATCTTGGTCCATGGCAATCAGCAAACAGCACCCCGAAATACGTAACTCTTTTTTTGAATTCGTTGAGGAGATGAAGAGGGTTTTCGACCACCCCTTTCGGGGCAAAGAGGCTGGTAGTCGCCTGCTAGACTTGACTCAGGGCAAACTGTCTGTCGCTGACTATTCGGTCTCCTTCCGCATCCTCGCAGCAGAGAGTGGTTTTGGTGACGCTGCTTTACGTAGCATTTTTCGGAGGGGGCTGCACCCATTAGTGAAGGACGAACTAGCTGCCCGCGACGAAGCAAAAGACTTGGAAGAATTAATTTTTTTATCTATTCGTTTGGACAATCGACTTCTTGAGCGGGAACGAGAGAGAGGGGCGGAGCGGCTTGGTCGGTCGACGAGTGCGGTCGTCGGGAGAGCTTCATCAGCTTTTGCAGCAGGCTCTTTTCCCTCGCCTGGCGGGTATTGGCGGTCAACTACTGACGAGGGGACGATGCAGCTCGGAGGGAAGAGACTCGACACAAGGGAACGCCACCGGCGCATGGCTGAGCAGCTCTGTCTGTACTGCGGTGACCCTGGCCATCGGGTCGCTTCCTGTCCGGTGAATCCTCGTGCTGCTGGCAGAAACCATCCTCTCCTGGTCCCGACGTCAGACAGCTCCACCACAGCGAGTGACTCTCCCAGAGGCACTCCACCACGACACGGAGGGTCACCACCTATGGTCGCAAAGTCTACAAAGCGGCTCGAAAGCACCAGGCTGCAATTACCTGGGATTATTACCGGGAACGGTAACAGCTATAAGGTAACAGTTTTGGTCGATTCGGGGGCTGATGACTGCTTCGTGGACCACTCAATCGCAGAAGTACTCGGTGGGGCCTTGATTGAATTGAAGGAGCCCCGGGAAGTACGGGACCTTAACGGTGACCTGATTTTTACAATTTCTCATGTAACTGAAAGCCTCCAGTTAGTTGTGTCTGGTAATCACTGTGAGCAGAGACCGTTTTTTGTCATGCCGACAAAGTTGGCACCCGTGGTACTAGGTTTGACGTGGCTAAAGCGACACAACCCCGACATAGACTGGGGGGCCCCCAGGATAACAAATTGGAGTATTTATTGTCATTCTCATTGTTTACGCGCTGCCCCGTCCCCCTCCGGGCCCACAGTACCACGTGAGCCGGAACATATCGATTTGTCTTTGGTACCCCCTGAATATCATGACCTCAAGTTGGTCTTCAGTAAAGACCTAGCAACATCACTGCCACCACATCGACCGTACGACTGCTCCATTGATTTGGTTCCGAATTCGCCGTTGCCCTCCTCTAAACTCTATCCGGTATCGAAACCCGAGCAGGGGGCCTTGAATGAATATATATCGTCTTCCCTCGCGGCCGGGCTAATTCGACCGTCAAAGTCCCCTGTTGGGGCCGGGTTCTTTTTTATTGACAAAAAAGATAAGTCCCTCCGGCCATGCGTCGATTATAGAGGCCTTAACGACATCACAGTTAAAAATAAGTACCCCCTGCCTTTGCTGGACTCCGCTTTTGCACCGTTGCAGTCCGCGTGTATTTTTACTACGCTTGACTTGCGCAACGCCTACCACTTGGTGAGAATGAGGGAGGGTGATGAATGGAAGACCGCATTTAACACTCCCATAGGTCACTTCGAATACTTAGTCATGCCGTTCGGACTTACTAATGCACCAGCAGTTTTCCAGAACCTTGTTAACGATGTGCTTCGGGACATGATAGGCCGGTTTTGTTTTATTTATTTGGACGACATCCTTATATTTTCTAGAAGCCTCGAGGAACATAGACAGCATGTCCGGCTGGTTTTGCAAAGGCTGCTCGAGAACCGGTTGTATGTCAAGGCAGAGAAATGCAGGTTCCATACCAGTTCGGTCCAGTTTCTGGGGTTTGTTGTGGAGAAGGGCCAGCTGAGAGCAGATCCAGCCAAGATACAGGCTGTGGTCGAGTGGCCTTCTCCTACATCAAGGAAGCCATTGCAAAGGTTCCTCGGGTTTGCTAACTTCTATAGGCGCTTCATTCGCAACTACAGCCAGAAGGCTGAACCTTTGACAAGGCTTACATCTACAAAAGTACCATTTAAATGGACCCCAGAGGCTGAGGCTGCGTTTGTGGCTCTTAAACGGTCGTTTACGTGTGCCCCTGTCCTTGCTCACCCTAATACCGATGTGCCATTTATTGTAGAAGTGGATGCCTCAGATTCAGGAGTGGGGGCAGTCCTGTCTCAACGTTCCCCAGTCGATCAGAGGGTTCACCCCTGCGCCTTCTTCTCACGTCGCCTCAGTCCTGCTGAACGAAATTACGACGTTGGAAACCGTGAGCTGCTGGCCATCGTTCTGGCGCTGCAAGAGTGGAGACATTGGTTGGAAGGGACACCAGAGCCTTTCGAGATCTTCACCGACCACAAGAACCTGGCATACATTAGGGCAGCCAAAAGACTGAATCCCCGTCAAGCGCGTTGGGCTCTTTTTCTTACACGTTTTAATTACACAATCACGTACCGCCCTGGTTCTCGCAACACTAAGCCAGATGCCTTATCCAGGGTCTTCAGCCCAGCCCTCTGCGAGTCTGGTCCAGAGCCCATTGTGCCAGAGGCCCGTGTGGTGGGGGCCCTTCAGTGGGAAGTGGAGGGTAAGGTCGCCAACTCACTGCAAGGTGTGAACATTCCGACGGGGTGCCCCAAGGACAAGCTATTTGTTCCCCAAGAACACAGATCGGACGTGCTGCAATGGGGGCACGCCTCGAAGGTGGCCTGCCATCCGGGGACCTCCCGGACACAGTTTTTAGTATCCCAGAAGTTCTGGTGGCCTGGAATGAATGATGACATCCAAGAGTTTGTGCGGGCTTGCTCTGTATGCGCCCGCAACAAGTCGTCGCACAATGCTCCTGCTGGTCTCCTGCGCCCGCTGCCAGTTCCATCACGTCCATGGTCCCACATTGCTGTGGATTTCGTCTCCGGCCTTCCCAAGTCCCAGGGAAATACGGTAGTGCTGACAGTTGTTGACCGGTTCTCAAAGATGGCACATTTCATTCCGCTCCCAAAGTTGCCATCATCGCTGGAAACCGCAAACATCCTCGTGAGTCAAGTCTTCCGCATTCACGGCATACCCATTGATCTGGTATCCGACAGGGGCCCCCAATTCATATCTCGAGTTTGGAAGATGTTCTGCAAGGCCATGGGGGCCACAGCAAGTATGTCGTCGGGCTACCACCCCCAGACCAACGGCCAGACGGAGCGGGCCAACCAAGACCTTGCAGCAGCCCTCCGGTGTGTCTGCCACCAGCACCCTGCGTCCTGGTCGTCTCATATCCCTTGGGTGGAGTATGCCCATAATACACTTGTCAGTGCAGCCACAGGTATGTCACCCTTTAAGACTGCATACGGCTACCAGCCTCCTGTATTCCCGTCCCAGGAGTCAGACGTCTGCATACCCTCAGTGCAACAACACCTGCGGCGGGCACACAGAGTCTGGCGGGACGCCCGTGCAGCGCTTTCACGGACAGCAGCACGCAACCAGATGTTGGCTGACCGTCACCGGAGACCGGCTCCTCTGTACAGGCCGGGCCAGAAAGTCTGGCTGTCTACAAGGGACCTGCATCTTGCCGGGGTCTCCAAGAAGTTGGGTCCCCGTTTCATTGGGCCTTTCAAGGTGGAAAAGGTGGTGAACCCTGTAGCCGTGAGGCTCACGCTCCCACGTTCCCTCAGCATCCATCCAGTGTTCCATGTCTCCCTGTTGAAACCAGTTTCCTCCAGCCCGCTATGCCCTCCGGAAGCACCCCCACCACCTCCACGCTTGATCGACGGTGACCCGGTCTACACCGTGAGGTCTATTTTGGACTCGAGGAGGAGGGGCAGGGGTGTACAGTATCTGGTCGACTGGGAGGGCTACGGTCCTGAAGAACGCCAATGGGTCCCCCGCTCCTGGATCCTGGATCCTTCGGTCATCCGCGACTTTCACGCGCGCTGTCCCGGGAAGCCAGGTGGGTCGCCAAGGGGCTCTCCTTGAAGGGGGGGTACTGTCACATTCTGTTGCTGGTTAGATTTTGTGTTCCATTACAGAGCCGGCGGTGTGGGCGTTCCCATCATCGCACCTGCGGCTAATTCCAGCAACTCAACAGTTGTATATAACGCCGGCGACCCAAGCCAACGTTGCCGAGATATTTGCTTGCTGTTTGCCATTCTATACCAGTACTTTCGAGGCTCATTGGATTTGCTAGTTTATGCGTCAGCTGTTTTTTCGTTTGGTGATTCCTCTACCTTGTGCAGGTATTGAGTGTGATTACTTTTGTTATCTTGTTGGCTCGCTGCCCACCGCTTAGTTTAGTGTTATTTGATCCCCGTCGACCTCTTGTCACGGACTCCTTTTGTTATTCTCCCTTTTTCCGCGATCGCGTGTTTTTTAGTTGTATTAAAAACCCCTTTTACTATTCCCTCTGTCTCTTGTCTGCTCTTTGGTCCAATCTTGTTTTCCGCGTTCGCGGATCGTAACAGTTTGAGGATTGCGCTCAAATCAAATGTCCAATAACCAAATTTCCACATGTAACTACTAGATTGTGATACAATACACTAATGGGTGAAGTTTGGTTGACTTCTGAGCAGCGGTTTGGGAGTTAACATCAAAATTACATTTCTCGGCCATATCGCATAGATCTCACTGTGAAAAGGCTTAAATGACTTTTTTAATTAAGTTTGATGATTGCGTTCAAACAAAATGTCATAGAACAAAATTTTCAAATGTAACTACTAGATTGTGATACAATACACTATTGGGTGAAGTTTGGTTGACTTCTGCGCAGCGGTTTGGGAGTTAACATCAAAATTACATTTCTCGGCCATATCGCATAGATCTCACTGTGAAAAGGCTTAAATGGCTTTTTTGACCTAAGTTTAATGATTGCGCTCAAATCAAATGTCCTATAACCAAATTTTCAAATGTAATTACTAGATTGTGATACAATACACTAATGGGTGAAGTTTGGTTGACTTCTGCGCAGCGGTTTGGGAGTTAACATCAAAATTACATTTCTCGGCCATATCGCATAGATCTCACTGTGAAAAGGCTTAAATGACTTTTTTAATTAAGTTTAATGATTGCGCTCAAACCAAATGTCCTAGAACGAAATTTTCAAATGTAACTACTAGAATGTGATACAATACACTATTGGGTGAAGTTTAGTTGACTTCTGCGCAGCGGTTTGGGAGTTAACATCAAAATTACATTTCTCGGCCATATCGCATAGATCTCACTGGTGAAAGGCTTAAATGGCTTTTTTGACCAAAGTTTAATGATTGCGTTCAAACAAAATGTCCTAGAACAAAATTTTCAAATGTAACTAGATTGTGATACAATACACTATTGGGTGAAGTTTGGTTGACTTCTGCGCAGCGGTTTGGGAGTTAACATCAAAATTACATTTCTCGGCCATATCGCATAGATCTCACTGTGAAAAGGCTTAAATGGCTTTTTTGACCTAAGTTTGAGGATTGCGCTCAAATCAAATGTCCTAGAACCAAATTTTCACATGTAACTACTAGATTGTGATACAATACACTAATGGGTGAAGTTTGGTTGACTTCTGCGCAGCGGTTTGGGAGTTAACATCAAAATTACATTACTCGGCCATATCGCATAGATCTCACTGTGAAAAGGCTTAAATGACTTTTTTAATTAAGTTTAATGATTGCGCTCAAACCAAATGTCCTAGAACGAAATTTTCAAATGTAACTACTAGAATGTGATACAATACACTATTGGGTGAAGTTTAGTTGACTTCTGCGCAGCGGTTTGGGAGTTAACATCAAAATTACATTTCTCGGCCATATCGCATAGATCTCACTGTGAAAAGGCTTAAATGGCTTTTTTGACCAAAGTTTAATGATTGCGTTCAAACAAAATGTCCTAGAACAAAATTTTCAAATGTAACTAGATTGTGATACAATACACTATTGGGTGAAGTTTGGTTGACTTCTGCGCAGCGGTTTGGGAGTTAACATCAAAATTACATTTCTCGGCCATATCGCATAGATCTCACTGTGAAAAGGCTTAAATGGCTTTTTTGACCTAAGTTTGAGGATTGCGCTCAAATCAAATGTCCTAGAACAAAATTTTCAAATGTAACTACTAGACTGTGATACAATACACTAATGGGTGAAGTTTGGTTTACTTCTGCGCAGCGGTTTGGGAGTTAACATCAAAATTACATTTCTCGGCCATATCGCAGAGATCTCACTGTGAAAAGGCTTAAATGGCTTTTTTGACCTAAGTTTGAGGATTGCGCTCAAATCAAATGTCCTAGAACCAAATTTCCACATGTAATTACTAGATTGTGATACAATACACTAATGGGTGAAGTTTGGTTGACTTCTGCGCAGCGGTTTGGGAGTTAACATCAAAATTACATTTCTCGGCCATATCGCATAGATCTCACTGTGAAAAGGCTTAAATGACTTTTTTAATTAAGTTTAATGATTGCGCTCAAACCAAATGTCCTAGAACGAAATTTTCAAATGTAACTACTAGAATGTGATACAATACACTATTGGGTGAAGTTTAGTTGACTTCTGCGCAGCGGTTTGGGAGTTAACATCAAAATTACATTTCTCGGCCATATCGCATAGATCTCACTGTGAAAAGGCTTAAATGACTTTTTTAATTAAGTTTGATGATTGCGTTCAAACAAAATGTCATAGAACAAAATTTTCAAATGTAACTACTAGATTGTGATACAATACACTATTGGGTGAAGTTTGGTTGACTTCTGCGCAGCGGTTTGGGAGTTAACATCAAAATTACATTTCTCGGCCATATCGCATAGATCTCACTGTGAAAAGGCTTAAATGGCTTTTTTGACCTAAGTTTAATGATTGCGCTCAAACCAAATGTCCTAGAACGAAATTTTCAAATGTAACTACTAGAATGTGATACAATACACTATTGGGTGAAGTTTAGTTGACTTCTGCGCAGCGGTTTGGGAGTTAACATCAAAATTACATTTCTCGGCCATATCGCATAGATCTCACTGTGAAAAGGCTTAAATGACTTTTTTAATTAAGTTTGATGATTGCGTTCAAACAAAATGTCATAGAACAAAATTTTCAAATGTAACTACTAGATTGTGATACAATACACTATTGGGTGAAGTTTGGTTGACTTCTGCGCAGCGGTTTGGGAGTTAACATCAAAATTACATTTCTCGGCCATATCGCATAGATCTCACTGTGAAAAGGCTTAAATGGCTTTTTTGACCTAAGTTTAATGATTGCGCTCAAATCAAATGTCCTATAACCAAATTTTCAAATGTAATTACTAGATTGTGATACAATACACTAATGGGTGAAGTTTGGTTGACTTCTGCGCAGCGGTTTGGGAGTTAACATCAAAATTACATTTCTCGGCCATATCGCATAGATCTCACTGTGAAAAGGCTTAAATGACTTTTTTAATTAAGTTTAATGATTGCGCTCAAACCAAATGTCCTAGAACGAAATTTTCAAATGTAACTACTAGAATGTGATACAATACACTATTGGGTGAAGTTTAGTTGACTTCTGCGCAGCGGTTTGGGAGTTAACATCAAAATTACATTTCTCGGCCATATCGCATAGATCTCACTGTGAAAAGGCTTAAATGGCTTTTTTGACCAAAGTTTAATGATTGCGTTCAAACAAAATGTCCTAGAACAAAATTTTCAAATGTAACTACTAGATTGTGATACAATACACTATTGGGTGAAGTTTGGTTGACTTCTGCGCAGCGGTTTGGGAGTTAACATCAAAATTACATTTCTCGGCCATATCGCAGAGATCTCACTGTGAAAAGGCTTAAATGGCTTTTTTGACCTAAGTTTGAGGATTGCGCTCAAATCAAATGTCCTAGAACCAAATTTCCACATGTAATTACTAGATTGTGATACAATACACTAATGGGTGAAGTTTGGTTGACTTCTGCGCAGCGGTTTGGGAGTTAACATCAAAATTACATTTCTCGGCCATATCGCATAGATCTCACTGTGAAAAGGCTTAAATGACTTTTTTAATTAAGTTTGATGATTGCGCTCAAACAAAATTTCCTAGAACAAAATTTTCAAATGTAACTACTAGATTGTGATACAATACACTATTGGGTGAAGTTTGGTTGACTTCTGTGCAGCGGTTTGGGAGTTAACATCAAAATTACATTTCTCGGCCATATCGCATAGATCTCACTGTGAAAAGGCTTAAATGGCTTTTTTGACCTAAGTTTAATGATTGCGCTCAAACCAAATGTCCTAGAACGAAATTTTCAAATGTAACTACTAGAATGTGATACAATACACTATTGGGTGAAGTTTGGTTGACTTCTGCGCAGCGGTTTGGGAGTTAACATCAAAATTACATTTCTCGGCCATATCGCATAGATCTCACTGTGAAAAGGCTTAAATGGCTTTTTTGACCTAAGTTTGAGGATTGCGCTCAAATCAAATGTCCTAGAACCAAATTTCCACATGTAACTACTAGATTGTGATACAATACACTAATGGGTGAAGTTTGGTTGACTTCTGCGCAGCGGTTTGGGAGTTAACATCAAAATTACATTTCTCGGCCATATCGCATAGATCTCACTGTGAAAAGGCTTAAATGGCTTTTTTGACCTAAGTTTGAGGATTGCGCTCAAATCAAATGTCCAATAACCAAATTTCCACATGTAACTACTAGATTGTGATACAATACACTAATGGGTGAAGTTTGGTTGACTTCTGAGCAGCGGTTTGGGAGTTAACATCAAAATTACATTTCTCGGCCATATCGCATAGATCTCACTGTGAAAAGGCTTAAATGACTTTTTTAATTAAGTTTGATGATTGCGTTCAAACAAAATGTCATAGAACAAAATTTTCAAATGTAACTACTAGATTGTGATACAATACACTATTGGGTGAAGTTTGGTTGACTTCTGCGCAGCGGTTTGGGAGTTAACATCAAAATTACATTTCTCGGCCATATCGCAGAGATCTCACTGTGAAAAGGCTTAAATGGCTTTTTTGACCTAAGTTTGAGGATTGCGCTCAAATCAAATGTCCTAGAACCAAATTTCCACATGTAATTACTAGATTGTGATACAATACACTAATGGGTGAAGTTTGGTTGACTTCTGCGCAGCGGTTTGGGAGTTAACATCAAAATTACATTTCTCGGCCATATCGCATAGATCTCACTGTGAAAAGGCTTAAATGACTTTTTTAATTAAGTTTAATGATTGCGCTCAAACCAAATGTCCTAGAACGAAATTTTCAAATGTAACTACTAGAATGTGATACAATACACTATTGGGTGAAGTTTAGTTGACTTCTGCGCAGCGGTTTGGGAGTTAACATCAAAATTACATTTCTCGGCCATATCGCATAGATCTCACTGTGAAAAGGCTTAAATGGCTTTTTTGACCTAAGTTTAATGATTGCGCTCAAACCAAATGTCCTAGAACGAAATTTTCAAATGTAACTACTAGAATGTGATACAATACACTATTGGGTGAAGTTTGATTGACTTCTGCGCAGCGGTTTGGGAGTTAACATCAAAATTACATTTCTCGGCCATATCGCATAGATCTCACTGTGAAAAGGCTTAAATGGCTTTTTTGACCTAAGTTTAATGATTGCGCTCAAACCAAATGTCCTAGAACGAAATTTTGAAATGTAACTACTAGAATGTGATACAATACACTATTGGGTGAAGTTTGATTGACTTCTGCGCAGCGGTTTGGGAGTTAACATCAAAATTACATTTCTCGGCCATATCGCATAGATCTCACTGTGAAAAGGCTTAAATGGCTTTTTTTGACCTAAGTTTGAGGATTGCGCTCAAATCAAATGTCCAAGAACCAAATTTCCAAATGTAACTACTAGATTGTGATACAATACACTATTGGGTGAAGTTTGGTTGACTTCTGCGCAGCGGTTTGGGAGTTAACATCAAAATTACATTTCTCGGCCATATCGCATAGATCTCACTGTGAAAAGGCTTAAATGACTTTTTTAATTAAGTTTGATGATTGCGTTCAAACAAAATGTCCTAGAACAAAATTTTCAAATGTAACTACTAGATTGTGATACAATACACTATTGGGTGAAGTTTGATTGACTTCTGCGCAGCGGTTTGGGAGTTAACATCAAAATTACATTTCTCGGCCATATCGCATAGATCTCACTGTGAAAAGGCTTAAATGGCTTTTTTGACCTAAGTTTAAAGATTGCGCTCAAACCAAATGTCCTAGAACGAAATTTTCAAATGTAACTACTAGAATGTGATACAATACACTATTGGGTGAAGTTTGGTTGACTTCTGCGCAGCGGTTTGGGAGTTAACATCAAAATTACATTTCTCGGCCATATCGCATAGATCTCACTGTGAAAAGGCTTAAATGGCTTTTTTGACCTAAGTTTGAGGATTGCGCTCAAATCAAATGTCCAATAACCAAATTTCCACATGTAACTACTAGATTGTGATACAATACACTAATGGGTGAAGTTTGGTTGACTTCTGCGCAGCGGTTTGGGAGTTAACATCAAAATTACATTTCTCGGCCATATCGCATAGATCTCACTGTGAAAAGGCTTAAATGACTTTTTTAATTAAGTTTGATGATTGCGTTCAAACAAAATGTCATAGAACAAAATTTTCAAATGTAACTACTAGATTGTGATACAATACACTATTGGGTGAAGTTTGGTTGACTTCTGCGCAGCGGTTTGGGAGTTAACATCAAAATTACATTTCTCGGCCATATCGCAGAGATCTCACTGTGAAAAGGCTTAAATGGCTTTTTTGACCTAAGTTTGAGGATTGCGCTCAAATCAAATGTCCTAGAACCAAATTTCCACATGTAATTACTAGATTGTGATACAATACACTAATGGGTGAAGTTTGGTTGACTTCTGCGCAGCGGTTTGGGAGTTAACATCAAAATTACATTTCTCGGCCATATCGCATAGATCTCACTGTGAAAAGGCTTAAATGACTTTTTTAATTAAGTTTAATGATTGCGCTCAAACCAAATGTCCTAGAACGAAATTTTCAAATGTAACTACTAGAATGTGATACAATACACTATTGGGTGAAGTTTAGTTGACTTCTGCGCAGCGGTTTGGGAGTTAACATCAAAATTACATTTCTCGGCCATATCGCATAGATCTCACTGTGAAAAGGCTTAAATGGCTTTTTTGACCTAAGTTTAATGATTGCGCTCAAACCAAATGTCCTAGAACGAAATTTTCAAATGTAACTACTAGAATGTGATACAATACACTATTGGGTGAAGTTTGATTGACTTCTGCGCAGCGGTTTGGGAGTTAACATCAAAATTACATTTCTCGGCCATATCGCATAGATCTCACTGTGAAAAGGCTTAAATGGCTTTTTTGACCTAAGTTTGAGGATTGCGCTCAAATTAAATGTCCTAGAACCAAATTTCTACATGTAACTACTAGATTGTGATACAATACACTAATGGGTGAAGTTTGGTTGACTTCTGCGCAGCGGTTTGGGAGTTAACATCAAAATTACATTTCTCGGCCATATCGCATAGATCTCACTGTGAAAAGGCTTAAATGACTTTTTTAATTAAGTTTGATGATTGCGCTCAAACAAAATATCCTAGAACAAAATTTTCAAATGTAACTACTAGATTGTGATACAATACACTATTGGGTGAAGTTTGGTTGACTTCTGCGCAGCGGTTTGGGAGTTAACATCAAAATTACATTTCTCGGCCATATCGCATAGATCTCACTGTGAAAAGGCTTAAATGGCTTTTTTGACCTAAGTTTGAGGATTGCGCTCAAATCAAATGTCCAATAACCAAATTTCCACATGTAACTACTAGATTGTGATACAATACACTAATGGGTGAAGTTTGGTTGACTTCTGCGCAGCGGTTTGGGAGTTAACATCAAAATTACATTTCTCGGCCATATCGCATAGATCTCACTGTGAAAAGGCTTAAATGACTTTTTTAATTAAGTTTGATAATTGCGTTCAAACAAAATGTCATAGAACAAAATTTTCAAATGTAACTACTAGATTGTGATACAATACACTATTGGGTGAAGTTTGGTTGACTTCTGCGCAGCGGTTTGGGAGTTAACATCAAAATTACATTTCTCGGCCATATCGCAGAGATCTCACTGTGAAAAGGCTTAAATGGCTTTTTTGACCTAAGTTTAAAGATTGCGCTCAAACCAAATGTCCTAGAACGAAATTTTCAAATGTAACTACTAGAATTTGATACAATACACTATTGGGTGAAGTTTGGTTGACTTCTGCGCAGCGGTTTGGGAGTTAACATCAAAATTACATTTCTCGGCCATATCGCATAGATCTCACTGTGAAAAGGCTTAAATGGCTTTTTTGACCTAAGTTTGAGGATTGCGCTCAAATCAAATGTCCAATAACCAAATTTCCACATGTAACTACTAGATTGTGATACAATACACTAATGGGTGAAGTTTGGTTGACTTCTGCGCAGCGGTTTGGGAGTTAACATCAAAATTACATTTCTCGGCCATATCGCATAGATCTCACTGTGAAAAGGCTTAAATGACTTTTTTAATTAAGTTTGATGATTGCGTTCAAACAAAATGTCATAGAACAAAATTTTCAAATGTAACTACTAGATTGTGATACAATACACTATTGGGTGAAGTTTGGTTGACTTCTGCGCAGCGGTTTGGGAGTTAACATCAAAATTACATTTCTCGGCCATATCGCATAGATCTCACTGTGAAAAGGCTTAAATGGCTTTTTTGACCTAAGTTTGAGGATTGCGCTCAAATCAAATGTCCTAGAACCAAATTTCCACATGTAATTACTAGATTGTGATACAATACACTAATGGGTGAAGTTTGGTTGACTTCTGCGCAGCGGTTTGGGAGTTAACATCAAAATTACATTTCTCGGCCATATCGCATAGATCTCACTGTGAAAAGGCTTAAATGACTTTTTTAATTAAGTTTAATGATTGCGCTCAAACCAAATGTCCTAGAACGAAATTTTCAAATGTAACTACTAGAATGTGATACAATACACTATTGGGTGAAGTTTAGTTGACTTCTGCGCAGCGGTTTGGGAGTTAACATCAAAATTACATTTCTCGGCCATATCGCATAGATCTCACTGTGAAAAGGCTTAAATGGCTTTTTTGACCTAAGTTTGAGGATTGCGCTCAAATCAAATGTCCTAGAACCAAATTTCCACATGTAATTACTAGATTGTGATACAATACACTAATGGGTGAAGTTTGGTTGACTTCTGCGCAGCGGTTTGGGAGTTAACATCAAAATTACATTTCTCGGCCATATCGCATAGATCTCACTGTGAAAAGGCTTAAATGACTTTTTTAATTAAGTTTGATGATTGCGCTCAAACAAAATATCCTAGAACAAAATTTTCAAATGTAACTACTAGATTGTGATACAATACACTATTGGGTGAAGTTTGGTTGACTTCTGCGCAGCGGTTTGGGAGTTAACATCAAAATTACATTTCTCGGCCATATCGCATAGATCTCACTGTGAAAAGGCTTAAATGGCTTTTTTGACCTAAGTTTGAGGATTGCGCTCAAATCAAATGTCCTAGAACCAAATTTCCACATGTAACTACTAGATTGTGATACAATACACTAATGGGTGAAGTTTGGTTGACTTCTGCGCAGCGGTTTGGGAGTTAACATCAAAATTACATTTCTCGGCCATATCGCATAGATCTCACTGTGAAAAGGCTTAAATGGCTTTTTTGACCTAAGTTTGAGGATTGCGCTCAAATCAAATGTCCTAGAACCAAATTTCCACATGTAATTACTAGATTGTGATACAATACACTAATGGGTGAAGTTTGGTTGACTTCTGCGCAGCGGTTTGGGAGTTAACATCAAAATTACATTTCTCGGCCATATCGCATAGATCTCACTGTGAAAAGGCTTAAATGACTTTTTTAATTAAGTTTAATGATTGCGCTCAAACCAAATGTCCTAGAACGAAATTTTCAAATGTAACTACTAGAATGTGATACAATACACTATTGGGTGAAGTTTAGTTGACTTCTGCGCAGCGGTTTGGGAGTTAACATCAAAATTACATTTCTCGGCCATATCGCATAGATCTCACTGTGAAAAGGCTTAAATGGCATTTTTGACCTAAGTTTAATGATTGCGCTCAAACCAAATGTCCTAGAACGAAATTTTCAAATGTAACTACTAGAATGTGATACAATACACTATTGGGTGAAGTTTGATTGACTTCTGCGCAGCGGTTTGGGAGTTAACATCAAAATTACATTTCTCGGCCATATCGCATAGATCTCACTGTGAAAAGGCTTAAATGGCTTTTTTGACCTAAGTTTGAGGATTGCGCTCAAATTAAATGTCCTAGAACCAAATTTCTACATGTAACTACTAGATTGTGATACAATACACTAATGGGTGAAGTTTGGTTGACTTCTGCGCAGCGGTTTGGGAGTTAACATCAAAATTACATTTCTCGGCCATATCGCATAGATCTCACTGTGAAAAGGCTTAAACGACTTTTTTAATTAAGTTTGATGATTGCGCTCAAACAAAATATCCTAGAACAAAATTTTCAAATGTAACTACTAGATTGTGATACAATACACTATTGGGTGAAGTTTGGTTGACTTCTGCGCAGCGGTTTGGGAGTTAACATCAAAATTACATTTCTCGGCCATATCGCATAGATCTCACTGTGAAAAGGCTTAAATGGCTTTTTTGACCTAAGTTTGAGGATTGCGCTCAAATCAAATGTCCTAGAACCAAATTTCCACATGTAACTACTAGATTGTGATACAATACACTATTGGGTGAAGTTTGATTGACTTCTGCGCAGCGGTTTGGGAGTTAACATCAAAATTACATTTCTCGGCCATATCGCATAGATCTCACTGTGAAAAGGCTTAAATGGCTTTTTTGACCTAAGTTTAAAGATTGCGCTCAAACCAAATGTCCTAGAACGAAATTTTCAAATGTAACTACTAGAATGTGATACAATACACTATTGGGTGAAGTTTGGTTGACTTCTGCGCAGCGGTTTGGGAGTTAACATCAAAATTACATTTCTCGGCCATATCGCATAGATCTCACTGTGAAAAGGCTTAAATGGCTTTTTTGACCTAAGTTTGAGGATTGCGCTCAAATCAAATGTCCAATAACCAAATTTCCACATGTAACTACTAGATTGTGATACAATACACTAATGGGTGAAGTTTGGTTGACTTCTGCGCAGCGGTTTGGGAGTTAACATCAAAATTACATTTCTCGGCCATATCGCATAGATCTCACTGTGAAAAGGCTTAAATGACTTTTTTAATTAAGTTTGATGATTGCGTTCAAACAAAATGTCATAGAACAAAATTTTCAAATGTAACTACTAGATTGTGATACAATACACTATTGGGTGAAGTTTGGTTGACTTCTGCGCAGCGGTTTGGGAGTTAACATCAAAATTACATTTCTCGGCCATATCGCAGAGATCTCACTGTGAAAAGGCTTAAATGGCTTTTTTGACCTAAGTTTGAGGATTGCGCTCAAATCAAATGTCCTAGAACCAAATTTCCACATGTAATTACTAGATTGTGATACAATACACTAATGGGTGAAGTTTGGTTGACTTCTGCGCAGCGGTTTGGGAGTTAACATCAAAATTACATTTCTCGGCCATATCGCATAGATCTCACTGTGAAAAGGCTTAAATGACTTTTTTAATTAAGTTTAATGATTGCGCTCAAACCAAATGTCCTAGAACGAAATTTTCAAATGTAACTACTAGAATGTGATACAATACACTATTGGGTGAAGTTTAGTTGACTTCTGCGCAGCGGTTTGGGAGTTAACATCAAAATTACATTTCTCGGCCATATCGCATAGATCTCACTGTGAAAAGGCTTAAATGGCTTTTTTGACCTAAGTTTAATGATTGCGCTCAAACCAAATGTCCTAGAACGAAATTTTCAAATGTAACTACTAGAATGTGATACAATACACTATTGGGTGAAGTTTGATTGACTTCTGCGCAGCGGTTTGGGAGTTAACATCAAAATTACATTTCTCGGCCATATCGCATAGATCTCACTGTGAAAAGGCTTAAATGGCTTTTTTGACCTAAGTTTGAGGATTGCGCTCAAATTAAATGTCCTAGAACCAAATTTCTACATGTAACTACTAGATTGTGATACAATACACTAATGGGTGAAGTTTGGTTGACTTCTGCGCAGCGGTTTGGGAGTTAACATCAAAATTACATTTCTCGGCCATATCGCATAGATCTCACTGTGAAAAGGCTTAAATGACTTTTTTAATTAAGTTTGATGATTGCGCTCAAACAAAATATCCTAGAACAAAATTTTCAAATGTAACTACTAGATTGTGATACAATACACTATTGGGTGAAGTTTGGTTGACTTCTGCGCAGCGGTTTGGGAGTTAACATCAAAATTACATTTCTCGGCCATATCGCATAGATCTCACTGTGAAAAGGCTTAAATGGCTTTTTTGACCTAAGTTTGAGGATTGCGCTCAAATCAAATGTCCAATAACCAAATTTCCACATGTAACTACTAGATTGTGATACAATACACTAATGGGTGAAGTTTGGTTGACTTCTGCGCAGCGGTTTGGGAGTTAACATCAAAATTACATTTCTCGGCCATATCGCATAGATCTCACTGTGAAAAGGCTTAAATGGCTTTTTTGACCTAAGTTTGAGGATTGCGCTCAAATCAAATGTCCTAGAACCAAATTTCCACATGTAATTACTAGATTGTGATACAATACACTAATGGGTGAAGTTTGGTTGACTTCTGCGCAGCGGTTTGGGAGTTAACATCAAAATTACATTTCTCGGCCATATCGCATAGATCTCACTGTGAAAAGGCTTAAATGACTTTTTTAATTAAGTTTGATGATTGCGCTCAAACAAAATATCCTAGAACAAAATTTTCAAATGTAACTACTAGATTGTGATACAATACACTATTGGGTGAAGTTTGGTTGACTTCTGCGCAGCGGTTTGGGAGTTAACATCAAAATTACATTTCTCGGCCATATCGCATAGATCTCACTGTGAAAAGGCTTAAATGGCTTTTTTGACCTAAGTTTGAGGATTGCGCTCAAATCAAATGTCCTAGAACCAAATTTCCACATGTAACTACTAGATTGTGATACAATACACTAATGGGTGAAGTTTGGTTGACTTCTGCGCAGCGGTTTGGGAGTTAACATCAAAATTACATTTCTCGGCCATATCGCATAGATCTCACTGTGAAAAGGCTTAAATGGCTTTTTTGACCTAAGTTTGAGGATTGCGCTCAAATCAAATGTCCTAGAACCAAATTTCCACATGTAATTACTAGATTGTGATACAATACACTAATGGGTGAAGTTTGGTTGACTTCTGCGCAGCGGTTTGGGAGTTAACATCAAAATTACATTTCTCGGCCATATCGCATAGATCTCACTGTGAAAAGGCTTAAATGACTTTTTTAATTAAGTTTAATGATTGCGCTCAAACCAAATGTCCTAGAACGAAATTTTCAAATGTAACTACTAGAATGTGATACAATACACTATTGGGTGAAGTTTAGTTGACTTCTGCGCAGCGGTTTGGGAGTTAACATCAAAATTACATTTCTCGGCCATATCGCATAGATCTCACTGTGAAAAGGCTTAAATGGCATTTTTGACCTAAGTTTAATGATTGCGCTCAAACCAAATGTCCTAGAACGAAATTTTCAAATGTAACTACTAGAATGTGATACAATACACTATTGGGTGAAGTTTGATTGACTTCTGCGCAGCGGTTTGGGAGTTAACATCAAAATTACATTTCTCGGCCATATCGCATAGATCTCACTGTGAAAAGGCTTAAATGGCTTTTTTGACCTAAGTTTGAGGATTGCGCTCAAATTAAATGTCCTAGAACCAAATTTCTACATGTAACTACTAGATTGTGATACAATACACTAATGGGTGAAGTTTGGTTGACTTCTGCGCAGCGGTTTGGGAGTTAACATCAAAATTACATTTCTCGGCCATATCGCATAGATCTCACTGTGAAAAGGCTTAAACGACTTTTTTAATTAAGTTTGATGATTGCGCTCAAACAAAATATCCTAGAACAAAATTTTCAAATGTAACTACTAGATTGTGATACAATACACTATTGGGTGAAGTTTGGTTGACTTCTGCGCAGCGGTTTGGGAGTTAACATCAAAATTACATTTCTCGGCCATATCGCATAGATCTCACTGTGAAAAGGCTTAAATGGCTTTTTTGACCTAAGTTTGAGGATTGCGCTCAAATCAAATGTCCTAGAACCAAATTTCCACATGTAACTACTAGATTGTGATACAATACACTAATGGGTGAAGTTTGGTTGACTTCTGCGCAGCGGTTTGGGAGTTAACATCAAAATTACATTTCTCGGCCATATCGCATAGATCTCACTGTGAAAAGGCTTAAATGACTTTTTTAATTAAGTTTGATGATTGCGCTCAAACAAAATATCCTAGAACAAAATTTTCAAATGTAACTACTAGATTGTGATACAATACACTATTGGGTGAAGTTTGGTTGACTTCTGCGCAGCGGTTTGGGAGTTAACATCAAAATTACATTTCTCGGCCATATCGCATAGATCTCACTGTGAAAAGGCTTAAATGGCTTTTTTGACCTAAGTTTGAGGATTGCGCTCAAATCAAATGTCCTAGAACCAAATTTCCACATGTAACTACTAGATTGTGATACAATACACTAATGGGTGAAGTTTGGTTGACTTCTGCGCAGCGGTTTGGGAGTTAACATCAAAATTACATTTCTCGGCCATATCGCATAGATCTCACTGTGAAAAGGCTTAAATGGCTTTTTTGACCTAAGTTTGAGGATTGCGCTCAAATCAAATGTCCTAGAACCAAATTTCCACATGTAATTACTAGATTGTGATACAATACACTAATGGGTGAAGTTTGGTTGACTTCTGCGCAGCGGTTTGGGAGTTAACATCAAAATTACATTTCTCGGCCATATCGCATAGATCTCACTGTGAAAAGGCTTAAATGACTTTTTTAATTAAGTTTAATGATTGCGCTCAAACCAAATGTCCTAGAACGAAATTTTCAAATGTAACTACTAGAATGTGATACAATACACTATTGGGTGAAGTTTAGTTGACTTCTGCGCAGCGGTTTGGGAGTTAACATCAAAATTACATTTCTCGGCCATATCGCATAGATCTCACTGTGAAAAGGCTAAAATGGCATTTTTGACCTAAGTTTAATGATTGCGCTCAAACCAAATGTCCTAGAACGAAATTTTCAAATGTAACTACTAGAATGTGATACAATACACTATTGGGTGAAGTTTGATTGACTTCTGCGCAGCGGTTTGGGAGTTAACATCAAAATTACATTTCTCGGCCATATCGCATAGATCTCACTGTGAAAAGGCTTAAATGGCTTTTTTGACCTAAGTTTGAGGATTGCGCTCAAATTAAATGTCCTAGAACCAAATTTTCACATGTAATTACTAGATTGTGATACAATACACTAATGGGTGAAGTTTGGTTGACTTCTGCGCAGCGGTTTGGGAGTTAACATCAAAATTACATTTCTCGGCCATATCGCAGAGATCTCACTGTGAAAAGGCTTAAATGGCTTTTTTGACCTAAGTTTGAGGATTGCGCTCAAATCAAATGTCCTAGAACCAAATTTCCACATGTAATTACTAGATTGTGATACAATACACTAATGGGTGAAGTTTGGTTGACTTCTGCGCAGCGGTTTGGGAGTTAACATCAAAATTACATTTCTCGGCCATATCGCATAGATCTCACTGTGAAAAGGCTTAAATGGCTTTTTTGACCTAAGTTTAAAGATTGCGCTCAAACCAAATGTCCTAGAACGAAATTTTCAAATGTAACTACTAGAATGTGATACAATACACTATTGGGTGAAGTTTGGTTGACTTCTGCGCAGCGGTTTGGGAGTTAACATCAAAATTACATTTCTCGGCCATATCGCATAGATCTCACTGTGAAAAGGCTTAAATGGCTTTTTTGACCTAAGTTTGAGGATTGCGCTCAAATCAAATGTCCAATAACCAAATTTCCACATGTAACTACTAGATTGTGATACAATACACTAATGGGTGAAGTTTGGTTGACTTCTGCGCAGCGGTTTGGGAGTTAACATCAAAATTACATTTCTCGGCCATATCGCATAGATCTCACTGTGAAAAGGCTTAAATGACTTTTTTAATTAAGTTTGATGATTGCGTTCAAACAAAATGTCATAGAACAAAATTTTCAAATGTAACTACTAGATTGTGATACAATACACTATTGGGTGAAGTTTGGTTGACTTCTGCGCAGCGGTTTGGGAGTTAACATCAAAATTACATTTCTCGGCCATATCGCAGAGATCTCACTGTGAAAAGGCTTAAATGGCTTTTTTGACCTAAGTTTGAGGATTGCGCTCAAATCAAATGTCCTAGAACCAAATTTCCACATGTAATTACTAGATTGTGATACAATACACTAATGGGTGAAGTTTGGTTGACTTCTGCGCAGCGGTTTGGGAGTTAACATCAAAATTACATTTCTCGGCCATATCGCATAGATCTCACTGTGAAAAGGCTTAAATGACTTTTTTAATTAAGTTTGATGATTGCGCTCAAACAAAATATCCTAGAACAAAATTTTCAAATGTAACTACTAGATTGTGATACAATACACTATTGGGTGAAGTTTGGTTGACTTCTGCGCAGCGGTTTGGGAGTTAACATCAAAATTACATTTCTCGGCCATATCGCATAGATCTCACTGTGAAAAGGCTTAAATGGCTTTTTTGACCTAAGTTTGAGGATTGCGCTCAAATCAAATGTCCTAGAACCAAATTTCCACATGTAACTACTAGATTGTGATACAATACACTAATGGGTGAAGTTTGGTTGACTTCTGCGCAGCGGTTTGGGAGTTAACATCAAAATTACATTTCTCGGCCATATCGCATAGATCTCACTGTGAAAAGGCTTAAATGGCTTTTTTGACCTAAGTTTGAGGATTGCGCTCAAATCAAATGTCCTAGAACCAAATTTCCACATGTAATTACTAGATTGTGATACAATACACTAATGGGTGAAGTTTGGTTGACTTCTGCGCAGCGGTTTGGGAGTTAACATCAAAATTACATTTCTCGGCCATATCGCATAGATCTCACTGTGAAAAGGCTTAAATGACTTTTTTAATTAAGTTTAATGATTGCGCTCAAACCAAATGTCCTAGAACGAAATTTTCAAATGTAACTACTAGAATGTGATACAATACACTATTGGGTGAAGTTTAGTTGACTTCTGCGCAGCGGTTTGGGAGTTAACATCAAAATTACATTTCTCGGCCATATCGCATAGATCTCACTGTGAAAAGGCTTAAATGGCATTTTTGACCTAAGTTTAATGATTGCGCTCAAACCAAATGTCCTAGAACGAAATTTTCAAATGTAACTACTAGAATGTGATACAATACACTATTGGGTGAAGTTTGATTGACTTCTGCGCAGCGGTTTGGGAGTTAACATCAAAATTACATTTCTCGGCCATATCGCATAGATCTCACTGTGAAAAGGCTTAAATGGCTTTTTTGACCTAAGTTTGAGGATTGCGCTCAAATTAAATGTCCTAGAACCAAATTTCTACATGTAACTACTAGATTGTGATACAATACACTAATGGGTGAAGTTTGGTTGACTTCTGCGCAGCGGTTTGGGGTATAACATCAAAATTACATTTCTCGGCCATATCGCATAGATCTCACTGTGAAAAGGCTTAAACGACTTTTTTAATTAAGTTTGATGATTGCGCTCAAACAAAATATCCTAGAACAAAATTTTCAAATGTAACTACTAGATTGTGATACAATACACTATTGGGTGAAGTTTGGTTGACTTCTGCGCAGCGGTTTGGGAGTTAACATCAAAATTACATTTCTCGGCCATATCGCATAGATCTCACTGTGAAAAGGCTTAAATGGCTTTTTTGACCTAAGTTTGAGGATTGCGCTCAAATCAAATGTCCTAGAACCAAATTTCCACATGTAACTATTAGATTGTGATACAATACACTATTGGGTGAAGTTTGATTGACTTCTGCGCAGCGGTTTGGGAGTTAACATCAAAATTACATTTCTCGGCCATATCGCATAGATCTCACTGTGAAAAGGCTTAAATGGCTTTTTTGACCTAAGTTTAAAGATTGCGCTCAAACCAAATGTCCTAGAACGAAATTTTCAAATGTAACTACTAGAATGTGATACAATACACTATTGGGTGAAGTTTGGTTGACTTCTGCGCAGCGGTTTGGGAGTTAACATCAAAATTACATTTCTCGGCCATATCGCATAGATCTCACTGTGAAAAGGCTTAAATGGCTTTTTTGACCTAAGTTTGAGGATTGCGCTCAAATCAAATGTCCAATAACCAAATTTCCACATGTAACTACTAGATTGTGATACAATACACTAATGGGTGAAGTTTGGTTGACTTCTGCGCAGCGGTTTGGGAGTTAACATCAAAATTACATTTCTCGGCCATATCGCATAGATCTCACTGTGAAAAGGCTTAAATGACTTTTTTAATTAAGTTTGATGATTGCGTTCAAACAAAATGTCATAGAACAAAATTTTCAAATGTAACTACTAGATTGTGATACAATACACTATTGGGTGAAGTTTGGTTGACTTCTGCGCAGCGGTTTGGGAGTTAACATCAAAATTACATTTCTCGGCCATATCGCAGAGATCTCACTGTGAAAAGGCTTAAATGGCTTTTTTGACCTAAGTTTGAGGATTGCGCTCAAATCAAATGTCCTAGAACCAAATTTCCACATGTAATTACTAGATTGTGATACAATACACTAATGGGTGAAGTTTGGTTGACTTCTGCGCAGCGGTTTGGGAGTTAACATCAAAATTACATTTCTCGGCCATATCGCATAGATCTCACTGTGAAAAGGCTTAAATGACTTTTTTAATTAAGTTTGATGATTGCGCTCAAACAAAATATCCTAGAACAAAATTTTCAAATGTAACTACTAGATTGTGATACAATACACTATTGGGTGAAGTTTGGTTGACTTCTGCGCAGCGGTTTGGGAGTTAACATCAAAATTACATTTCTCGGCCATATCGCATAGATCTCACTGTGAAAAGGCTTAAATGGCTTTTTTGACCTAAGTTTGAGGATTGCGCTCAAATCAAATGTCCTAGAACCAAATTTCCACATGTAACTACTAGATTGTGATACAATACACTAATGGGTGAAGTTTGGTTGACTTCTGCGCAGCGGTTTGGGAGTTAACATCAAAATTACATTTCTCGGCCATATCGCATAGATCTCACTGTGAAAAGGCTTAAATGGCTTTTTTGACCTAAGTTTGAGGATTGCGCTCAAATCAAATGTCCTAGAACCAAATTTCCACATGTAATTACTAGATTGTGATACAATACACTAATGGGTGAAGTTTGGTTGACTTCTGCGCAGCGGTTTGGGAGTTAACATCAAAATTACATTTCTCGGCCATATCGCATAGATCTCACTGTGAAAAGGCTTAAATGACTTTTTTAATTAAGTTTAATGATTGCGCTCAAACCAAATGTCCTAGAACGAAATTTTCAAATGTAACTACTAGAATGTGATACAATACACTATTGGGTGAAGTTTAGTTGACTTCTGCGCAGCGGTTTGGGAGTTAACATCAAAATTACATTTCTCGGCCATATCGCATAGATCTCACTGTGAAAAGGCTTAAATGGCATTTTTGACCTAAGTTTAATGATTGCGCTCAAACCAAATGTCCTAGAACGAAATTTTCAAATGTAACTACTAGAATGTGATACAATACACTATTGGGTGAAGTTTGATTGACTTCTGC
The DNA here is from genome assembly GCF_030265065.1 of Corythoichthys intestinalis. Lineage (NCBI taxonomy): Eukaryota > Metazoa > Chordata > Actinopteri > Syngnathiformes > Syngnathidae > Corythoichthys > Corythoichthys intestinalis. Next base: position 237,786 of record NW_026651601.1, on the reverse strand, counting down.
GCAGCGGTTTGGGAGTTAACATCAAAATTACATTTCTCGGCCATATCGCATAGATCTCACTGTGAAAAGGCTTAAATGGCTTTTTTGACCTAAGTTTGAGGATTGCGCTCAAATTAAATGTCCTAGAACCAAATTTCTACATGTAACTACTAGATTGTGATACAATACACTAATGGGTGAAGTTTGGTTGACTTCTGCGCAGCGGTTTGGGAGTTAACATCAAAATTACATTTCTCGGCCATATCGCATAGATCTCACTGTGAAAAGGCTTAAACGACTTTTTTAATTAAGTTTGATGATTGCGCTCAAACAAAATATCCTAGAACAAAATTTTCAAATGTAACTACTAGATTGTGATACAATACACTATTGGGTGAAGTTTGGTTGACTTCTGCGCAGCGGTTTGGGAGTTAACATCAAAATTACATTTCTCGGCCATATCGCATAGATCTCACTGTGAAAAGGCTTAAATGGCTTTTTTGACCTAAGTTTGAGGATTGCGCTCAAATCAAATGTCCTAGAACCAAATTTCCACATGTAACTACTAGATTGTGATACAATACACTATTGGGTGAAGTTTGATTGACTTCTGCGCAGCGGTTTGGGAGTTAACATCAAAATTACATTTCTCGGCCATATCGCATAGATCTCACTGTGAAAAGGCTTAAATGGCTTTTTTGACCTAAGTTTAAAGATTGCGCTCAAACCAAATGTCCTAGAACGAAATTTTCAAATGTAACTACTAGAATGTGATACAATACACTATTGGGTGAAGTTTGGTTGACTTCTGCGCAGCGGTTTGGGAGTTAACATCAAAATTACATTTCTCGGCCATATCGCATAGATCTCACTGTGAAAAGGCTTAAATGGCTTTTTTGACCTAAGTTTGAGGATTGCGCTCAAATCAAATGTCCAATAACCAAATTTCCACATGTAACTACTAGATTGTGATACAATACACTAATGGGTGAAGTTTGGTTGACTTCTGCGCAGCGGTTTGGGAGTTAACATCAAAATTACATTTCTCGGCCATATCGCATAGATCTCACTGTGAAAAGGCTTAAATGGCTTTTTTGACCTAAGTTTGAGGATTGCGCTCAAATCAAATGTCCTAGAACCAAATTTCCACATGTAATTACTAGATTGTGATACAATACACTAATGGGTGAAGTTTGGTTGACTTCTGCGCAGCGGTTTGGGAGTTAACATCAAAATTACATTTCTCGGCCATATCGCATAGATCTCACTGTGAAAAGGCTTAAATGACTTTTTTAATTAAGTTTGATGATTGCGTTCAAACAAAATGTCATAGAACAAAATTTTCAAATGTAACTACTAGATTGTGATACAATACACTATTGGGTGAAGTTTGGTTGACTTCTGCGCAGCGGTTTGGGAGTTAACATCAAAATTACATTTCTCGGCCATATCGCAGAGATCTCACTGTGAAAAGGCTTAAATGGCTTTTTTGACCTAAGTTTGAGGATTGCGCTCAAATCAAATGTCCTAGAACCAAATTTCCACATGTAATTACTAGATTGTGATACAATACACTAATGGGTGAAGTTTGGTTGACTTCTGCGCAGCGGTTTGGGAGTTAACATCAAAATTACATTTCTCGGCCATATCGCATAGATCTCACTGTGAAAAGGCTTAAATGACTTTTTTAATTAAGTTTGATGATTGCGCTCAAACAAAATATCCTAGAACAAAATTTTCAAATGTAACTACTAGATTGTGATACAATACACTATTGGGTGAAGTTTGGTTGACTTCTGCGCAGCGGTTTGGGAGTTAACATCAAAATTACATTTCTCGGCCATATCGCATAGATCTCACTGTGAAAAGGCTTAAATGGCTTTTTTGACCTAAGTTTGAGGATTGCGCTCAAATCAAATGTCCTAGAACCAAATTTCCACATGTAACTACTAGATTGTGATACAATACACTAATGGGTGAAGTTTGGTTGACTTCTGCGCAGCGGTTTGGGAGTTAACATCAAAATTACATTTCTCGGCCATATCGCATAGATCTCACTGTGAAAAGGCTTAAATGGCTTTTTTGACCTAAGTTTGAGGATTGCGCTCAAATCAAATGTCCTAGAACCAAATTTCCACATGTAATTACTAGATTGTGATACAATACACTAATGGGTGAAGTTTGGTTGACTTCTGCGCAGCGGTTTGGGAGTTAACATCAAAATTACATTTCTCGGCCATATCGCATAGATCTCACTGTGAAAAGGCTTAAATGACTTTTTTAATTAAGTTTAATGATTGCGCTCAAACCAAATGTCCTAGAACGAAATTTTCAAATGTAACTACTAGAATGTGATACAATACACTATTGGGTGAAGTTTAGTTGACTTCTGCGCAGCGGTTTGGGAGTTAACATCAAAATTACATTTCTCGGCCATATCGCATAGATCTCACTGTGAAAAGGCTTAAATGGCTTTTTTGACCTAAGTTTAATGATTGCGCTCAAACCAAATGTCCTAGAACGAAATTTTCAAATGTAACTACTAGAATGTGATACAATACACTATTGGGTGAAGTTTGATTGACTTCTGCGCAGCGGTTTGGGAGTTAACATCAAAATTACATTTCTCGGCCATATCGCATAGATCTCACTGTGAAAAGGCTTAAATGGCTTTTTTGACCTAAGTTTGAGGATTGCGCTCAAATTAAATGTCCTAGAACCAAATTTCTACATGTAACTACTAGATTGTGATACAATACACTAATGGGTGAAGTTTGGTTGACTTCTGCGCAGCGGTTTGGGAGTTAACATCAAAATTACATTTCTCGGCCATATCGCATAGATCTCACTGTGAAAAGGCTTAAATGACTTTTTTAATTAAGTTTGATGATTGCGCTCAAACAAAATATCCTAGAACAAAATTTTCAAATGTAACTACTAGATTGTGATACAATACACTATTGGGTGAAGTTTGGTTGACTTCTGCGCAGCGGTTTGGGAGTTAACATCAAAATTACATTTCTCGGCCATATCGCATAGATCTCACTGTGAAAAGGCTTAAATGGCTTTTTTGACCTAAGTTTGAGGATTGCGCTCAAATCAAATGTCCTAGAACCAAATTTCCACATGTAACTACTAGATTGTGATACAATACACTATTGGGTGAAGTTTGATTGACTTCTGCGCAGCGGTTTGGGAGTTAACATCAAAATTACATTTCTCGGCCATATCGCATAGATCTCACTGTGAAAAGGCTTAAATGGCTTTTTTGACCTAAGTTTAAAGATTGCGCTCAAACCAAATGTCCTAGAACGAAATTTTCAAATGTAACTACTAGAATGTGATACAATACACTATTGGGTGAAGTTTGGTTGACTTCTGCGCAGCGGTTTGGGAGTTAACATCAAAATTACATTTCTCGGCCATATCGCATAGATCTCACTGTGAAAAGGCTTAAATGGCTTTTTTGACCTAAGTTTAATGATTGCGCTCAAACCAAATGTCCTAGAACGAAATTTTCAAATGTAACTACTAGAATGTGATACAATACACTATTGGGTGAAGTTTAGTTGACTTCTGCGCAGCGGTTTGGGAGTTAACATCAAAATTACATTTCTCGGCCATATCGCATAGATCTCACTGTGAAAAGGCTTAAATGACTTTTTTAATTAAGTTTGATGATTGCGTTCAAACAAAATGTCATAGAACAAAATTTTCAAATGTAACTACTAGATTGTGATACAATACACTATTGGGTGAAGTTTGGTTGACTTCTGCGCAGCGGTTTGGGAGTTAACATCAAAATTACATTTCTCGGCCATATCGCATAGATCTCACTGTGAAAAGGCTTAAATGGCTTTTTTGACCTAAGTTTAATGATTGCGCTCAAATCAAATGTCCTATAACCAAATTTTCAAATGTAATTACTAGATTGTGATACAATACACTAATGGGTGAAGTTTGGTTGACTTCTGCGCAGCGGTTTGGGAGTTAACATCAAAATTACATTTCTCGGCCATATCGCATAGATCTCACTGTGAAAAGGCTTAAATGACTTTTTTAATTAAGTTTAATGATTGCGCTCAAACCAAATGTCCTAGAACGAAATTTTCAAATGTAACTACTAGAATGTGATACAATACACTATTGGGTGAAGTTTAGTTGACTTCTGCGCAGCGGTTTGGGAGTTAACATCAAAATTACATTTCTCGGCCATATCGCATAGATCTCACTGTGAAAAGGCTTAAATGGCTTTTTTGACCAAAGTTTAATGATTGCGTTCAAACAAAATGTCCTAGAACAAAATTTTCAAATGTAACTAGATTGTGATACAATACACTATTGGGTGAAGTTTGGTTGACTTCTGCGCAGCGGTTTGGGAGTTAACATCAAAATTACATTTCTCGGCCATATCGCATAGATCTCACTGTGAAAAGGCTTAAATGGCTTTTTTGACCTAAGTTTGAGGATTGCGCTCAAATCAAATGTCCTAGAACCAAATTTTCACATGTAACTACTAGATTGTGATACAATACACTAATGGGTGAAGTTTGGTTGACTTCTGCGCAGCGGTTTGGGAGTTAACATCAAAATTACATTTCTCGGCCATATCGCATAGATCTCACTGTGAAAAGGCTTAAATGACTTTTTTAATTAAGTTTGATGATTGCGCTCAAACAAAATTTCCTAGAACAAAATTTTCAAATGTAACTACTAGATTGTGATACAATACACTATTGGGTGAAGTTTGGTTGACTTCTGTGCAGCGGTTTGGGAGTTAACATCAAAATTACATTTCTCGGCCATATCGCATAGATCTCACTGTGAAAAGGCTTAAATGGCTTTTTTGACCTAAGTTTAATGATTGCGCTCAAACCAAATGTCCTAGAACGAAATTTTCAAATGTAACTACTAGAATGTGATACAATACACTATTGGGTGAAGTTTGGTTGACTTCTGCGCAGCGGTTTGGGAGTTAACATCAAAATTACATTTCTCGGCCATATCGCATAGATCTCACTGTGAAAAGGCTTAAATGGCTTTTTTGACCTAAGTTTGAGGATTGCGCTCAAATCAAATATCCTAGAACCAAATTTCCACATGTAACTACTAGATTGTGATACAATACACTAATGGGTGAAGTTTGGTTGACTTCTGCGCAGCGGTTTGGGAGTTAACATCAAAATTACATTTCTCGGCCATATCGCATAGATCTCACTGTGAAAAGGCTTAAACGGCTTTTTTGACCTAAGTTTGAGGATTGCGCTCAAATCAAATGTCCAATAACCAAATTTCCACATGTAACTACTAGATTGTGATACAATACACTAATGGGTGAAGTTTGGTTGACTTCTGAGCAGCGGTTTGGGAGTTAACATCAAAATTACATTTCTCGGCCATATCGCATAGATCTCACTGTGAAAAGGCTTAAATGACTTTTTTAATTAAGTTTGATGATTGCGTTCAAACAAAATGTCATAGAACAAAATTTTCAAATGTAACTACTAGATTGTGATACAATACACTATTGGGTGAAGTTTGGTTGACTTCTGCGCAGCGGTTTGGGAGTTAACATCAAAATTACATTTCTCGGCCATATCGCAGAGATCTCACTGTGAAAAGGCTTAAATGGCTTTTTTGACCTAAGTTTGAGGATTGCGCTCAAATCAAATGTCCTAGAACCAAATTTCCACATGTAATTACTAGATTGTGATACAATACACTAATGGGTGAAGTTTGGTTGACTTCTGCGCAGCGGTTTGGGAGTTAACATCAAAATTACATTTCTCGGCCATATCGCATAGATCTCACTGTGAAAAGGCTTAAATGACTTTTTTAATTAAGTTTAATGATTGCGCTCAAACCAAATGTCCTAGAACGAAATTTTCAAATGTAACTACTAGAATGTGATACAATACACTATTGGGTGAAGTTTAGTTGACTTCTGCGCAGCGGTTTGGGAGTTAACATCAAAATTACATTTCTCGGCCATATCGCATAGATCTCACTGTGAAAAGGCTTAAATGGCTTTTTTGACCTAAGTTTAATGATTGCGCTCAAACCAAATGTCCTAGAACGAAATTTTCAAATGTAACTACTAGAATGTGATACAATACACTATTGGGTGAAGTTTGATTGACTTCTGCGCAGCGGTTTGGGAGTTAACATCAAAATTACATTTCTCGGCCATATCGCATAGATCTCACTGTGAAAAGGCTTAAATGGCTTTTTTGACCTAAGTTTAATGATTGCGCTCAAACCAAATGTCCTAGAACGAAATTTTGAAATGTAACTACTAGAATGTGATACAATACACTATTGGGTGAAGTTTGATTGACTTCTGCGCAGCGGTTTGGGAGTTAACATCAAAATTACATTTCTCGGCCATATCGCATAGATCTCACTGTGAAAAGGCTTAAATGGCTTTTTTTGACCTAAGTTTGAGGATTGCGCTCAAATCAAATGTCCAAGAACCAAATTTCCAAATGTAACTACTAGATTGTGATACAATACACTATTGGGTGAAGTTTGGTTGACTTCTGCGCAGCGGTTTGGGAGTTAACATCAAAATTACATTTCTCGGCCATATCGCATAGATCTCACTGTGAAAAGGCTTAAATGACTTTTTTAATTAAGTTTGATGATTGCGTTCAAACAAAATGTCCTAGAACAAAATTTTCAAATGTAACTACTAGATTGTGATACAATACACTATTGGGTGAAGTTTGATTGACTTCTGCGCAGCGGTTTGGGAGTTAACATCAAAATTACATTTCTCGGCCATATCGCATAGATCTCACTGTGAAAAGGCTTAAATGGCTTTTTTGACCTAAGTTTAAAGATTGCGCTCAAACCAAATGTCCTAGAACGAAATTTTCAAATGTAACTACTAGAATGTGATACAATACACTATTGGGTGAAGTTTGGTTGACTTCTGCGCAGCGGTTTGGGAGTTAACATCAAAATTACATTTCTCGGCCATATCGCATAGATCTCACTGTGAAAAGGCTTAAATGGCTTTTTTGACCTAAGTTTGAGGATTGCGCTCAAATCAAATGTCCTAGAACCAAATTTCCACATGTAACTACTAGATTGTGATACAATACACTAATGGGTGAAGTTTGGTTGACTTCTGCGCAGCGGTTTGGGAGTTAACATCAAAATTACATTTCTCGGCCATATCGCATAGATCTCACTGTGAAAAGGCTTAAATGGCTTTTTTGACCTAAGTTTGAGGATTGCGCTCAAATCAAATGTCCAATAACCAAATTTCCACATGTAACTACTAGATTGTGATACAATACACTAATGGGTGAAGTTTGGTTGACTTCTGAGCAGCGGTTTGGGAGTTAACATCAAAATTACATTTCTCGGCCATATCGCATAGATCTCACTGTGAAAAGGCTTAAATGACTTTTTTAATTAAGTTTGATGATTGCGTTCAAACAAAATGTCATAGAACAAAATTTTCAAATGTAACTACTAGATTGTGATACAATACACTATTGGGTGAAGTTTGGTTGACTTCTGCGCAGCGGTTTGGGAGTTAACATCAAAATTACATTTCTCGGCCATATCGCAGAGATCTCACTGTGAAAAGGCTTAAATGGCTTTTTTGACCTAAGTTTGAGGATTGCGCTCAAATCAAATGTCCTAGAACCAAATTTCCACATGTAATTACTAGATTGTGATACAATACACTAATGGGTGAAGTTTGGTTGACTTCTGCGCAGCGGTTTGGGAGTTAACATCAAAATTACATTTCTCGGCCATATCGCATAGATCTCACTGTGAAAAGGCTTAAATGACTTTTTTAATTAAGTTTAATGATTGCGCTCAAACCAAATGTCCTAGAACGAAATTTTCAAATGTAACTACTAGAATGTGATACAATACACTATTGGGTGAAGTTTAGTTGACTTCTGCGCAGCGGTTTGGGAGTTAACATCAAAATTACATTTCTCGGCCATATCGCATAGATCTCACTGTGAAAAGGCTTAAATGGCTTTTTTGACCTAAGTTTAATGATTGCGCTCAAACCAAATGTCCTAGAACGAAATTTTCAAATGTAACTACTAGAATGTGATAAAATACACTATTGGGTGAAGTTTGATTGACTTCTGCGCAGCGGTTTGGGAGTTAACATCAAAATTACATTTCTCGGCCATATCGCATAGATCTCACTGTGAAAAGGCTTAAATGGCTTTTTTGACCTAAGTTTAATGATTGCGCTCAAACCAAATGTCCTAGAACGAAATTTTGAAATGTAACTACTAGAATGTGATACAATACACTATTGGGTGAAGTTTGATTGACTTCTGCGCAGCGGTTTGGGAGTTAACATCAAAATTACATTTCTCGGCCATATCGCATAGATCTCACTGTGAAAAGGCTTAAATGGCTTTTTTTGACCTAAGTTTGAGGATTGCGCTCAAATCAAATGTCCAAGAACCAAATTTCCAAATGTAACTACTAGATTGTGATACAATACACTATTGGGTGAAGTTTGGTTGACTTCTTCGCAGCGGTTTGGGAGTTAACATCAAAATTACATTTCTCGGCCATATCGCATAGATCTCACTGTGAAAAGGCTTAATTGACTTTTTTAATTAAGTTTGATGATTGCGTTCAAACAAAATGTCCTAGAACAAAATTTTCAAATGTAACTACTAGATTGTGATACAATACACTATTGGGTGAAGTTTGATTGACTTCTGCGCAGCGGTTTGGGAGTTAACATCAAAATTACATTTCTCGGCCATATCGCATAGATCTCACTGTGAAAAGGCTTAAATGGCTTTTTTGACCTAAGTTTAAAGATTGCGCTCAAACCAAATGTCCTAGAACGAAATTTTCAAATGTAACTACTAGAATTTGATACAATACACTATTGGGTGAAGTTTGGTTGACTTCTGCGCAGCGGTTTGGGAGTTAACATCAAAATTACATTTCTCGGCCATATCGCATAGATCTCACTGTGAAAAGGCTTAAATGGCTTTTTTGACCTAAGTTTGAGGATTGCGCTCAAATCAAATGTCCAATAACCAAATTTCCACATGTAACTACTAGATTGTGATACAATACACTAATGGGTGAAGTTTGGTTGACTTCTGCGCAGCGGTTTGGGAGTTAACATCAAAATTACATTTCTCGGCCATATCGCATAGATCTCACTGTGAAAAGGCTTAAATGACTTTTTTAATTAAGTTTGATGATTGCGTTCAAACAAAATGTCATAGAACAAAATTTTCAAATGTAACTACTAGATTGTGATACAATACACTATTGGGTGAAGTTTGGTTGACTTCTGCGCAGCGGTTTGGGAGTTAACATCAAAATTACATTTCTCGGCCATATCGCAGAGATCTCACTGTGAAAAGGCTTAAATGGCTTTTTTGACCTAAGTTTGAGGATTGCGCTCAAATCAAATGTCCTAGAACCAAATTTCCACATGTAATTACTAGATTGTGATACAATACACTAATGGGTGAAGTTTGGTTGACTTCTGCGCAGCGGTTTGGGAGTTAACATCAAAATTACATTTCTCGGCCATATCGCATAGATCTCACTGTGAAAAGGCTTAAATGACTTTTTTAATTAAGTTTAATGATTGCGCTCAAACCAAATGTCCTAGAACGAAATTTTCAAATGTAACTACTAGAATGTGATACAATACACTATTGGGTGAAGTTTAGTTGACTTCTGCGCAGCGGTTTGGGAGTTAACATCAAAATTACATTTCTCGGCCATATCGCATAGATCTCACTGTGAAAAGGCTTAAATGGCTTTTTTGACCTAAGTTTGAGGATTGCGCTCAAATCAAATGTCCTAGAACCAAATTTCCACATGTAATTACTAGATTGTGATACAATACACTAATGGGTGAAGTTTGGTTGACTTCTGCGCAGCGGTTTGGGAGTTAACATCAAAATTACATTTCTCGGCCATATCGCATAGATCTCACTGTGAAAAGGCTTAAATGACTTTTTTAATTAAGTTTGATGATTGCGCTCAAACAAAATATCCTAGAACAAAATTTTCAAATGTAACTACTAGATTGTGATACAATACACTATTGGGTGAAGTTTGGTTGACTTCTGCGCAGCGGTTTGGGAGTTAACATCAAAATTACATTTCTCGGCCATATCGCATAGATCTCACTGTGAAAAGGCTTAAATGGCTTTTTTGACCTAAGTTTGAGGATTGCGCTCAAATCAAATGTCCTAGAACCAAATTTCCACATGTAACTACTAGATTGTGATACAATACACTAATGGGTGAAGTTTGGTTGACTTCTGCGCAGCGGTTTGGGAGTTAACATCAAAATTACATTTCTCGGCCATATCGCATAGATCTCACTGTGAAAAGGCTTAAATGGCTTTTTTGACCTAAGTTTGAGGATTGCGCTCAAATCAAATGTCCTAGAACCAAATTTCCACATGTAATTACTAGATTGTGATACAATACACTAATGGGTGAAGTTTGGTTGACTTCTGCGCAGCGGTTTGGGAGTTAACATCAAAATTACATTTCTCGGCCATATCGCATAGATCTCACTGTGAAAAGGCTTAAATGACTTTTTTAATTAAGTTTAATGATTGCGCTCAAACCAAATGTCCTAGAACGAAATTTTCAAATGTAACTACTAGAATGTGATACAATACACTATTGGGTGAAGTTTAGTTGACTTCTGCGCAGCGGTTTGGGAGTTAACATCAAAATTACATTTCTCGGCCATATCGCATAGATCTCACTGTGAAAAGGCTTAAATGGCTTTTTTGACCTAAGTTTAATGATTGCGCTCAAACCAAATGTCCTAGAACGAAATTTTCAAATAGAACTACTAGAATGTGATACAATACACTATTGGGTGAAGTTTGATTGACTTCTGCGCAGCGGTTTGGGAGTTAACATCAAAATTACATTTCTCGGCCATATCGCATAGATCTCACTGTGAAAAGGCTTAAATGGCTTTTTTGACCTAAGTTTGAGGATTGCGCTCAAATTAAATGTCCTAGAACCAAATTTCTACATGTAACTACTAGATTGTGATACAATACACTAATGGGTGAAGTTTGGTTGACTTCTGCGCAGCGGTTTGGGAGTTAACATCAAAATTACATTTCTCGGCCATATCGCATAGATCTCACTGTGAAAAGGCTTAAATGACTTTTTTAATTAAGTTTGATGATTGCGCTCAAACAAAATATCCTAGAACAAAATTTTCAAATGTAACTACTAGATTGTGATACAATACACTATTGGGTGAAGTTTGGTTGACTTCTGCGCAGCGGTTTGGGAGTTAACATCAAAATTACATTTCTCGGCCATATCGCATAGATCTCACTGTGAAAAGGCTTAAATGGCTTTTTTGACCTAAGTTTGAGGATTGCGCTCAAATCAAATGTCCTAGAACCAAATTTCCACATGTAACTACTAGATTGTGATACAATACACTATTGGGTGAAGTTTGATTGACTTCTGCGCAGCGGTTTGGGAGTTAACATCAAAATTACATTTCTCGGCCATATCGCATAGATCTCACTGTGAAAAGGCTTAAATGGCTTTTTTGACCTAAGTTTAAAGATTGCGCTCAAACCAAATGTCCTAGAACGAAATTTTCAAATGTAACTACTAGAATGTGATACAATACACTATTGGGTGAAGTTTGGTTGACTTCTGCGCAGCGGTTTGGGAGTTAACATCAAAATTACATTTCTCGGCCATATCGCATAGATCTCACTGTGAAAAGGCTTAAATGGCTTTTTTGACCTAAGTTTGAGGATTGCGCTCAAATCAAATGTCCAATAACCAAATTTCCACATGTAACTACTAGATTGTGATACAATACACTAATGGGTGAAGTTTGGTTGACTTCTGCGCAGCGGTTTGGGAGTTAACATCAAAATTACATTTCTCGGCCATAACGCATAGATCTCACTGTGAAAAGGCTTAAATGACTTTTTTAATTAAGTTTGATGATTGCGTTCAAACAAAATGTCATAGAACAAAATTTTCAAATGTAACTACTAGATTGTGATACAATACACTATTGGGTGAAGTTTGGTTGACTTCTGCGCAGCGGTTTGGGAGTTAACATCAAAATTACATTTCTCGGCCATATCGCAGAGATCTCACTGTGAAAAGGCTTAAATGGCTTTTTTGACCTAAGTTTGAGGATTGCGCTCAAATCAAATGTCCTAGAACCAAATTTCCACATGTAATTACTAGATTGTTATACAATACACTAATGGGTGAAGTTTGGTTGACTTCTGCGCAGCGGTTTGGGAGTTAACATCAAAATTACATTTCTCGGCCATATCGCATAGATCTCACTGTGAAAAGGCTTAAATGACTTTTTTAATTAAGTTTGATGATTGCGCTCAAACAAAATATCCTAGAACAAAATTTTCAAATGTAACTACTAGATTGTGATACAATACACTATTGGGTGAAGTTTGGTTGACTTCTGCGCAGCGGTTTGGGAGTTAACATCAAAATTACATTTCTCGGCCATATCGCATAGATCTCACTGTGAAAAGGCTTAAATGGCTTTTTTGACCTAAGTTTGAGGATTGCGCTCAAATCAAATGTCCTAGAACCAAATTTCCACATGTAACTACTAGATTGTGATACAATACACTAATGGGTGAAGTTTGGTTGACTTCTGCGCAGCGGTTTGGGAGTTAACATCAAAATTACATTTCTCGGCCATATCGCATAGATCTCACTGTGAAAAGGCTTAAATGGCTTTTTTGACCTAAGTTTGAGGATTGCGCTCAAATCAAATGTCCTAGAACCAAATTTCCACATGTAATTACTAGATTGTGATACAATACACTAATGGGTGAAGTTTGGTTGACTTCTGCGCAGCGGTTTGGGAGTTAACATCAAAATTACATTTCTCGGCCATATCGCATAGATCTCACTGTGAAAAGGCTTAAATGACTTTTTTAATTAAGTTTAATGATTGCGCTCAAACCAAATGTCCTAGAACGAAATTTTCAAATGTAACTACTAGAATGTGATACAATACACTATTGGGTGAAGTTTAGTTGACTTCTGCGCAGCGGTTTGGGAGTTAACATCAAAATTACATTTCTCGGCCATATCGCATAGATCTCACTGTGAAAAGGCTTAAATGGCTTTTTTGACCTAAGTTTAATGATTGCGCTCAAACCAAATGTCCTAGAACGAAATTTTCAAATGTAACTACTAGAATGTGATACAATACACTATTGGGTGAAGTTTGATTGACTTCTGCGCAGCGGTTTGGGAGTTAACATCAAAATTACATTTCTCGGCCATATCGCATAGATCTCACTGTGAAAAGGCTTAAATGGCTTTTTTGACCTAAGTTTGAGGATTGCGCTCAAATTAAATGTCCTAGAACCAAATTTCTACATGTAACTACTAGATTGTGATACAATACACTAATGGGTGAAGTTTGGTTGACTTCTGCGCAGCGGTTTGGGAGTTAACATCAAAATTACATTTCTCGGCCATATCGCATAGATCTCATTGTGAAAAGGCTTAAATGACTTTTTTAATTAAGTTTGATGATTGCGCTCAAACAAAATATCCTAGAACAAAATTTTCAAATGTAACTACTAGATTGTGATACAATACACTATTGGGTGAAGTTTGGTTGACTTCTGCGCAGCGGTTTGGGAGTTAACATCAAAATTACATTTCTCGGCCATATCGCATAGATCTCACTGTGAAAAGGCTTAAATGGCTTTTTTGACCTAAGTTTGAGGATTGCGCTCAAATCAAATGTCCTAGAACCAAATTTCCACATGTAACTACTAGATTGTGATACAATACACTAATGGTTGAAGTTTGGTTGACTTCTGCGCAGCGGTTTGGGAGTGAACATCAAAATTACATTTCTCGGCCATATCGCATAGATCTCACTGTGAAAAGGCTTAAATGACTTTTTTAATTAAGTTTGATGATTGCGTTCAAACAAAATGTCATAGAACAAAATTTTCAAATGTAACTACTAGAATGTGATACAATACACTATTGGGTGAAGTTTAGTTGACTTCTGCGCAGCGGTTTGGGAGTTAACATCAAAATTACATTTCTCGGCCATATCGCATAGATCTCACTGTGAAAAGGCTTAAATGGCTTTTTTGACCTAAGTTTAATGATTGCGCTCAAACCAAATGTCCTAGAACGAAATTTTCAAATGTAACTACTAGAATGTGATACAATACACTATTGGGTGAAGTTTGATTGACTTCTGCGCAGCGGTTTGGGAGTTAACATCAAAATTACATTTCTCGGCCATATCGCATAGATCTCACTGTGAAAAGGCTTAAATGGCTTTTTTGACCTAAGTTTGAGGATTGCGCTCAAATTAAATGTCCTAGAACCAAATTTCTACATGTAACTACTAGATTGTGATACAATACACTAATGGGTGAAGTTTGGTTGACTTCTGCGCAGCGGTTTGGGAGTTAACATCAAAATTACATTTCTCGGCCATATCGCATAGATCTCACTGTGAAAAGGCTTAAATGACTTTTTTAATTAAGTTTGATGATTGCGCTCAAACAAAATATCCTAGAACAAAATTTTCAAATGTAACTACTAGATTGTGATACAATACACTATTGGGTGAAGTTTGGTTGACTTCTGCGCAGCGGTTTGGGAGTTAACATCAAAATTACATTTCTCGGCCATATCGCATAGATCTCACTGTGAAAAGGCTTAAATGGCTTTTTTGACCTAAGTTTGAGGATTGCGCTCAAATCAAATGTCCTAGAACCAAATTTCCACATGTAACTACTAGATTGTGATACAATACACTAATGGTTGAAGTTTGGTTGACTTCTGCGCAGCGGTTTGGGAGTGAACATCAAAATTACATTTCTCGGCCATATCGCATAGATCTCACTGTGAAAAGGCTTAAATGACTTTTTTAATTAAGTTTGATGATTGCGTTCAAACAAAATGTCATAGAACAAAATTTTCAAATGTAACTACTAGAATGTGATACAATACACTATTGGGTGAAGTTTAGTTGACTTCTGCGCAGCGGTTTGGGAGTTAACATCAAAATTACATTTCTCGGCCATATCGCATAGATCTCACTGTGAAAAGGCTTAAATGGCTTTTTTGACCTAAGTTTAATGATTGCGCTCAAACCAAATGTCCTAGAACGAAATTTTCAAATGTAACTACTAGAATGTGATACAATACACTATTGGGTGAAGTTTGATTGACTTCTGCGCAGCGGTTTGGGAGTTAACATCAAAATTACATTTCTCGGCCATATCGCATAGATCTCACTGTGAAAAGGCTTAAATGGCTTTTTTGACCTATGTTTGAGGATTGCGCTCAAATTAAATGTCCTAGAACCAAATTTCTACATGTAACTACTAGATTGTGATACAATACACTAATGGGTGAAGTTTGGTTGACTTCTGCGCAGCGGTTTGGGAGTTAACATCAAAATTACATTTCTCGGCCATATCGCATAGATCTCACTGTGAAAAGGCTTAAATGACTTTTTTAATTAAGTTTGATGATTGCGCTCAAACTAAATATCCTAGAACAAAATTTTCAAATGTAACTACTAGATTGTGATACAATACACTATTGGGTGAAGTTTGGTTGACTTCTGCGCAGCGGTTTGGGAGTTAACATCAAAATTACATTTCTCGGCCATATCGCATAGATCTCACTGTGAAAAGGCTTAAATGGCTTTTTTGACCTAAGTTTGAGGATTGCGCTCAAATCAAATGTCCTAGAACCAAATTTCTACATGTAACTACTAGATTGTGATACAATACACTAATGGGTGAAGTTTGGTTGACTTCTGCGCAGCGGTTTGGGAGTTAACATCAAAATTACATTTCTCGGCCATATCGCATAGATCTCACTGTGAAAAGGCTTAAATGGCTTTTTTGACCTAAGTTTGAGGATTGCGCTCAAATCAAATGTCCAATAACCAAATTTCCACATGTAACTACTAGATTGTGATACAATACACTAATGGGTGAAGTTTGGTTGACTTCTGCGCAGCGGTTTGGGAGTTAACATCAAAATTACATTTCTCGGCCATATCGCATAGATCTCACTGTGAAAAGGCTTAAATGACTTTTTTAATTAAGTTTGATGATTGCGTTCAAACAAAATGTCATAGAACAAAATTTTCAAATGTAACTACTAGATTGTGATACAATACACTATTGGGTGAAGTTTGGTTGACTTCTGCGCAGCGGTTTGGGAGTTAACATCAAAATTACATTTCTCGGCCATATCGCAGAGATCTCACTGTGAAAAGGCTTAAATGGCTTTTTTGACCTAAGTTTAATGATTGCGCTCAAACCAAATGTCCTAGAACGAAATTTTCAAATGTAACTACTAGAATGTGATACAATACACTATTGGGTGAAGTTTGATTGACTTCTGCGCAGCGGTTTGGGAGTTAACATCAAAATTACATTTCTCGGCCATATCGCATAGATCTCACTGTGAAAAGGCTTAAATGGCTTTTTTGACCTAAGTTTGAGGATTGCGCTCAAATTAAATGTCCTAGAACCAAATTTCTACATGTAACTACTAGATTGTGATACAATACACTAATGGGTGAAGTTTGGTTGACTTCTGCGCAGCGGTTTGGGAGTTAACATCAAAATTACATTTCTCGGCCATATCGCATAGATCTCACTGTGAAAAGGCTTAAATGACTTTTTTAATTAAGTTTGATGATTGCGCTCAAACAAAATATCCTAGAACAAAATTTTCAAATTTAACTACTAGATTGTGATACAATACACTATTGGGTGAAGTTTGGTTGACTTCTGCGCAGCGGTTTGGGAGTTAACATCAAAATTACATTTCTCGGCCATATCGCATAGATCTCACTGTGAAAAGGCTTAAATGGCTTTTTTGACCTAAGTTTGAGGATTGCGCTCAAATTAAATGTCCTAGAACCAAATTTCTACATGTAACTACTAGATTGTGATACAATACACTAATGGGTGAAGTTTGGTTGACTTCTGCGCAGCGGTTTGGGAGTTAACATCAAAATTACATTTCTCGGCCATATCGCATAGATCTCACTGTGAAAAGGCTTAAATGACTTTTTTAATTAAGTTTGATGATTGCGCTCAAACAAAATATCCTAGAACAAAATTTTCAAATGTAACTACTAGATTGTGATACAATACACTATTGGGTGAAGTTTGGTTGACTTCTGCGCAGCGGTTTGGGAGTTAACATCAAAATTACATTTCTCGGCCATATCGCATAGATCTCACTGTGAAAAGGCTTAAATGGCTTTTTTGACCTAAGTTTGAGGATTGCGCTCAAATCAAATGTCCTAGAACCAAATTTCTACATGTAACTACTAGATTGTGATACAATACACTAATGGGTGAAGTTTGATTGACTTCTGCGCAGCGGTTTGGGAGTTAACATCAAAATTACATTTCTCGGCCATATCGCATAGATCTCACTGTGAAAAGGCTTAAATGGCTTTTTTGACCTAAGTTTGAGGATTGCGCTCAAATCAAATGTCCAATAACCAAATTTCCACATGTAACTACTAGATTGTGATACAATACACTAATGGGTGAAGTTTGGTTGACTTCTGCGCAGCGGTTTGGGAGTTAACATCAAAATTACATTTCTCGGCCATATCGCATAGATCTCACTGTGAAAAGGCTTAAATGACTTTTTTAATTAAGTTTGATGATTGCGTTCAAACAAAATGTCATAGAACAAAATTTTCAAATGTAACTACTAGATTGTGATACAATACACTATTGGGTGAAGTTTGGTTGACTTCTGCGCAGCGGTTTGGGAGTTAACATCAAAATTACATTTCTCGGCCATATCGCAGAGATCTCACTGTGAAAAGGCTTAAATGGCTTTTTTGACCTAAGTTTGAGGATTGCGCTCAAATCAAATGTCCTAGAACCAAATTTCCACATGTAATTACTAGATTGTGATACAATACACTAATGGGTGAAGTTTGGTTGACTTCTGCGCAGCGGTTTGGGAGTTAACATCAAAATTACATTTCTCGGCCATATCGCATAGATCTCACTGTGAAAAGGCTTAAATGACTTTTTTAATTAAGTTTAATGATTGCGCTCAAACCAAATGTCCTAGAACGAAATTTTCAAATGTAACTACTAGAATGTGATACAATACACTATTGGGTGAAGTTTAGTTGACTTCTGCGCAGCGGTTTGGGAGTTAACATCAAAATTACATTTCTCGGCCATATCGCATAGATCTCACTGTGAAAAGGCTTAAATGGCTTTTTTGACCTAAGTTTAATGATTGCGCTCAAACCAAATGTCCTAGAACGAAATTTTCAAATGTAACTACTAGAATGTGATACAATACACTATTGGGTGAAGTTTGATTGACTTCTGCGCAGCGGTTTGGGAGTTAACATCAAAATTACATTTCTCGGCCATATCGCATAGATCTCACTGTGAAAAGGCTTAAATGGCTTTTTTGACCTAAGTTTGAGGATTGCGCTCAAATTAAATGTCCTAGAACCAAATTTCTACATGTAACTACTAGATTGTGATACAATACACTAATGGGTGAAGTTTGGTTGACTTCTGCGCAGCGGTTTGGGAGTTAACATCAAAATTACATTTCTCGGCCATATCGCATAGATCTCACTGTGAAAAGGCTTAAATGACTTTTTTAATTAAGTTTGATGATTGCGCTCAAACAAAATATCCTAGAACAAAATTTTCAAATGTAACTACTAGATTGTGATACAATACACTATTGGGTGAAGTTTGGTTGACTTCTGCGCAGCGGTTTGGGAGTTAACATCAAAATTACATTTCTCGGCCATATCGCATAGATCTCACTGTGAAAAGGCTTAAATGGCTTTTTTGACCTAAGTTTGAGGATTGCGCTCAAATCAAATGTCCTAGAACCAAATTTCCACATGTAACTACTAGATTGTGATACAATACACTAATGGTTGAAGTTTGGTTGACTTCTGCGCAGCGGTTTGGGAGTGAACATCAAAATTACATTTCTCGGCCATATCGCATAGATCTCACTGTGAAAAGGCTTAAATGACTTTTTTTTAATTAAGTTTGAAGATTGCGCTCAAATCAAATGTCCTATAACTAAATTTCCAAATGTAACTACTAGATTGTGATAAAATACACTATTGGGTGAAGTTTGGTTGACTTCTGCGCAGCGGTTTGGGAGTTAACATCAAAATTACATTTCTCGGCCATATCGCATAGATCTCACTGTGAAAAGGCTTAAATGACTTTTTTAATTAAGTTTGATGATTGCGTTCAAACAAAATGTCCTAGAACAAAATTTTCAAATGTAACTACTAGATTGTGATACAATACACTATTGGGTGAAGTTTGGTTAACTTCTGCGCAGCGGTTTGGGAGTTAACATCAAAATTACATTTCTCGGCCATATCGCATAGATCTCACTGTGAAAAGGCTTAAATGGCTTTTTTGACCTAAGTTTGAGGATTGCGCTCAAATCAAATGTCCAAGAACCAAATTTCCAAATGTAACTACTAGATTGTGATACAATACACTATTGGGTGAAGTTTGGTTGACTTCTGCGCAGCGGTTTGGGAGTTAACATCAAAATTACATTTCTCGGCCATATCGCATAGATCTCACTGTGAAAAGGCTTAAATGACTTTTTTAATTAAGTTTGATGATTGCGTTTAAACAAAATGTCCTAGAACAAAATTTTCAAATGTAACTACTAGATTGTGATACAATACACTATTGGGTGAAGTTTGATTGACTTCTGCGCAGCGGTTTGGGAGTTAACATCAAAATTACATTTCTCGGCCATATCGCATAGATCTCACTGTGAAAAGGCTTAAATGGCTTTTTTGACCTAAGTTTAAAGATTGCGCTCAAACCAAATGTCCTAGAACGAAATTTTCAAATGTAACTACTAGAATGTGATACAATACACTATTGGGTGAAGTTTGGTTGACTTCTGCGCAGCGGTTTGGGAGTTAACATCAAAATTACATTTCTCGGCCATATCGCATAGATCTCACTGTGAAAAGGCTTAAATGGCTTTTTTGACCTAAGTTTGAGGATTGCGCTCAAATCAAATGTCCAATAACCAAATTTCCACATGTGACTACTAGATTGTGATACAATACACTAATGGGTGAAGTTTGGTTGACTTCTGCGCAGCGGTTTGGGAGTTAACATCAAAATTACATTTCTCGGCCATATCGCATAGATCTCACTGTGAAAAGGCTTAAATGACTTTTTTAATTAAGTTTGATGATTGCGTTCAAACAAAATGTCATAGAACAAAATTTTCAAATGTAACTACTAGATTGTGATACAATACACTATTGGGTGAAGTTTGGTTGACTTCTGCGCAGCGGTTTGGGAGTTAACATCAAAATTACATTTCTCGGCCATATCGCAGAGATCTCACTGTGAAAAGGCTTAAATGGCTTTTTTGACCTAAGTTTGAGGATTGCGCTCAAATCAAATGTCCTAGAACCAAATTTCCACATGTAATTACTAGATTGTGATACAATACACTAATGGGTGAAGTTTGGTTGACTTCTGCGCAGCGGTTTGGGAGTTAACATCAAAATTACATTTCTCGGCCATATCGCATAGATCTCACTGTGAAAAGGCTTAAATGACTTTTTTAATTAAGTTTAATGATTGCGCTCAAACCAAATGTCCTAGAACGAAATTTTCAAATGTAACTACTAGAATGTGATACAATACACTATTGGGTGAAGTTTAGTTGACTTCTGCGCAGCGGTTTGGGAGTTATCAAAATTACATTTCTCGGCCATATCGCATAGATCTCACTGTGAAAAGGCTTAAATGGCTTTTTTGACCTAAGTTTGAGGATTGCGCTCAAATCAAATGTCCTAGAACCAAATTTCCACATGTAACTACTAGATTGTGATACAATACACTAATGGTTGAAGTTTGGTTGACTTCTGCGCAGCGGTTTGGGAGTGAACATCAAAATTACATTTCTCGGCCATATCGCATAGATCTCACTGTGAAAAGGCTTAAATGACTTTTTTTTAATTAAGTTTGAAGATTGCGCTCAAATCAAATGTCCTATAACTAAATTTCCAAATGTAACTACTAGATTGTGATAAAATACACTATTGGGTGAAGTTTGGTTGACTTCTGCGCAGCGGTTTGGGAGTTAACATCAAAATTACATTTCTCGGCCATATCGCATAGATCTCACTGTGAAAAGGCTTAAATGACTTTTTTAATTAAGTTTGATGATTGCGTTCAAACAAAATGTCCTAGAACAAAATTTTCAAATGTAACTACTAGATTGTGATACAATACACTATTGGGTGAAGTTTGGTTAACTTCTGCGCAGCGGTTTGGGAGTTAACATCAAAATTACATTTCTCGGCCATATCGCATAGATCTCACTGTGAAAAGGCTTAAATGGCTTTTTTGACCTAAGTTTGAGGATTGCGCTCAAATCAAATGTCCAAGAACCAAATTTCCAAATGTAACTACTAGATTGTGATACAATACACTATTGGGTGAAGTTTGGTTGACTTCTGCGCAGCGGTTTGGGAGTTAACATCAAAATTACATTTCTCGGCCATATCGCATAGATCTCACTGTGAAAAGGCTTAAATGACTTTTTTAATTAAGTTTGATGATTGCGTTTAAACAAAATGTCCTAGAACAAAATTTTCAAATGTAACTACTAGATTGTGATACAATACACTATTGGGTGAAGTTTGATTGACTTCTGCGCAGCGGTTTGGGAGTTAACATCAAAATTACATTTCTCGGCCATATCGCATAGATCTCACTGTGAAAAGGCTTAAATGGCTTTTTTGACCTAAGTTTAAAGATTGCGCTCAAACCAAATGTCCTAGAACGAAATTTTCAAATGTAACTACTAGAATGTGATACAATACACTATTGGGTGAAGTTTGGTTGACTTCTGCGCAGCGGTTTGGGAGTTAACATCAAAATTACATTTCTCGGCCATATCGCATAGATCTCACTGTGAAAAGGCTTAAATGGCTTTTTTGACCTAAGTTTGAGGATTGCGCTCAAATCAAATGTCCAATAACCAAATTTCCACATGTGACTACTAGATTGTGATACAATACACTAATGGGTGAAGTTTGGTTGACTTCTGCGCAGCGGTTTGGGAGTTAACATCAAAATTACATTTCTCGGCCATATCGCATAGATCTCACTGTGAAAAGGCTTAAATGACTTTTTTAATTAAGTTTGATGATTGCGTTCAAACAAAATGTCATAGAACAAAATTTTCAAATGTAACTACTAGATTGTGATACAATACACTATTGGGTGAAGTTTGGTTGACTTCTGCGCAGCGGTTTGG
Organism: Corythoichthys intestinalis; assembly: GCF_030265065.1. Classification (NCBI taxonomy): domain Eukaryota; kingdom Metazoa; phylum Chordata; class Actinopteri; order Syngnathiformes; family Syngnathidae; genus Corythoichthys; species Corythoichthys intestinalis. The sequence continues at coordinate 215,442 of NW_026651601.1, read as the reverse complement.
GAGTTAACATCAAAATTACATTTCTCGGCCATATCGCAGAGATCTCACTGTGAAAAGGCTTAAATGGCTTTTTTGACCTAAGTTTGAGGATTGCGCTCAAATCAAATGTCCTAGAACCAAATTTCCACATGTAATTACTAGATTGTGATACAATACACTAATGGGTGAAGTTTGGTTGACTTCTGCGCAGCGGTTTGGGAGTTAACATCAAAATTACATTTCTCGGCCATATCGCATAGATCTCACTGTGAAAAGGCTTAAATGACTTTTTTAATTAAGTTTAATGATTGCGCTCAAACCAAATGTCCTAGAACGAAATTTTCAAATGTAACTACTAGAATGTGATACAATACACTATTGGGTGAAGTTTAGTTGACTTCTGCGCAGCGGTTTGGGAGTTAACATCAAAATTACATTTCTCGGCCATATCGCATAGATCTCACTGTGAAAAGGCTTAAATGGCTTTTTTGACCTAAGTTTAATGATTGCGCTCAAACCAAATGTCCTAGAACGAAATTTTCAAATGTAACTACTAGAATGTGATACAATACACTATTGGGTGAAGTTTGATTGACTTCTGCGCAGCGGTTTGGGAGTTAACATCAAAATTACATTTCTCGGCCATATCGCATAGATCTCACTGTGAAAAGGCTTAAATGGCTTTTTTGACCTAAGTTTGAGGATTGCGCTCAAATTAAATGTCCTAGAACCAAATTTCTACATGTAACTACTAGATTGTGATACAATACACTAATGGGTGAAGTTTGGTTGACTTCTGCGCAGCGGTTTGGGAGTTAACATCAAAATTACATTTCTCGGCCATATCGCATAGATCTCACTGTGAAAAGGCTTAAATGACTTTTTTAATTAAGTTTGATGATTGCGCTCAAACAAAATATCCTAGAACAAAATTTTCAAATGTAACTACTAGATTGTGATACAATACACTATTGGGTGAAGTTTGGTTGACTTCTGCGCAGCGGTTTGGGAGTTAACATCAAAATTACATTTCTCGGCCATATCGCATAGATCTCACTGTGAAAAGGCTTAAATGGCTTTTTTGACCTAAGTTTGAGGATTGCGCTCAAATCAAATGTCCAAGAACCAAATTTCCAAATGTAACTACTAGATTGTGATACAATACACTATTGGGTGAAGTTTGGTTGACTTCTGCGCAGCGGTTTGGGAGTGAACATCAAAATTACATTTCTCGGCCATATCGCATAGATCTCACTGTGAAAAGGCTTAAATGACTTTTTTAATTAAGTTTGATGATTGCGTTCAAACAAAATGTCCTAGAACAAAATTTTCAAATGTAACTACTAGATTGTGATACAATACACTATTGGGTGAAGTTTGATTGACTTCTGCGCAGCGGTTTGGGAGTTAACATCAAAATTACATTTCTCGGCCATATCGCATAGATCTCACTGTGAAAAGGCTTAAATGGCTTTTTTGACCTAAGTTTAAAGATTGCGCTCAAACCAAATGTCCTAGAACGAAATTTTCAAATGTAACTTCTAGAATGTGATACAATACACTATTGGGTGAAGTTTGGTTGACTTCTGCGCAGCGGTTTGGGAGTTAACATCAAAATTACATTTCTCGGCCATATCGCATAGATCTCACTGTGAAAAGGCTTAAATGGCTTTTTTGACCTAAGTTTGAGGATTGCGCTCAAATCAAATGTCCTAGAACCTAATTTCCACATGTAACTACTAGATTGTGATACAATACACTAATGGGTGAAGTTTGGTTGACTTCTGCGCAGCGGTTTGGGAGTTAACATCAAAATTACATTTCTCGGCCATATCGCATAGATCTCACTGTGAAAAGGCTTAAATGACTTTTTTAATTAAGTTTGATGATTGCGCTCAAACAAAATGTCCTAGAACAAAATTTTCAAATGTAACTACTAGATTGTGATAAAATACACTATTGGGTGAAGTTTGGTTGACTTCTGCGCAGCGGTTTGGGAGTTAACATCAAAATTACATTTCTCGGCCATATCGCATAGATCTCACTGTGAAAAGGCTTAAATGGCTTTTTTGACCTAAGTTTGAGGATTGCGCTCAAATTAAATGTCCTAGAACCAAATTTCTACATGTAACTACTAGATTGTGATACAATACACTAATGGGTGAAGTTTGGTTGACTTCTGCGCAGCGGTTTGGGAGTTAACATCAAAATTACATTTCTCGGCCATATCGCATAGATCTCACTGTGAAAAGGCTTAAATGACTTTTTTAATTAAGTTTGATGATTGCGTTCAAACAAAATGTCCTAGAACAAAATTTTCAAATGTAACTACTAGATTGTGATACAATACACTATTGGGTGAAGTTTGGTTGACTTCTGCGCAGCGGTTTGGGAGTTAACATCAAAATTACATTTCTCGGCCATATCGCATAGATCTCACTGTGAAAAGGCTTAAATGGCTTTTTTGACCTAAGTTTGAGGATTGCGCTCAAATCAAATGTCCAAGAACCAAATTTCCAAATGTAACTACTAGATTGTGATACAATACACTATTGGGTGAAGTTTGGTTGACTTCTGCGCAGCGGTTTGGGAGTTAACATCAAAATTACATTTCTCGGCCATATCGCATAGATCTCACTGTGAAAAGGCTTAAATGACTTTTTTAATTAAGTTTGATGATTGCGTTCAAACAAAATGTCCTAGAACAAAATTTTCAAATGTAACTACTAGATTGTGATACAATACACTATTGGGTGAAGTTTGATTGACTTCTGCGCAGCGGTTTGGGAGTTAACATCAAAATTACATTTCTCGGCCATATCGCATAGATCTCACTGTGAAAAGGCTTAAATGGCTTTTTTGACCTAAGTTTAAAGATTGCGCTCAAACCAAATGTCCTAGAACGAAATTTTCAAATGTAACTACTAGAATGTGATACAATACACTATTGGGTGAAGTTTGGTTGACTTCTGCGCAGCGGTTTGGGAGTTAACATCAAAATTACATTTCTCGGCCATATCGCATAGATCTCACTGTGAAAAGGCTTAAATGGCTTTTTTGACCTAAGTTTGAGGATTGCGCTCAAATCAAATGTCCAATAACCAAATTTCCACATGTAACTACTAGATTGTGATACAATACACTAATGGGTGAAGTTTGGTTGACTTCTGCGCAGCGGTTTGGGAGTTAACATCAAAATTACATTTCTCGGCCATATCGCATAGATCTCACTGTGAAAAGGCTTAAATGACTTTTTTAATTAAGTTTGATGATTGCTTTCAAACAAAATGTCATAGAACAAAATTTTCAAATGTAACTACTAGATTGTGATACAATACACTATTGGGTGAAGTTTGGTTGACTTCTGCGCAGCGGTTTGGGAGTTAACATCAAAATTACATTTCTCGGCCATATCGCAGAGATCTCACTGTGAAAAGGCTTAAATGGCTTTTTTGACCTAAGTTTGAGGATTGCGCTCAAATCAAATGTCCTAAAACCAAATTTCCACATGTAATTACTAGATTGTGATACAATACACTAATGGGTGAAGTTTGGTTTACTTCTGCGCAGCGGTTTGGGAGTTAACATCAAAATTACATTTCTCGGCCATATCGCATAGATCTCACTGTGAAAAGGCTTAAATGACTTTTTTAATTAAGTTTAATGATTGCGCTCAAACCAAATGTCCTAGAACGAAATTTTCAAATGTAACTACTAGAATGTGATACAATACACTATTGGGTGAAGTTTAGTTGACTTCTGCGCAGCGGTTTGGGAGTTAACATCAAAATTACATTTCTCGGCCATATCGCATAGATCTCACTGTGAAAAGGCTTAAATGGCTTTTTTGACCTAAGTTTAATGATTGCGCTCAAACCAAATGTCCTAGAACGAAATTTTCAAATGTAACTACTAGAATGTGATACAATACACTATTGGGTGAAGTTTGATTGACTTCTGCGCAGCGGTTTGGGAGTTAACATCAAAATTACATTTCTCGGCCATATCGCATAGATCTCACTGTGAAAAGGCTTAAATGGCTTTTTTGACCTAAGTTTGAGGATTGCGCTCAAATTAAATGTCCTAGAACCAAATTTCTACATGTAACTACTAGATTGTGATACAATACACTAATGGGTGAAGTTTGGTTGACTTCTGCGCAGCGGTTTGGGAGTTAACATCAAAATTACATTTCTCGGCCATATCGCATAGATCTCACTGTGAAAAGGCTTAAATGACTTTTTTAATTAAGTTTGATGATTGCGCTCAAACAAAATATCCTAGAACAAAATTTTCAAATGTAACTACTAGATTGTGATACAATACACTATTGGGTGAAGTTTGGTTGACTTCTGCGCAGCGGTTTGGGAGTTAACATCAAAATTACATTTCTCGGCCATATCGCATAGATCTCACTGTGAAAAGGCTTAAATGGCTTTTTTGACCTAAGTTTGAGGATTGCGCTCAAATCAAATGTCCTAGAACCAAATTTCTACATGTAACTACTAGATTGTGATACAATACACTAATGGGTGAAGTTTGGTTGACTTCTGCGCAGCGGTTTGGGAGTTAACATCAAAATTACATTTCTCGGCCATATCGCATAGATCTCACTGTGAAAAGGCTTAAATGGCTTTTTTGACCTAAGTTTGAGGATTGCGCTCAAATCAAATGTCCAATAACCAAATTTCCACATGTAACTACTAGATTGTGATACAATACACTAATGGGTGAAGTTTGGTTGACTTCTGCGCAGCGGTTTGGGAGTTAACATCAAAATTACATTTCTCGGCCATATCGCATAGATCTCACTGTGAAAAGGCTTAAATGACTTTTTTAATTAAGTTTGATGATTGCGTTCAAACAAAATGTCATAGAACAAAATTTTCAAATGTAACTACTAGATTGTGATACAATACACTATTGGGTGAAGTTTGGTTTACTTCTGCGCAGCGGTTTGGGAGTTAACATCAAAATTACATTTCTCGGCCATATCGCAGAGATCTCACTGTGAAAAGGCTTAAATGGCTTTTTTGACCTAAGTTTGAGGATTGCGCTCAAATCAAATGTCCTAGAACCAAATTTCCACATGTAATTACTAGATTGTGATACAATACACTAATGGGTGAAGTTTGGTTGACTTCTGCGCAGCGGTTTGGGAGTTAACATCAAAATTACATTTCTCGGCCATATCGCATAGATCTCACTGTGAAAAGGCTTAAATGACTTTTTTAATTAAGTTTAATGATTGCGCTCAAACCAAATGTCCTAGAACGAAATTTTCAAATGTAACTACTAGAATGTGATACAATACACTATTGGGTGAAGTTTAGTTGACTTCTGCGCAGCGGTTTGGGAGTTAACATCAAAATTACATTTCTCGGCCATATCGCATAGATCTCACTGTGAAAAGGCTTAAATGGCTTTTTTGACCTAAGTTTAATGATTGCGCTCAAACCAAATGTCCTAGAACGAAATTTTCAAATGTAACTACTAGAATGTGATACAATACACTATTGGGTGAAGTTTGATTGACTTCTGCGCAGCGGTTTGGGAGTTAACATCAAAATTACATTTCTCGGCCATATCGCATAGATCTCACTGTGAAAAGGCTTAAATGACTTTTTTAATTAAGTTTGATGATTGCGCTCAAACAAAATATCCTAGAACAAAATTTTCAAATGTAACTACTAGATTGTGATACAATACACTATTGGGTGAAGTTTGGTTGACTTCTGCGCAGCGGTTTGGGAGTTAACATCAAAATTACATTTCTCGGCCATATCGCATAGATCTCACTGTGAAAAGGCTTAAATGACTTTTTTTAATTAAGTTTGAAGATTGCGCTCACACCAAATGTCCTAGAACTAAATTTCCAAATGTAACTACTAGATTGTGATAAAATACACTATTGGGTGAAGTTTGGTTGACTTCTGCGCAGCGGTTTGGGAGTTAATCTCAAAATTACATTTCTCAGCCATATCGCGTAGATCTCACTGTGAAAAGGCTTAAATGGCTTTTTTGACCTAAGTTTGAGGATTGCGCTCAAATCAAATGTCCTAGAACCAAATTTCCACATGTAACTACTAGATTGTGATACAATACACTATTGGGTGAAGTTTGGTTTACTTCTGCGCAGCGGTTTGGGAGTTAACATCAAAATTACATTTCTCGCCATATCGCATAGATCTCACTGTGAAAAGGCTTAAATGGCTTTTTTGACCTAAGTTTGAGGATTGCGCTCAAATCAAATGTCCTAGAACCAAATTTCTACATGTAACTACTAGATTCTGATACAATACACTAATGGGTGAAGTTTGGTTGACTTCTGCGCAGCGGTTTGGGAGTGAACATTAAAATTATATTTCTCTGCCATATCGCATAGATCTCACTGTGAAAAGGCTTAAATGACTTTTTTTAATTAAGTTTGAAGATTGCGCTCAAACCAAATGTCCTAGAACTAAATTTCTAAATGTAACCACTAGATTGTGATAAAATACACTATTGGGTGAAGTTTGGTTGACTTCTGCGCAGCGGTTTGGGAGTTAACATCAAAATTACATTTCTCGGCCATATCGCATAGATCTCACTGTGAAAAGGCTTAAATGACTTTTTTAATTAAGTTTGAAGATTGCGCTCAAACCAAATGTCCTAGAACCAAATTTCTAAATGTAACTACTAGATTGTGATACAATACACTAATGGGTGAAGTTTGGTTGACTTCTGCGCAGCGGTTTGGGAGTGAACATCAAAATTACATTTCTCGGCCATATCGCATAGATCTCACTGTGAAAAGGCTTAAATGACTTTTTTGACCTAAGTTTGAGGATTGCGCTCAAATCAAATGTCCTAGAACCAAATTTCCACATGTAACTACTAGATTTTGATAAAATACACTATTGGGTGAAGTTTGGTTGACTTCTGCGCAGCGGTTTGGGAGTTAACATCAAAATTACATTTCTCGGCCATATCGCATAGATCTCACTGTGAAAAGGCTTAAATGGCTTTTTTGACCTAAGTTTGAGTATTGCGCTCAAATCAAATGTCCTAGAACCAAATTTCCACATGTAACTACTAGATTGTGATACAATACACTATTGGGTGAAGTTTGGTTTACTTCTGTGCAGCGGTTTGGGAGTTAACATCAAAATTACATTTCTCGGCCATATCGCATAGATCTCACTGTGAAAAGGCTTATATGACTTTTTTAATTAAGTTTGATGATTGCGCTCAAACCAAATGTCCTAGAACCAAATTTCTAAATGTAACTACTAGATTGTGATACAACACACTATTGGGTGAAGTTTGGTTGACTTCTGCGCAGCGTTTGGGAGTTAACATCAAAATTACTTTTCTCGGCCATATCGCGTAGATCTCACTGTGAAAAGGCTTAAATGACTTTTTTTAACTAAGTTTGATGATTGCGCTCAAACCAAATGTCCTAGAACCAAATTTCCAAATGTAACTACTTGATTGTGATACAATACACTATTGGGTGAAGTTTGGTTGACTTCTGCGCAGCAGTTTGGGAGTTAACATCAACATTACATTTCTCGGCCATATCGCGTAGATCTCACTGTGAAAAGGCTTAAATGACTTTTTTTAACTAAGTTTGAGGATTGCGCTCAAACCAAATGTCCTAGAACCAAATTTCCAAATGTAACTACTAGATTGTGATACAATACACAATTGGGTGAAGTTTGGTTGACTTCTGCGCAGCGGTTTGGGAGTTAACATCAAAATTACATTTCTCGGCCATATCGCATAGATCTCACTGTGAAAAGGCTTAAATGACTTTTTTAATTAAGTTTGATGATTGCGCTCAAACCAAATGTCCTAGAACCAAATTTCTAAATGTAACTACTAGATTGTGATAAAATACACTATTGGGTGAAGTTTGGTTGACTTCTGCGCAGCGTTTGGGAGTTAACATCAAAATTACATTTCTCGGCCATATCGCGTAGATCTCACTGTGAAAAGGCTTAAATGACTTTTTTAATTAAGTTTGATGATTGCGCTCAAACCAAATGTCCTAGAACCAAATTTCTAAATGTAACTACTAGATTGTGATAAAATACACTATTGGGTGAAGTTTGGTTGACTTCTGCGCAGCGTTTGGGAGTTAACATCAAAATTACATTTCTCGGCCATATCGCGTAGATCTCACTGTGAAAAGGCTTAAATGACTTTTTTTAACTAAGTTTGATGATTGCGCTCAAACCAAATGTCCTAGAATCAAATTTCCAAATGTAACTACTAGATTGTGATACAATACATTATTAGGTGAAGTTTGGTTGACTTCTGCGCAGCGGTTTGGGAGTTAACATCAAAATTACATTTCTCGGCCATATCGCGTAGATCTCACTGTGAAAAGGCTTAAATGACTTTTTTAAACTAAGTTTGATGATTGCGCTCAAACCAAATGTCCTAGAACTAAATTTCCAAATGTAACTACTAGATTGTGATAAAATACACTATTGGGTGAAGTTTGGTTGACTTCTGCGCAGCGGTTTGGGAGTTAACATCAAAATTACATTTCTCGGCCATATCGCATAGATCTCACTGTGAAAAGGCTTAAATGGCTTTTTTGACCTAAGTTTGAGGATTGCGCTCAAATCAAATGTCCTAGAACCAAATTTCCACATGTAACTACTAGATTGTGATACAATACACTATTGGGTGAAGTTTAGTTTACTTTTGCACAGCGGTTTGGGAGTTAACATCAAAATTACATTTCTCGGCCATATCGCATAGATCTCACTGTGAAAAGGCTTAAATGGCTTTTTTGACCTAAGTTTGAGGATTGCGCTCAAATCAAATGTCCTAGAACCAAATTTCTACATGTAACTACTAGATTGTGATACAATACACTAATGGGTGAAGTTTGGTTGACTTCTGCGCAGCGGTTTGGGAGTGAACATCAAAATTACATTTCTCGGCCATATCGCATAGATCTCACTGTGAAAAGGCTTAAATGACTTTTTTTAATTAAGTTTGAAGATTGCGCTCACACCAAATGTCCTAGAACTAAATTTCTAAATGTAACTACTAGATTGTGATAAAATACACTATTGGGTGAAGTTTGGTTGACTTCTGCGCAGCGGTTTGGGAGTTAATCTCAAAATTACATTTCTCAGCCATATCGCGTAGATCTCACTGTGAAAAGGCTTAAATGGCTTTTTTGACCTAAGTTTGAGGATTGCGCTCAAATCAAATGTCCTAGAACCAAATTTCCACATGTAACTACTAGATTGTGATACAATACACTATTGGGTGAAGTTTGGTTGACTTCTGCGCAGCGGTTTGGGAGTTAATCTCAAAATTACATTTCTCAGCCATATCGCGTAGATCTCACTGTGAAAAGGCTTAAATGGCTTTTTTGACCTAAGTTTGAGGATTGCGCTCAAATCAAATGTCCTAGAACCAAATTTCCACATGTAACTACTAGATTGTGATACAATACACTAATGGGTGAAGTTTGGTTGACTTCTGCGCAGCGGTTTGGGAGTGAACATCAAAATTACATTTCTCGGCCATATCGCATAGATCTCACTGTGAAAAGGCTTAAATGGCTTTTTTGACCTAAGTTTGAGGATTGCGCTCAAATCAAATGTCCTAGAACCAAATTTCCACATGTAACTACTAGATTGTGATACAATACACTATTGGGTGAAGTTTGGTTGACTTCTGTGCAGCGGTTTGGGAGTTAACATCAAAATTACATTTCTCGGCCATATCGCATAGATCTCACTGTGAAAAGGCTTATATGACTTTTTTAATTAAGTTTGATGATTGCGCTCAAACCAAATGTCCTAGAACCAAATTTCTAAATGTAACTACTAGATTGTGATACAACACACTATTGGGTGAAGTTTGGTTGACTTCTGCGCAGCGTTTGGGAGTTAACATCAAAATTACTTTTCTCGGCCATATCGCGTAGATCTCACTGTGAAAAGGCTTAAATGACTTTTTTTAACTAAGTTTGATGATTGCGCTCAAACCAAATGTCCTAGAACCAAATTTCCAAATGTAACTACTTGATTGTGATACAATACACTATTGGGTGAAGTTTGGTTGACTTCTGCGCAGCAGTTTGGGAGTTAACATCAACATTACATTTCTCGGCCATATCGCGTAGATCTCACTGTGAAAAGGCTTAAATGACTTTTTTTAACTAAGTTTGAGGATTGCGCTCAAACCAAATGTCCTAGAACCAAATTTCCAAATGTAACTACTAGATTGTGATACAATACACAATTGGGTGAAGTTTGGTTGACTTCTGCGCAGCGGTTTGGGAGTTAACATCAAAATTACATTTCTCGGCCATATCGCATAGATCTCACTGTGAAAAGGCTTAAATGACTTTTTTAATTAAGTTTGATGATTGCGCTCAAACCAAATGTCCTAGAATCAAATTTCCAAATGTAACTACTAGATTGTGATACAATACACTAATGGGTGAAGTTTGGTTGACTTCTGCGCAGCGGTTTGGGAGTTAACATCAAAATTACATTTCTCGGCCATATCGCATAGATCTCAACGTGAAAAGGCTTAAATGACTTTTTTAATTAAGTTTGATGATTGCGCTCAAACCAAATGTCCTAGAACTAAATTTCCAAATGTAACTACTAGATTGTGATAAAATACACTATTGGGTGAAGTTTGGTTGACTTCTGCGCAGCGGTTTGGGAGTTAACATCAAAATTACATTTCTCGGCCATATCGCATAGATCTCACTGTGAAAAGGCTTAAATGGCTTTTTTGACCTAAGTTTGAGGATTGCGCTCAAATCAAATGTCCTAGAACCAAATTTCCACATGTAACTACTAGATTGTGATACAATACACTATTGGGTGAAGTTTAGTTTACTTTTGCACAGCGGTTTGGGAGTTAACATCAAAATTACATTTCTCGGCCATATCGCATAGATCTCACTGTGAAAAGGCTTAAATGGCTTTTTTGACCTAAGTTTGAGGATTGCGCTCAAATCAAATGTCCTAGAACCAAATTTCTACATGTAACTACTAGATTGTGATACAATACACTAATGGGTGAAGTTTGGTTGACTTCTGCGCAGCGGTTTGGGAGTGAACATCAAAATTACATTTCTCGGCCATATCGCATAGATCTCACTGTGAAAAGGCTTAAATGACTTTTTTTAATTAAGTTTGAAGATTGCGCTCACACCAAATGTCCTAGAACTAAATTTCTAAATGTAACTACTAGATTGTGATAAAATACACTATTGGGTGAAGTTTGGTTGACTTCTGCGCAGCGGTTTGGGAGTTAATCTCAAAATTACATTTCTCAGCCATATCGCGTAGATCTCACTGTGAAAAGGCTTAAATGGCTTTTTTGACCTAAGTTTGAGGATTGCGCTCAAATCAAATGTCCTAGAACCAAATTTCCACATGTAACTACTAGATTGTGATACAATACACTATTGGGTGAAGTTTGGTTTACTTCTGCGCAGCGGTTTGGGAGTTAACATCAAAATTACATTTCTCGGCCATATCGCGTAGATCTCACTGTGAAAAGGCTTAAATGACTTTTTAAATTAAGTTTGATGATTGCGCTCAAACCAAATGTCCTAGAACTAAATTTCCAAATGTAACTACTAGATTGTGATAAAATACACTATTGGGTGAAGTTTGGTTGACTTCTGCGCAGCGGTTTGGGAGTTAATCTCAAAATTACATTTCTCAGCCATATCGCGTAGATCTCACTGTGAAAAGGCTTAAATGGCTTTTTTGACCTAAGTTTGAGGATTGCGCTCAAATCAAATGTCCTAGAACCAAATTTACACATGTAACTACTAGATTGTGATACAATACACTATTGGGTGAAGTTTGGTTTACTTCTGCGCAGCGGTTTGGGAGTTAACATCAAAATTACATTTCTCGCCATATCGCATAGATCTCACTGTGAAAAGGCTTAAATGGCTTTTTTGACCTAAGTTTGAGGATTGCGCTCAAATCAAATGTCCTAGAACCAAATTTCTAAATGTAACTACTAGATTCTGATACAATACACTAATGGGTGAAGTTTGGTTGACTTCTGCGCAGCGGTTTGGGAGTGAACATTAAAATTACATTTCTCGGCCATATCGCATAGATTTCACTGTGAAAAGGCTTAAATGACTTTTTTTAATTAAGTTTGAGGATTGCGCTCAAATCAAATGTCCTAGAACCAAATTTCCACATGTAACTACTAGATTGTGATACAATACACTATTGGGTGAAGTTTAGTTTACTTTTGCACAGCGGTTTGGGAGTTAACATCAAAATTACATTTCTCGGCCATATCGCATAGATCTCACTGTGAAAAGGCTTAAATGGCTTTTTTGACCTAAGTTTGAGGATTGCGCTCAAATCAAATGTCCTAGAACCAAATTTCTACATGTAACTACTAGATTGTGATACAATACACTAATGGGTGAAGTTTGGTTGACTTCTGCGCAGCGGTTTGGGAGTGAACATCAAAATTACATTTCTCGGCCATATCGCATAGATCTCACTGTGAAAAGGCTTAAATGACTTTTTTTAATTAAGTTTGAAGATTGCGCTCACACCAAATGTCCTAGAACTAAATTTCTAAATGTAACTACTAGATTGTGATAAAATACACTATTGGGTGAAGTTTGGTTGACTTCTGCGCAGCGGTTTGGGAGTTAATCTCAAAATTACATTTCTCAGCCATATCGCGTAGATCTCACTGTGAAAAGGCTTAAATGGCTTTTTTGACCTAAGTTTGAGGATTGCGCTCAAATCAAATGTCCTAGAACCAAATTTCCACATGTAACTACTAGATTGTGATACAATACACTATTGGGTGAAGTTTGGTTTACTTCTGCGCAGCGGTTTGGGAGTTAACATCAAAATTACATTTCTCGGCCATATCGCGTAGATCTCACTGTGAAAAGGCTTAAATGACTTTTTAAATTAAGTTTGATGATTGCCCTCAAACCAAATGTCCTAGAACTAAATTTCCAAATGTAACTACTAGATTGTGATAAAATACACTATTGGGTGAAGTTTGGTTGACTTCTGCGCAGCGGTTTGGGAGTTAATCTCAAAATTACATTTCTCAGCCATATCGCGTAGATCTCACTGTGAAAAGGCTTAAATGGCTTTTTTGACCTAAGTTTGAGGATTGCGCTCAAATCAAATGTCCTAGAACCAAATTTCCACATGTAACTACTAGATTGTGATACAATACACTATTGGGTGAAGTTTGGTTTACTTCTGCGCAGCGGTTTGGGAGTTAACATCAAAATTACATTTCTCGCCATATCGCATAGATCTCACTGTGAAAAGGCTTAAATGGCTTTTTTGACCTAAGTTTGAGGATTGCGCTCAAATCAAATGTCCTAGAACCAAATTTCTACATGTAACTACTAGATTCTGATACAATACACTAATGGGTGAAGTTTGGTTGACTTCTGCGCAGCGGTTTGGGAGTGAACATTAAAATTATATTTCTCTGCCATATCGCATAGATCTCACTGTGAAAAGGCTTAAATGACTTTTTTTAATTAAGTTTGAAGATTGCGCTCAAACCAAATGTCCTAGAACTAAATTTCTAAATGTAACTACTAGATTGTGATAAAATACACTATTGGGTGAAGTTTGGTTGACTTCTGCGCAGCGGTTTGGGAGTTAACATCAAAATTACATTTCTCGGCCATATCGCATAGATCTCACTGTGAAAAGGCTTAAATGACTTTTTTAATTAAGTTTGAAGATTGCGCTCAAACCAAATGTCCTAGAACCAAATTTCTAAATGTAACTACTAGATTGTGATACAATACACTAATGGGTGAAGTTTGGTTGACTTCTGCGCAGCGGTTTGGGAGTGAACATCAAAATTACATTTCTCGGCCATATCGCATAGATCTCACTGTGAAAAGGCTTAAATGACTTTTTTGACCTAAGTTTGAGGATTGCGCTCAAATCAAATGTCCTAGAACCAAATTTCCACATGTAACTACTAGATTTTGATAAAATACACTATTGGGTGAAGTTTGGTTGACTTCTGCGCAGCGGTTTGGGAGTTAACATCAAAATTACATTTCTCGGCCATATCGCATAGATCTCACTGTGAAAAGGCTTAAATGGCTTTTTTGACCTAAGTTTGAGTATTGCGCTCAAATCAAATGTCCTAGAACCAAATTTCCACATGTAACTACTAGATTGTGATACAATACACTATTGGGTGAAGTTTGGTTTACTTCTGTGCAGCGGTTTGGGAGTTAACATCAAAATTACATTTCTCGGCCATATCGCATAGATCTCACTGTGAAAAGGCTTATATGACTTTTTTAATTAAGTTTGATGATTGCGCTCAAACCAAATGTCCTAGAACCAAATTTCTAAATGTAACTACTAGATTGTGATACAACACACTATTGGGTGAAGTTTGGTTGACTTCTGCGCAGCGTTTGGGAGTTAACATCAAAATTACTTTTCTCGGCCATATCGCGTAGATCTCACTGTGAAAAGGCTTAAATGACTTTTTTTAACTAAGTTTGATGATTGCGCTCAAACCAAATGTCCTAGAACCAAATTTCCAAATGTAACTACTTGATTGTGATACAATACACTATTGGGTGAAGTTTGGTTGACTTCTGCGCAGCGTTTGGGAGTTAACATCAAAATTACATTTCTCGGCCATATCGCGTAGATCTCACTGTGAAAAGGCTTAAATGACTTTTTTAAACTAAGTTTGATGATTGCGCTCAAACCAAATGTCCTAGAACTAAATTTCCAAATGTAACTACTAGATTGTGATAAAATACACTATTGGGTGAAGTTTGGTTGACTTCTGCGCAGCGGTTTGGGAGTTAACATCAACATTACATTTCTCGGCCATATCGCGTAGATCTCACTGTGAAAAGGCTTAAATGACTTTTTTTAACTAAGTTTGAGGATTGCGCTCAAACCAAATGTCCTAGAACCAAATTTCCAAATGTAACTACTAGATTGTGATACAATACACAATTGGGTGAAGTTTGGTTGACTTCTGCGCAGCGGTTTGGGAGTTAACATCAAAATTACATTTCTCGGCCATATCGCATAGATCTCACTGTGAAAAGGCTTAAATGACTTTTTTAATTAAGTTTGATGATTGCGCTCAAACCAAATGTATTAGAATCAAATTTCCAAATGTAACTACTAGATTGTGATACAATACACTAATGGGTGAAGTTTGGTTGACTTCTGCGCAGCGGTTTGGGAGTTAACATCAAAATTACATTTCTCGGCCATATCGCATAGATCTCAACGTGAAAAGGCTTAAATGACTTTTTTAATTAAGTTTGATGATTGCGCTCAAACCAAATGTCCTAGAACTAAATTTCCAAATGTAACTACTAGATTGTGATAAAATACACTATTGGGTGAAGTTTGGTTGACTTCTGCGCAGCGGTTTGGGAGTTAACATCAAAATTACATTTCTCGGCCATATCGCATAGATCTCACTGTGAAAAGGCTTAAATGGCTTTTTTGACCTAAGTTTGAGGATTGCGCTCAAATCAAATGTCCTAGAACCAAATTTCCACATGTAACTACTAGATTGTGATACAATACACTATTGGGTGAAGTTTAGTTTACTTTTGCACAGCGGTTTGGGAGTTAACATCAAAATTACATTTCTCGGCCATATCGCATAGATCTCACTGTGAAAAGGCTTAAATGGCTTTTTTGACCTAAGTTTGAGGATTGCGCTCAAATCAAATGTCCTAGAACCAAATTTCTACATGTAACTACTAGATTGTGATACAATACACTAATGGGTGAAGTTTGGTTGACTTCTGCGCAGCGGTTTGGGAGTGAACATCAAAATTACATTTCTCGGCCATATCGCATAGATCTCACTGTGAAAAGGCTTAAATGACTTTTTTTAATTAAGTTTGAAGATTGCGCTCACACCAAATGTCCTAGAACTAAATTTCTAAATGTAACTACTAGATTGTGATAAAATACACTATTGGGTGAAGTTTGGTTGACTTCTGCGCAGCGGTTTGGGAGTTAATCTCAAAATTACATTTCTCTGCCATATCGCGTAGATCTCACTGTGAAAAGGCTTAAATGGCTTTTTTGACCTAAGTTTGAGGATTGCGCTCAAATCAAATGTCCTAGAACCAAATTTCCACATGTAACTACTAGATTGTGATACAATACACTATTGGGTGAAGTTTGGTTTACTTCTGCGCAGCGGTTTGGGAGTTAACATCAAAATTACATTTCTCGGCCATATCGCGTAGATCTCACTGTGAAAAGGCTTAAATGACTTTTTAAATTAAGTTTGATGATTGCGCTCAAACCAAATGTCCTAGAACTAAATTTCCAAATGTAACTACTAGATTGTGATAAAATACACTATTGGGTGAAGTTTGGTTGACTTCTGCGCAGCGGTTTGGGAGTTAATCTCAAAATTACATTTCTCAGCCATATCGCGTAGATCTCACTGTGAAAAGGCTTAAATGGCTTTTTTGACCTAAGTTTGAGGATTGCGCTCAAATCAAATGTCCTAGAACCAAATTTACACATGTAACTACTAGATTGTGATACAATACACTATTGGGTGAAGTTTGGTTTACTTCTGCGCAGCGGTTTGGGAGTTAACATCAAAATTACATTTCTCGCCATATCGCATAGATCTCACTGTGAAAAGGCTTAAATGGCTTTTTTGACCTAAGTTTGAGGATTGCGCTCAAATCAAATGTCCTAGAACCAAATTTCTACATGTAACTACTAGATTCTGATACAATACACTAATGGGTGAAGTTTGGTTGACTTCTGCGCAGCGGTTTGGGAGTGAACATTAAAATTACATTTCTCGGCCATATCGCATAGATTTCACTGTGAAAAGGCTTAAATGACTTTTTTTAATTAAGTTTGAGGATTGCGCTCAAATCAAATGTCCTAGAACCAAATTTCCACATGTAACTACTAGATTGTGATACAATACACTATTGGGTGAAGTTTAGTTTACTTTTGCACAGCGGTTTGGGAGTTAACATCAAAATTACATTTCTCGGCCATATCGCATAGATCTCACTGTGAAAAGGCTTAAATGGCTTTTTTGACCTAAGTTTGAGGATTGCGCTCAAATCAAATGTCCTAGAACCAAATTTCTACATGTAACTACTAGATTGTGATACAATACACTAATGGGTGAAGTTTGGTTGACTTCTGCGCAGCGGTTTGGGAGTGAACATCAAAATTACATTTCTCGGCCATATCGCATAGATCTCACTGTGAAAAGGCTTAAATGACTTTTTTTAATTAAGTTTGAAGATTGCGCTCACACCAAATGTCCTAGAACTAAATTTCTAAATGTAACTACTAGATTGTGATAAAATACACTATTGGGTGAAGTTTGGTTGACTTCTGCGCAGCGGTTTGGGAGTTAATCTCAAAATTACATTTCTCAGCCATATCGCGTAGATCTCACTGTGAAAAGGCTTAAATGGCTTTTTTGACCTAAGTTTGAGGATTGCGCTCAAATCAAATGTCCTAGAACCAAATTTCCACATGTAACTACTAGATTGTGATACAATACACTATTGGGTGAAGTTTGGTTTACTTCTGCGCAGCGGTTTGGGAGTTAACATCAAAATTACATTTCTCGGCCATATCGCGTAGATCTCACTGTGAAAAGGCTTAAATGACTTTTTAAATTAAGTTTGATGATTGCCCTCAAACCAAATGTCCTAGAACTAAATTTCCAAATGTAACTACTAGATTGTGATAAAATACACTATTGGGTGAAGTTTGGTTGACTTCTGCGCAGCGGTTTGGGAGTTAATCTCAAAATTACATTTCTCAGCCATATCGCGTAGATCTCACTGTGAAAAGGCTTAAATGGCTTTTTTGACCTAAGTTTGAGGATTGCGCTCAAATCAAATGTCCTAGAACCAAATTTCCACATGTAACTACTAGATTGTGATACAATACACTATTGGGTGAAGTTTGGTTTACTTCTGCGCAGCGGTTTGGGAGTTAACATCAAAATTACATTTCTCGCCATATCGCATAGATCTCACTGTGAAAAGGCTTAAATGGCTTTTTTGACCTAAGTTTGAGGATTGCGCTCAAATCAAATGTCCTAGAACCAAATTTCTACATGTAACTACTAGATTCTGATACAATACACTAATGGGTGAAGTTTGGTTGACTTCTGCGCAGCGGTTTGGGAGTGAACATTAAAATTATATTTCTCTGCCATATCGCATAGATCTCACTGTGAAAAGGCTTAAATGACTTTTTTTAATTAAGTTTGAAGATTGCGCTCAAACCAAATGTCCTAGAACTAAATTTCTAAATGTAACTACTAGATTGTGATAAAATACACTATTGGGTGAAGTTTGGTTGACTTCTGCGCAGCGGTTTGGGAGTTAACATCAAAATTACATTTCTCGGCCATATCGCATAGATCTCACTGTGAAAAGGCTTAAATGACTTTTTTAATTAAGTTTGAAGATTGCGCTCAAACCAAATGTCCTAGAACCAAATTTCTAAATGTAACTACTAGATTGTGATACAATACACTAATGGGTGAAGTTTGGTTGACTTCTGCGCAGCGGTTTGGGAGTGAACATCAAAATTACATTTCTCGGCCATATCGCATAGATCTCACTGTGAAAAGGCTTAAATGACTTTTTTGACCTAAGTTTGAGGATTGCGCTCAAATCAAATGTCCTAGAACCAAATTTCCACATGTAACTACTAGATTTTGATAAAATACACTATTGGGTGAAGTTTGGTTGACTTCTGCGCAGCGGTTTGGGAGTTAACATCAAAATTACATTTCTCGGCCATATCGCATAGATCTCACTGTGAAAAGGCTTAAATGGCTTTTTTGACCTAAGTTTGAGTATTGCGCTCAAATCAAATGTCCTAGAACCAAATTTCCACATGTAACTACTAGATTGTGATACAATACACTATTGGGTGAAGTTTGGTTTACTTCTGTGCAGCGGTTTGGGAGTTAACATCAAAATTACATTTCTCGGCCATATCGCATAGATCTCACTGTGAAAAGGCTTATATGACTTTTTTAATTAAGTTTGATGATTGCGCTCAAACCAAATGTCCTAGAACCAAATTTCTAAATGTAACTACTAGATTGTGATACAACACACTATTGGGTGAAGTTTGGTTGACTTCTGCGCAGCGTTTGGGAGTTAACATCAAAATTACTTTTCTCGGCCATATCGCGTAGATCTCACTGTGAAAAGGCTTAAATGACTTTTTTTAACTAAGTTTGATGATTGCGCTCAAACCAAATGTCCTAGAACCAAATTTCCAAATGTAACTACTTGATTGTGATACAATACACTATTGGGTGAAGTTTGGTTGACTTCTGCGCAGCAGTTTGGGAGTTAACATCAACATTACATTTCTCGGCCATATCGCGTAGATCTCACTGTGAAAAGGCTTAAATGACTTTTTTTAACTAAGTTTGAGGATTGCGCTCAAACCAAATGTCCTAGAACCAAATTTCCAAATGTAACTACTAGATTGTGATACAATACACAATTGGGTGAAGTTTGGTTGACTTCTGCGCAGCGGTTTGGGAGTTAACATCAAAATTACATTTCTCGGCCATATCGCATAGATCTCACTGTGAAAAGGCTTAAATGACTTTTTTAATTAAGTTTGATGATTGCGCTCAAACCAAATGTCCTAGAACCAAATTTCTAAATGTAACTACTAGATTGTGATAAAATACACTATTGGGTGAAGTTTGGTTGACTTCTGCGCAGCGTTTGGGAGTTAACATCAAAATTACATTTCTCGGCCATATCGCGTAGATCTCACTGTGAAAAGGCTTAAATGACTTTTTTAATTAAGTTTGATGATTGCGCTCAAACCAAATGTCCTAGAACCAAATTTCTAAATGTAACTACTAGATTGTGATAAAATACACTATTGGGTGAAGTTTGGTTGACTTCTGCGCAGCGTTTGGGAGTTAACATCAAAATTACATTTCTCGGCCATATCGCGTAGATCTCACTGTGAAAAGGCTTAAATGACTTTTTTTAACTAAGTTTGATGATTGCGCTCAAACCAAATGTCCTAGAATCAAATTTCCAAATGTAACTACTAGATTGTGATACAATACATTATTAGGTGAAGTTTGGTTGACTTCTGCGCAGCGGTTTGGGAGTTAACATCAAAATTACATTTCTCGGCCATATCGCGTAGATCTCACTGTGAAAAGGCTTAAATGACTTTTTTAAACTAAGTTTGATGATTGCGCTCAAACCAAATGTCCTAGAACTAAATTTCCAAATGTAACTACTAGATTGTGATAAAATACACTATTGGGTGAAGTTTGGTTGACTTCTGCGCAGCGGTTTGGGAGTTAACATCAAAATTACATTTCTCGGCCATATCGCATAGATCTCACTGTGAAAAGGCTTAAATGGCTTTTTTGACCTAAGTTTGAGGATTGCGCTCAAATCAAATGTCCTAGAACCAAATTTCCACATGTAACTACTAGATTGTGATACAATACACTATTGGGTGAAGTTTAGTTTACTTTTGCACAGCGGTTTGGGAGTTAACATCAAAATTACATTTCTCGGCCATATCGCATAGATCTCACTGTGAAAAGGCTTAAATGGCTTTTTTGACCTAAGTTTGAGGATTGCGCTCAAATCAAATGTCCTAGAACCAAATTTCTACATGTAACTACTAGATTGTGATACAATACACTAATGGGTGAAGTTTGGTTGACTTCTGCGCAGCGGTTTGGGAGTGAACATCAAAATTACATTTCTCGGCCATATCGCATAGATCTCACTGTGAAAAGGCTTAAATGACTTTTTTTAATTAAGTTTGAAGATTGCGCTCACACCAAATGTCCTAGAACTAAATTTCTAAATGTAACTACTAGATTGTGATAAAATACACTATTGGGTGAAGTTTGGTTGACTTCTGCGCAGCGGTTTGGGAGTTAATCTCAAAATTACATTTCTCAGCCATATCGCGTAGATCTCACTGTGAAAAGGCTTAAATGGCTTTTTTGACCTAAGTTTGAGGATTGCGCTCAAATCAAATGTCCTAGAACCAAATTTCCACATGTAACTACTAGATTGTGATACAATACACTATTGGGTGAAGTTTAGTTTACTTTTGCACAGCGGTTTGGGAGTTAACATCAAAATTACATTTCTCGGCCATATCGCATAGATCTCACTGTGAAAAGGCTTAAATGGCTTTTTTGACCTAAGTTTGAGGATTGCGCTCAAATCAAATGTCCTAGAACCAAATTTCTACATGTAACTACTAGATTGTGATACAATACACTAATGGGTGAAGTTTGGTTGACTTCTGCGCAGCGGTTTGGGAGTGAACATCAAAATTACATTTCTCGGCCATATCGCATAGATCTCACTGTGAAAAGGCTTAAATGACTTTTTTTAATTAAGTTTGAAGATTGCGCTCACACCAAATGTCCTAGAACTAAATTTCTAAATGTAACTACTAGATTGTGATAAAATACACTATTGGGTGAAGTTTGGTTGACTTCTGCGCAGCGGTTTGGGAGTTAATCTCAAAATTACATTTCTCAGCCATATCGCGTAGATCTCACTGTGAAAAGGCTTAAATGGCTTTTTTGACCTAAGTTTGAGGATTGCGCTCAAATCAAATGTCCTAGAACCAAATTTCCACATGTAACTACTAGATTGTGATACAATACACTATTGGGTGAAGTTTGGTTGACTTCTGCGCAGCGGTTTGGGAGTTAATCTCAAAATTACATTTCTCAGCCATATCGCGTAGATCTCACTGTGAAAAGGCTTAAATGGCTTTTTTGACCTAAGTTTGAGGATTGCGCTCAAATCAAATGTCCTAGAACCAAATTTCCACATGTAACTACTAGATTGTGATACAATACACTAATGGGTGAAGTTTGGTTGACTTCTGCGCAGCGGTTTGGGAGTGAACATCAAAATTACATTTCTCGGCCATATCGCATAGATCTCACTGTGAAAAGGCTTAAATGACTTTTTTGACCTAAGTTTGAGGATTGCGCTCAAATCAAATGTCCTAGAACCAAATTTCCACATGTAACTACTAGATTTTGATAAAATACACTATTGGGTGAAGTTTGGTTGACTTCTGCGCAGCGGTTTGGGAGTTAACATCAAAATTACATTTCTCGGCCATATCGCATAGATCTCACTGTGAAAAGGCTTAAATGGCTTTTTTGACCTAAGTTTGAGTATTGCGCTCAAATCAAATGTCCTAGAACCAAATTTCCACATGTAACTACTAGATTGTGATACAATACACTATTGGGTGAAGTTTGGTTTACTTCTGTGCAGCGGTTTGGGAGTTAACATCAAAATTACATTTCTCGGCCATATCGCATAGATCTCACTGTGAAAAGGCTTATATGACTTTTTTAATTAAGTTTGATGATTGCGCTCAAACCAAATGTCCTAGAACCAAATTTCTAAATGTAACTACTAGATTGTGATACAACACACTATTGGGTGAAGTTTGGTTGACTTCTGCGCAGCGTTTGGGAGTTAACATCAAAATTACTTTTCTCGGCCATATCGCGTAGATCTCACTGTGAAAAGGCTTAAATGACTTTTTTTAACTAAGTTTGATGATTGCGCTCAAACCAAATGTCCTAGAACCAAATTTCCAAATGTAACTACTTGATTGTGATACAATACACTATTGGGTGAAGTTTGGTTGACTTCTGCGCAGCAGTTTGGGAGTTAACATCAACATTACATTTCTCGGCCATATCGCGTAGATCTCACTGTGAAAAGGCTTAAATGACTTTTTTTAACTAAGTTTGAGGATTGCGCTCAAACCAAATGTCCTAGAACCAAATTTCCAAATGTAACTACTAGATTGTGATACAATACACAATTGGGTGAAGTTTGGTTGACTTCTGCGCAGCGGTTTGGGAGTTAACATCAAAATTACATTTCTCGGCCATATCGCATAGATCTCACTGTGAAAAGGCTTAAATGACTTTTTTAATTAAGTTTGATGATTGCGCTCACACCAAATGTCCTAGAACTAAATTTCTAAATGTAACTACTAGATTGTGATAAAATACACTATTGGGTGAAGTTTGGTTGACTTCTGCGCAGCGGTTTGGGAGTTAATCTCAAAATTACATTTCTCAGCCATATCGCGTAGATCTCACTGTGAAAAGGCTTAAATGGCTTTTTTGACCTAAGTTTGAGGATTGCGCTCAAATCAAATGTCCTAGAACCAAATTTCCACATGTAACTACTAGATTGTGATACAATACACTATTGGGTGAAGTTTGGTTGACTTCTGCGCAGCGGTTTGGGAGTTAATCTCAAAATTACATTTCTCAGCCATATCGCGTAGATCTCACTGTGAAAAGGCTTAAATGGCTTTTTTGACCTAAGTTTGAGGATTGCGCTCAAATCAAATGTCCTAGAACCAAATTTCCACATGTAACTACTAGATTGTGATACAATACACTAATGGGTGAAGTTTGGTTGACTTCTGCGCAGCGGTTTGGGAGTGAACATCAAAATTACATTTCTCGGCCATATCGCATAGATCTCACTGTGAAAAGGCTTAAATGACTTTTTTGACCTAAGTTTGAGGATTGCGCTCAAATCAAATGTCCTAGAACCAAATTTCCACATGTAACTACTAGATTTTGATAAAATACACTATTGGGTGAAGTTTGGTTGACTTCTGCGCAGCGGTTTGGGAGTTAACATCAAAATTACATTTCTCGGCCATATCGCATAGATCTCACTGTGAAAAGGCTTAAATGGCTTTTTTGACCTAAGTTTGAGTATTGCGCTCAAATCAAATGTCCTAGAACCAAATTTCCACATGTAACTACTAGATTGTGATACAATACACTATTGGGTGAAGTTTGGTTTACTTCTGTGCAGCGGTTTGGGAGTTAACATCAAAATTACATTTCTCGGCCATATCGCATAGATCTCACTGTGAAAAGGCTTATATGACTTTTTTAATTAAGTTTGATGATTGCGCTCAAACCAAATGTCCTAGAACCAAATTTCTAAATGTAACTACTAGATTGTGATACAACACACTATTGGGTGAAGTTTGGTTGACTTCTGCGCAGCGTTTGGGAGTTAACATCAAAATTACTTTTCTCGGCCATATCGCGTAGATCTCACTGTGAAAAGGCTTAAATGACTTTTTTTAACTAAGTTTGATGATTGCGCTCAAACCAAATGTCCTAGAACCAAATTTCCAAATGTAACTACTTGATTGTGATACAATACACTATTGGGTGAAGTTTGGTTGACTTCTGCGCAGCAGTTTGGGAGTTAACATCAACATTACATTTCTCGGCCATATCGCGTAGATCTCACTGTGAAAAGGCTTAAATGACTTTTTTTAACTAAGTTTGAGGATTGCGCTCAAACCAAATGTCCTAGAACCAAATTTCCAAATGTAACTACTAGATTGTGATACAATACACAATTGGGTGAAGTTTGGTTGACTTCTGCGCAGCGGTTTGGGAGTTAACATCAAAATTACATTTCTCGGCCATATCGCATAGATCTCACTGTGAAAAGGCTTAAATGACTTTTTTAATTAAGTTTGATGATTGCGCTCAAACCAAATGTCCTAGAATCAAATTTCCAAATGTAACTACTAGATTGTGATACAATACACTAATGGGTGAAGTTTGGTTGACTTCTGCGCAGCGGTTTGGGAGTTAACATCAAAATTACATTTCTCGGCCATATCGCATAGATCTCAACGTGAAAAGGCTTAAATGACTTTTTTAATTAAGTTTGATGATTGCGCTCAAACCAAATGTCCTAGAACTAAATTTCCAAATGTAACTACTAGATTGTGATAAAATACACTATTGGGTGAAGTTTGGTTGACTTCTGCGCAGCGGTTTGGGAGTTAACATCAAAATTACATTTCTCGGCCATATCGCATAGATCTCACTGTGAAAAGGCTTAAATGGCTTTTTTGACCTAAGTTTGAGGATTGCGCTCAAATCAAATGTCCTAGAACCAAATTTCCACATGTAACTACTAGATTGTGATACAATACACTATTGGGTGAAGTTTAGTTTACTTTTGCACAGCGGTTTGGGAGTTAACATCAAAATTACATTTCTCGGCCATATCGCATAGATCTCACTGTGAAAAGGCTTAAATGGCTTTTTTGACCTAAGTTTGAGGATTGCGCTCAAATCAAATGTCCTAGAACCAAATTTCTACATGTAACTACTAGATTGTGATACAATACACTAATGGGTGAAGTTTGGTTGACTTCTGCGCAGCGGTTTGGGAGTGAACATCAAAATTACATTTCTCGGCCATATCGCATAGATCTCACTGTGAAAAGGCTTAAATGACTTTTTTTAATTAAGTTTGAAGATTGCGCTCACACCAAATGTCCTAGAACTAAATTTCTAAATGTAACTACTAGATTGTGATAAAATACACTATTGGGTGAAGTTTGGTTGACTTCTGCGCAGCGGTTTGGGAGTTAATCTCAAAATTACATTTCTCAGCCATATCGCGTAGATCTCACTGTGAAAAGGCTTAAATGGCTTTTTTGACCTAAGTTTGAGGATTGCGCTCAAATCAAATGTCCTAGAACCAAATTTCCACATGTAACTACTAGATTGTGATACAATACACTATTGGGTGAAGTTTGGTTTACTTCTGCGCAGCGGTTTGGGAGTTAACATCAAAATTACATTTCTCGGCCATATCGCGTAGATCTCACTGTGAAAAGGCTTAAATGACTTTTTAAATTAAGTTTGATGATTGCGCTCAAACCAAATGTCCTAGAACTAAATTTCCAAATGTAACTACTAGATTGTGATAAAATACACTATTGGGTGAAGTTTGGTTGACTTCTGCGCAGCGGTTTGGGAGTTAATCTCAAAATTACATTTCTCAGCCATATCGCGTAGATCTCACTGTGAAAAGGCTTAAATGGCTTTTTTGACCTAAGTTTGAGGATTGCGCTCAAATCAAATGTCCTAGAACCAAATTTACACATGTAACTACTAGATTGTGATACAATACACTATTGGGTGAAGTTTGGTTTACTTCTGCGCAGCGGTTTGGGAGTTAACATCAAAATTACATTTCTCGCCATATCGCATAGATCTCACTGTGAAAAGGCTTAAATGGCTTTTTTGACCTAAGTTTGAGGATTGCGCTCAAATCAAATGTCCTAGAACCAAATTTCTACATGTAACTACTAGATTCTGATACAATACACTAATGGGTGAAGTTTGGTTGACTTCTGCGCAGCGGTTTGGGAGTGAACATTAAAATTATATTTCTCTGCCATATCGCATAGATCTCACTGTGAAAAGGCTTAAATGACTTTTTTTAATTAAGTTTGAAGATTGCGCTCAAACCAAATGTCCTAGAACTAAATTTCTAAATGTAACTACTAGATTGTGATAAAATACACTATTGGGTGAAGTTTGGTTGACTTCTGCGCAGCGGTTTGGGAGTTAACATCAAAATTACATTTCTCGGCCATATCGCATAGATCTCACTGTGAAAAGGCTTAAATGACTTTTTTAATTAAGTTTGAAGATTGCGCTCAAACCAAATGTCCTAGAACCAAATTTCTAAATGTAACTACTAGATTGTGATACAATACACTAATGGGTGAAGTTTGGTTGACTTCTGCGCAGCGGTTTGGGAGTGAACATCAAAATTACATTTCTCGGCCATATCGCATAGATCTCACTGTGAAAAGGCTTAAATGACTTTTTTGACCTAAGTTTGAGGATTGCGCTCAAATCAAATGTCCTAGAACCAAATTTCCACATGTAACTACTAGATTGTGATACAATACACTAATGGGTGAAGTTTGGTTGACTTCTGCGCAGCGGTTTGGGAGTTAACATCAAAATTACATTTCTCGGCCATATCGCATAGATCTCACTGTAAAAAAGGCTTAAATGGCTTTTTTGACCTAAGTTTAATAATTGCGCTCAAACCAAATGTCCTAGAACGAAATTTTCAAATGTAACTACTAGAATGTGATACAATACACTATTGGGTGAAGTTTGGTTGACTTCTGCGCAGCGGTTTGGGAGTTAACATCAAAATTACATTTCTCGGCCATATCGCATAGATCTCACTGTGAAAAGGCTTAAATGGCTTTTTTGACCTAAGTTTAATAATTGCGCTCAAACCAAATGTCCTAGAACGAAATTTTAAAATGTAACTACTAGAATGTGATACAATACACTATTGGGTGAAGTTTGGTTGACTTCTGCGCAGCGGTTTGGGAGTTAACATCAAAATTACATTTCTCGGCCATATCACATAGATCTCACTGTGAAAAGGCTTAAATGGCTTTTTTGACCTAAGTTTGAGGATTGCGCTCAAATCAAATGTCCTAGAACCAAATTTCCACATGTAACTACTAGATTGTGATACAATACACTAATGGGTGAAGTTTGGTTGACTTCTGCGCAGCGGTTTGGGAGTTAACATCAAAATTACATTTCTCGGCCATATCGCATAGATCTCACTGTGAAAAGGCTTAAATGACTTTTTTAATTAAGTTTGATGATTGCACTCAAACAAAATTTCCTAGAACAAAATTTTCAAATGTAACTACTAGATTGTGATACAATACACTATTGGGTGAAGTTTGGTTGACTTCTGCGCAGCGGTTTGGGAGTTAACATCAAAATTACATTTCTCGGCCATATCGCATAGATCTCACTGTGAAAAGGCTTAAATGACTTTTTTAATTAAGTTTGATGATTGCGTTCAAACAAAATGTCCTAGAACAAAATTTTCAAATGTAACTACTAGATTGTGATACAATACACTATTGGGTGAAGTTTGGTTGACTTCTGCGCAGCGGTTTGGGAGTTAACATCAAAATTACATTTCTCGGCCATATCGCATAGATCTCACTGTGAAAAGGCTTAAATGACTTTTTTAATTAAGTTTAATGATTGCGCTCAAACCAAATGTCCTAGAACGAAATTTTCAAATGTAACTACTAGAATGTGATACAATACACTATTGGGTGAAGTTTAGTTGACTTCTGCGCAGCGGTTTGGGAGTTAACATCAAAATTACATTTCTCGGCCATATCGCATAGATCTCACTGTGAAAAGGCTTAAATGACTTTTTTAATTAAGTTTGATGATTGCGCTCAAACAAAATTTCCTAGAACCAAATTTCCACATGTAACTACTAGATTGTGATACAATACACTAATGGGTGAAGTTTGGTTTACTTCTGCGCAGCGGTTTGGGAGTTAACATCAAAATTACATTTCTCGGCCATATCGCATAGATCTCACTGTGAAAAGGCTTAAATGGCTTTTTTGACCTAAGTTTAATAATTGCGCTCAAACCAAATGTCCTAGAACGAAATTTTCAAATGTAACTACTAGAATGTGATACAATACACTATTGGGTGAAGTTTGGTTGACTTCTGCGCAGCGGTTTGGGAGTTAACATCAAAATTACATTTCTCGGCCATATCGCATAGATCTCACTGTGAAAAGGCTTAAATGGCTTTTTTGACCTAAGTTTGAGGATTGCGCTCAAATCAAATGTCCTAGAACCAAATTTTCACATGTAACTACTAGATTGTGATACAATACACTAATGGGTGAAGTTTGGTTGACTTCTGCGCAGCGGTTTGGGAGTTAACAACAAAATTACATTTCTCGGCCATATCGCATAGATCTCACTGTGAAAAGGCTTAAATGACTTTTTTAATTAAGTTTGATGATTGCGTTCAAACAAAATGTCCTAGAACAAAATTTTCAAATGTAACTACTAGATTGTGATACAATACACTATTGGGTGAAGTTTGGTTGACTTCTGCGCAGCGGTTTGGGAGTTAACATCAAAATTACATTTCTCGGCCATATCGCATAGATCTCACTGTGAAAAGGCTTAAATGACTTTTTTAATTAAGTTTAATGATTGCGCTCAAACCAAATGTCCTAGAACGAAATTTTTAAATGTAACTACTAGAATGTGATACAATACACTATTGGGTGAAGTTTAGTTGACTTCTGCGCAGCGGTTTGGGAGTTAACATCAAAATTACATTTCTCGGCCATATCGCATAGATCTCACTGTGAAAAGGCTTAAATGGCTTTTTTGACCTAGGTTTGAGGATTGCGCTCAAATCAAATGTCCTAGAACCAAATTTCCACATGTAACTACTAGATTGTGATACAATACACTAATGGGTGAAGTTTGGTTGACTTCTGCGCAGCGGTTTGGGAGTTAACATCAAAATTACATTTCTCGGCCATATCGCATAGATCTCACTGTGAAAAGGCTTAAATGGCTTTTTTGACCTAAGTTTAATAATTGCGCTCAAACCAAATGTCCTAGAACGAAATTTTCAAATGTAACTACTAGAATGTGATACAATACACTATTGGGTGAAGTTTGGTTGACTTCTGCGCAGCGGTTTGGGAGTTAACATCAAAATTACATTTCTCGGCCATATCGCATAGATCTCACTGTGAAAAGGCTTAAATGACTTTTTTGATTAAGTTTGATGATTGCACTCAAACAAAATTTCCTAGAACAAAATTTTCAAATGTAACTACTAGATTGTGATACAATACACTATTGGGTGAAGTTTGGTTGACTTCTGCGCAGCGGTTTGGGAGTTAACATCAAAATTACATTTCTCGGCCATATCGCATAGATCTCACTGTGAAAAGGCTTAAATGACTTTTTTAATTAAGTTTGATGATTGCGTTCAAACAAAATGTCCTAGAACAAAATTTTCAAATGTAACTACTAGATTGTGATACAATACACTATTGGGTGAAGTTTGGTTGACTTCTGCGCAGCGGTTTGGGAGTTAACATCAAAATTACATTTCTCGGCCATATCGCATAGATCTCACTGTGAAAAGGCTTAAATGACTTTTTTAATTAAGTTTAATGATTGCGCTCAAACCAAATGTCCTAGAACGAAATTTTCAAATGTAACTACTAGAATGTGATACAATACACTATTGGGTGAAGTTTAGTTGACTTCTGCGCAGCGGTTTGGGAGTTAACATCAAAATTACATTTCTCGGCCATATCGCATAGATCTCACTGTGAAAAGGCTTAAATGACTTTTTTAATTAAGTTTGATGATTGCGCTCAAACAAAATTTCCTAGAACCAAATTTCCACATGTAACTACTAGATTGTGATACAATACACTAATGGGTGAAGTTTGGTTTACTTCTGCGCAGCGGTTTGGGAGTTAACATCAAAATTACATTTCTCGGCCATATCGCATAGATCTCACTGTGAAAAGGCTTAAATGGCTTTTTTGACCTAAGTTTAATAATTGCGCTCAAACCAAATGTCCTAGAACGAAATTTTCAAATGTAACTACTAGAATGTGATACAATACACTATTGGGTGAAGTTTGGTTGACTTCTGCGCAGCGGTTTGGGAGTTAACATCAAAATTACATTTCTCGGCCATATCGCATAGATCTCACTGTGAAAAGGCTTAAATGGCTTTTTTGACCTAAGTTTGAGGATTGCGCTCAAATCAAATGTCCTAGAACCAAATTTTCACATGTAACTACTAGATTGTGATACAATACACTAATGGGTGAAGTTTGGTTGACTTCTGCGCAGCGGTTTGGGAGTTAACAACAAAATTACATTTCTCGGCCATATCGCATAGATCTCACTGTGAAAAGGCTTAAATGACTTTTTTAATTAAGTTTGATGATTGCGTTCAAACAAAATGTCCTAGAACAAAATTTTCAAATGTAACTACTAGATTGTGATACAATACACTATTGGGTGAAGTTTGGTTGACTTCTGCGCAGCGGTTTGGGAGTTAACATCAAAATTACATTTCTCGGCCATATCGCATAGATCTCACTGTGAAAAGGCTTAAATGACTTTTTTAATTAAGTTTAATGATTGCGCTCAAACCAAATGTCCTAGAACGAAATTTTTAAATGTAACTACTAGAATGTGATACAATACATTATTGGGTGAAGTTTAGTTGACTTCTGCGCAGCGGTTTGGGAGTTAACATCAAAATTACATTTCTCGGCCATATCGCATAGATCTCACTGTGAAAAGGCTTAAATGGCTTTTTTGACCTAGGTTTGAGGATTGCGCTCAAATCAAATGTCCTAGAACCAAATTTCCACATGTAACTACTAGATTGTGATACAATACACTAATGGGTGAAGTTTGGTTGACTTCTGCGCAGCGGTTTGGGAGTTAACATCAAAATTACATTTCTCGGCCATATCGCATAGATCTCACTGTGAAAAGGCTTAAATGGCTTTTTTGACCTAAGTTTAATAATTGCGCTCAAACCAAATGTCCTAGAACGAAATTTTCAAATGTAACTACTAGAATGTGATACAATACACTATTGGGTGAAGTTTGGTTGACTTCTGCGCAGCGGTTTGGGAGTTAACATCAAAATTACATTTCTCGGCCATATCGCATAGATCTCACTGTGAAAAGGCTTAAATGGCTTTTTTGACCTAAGTTTGAGGATTGCGCTCAAATCAAATGTCCTAGAACCAAATTTCCACATGTAACTACTAGATTGTGATACAATACACTAATGGGTGAAGTTTGGTTTACTTCTGCGCAGCGGTTTGGGAGTTAACATCAAAATTACATTTCTCGGCCATATCGCATAGATCTCACTGTGAAAAGGCTTAAATGGCTTTTTTGACCTAAGTTTAATAATTGCGCTCAAACCAAATGTCCTAGAACGAAATTTTAAAATGTAACTACTAGAATGTGATACAATACACTATTGGGTGAAGTTTGGTTGACTTCTGCGCAGCGGTTTGGGAGTTAACATCAAAATTACATTTCTCGGCCATATCACATAGATCTCACTGTGAAAAGGCTTAAATGGCTTTTTTGACCTAAGTTTGAGGATTGCGCTCAAATCAAATGTCCTATAACCAAATTTCCACATGTAACTACTAGATTGTGATACAATACACTAATGGGTGAAGTTTGGTTGACTTCTGCGCAGCGGTTTGGGAGTTAACATCAAAATTACATTTCTCGGCCATATCGCATAGATCTCACTGTGAAAAGGCTTAAATGACTTTTTTAATTAAGTTTGATGATTGCACTCAAACAAAATTTCCTAGAACAAAATTTTCAAATGTAACTACTAGATTGTGATACAATACACTATTGGGTGAAGTTTGGTTGACTTCTGCGCAGCGGTTTGGGAGTTAACATCAAAATTACATTTCTCGGCCATATCGCATAGATCTCACTGTGAAAAGGCTTAAATGACTTTTTTAATTAAGTTTGATGATTGCGTTCAAACAAAATGTCCTAGAACAAAATTTTCAAATGTAACTACTAGATTGTGATACAATACACTATTGGGTGAAGTTTGGTTGACTTCTGCGCAGCGGTTTGGGAGTTAACATCAAAATTACATTTCTCGGCCATATCGCATAGATCTCACTGTGAAAAGGCTTAAATGACTTTTTTAATTAAGTTTGATGATTGCGCTCAAACCAAATGTCCTAGAACCAAATTTCTAAATGTAACTACTAGATTGTGATAAAATACACTATTGGGTGAAGTTTGGTTGACTTCTGCGCAGCGTTTGGGAGTTAACATCAAAATTACATTTCTCGGCCATATCGCGTAGATCTCACTGTGAAAAGGCTTAAATGACTTTTTTAATTAAGTTTGATGATTGCGCTCAAACCAAATGTCCTAGAACCAAATTTCTAAATGTAACTACTAGATTGTGATAAAATACACTATTGGGTGAAGTTTGGTTGACTTCTGCGCAGCGTTTGGGAGTTAACATCAAAATTACATTTCTCGGCCATATCGCGTAGATCTCACTGTGAAAAGGCTTAAATGACTTTTTTTAACTAAGTTTGATGATTGCGCTCAAACCAAATGTCCTAGAATCAAATTTCCAAATGTAACTACTAGATTGTGATACAATACATTATTAGGTGAAGTTTGGTTGACTTCTGCGCAGCGGTTTGGGAGTTAACATCAAAATTACATTTCTCGGCCATATCGCGTAGATCTCACTGTGAAAAGGCTTAAATGACTTTTTTAAACTAAGTTTGATGATTGCGCTCAAACCAAATGTCCTAGAACTAAATTTCCAAATGTAACTACTAGATTGTGATAAAATACACTATTGGGTGAAGTTTGGTTGACTTCTGCGCAGCGGTTTGGGAGTTAACATCAAAATTACATTTCTCGGCCATATCGCATAGATCTCACTGTGAAAAGGCTTAAATGGCTTTTTTGACCTAAGTTTGAGGATTGCGCTCAAATCAAATGTCCTAGAACCAAATTTCCACATGTAACTACTAGATTGTGATACAATACACTATTGGGTGAAGTTTAGTTTACTTTTGCACAGCGGTTTGGGAGTTAACATCAAAATTACATTTCTCGGCCATATCGCATAGATCTCACTGTGAAAAGGCTTAAATGGCTTTTTTGACCTAAGTTTGAGGATTGCGCTCAAATCAAATGTCCTAGAACCAAATTTCTACATGTAACTACTAGATTGTGATACAATACACTAATGGGTGAAGTTTGGTTGACTTCTGCGCAGCGGTTTGGGAGTGAACATCAAAATTACATTTCTCGGCCATATCGCATAGATCTCACTGTGAAAAGGCTTAAATGACTTTTTTTAATTAAGTTTGAAGATTGCGCTCACACCAAATGTCCTAGAACTAAATTTCTAAATGTAACTACTAGATTGTGATAAAATACACTATTGGGTGAAGTTTGGTTGACTTCTGCGCAGCGGTTTGGGAGTTAATCTCAAAATTACATTTCTCAGCCATATCGCGTAGATCTCACTGTGAAAAGGCTTAAATGGCTTTTTTGACCTAAGTTTGAGGATTGCGCTCAAATCAAATGTCCTAGAACCAAATTTCCACATGTAACTACTAGATTGTGATACAATACACTATTGGGTGAAGTTTAGTTTACTTTTGCACAGCGGTTTGGGAGTTAACATCAAAATTACATTTCTCGGCCATATCGCATAGATCTCACTGTGAAAAGGCTTAAATGGCTTTTTTGACCTAAGTTTGAGGATTGCGCTCAAATCAAATGTCCTAGAACCAAATTTCTACATGTAACTACTAGATTGTGATACAATACACTAATGGGTGAAGTTTGGTTGACTTCTGCGCAGCGGTTTGGGAGTGAACATCAAAATTACATTTCTCGGCCATATCGCATAGATCTCACTGTGAAAAGGCTTAAATGACTTTTTTTAATTAAGTTTGAAGATTGCGCTCACACCAAATGTCCTAGAACTAAATTTCTAAATGTAACTACTAGATTGTGATAAAATACACTATTGGGTGAAGTTTGGTTGACTTCTGCGCAGCGGTTTGGGAGTTAATCTCAAAATTACATTTCTCAGCCATATCGCGTAGATCTCACTGTGAAAAGGCTTAAATGGCTTTTTTGACCTAAGTTTGAGGATTGCGCTCAAATCAAATGTCCTAGAACCAAATTTCCACATGTAACTACTAGATTGTGATACAATACACTATTGGGTGAAGTTTGGTTGACTTCTGCGCAGCGGTTTGGGAGTTAATCTCAAAATTACATTTCTCAGCCATATCGCGTAGATCTCACTGTGAAAAGGCTTAAATGGCTTTTTTGACCTAAGTTTGAGGATTGCGCTCAAATCAAATGTCCTAGAACCAAATTTCCACATGTAACTACTAGATTGTGATACAATACACTAATGGGTGAAGTTTGGTTGACTTCTGCGCAGCGGTTTGGGAGTGAACATCAAAATTACATTTCTCGGCCATATCGCATAGATCTCACTGTGAAAAGGCTTAAATGACTTTTTTGACCTAAGTTTGAGGATTGCGCTCAAATCAAATGTCCTAGAACCAAATTTCCACATGTAACTACTAGATTTTGATAAAATACACTATTGGGTGAAGTTTGGTTGACTTCTGCGCAGCGGTTTGGGAGTTAACATCAAAATTACATTTCTCGGCCATATCGCATAGATCTCACTGTGAAAAGGCTTAAATGGCTTTTTTGACCTAAGTTTGAGTATTGCGCTCAAATCAAATGTCCTAGAACCAAATTTCCACATGTAACTACTAGATTGTGATACAATACACTATTGGGTGAAGTTTGGTTTACTTCTGTGCAGCGGTTTGGGAGTTAACATCAAAATTACATTTCTCGGCCATATCGCATAGATCTCACTGTGAAAAGGCTTATATGACTTTTTTAATTAAGTTTGATGATTGCGCTCAAACCAAATGTCCTAGAACCAAATTTCTAAATGTAACTACTAGATTGTGATACAACACACTATTGGGTGAAGTTTGGTTGACTTCTGCGCAGCGTTTGGGAGTTAACATCAAAATTACTTTTCTCGGCCATATCGCGTAGATCTCACTGTGAAAAGGCTTAAATGACTTTTTTTAACTAAGTTTGATGATTGCGCTCAAACCAAATGTCCTAGAACCAAATTTCCAAATGTAACTACTTGATTGTGATACAATACACTATTGGGTGAAGTTTGGTTGACTTCTGCGCAGCAGTTTGGGAGTTAACATCAACATTACATTTCTCGGCCATATCGCGTAGATCTCACTGTGAAAAGGCTTAAATGACTTTTTTTAACTAAGTTTGAGGATTGCGCTCAAACCAAATGTCCTAGAACCAAATTTCCAAATGTAACTACTAGATTGTGATACAATACACAATTGGGTGAAGTTTGGTTGACTTCTGCGCAGCGGTTTGGGAGTTAACATCAAAATTACATTTCTCGGCCATATCGCATAGATCTCACTGTGAAAAGGCTTAAATGACTTTTTTAATTAAGTTTGATGATTGCGCTCAAACCAAATGTCCTAGAATCAAATTTCCAAATGTAACTACTAGATTGTGATACAATACACTAATGGGTGAAGTTTGGTTGACTTCTGCGCAGCGGTTTGGGAGTTAACATCAAAATTACATTTCTCGGCCATATCGCATAGATCTCAACGTGAAAAGGCTTAAATGACTTTTTTAATTAAGTTTGATGATTGCGCTCAAACCAAATGTCCTAGAACTAAATTTCCAAATGTAACTACTAGATTGTGATAAAATACACTATTGGGTGAAGTTTGGTTGACTTCTGCGCAGCGGTTTGGGAGTTAACATCAAAATTACATTTCTCGGCCATATCGCATAGATCTCACTGTGAAAAGGCTTAAATGGCTTTTTTGACCTAAGTTTGAGGATTGCGCTCAAATCAAATGTCCTAGAACCAAATTTCCACATGTAACTACTAGATTGTGATACAATACACTATTGGGTGAAGTTTAGTTTACTTTTGCACAGCGGTTTGGGAGTTAACATCAAAATTACATTTCTCGGCCATATCGCATAGATCTCACTGTGAAAAGGCTTAAATGGCTTTTTTGACCTAAGTTTGAGGATTGCGCTCAAATCAAATGTCCTAGAACCAAATTTCTACATGTAACTACTAGATTGTGATACAATACACTAATGGGTGAAGTTTGGTTGACTTCTGCGCAGCGGTTTGGGAGTGAACATCAAAATTACATTTCTCGGCCATATCGCATAGATCTCACTGTGAAAAGGCTTAAATGACTTTTTTTAATTAAGTTTGAAGATTGCGCTCACACCAAATGTCCTAGAACTAAATTTCTAAATGTAACTACTAGATTGTGATAAAATACACTATTGGGTGAAGTTTGGTTGACTTCTGCGCAGCGGTTTGGGAGTTAATCTCAAAATTACATTTCTCAGCCATATCGCGTAGATCTCACTGTGAAAAGGCTTAAATGGCTTTTTTGACCTAAGTTTGAGGATTGCGCTCAAATCAAATGTCCTAGAACCAAATTTCCACATGTAACTACTAGATTGTGATACAATACACTATTGGGTGAAGTTTGGTTTACTTCTGCGCAGCGGTTTGGGAGTTAACATCAAAATTACATTTCTCGGCCATATCGCGTAGATCTCACTGTGAAAAGGCTTAAATGACTTTTTAAATTAAGTTTGATGATTGCGCTCAAACCAAATGTCCTAGAACTAAATTTCCAAATGTAACTACTAGATTGTGATAAAATACACTATTGGGTGAAGTTTGGTTGACTTCTGCGCAGCGGTTTGGGAGTTAATCTCAAAATTACATTTCTCAGCCATATCGCGTAGATCTCACTGTGAAAAGGCTTAAATGGCTTTTTTGACCTAAGTTTGAGGATTGCGCTCAAATCAAATGTCCTAGAACCAAATTTACACATGTAACTACTAGATTGTGATACAATACACTATTGGGTGAAGTTTGGTTTACTTCTGCGCAGCGGTTTGGGAGTTAACATCAAAATTACATTTCTCGCCATATCGCATAGATCTCACTGTGAAAAGGCTTAAATGGCTTTTTTGACCTAAGTTTGAGGATTGCGCTCAAATCAAATGTCCTAGAACCAAATTTCTACATGTAACTACTAGATTCTGATACAATACACTAATGGGTGAAGTTTGGTTGACTTCTGCGCAGCGGTTTGGGAGTGAACATTAAAATTATATTTCTCTGCCATATCGCATAGATCTCACTGTGAAAAGGCTTAAATGACTTTTTTTAATTAAGTTTGAAGATTGCGCTCAAACCAAATGTCCTAGAACTAAATTTCTAAATGTAACTACTAGATTGTGATAAAATACACTATTGGGTGAAGTTTGGTTGACTTCTGCGCAGCGGTTTGGGAGTTAACATCAAAATTACATTTCTCGGCCATATCGCATAGATCTCACTGTGAAAAGGCTTAAATGACTTTTTTAATTAAGTTTGAAGATTGCGCTCAAACCAAATGTCCTAGAACCAAATTTCTAAATGTAACTACTAGATTGTGATACAATACACTAATGGGTGAAGTTTGGTTGACTTCTGCGCAGCGGTTTGGGAGTGAACATCAAAATTACATTTCTCGGCCATATCGCATAGATCTCACTGTGAAAAGGCTTAAATGACTTTTTTGACCTAAGTTTGAGGATTGCGCTCAAATCAAATGTCCTAGAACCAAATTTCCACATGTAACTACTAGATTGTGATACAATACACTAATGGGTGAAGTTTGGTTGACTTCTGCGCAGCGGTTTGGGAGTTAACATCAAAATTACATTTCTCGGCCATATCGCATAGATCTCACTGTAAAAAAGGCTTAAATGGCTTTTTTGACCTAAGTTTAATAATTGCGCTCAAACCAAATGTCCTAGAACGAAATTTTCAAATGTAACTACTAGAATGTGATACAATACACTATTGGGTGAAGTTTGGTTGACTTCTGCGCAGCGGTTTGGGAGTTAACATCAAAATTACATTTCTCGGCCATATCGCATAGATCTCACTGTGAAAAGGCTTAAATGGCTTTTTTGACCTAAGTTTAATAATTGCGCTCAAACCAAATGTCCTAGAACGAAATTTTAAAATGTAACTACTAGAATGTGATACAATACACTATTGGGTGAAGTTTGGTTGACTTCTGCGCAGCGGTTTGGGAGTTAACATCAAAATTACATTTCTCGGCCATATCACATAGATCTCACTGTGAAAAGGCTTAAATGGCTTTTTTGACCTAAGTTTGAGGATTGCGCTCAAATCAAATATCCTAGAACCAAATTTCCACATGTAACTACTAGATTGTGATACAATACACTAATGGGTGAAGTTTGGTTGACTTCTGCGCAGCGGTTTGGGAGTTAACATCAAAATTACATTTCTCGGCCATATCGCATAGATCTCACTGTGAAAAGGCTTAAATGACTTTTTTAATTAAGTTTGATGATTGCACTCAAACAAAATTTCCTAGAACAAAATTTTCAAATGTAACTACTAGATTGTGATACAATACACTATTGGGTGAAGTTTGGTTGACTTCTGCGCAGCGGTTTGGGAGTTAACATCAAAATTACATTTCTCGGCCATATCGCATAGATCTCACTGTGAAAAGGCTTAAATGACTTTTTTAATTAAGTTTGATGATTGCGTTCAAACAAAATGTCCTAGAACAAAATTTTCAAATGTAACTACTAGATTGTGATACAATACACTATTGGGTGAAGTTTGGTTGACTTCTGCGCAGCGGTTTGGGAGTTAACATCAAAATTACATTTCTCGGCCATATCGCATAGATCTCACTGTGAAAAGGCTTAAATGACTTTTTTAATTAAGTTTAATGATTGCGCTCAAACCAAATGTCCTAGAACGAAATTTTCAAATGTAACTACTAGAATGTGATACAATACACTATTGGGTGAAGTTTAGTTGACTTCTGCGCAGCGGTTTGGGAGTTAACATCAAAATTACATTTCTCGGCCATATCGCATAGATCTCACTGTGAAAAGGCTTAAATGACTTTTTTAATTAAGTTTGATGATTGCGCTCAAACAAAATTTCCTAGAACCAAATTTCCACATGTAACTACTAGATTGTGATACAATACACTAATGGGTGAAGTTTGGTTTACTTCTGCGCAGCGGTTTGGGAGTTAACATCAAAATTACATTTCTCGGCCATATCGCATAGATCTCACTGTGAAAAGGCTTAAATGGCTTTTTTGACCTAAGTTTAATAATTGCGCTCAAACCAAATGTCCTAGAACGAAATTTTCAAATGTAACTACTAGAATGTGATACAATACACTATTGGGTGAAGTTTGGTTGACTTCTGCGCAGCGGTTTGGGAGTTAACATCAAAATTACATTTCTCGGCCATATCGCATAGATCTCACTGTGAAAAGGCTTAAATGGCTTTTTTGACCTAAGTTTGAGGATTGCGCTCAAATCAAATGTCCTAGAACCAAATTTTCACATGTAACTACTAGATTGTGATACAATACACTAATGGGTGAAGTTTGGTTGACTTCTGCGCAGCGGTTTGGGAGTTAACAACAAAATTACATTTCTCGGCCATATCGCATAGATCTCACTGTGAAAAGGCTTAAATGACTTTTTTAATTAAGTTTGATGATTGCGTTCAAACAAAATGTCCTAGAACAAAATTTTCAAATGTAACTACTAGATTGTGATACAATACACTATTGGGTGAAGTTTGGTTGACTTCTGCGCAGCGGTTTGGGAGTTAACATCAAAATTACATTTCTCGGCCATATCGCATAGATCTCACTGTGAAAAGGCTTAAATGACTTTTTTAATTAAGTTTAATGATTGCGCTCAAACCAAATGTCCTAGAACGAAATTTTTAAATGTAACTACTAGAATGTGATACAATACACTATTGGGTGAAGTTTAGTTGACTTCTGCGCAGCGGTTTGGGAGTTAACATCAAAATTACATTTCTCGGCCATATCGCATAGATCTCACTGTGAAAAGGCTTAAATGGCTTTTTTGACCTAGGTTTGAGGATTGCGCTCAAATCAAATGTCCTAGAACCAAATTTCCACATGTAACTACTAGATTGTGATACAATACACTAATGGGTGAAGTTTGGTTGACTTCTGCGCAGCGGTTTGGGAGTTAACATCAAAATTACATTTCTCGGCCATATCGCATAGATCTCACTGTGAAAAGGCTTAAATGGCTTTTTTGACCTAAGTTTAATAATTGCGCTCAAACCAAATGTCCTAGAACGAAATTTTCAAATGTAACTACTAGAATGTGATACAATACACTATTGGGTGAAGTTTGGTTGACTTCTGCGCAGCGGTTTGGGAGTTAACATCAAAATTACATTTCTCGGCCATATCGCATAGATCTCACTGTGAAAAGGCTTAAATGACTTTTTTGATTAAGTTTGATGATTGCACTCAAACAAAATTTCCTAGAACAAAATTTTCAAATGTAACTACTAGATTGTGATACAATACACTATTGGGTGAAGTTTGGTTGACTTCTGCGCAGCGGTTTGGGAGTTAACATCAAAATTACATTTCTCGGCCATATCGCATAGATCTCACTGTGAAAAGGCTTAAATGACTTTTTTAATTAAGTTTGATGATTGCGTTCAAACAAAATGTCCTAGAACAAAATTTTCAAATGTAACTACTAGATTGTGATACAATACACTATTGGGTGAAGTTTGGTTGACTTCTGCGCAGCGGTTTGGGAGTTAACATCAAAATTACATTTCTCGGCCATATCGCATAGATCTCACTGTGAAAAGGCTTAAATGACTTTTTTAATTAAGTTTAATGATTGCGCTCAAACCAAATGTCCTAGAACGAAATTTTCAAATGTAACTACTAGAATGTGATACAATACACTATTGGGTGAAGTTTAGTTGACTTCTGCGCAGCGGTTTGGGAGTTAACATCAAAATTACATTTCTCGGCCATATCGCATAGATCTCACTGTGAAAAGGCTTAAATGACTTTTTTAATTAAGTTTGATGATTGCGCTCAAACAAAATTTCCTAGAACCAAATTTCCACATGTAACTACTAGATTGTGATACAATACACTAATGGGTGAAGTTTGGTTTACTTCTGCGCAGCGGTTTGGGAGTTAACATCAAAATTACATTTCTCGGCCATATCGCATAGATCTCACTGTGAAAAGGCTTAAATGGCTTTTTTGACCTAAGTTTAATAATTGCGCTCAAACCAAATGTCCTAGAACGAAATTTTCAAATGTAACTACTAGAATGTGATACAATACACTATTGGGTGAAGTTTGGTTGACTTCTGCGCAGCGGTTTGGGAGTTAACATCAAAATTACATTTCTCGGCCATATCGCATAGATCTCACTGTGAAAAGGCTTAAATGGCTTTTTTGACCTAAGTTTGAGGATTGCGCTCAAATCAAATGTCCTAGAACCAAATTTTCACATGTAACTACTAGATTGTGATACAATACACTAATGGGTGAAGTTTGGTTGACTTCTGCGCAGCGGTTTGGGAGTTAACAACAAAATTACATTTCTCGGCCATATCGCATAGATCTCACTGTGAAAAGGCTTAAATGACTTTTTTAATTAAGTTTGATGATTGCGTTCAAACAAAATGTCCTAGAACAAAATTTTCAAATGTAACTACTAGATTGTGATACAATACACTATTGGGTGAAGTTTGGTTGACTTCTGCGCAGCGGTTTGGGAGTTAACATCAAAATTACATTTCTCGGCCATATCGCATAGATCTCACTGTGAAAAGGCTTAAATGACTTTTTTAATTAAGTTTAATGATTGCGCTCAAACCAAATGTCCTAGAACGAAATTTTTAAATGTAACTACTAGAATGTGATACAATACACTATTGGGTGAAGTTTAGTTGACTTCTGCGCAGCGGTTTGGGAGTTAACATCAAAATTACATTTCTCGGCCATATCGCATAGATCTCACTGTGAAAAGGCTTAAATGGCTTTTTTGACCTAGGTTTGAGGATTGCGCTCAAATCAAATGTCCTAGAACCAAATTTCCACATGTAACTACTAGATTGTGATACAATACACTAATGGGTGAAGTTTGGTTGACTTCTGCGCAGCGGTTTGGGAGTTAACATCAAAATTACATTTCTCGGCCATATCGCATAGATCTCACTGTGAAAAGGCTTAAATGGCTTTTTTGACCTAAGTTTAATAATTGCGCTCAAACCAAATGTCCTAGAACGAAATTTTCAAATGTAACTACTAGAATGTGATACAATACACTATTGGGTGAAGTTTGGTTGACTTCTGCGCAGCGGTTTGGGAGTTAACATCAAAATTACATTTCTCGGCCATATCGCATAGATCTCACTGTGAAAAGGCTTAAATGGCTTTTTTGACCTAAGTTTGAGGATTGCGCTCAAATCAAATGTCCTAGAACCAAATTTCCACATGTAACTACTAGATTGTGATACAATACACTAATGGGTGAAGTTTGGTTTACTTCTGCGCAGCGGTTTGGGAGTTAACATCAAAATTACATTTCTCGGCCATATCGCATAGATCTCACTGTGAAAAGGCTTAAATGGCTTTTTTGACCTAAGTTTAATAATTGCGCTCAAACCAAATGTCCTAGAACGAAATTTTAAAATGTAACTACTAGAATGTGATACAATACACTATTGGGTGAAGTTTGGTTGACTTCTGCGCAGCGGTTTGGGAGTTAACATCAAAATTACATTTCTCGGCCATATCACATAGATCTCACTGTGAAAAGGCTTAAATGGCTTTTTTGACCTAAGTTTGAGGATTGCGCTCAAATCAAATGTCCTATAACCAAATTTCCACATGTAACTACTAGATTGTGATACAATACACTAATGGGTGAAGTTTGGTTGACTTCTGCGCAGCGGTTTGGGAGTTAACATCAAAATTACATTTCTCGGCCATATCGCATAGATCTCACTGTGAAAAGGCTTAAATGACTTTTTTAATTAAGTTTGATGATTGCACTCAAACAAAATTTCCTAGAACAAAATTTTCAAATGTAACTACTAGATTGTGATACAATACACTATTGGGTGAAGTTTGGTTGACTTCTGCGCAGCGGTTTGGGAGTTAACATCAAAATTACATTTCTCGGCCATATCGCATAGATCTCACTGTGAAAAGGCTTAAATGACTTTTTTAATTAAGTTTGATGATTGCGTTCAAACAAAATGTCCTAGAACAAAATTTTCAAATGTAACTACTAGATTGTGATACAATACACTATTGGGTGAAGTTTGGTTGACTTCTGCGCAGCGGTTTGGGAGTTAACATCAAAATTACATTTCTCGGCCATATCGCATAGATCTCACTGTGAAAAGGCTTAAATGACTTTTTTAATTAAGTTTAATGATTGCGCTCAAACCAAATGTCCTAGAACGAAATTTTCAAATGTAACTACTAGAATGTGATACAATACACTATTGGGTGAAGTTTAGTTGACTTCTGCGCAGCGGTTTGGGAGTTAACATCAAAATTACATTTCTCGGCCATATCGCATAGATCTCACTGTGAAAAGGCTTAAATGGCTTTTTTGACCTAGGTTTGAGGATTGCGCTCAAATGAAATGTCCTAGAACCAAATTTCCACATGTAACTACTAGATTGTGATACAATACACTAATGGGTGAAGTTTGGTTGACTTCTGCGCAGCGGTTTGGGAGTGAACATCAAAATTACATTTCTCGGCCATATCGCATAGATCTCACTGTGAAAAGGCTTAAATGACTTTTTTAATTAAGTTTGATGATTGCGTTCAAACAAAATGTCCTAGGACAAAATTTTCAAATGTAACTACTAGATTGTGATACAATACACTATTGGGTGAAGTTTGGTTGACTTCTGCGCAGTGGTTTGGGAGTTAACATCAAAATTACATTTCTCGGCCATATCGCATAGATCTCACTGTGAAAAGGCTTAAATGGCTTTTTTGACCTAGGTTTGAGTATTGCGCTCAAATCAAATGTCCTAGAACCAAATTTCCACCTGTAACTACTAGATTGTGATACAATACACTAATGGGTGAAGTTTGGTTTACTTCTGCGCAGCGGTTTGGGAGTTAACATCAAAATTACATTTCTCGGCCGTATCGCATAGATCTCACTGTGAAAAGGCTTAAATGGCTTTTTTGACCTAAGTTTAATAATTGCGCTCAAACCAAATGTCCTAGAACGAAATTTTCAAATGTAACTACTAGAATGTGATACAATACACTATTGGGTGAAGTTTGGTTGACTTCTGCGCAGCGGTTTGGGAGTTAACATCAAAATTACATTTCTCGGCCATATCGCATAGATCTCACTGTGAAAAGGCTTAAATGGCTTTTTTTACCTAAGTTTGAGGATTGCGCTCAAATCAAATGTCCTAGAACCAAATTTTCACATGTAACTACTAGATTGTGATACAATACACTAATGGGTGAAGTTTGGTTGACTTCTGCGCAGCGGTTTGGGAGTTAACATCAAAATTACATTTCTCGGCCATATCGCA
This sequence comes from Corythoichthys intestinalis, assembly GCF_030265065.1. Lineage (NCBI taxonomy): Eukaryota > Metazoa > Chordata > Actinopteri > Syngnathiformes > Syngnathidae > Corythoichthys > Corythoichthys intestinalis. The sequence continues at coordinate 170,552 of NW_026651601.1, read as the reverse complement.
TAGATCTCACTGTGAAAAGGCTTAAATGGCTTTTTTGACCTAAGTTTAATAATTGCGCTCAAACCAAATGTCCTAGAACGAAATTTTCAAATGTAACTACTAGAATGTGATACAATACACTATTGGGTGAAGTTTGGTTGACTTCTGCGCAGCGGTTTGGGAGTTAACATCAAAATTACATTTCTCGGCCATATCGCATAGATCTCACTGTGAAAAGGCTTAAATGGCTTTTTTGACCTAAGTTTGAGGATTGCGCTCAAATCAAATGTCCTAGAACCAAATTTTCACATGTAACTACTAGATTGTGATACAATACACTAATGGGTGAAGTTTGGTTGACTTCTGCGCAGCGGTTTGGGAGTTAACATCAAAATTACATTTCTCGGCCATATCGCATAGATCTCACTGTGAAAAGGCTTAAATGACTTTTTTAATTAAGTTTGATGATTGCGCTCAAACGAAATTTCCTAGAACAAAATTTTCAAATGTAACTACTAGATTGTGATACAATACACTATTGGGTGAAGTTTGGTTGACTTCTGCGCAGCGGTTTGGGAGTTAACATCAAAATTACATTTCTCGGCCATATCGCATAGATCTCACTGTGAAAAGGCTTAAATGGCTTTTTTGACCTAAGTTTAATGATTGCGCTCAAACCAAATGTCCTAGAACGAAATTTTCAAATGTAACTACTAGAATGTGATACAATACACTATTAGGTGAAGTTTGGTTGACTTCTGCGCAGCGGTTTGGGAGTTAAAATCAAAATTACATTTCTCGGCCATATCGCATAGATCTCACTGTGAAAAGGCTTAAATGGCTTTTTTGACCTAAGTTTAATAATTGCGCTCAAACCAAATGTCCTAGAACGAAATTTTCAAATGTAACTACTAGAATGTGATACAATACACTATTGGGTGAAGTTTGGTTGACTTCTGCGCAGCGGTTTGGGAGTTAACATCAAAATTACATTTCTCGGCCATATCGCATAGATCTCACTGTGAAAAGGCTTAAATGGCTTTTTTGACCTAAGTTTGAGGATTGCGCTCAAATCAAATGTCCGAGAACCAAATTTCCACATTTAACTACTAGATTGTGATACAATACACTAATAGGTGAAGTTTGGTTGACTTCTGCGCAGCGGTTTGGGAGTTAACATCAAAATTACATTTCTCGGCCATATCGCATAGATCTCACTGTGAAAAGGCTTAAATGGCTTTTTTGACCTAAGTTTGAGGATTGCGCTCAAATCAAATGTCCAATAACCAAATTTCCACATGTAACTACTAGATTGTGATACAATACACTAATGGGTGAAGTTTGGTTGACTTCTGCGCAGCAGTTTGGGAGTTAACATCAAAATTACATTTCTCGGCCATATCGCATAGATCTCACTGTGAAAAGGCTTAAATGACTTTTTTAATTAAGTTTGATGATTGCGTTCAAACAAAATGTCCTAGAACAAAATTTTCAAATGTAACTACTAGATTGTGATACAATACACTATTGGGTGAAGTTTGGTTGACTTCTGCGCAGCGGTTTGGGAGTTAACATCAAAATTACATTTCTCGGCCATATCGCATAGATCTCACTGTGAAAAGGCTTAAATGGCTTTTTTGACCTAAGTTTGAGGATTGCGCTCAAATCAAATGTCCTAGAACCAAATTTCCACATGTAACTACTAGATTGTGATACAATACACTAATGGGTGAAGTTTGGTTGACTTCTGCGCAGCGGTTTGGGAGTTAACATCAAAATTACATTTCTCGGCCATATCGCATAGATCTCACTGTGAAAAGGCTTAAATGACTTTTTTAATTAAGTTTGATGATTGCGCTCAAACAAAATTTCCTAGAACAAAATTTTCAAATGTAACTACTAGATTGTGATACAATACACTATTGGGTGAAGTTTGGTTGACTTCTGCGCAGCGGTTTGGGAGTTAACATCAAAATTACATTTCTCGGCCATATCGCATAGATCTCACTGTGAAAAGGCTTAAATGACTTTTTTAATTAAGTTTGATGATTGCGTTCAAACAAAATGTCCTAGAACAAAATTTTCAAATGTAACTACTAGATTGTGATACAATACACTATTGGGTGAAGTTTTGTTGACTTCTGCGCAGCGGTTTGGGAGTTAACATCAAAATTACATTTCTCGGCCATATCGCATAGATCTCACTGTGAAAAGGCTTAAATGACTTTTTTAATTAAGTTTAATGATTGCGCTCAAACCAAATGTCCTAGAACGAAATTTTCAAATGTAACTACTAGAATGTGATACAATACACTATTGGGTGAAGTTTAGTTGACTTCTGCGCAGCGGTTTGGGAGTTAACATCAAAATTACATTTCTCGGCCATATCGCATAGATCTCACTGTGAAAAGGCTTAAATGGCTTTTTTGACCTAGGTTTGAGGATTGCGCTCAAATCAAATGTCCTAGAACCAAATTTCCACATGTAACTACTAGATTGTGATACAATACACTAATGGGTGAAGTTTGGTTGACTTCTGCGCAGCGGTTTGGGAGTTAACATCAAAATTACATTTCTCGGCCATATCGCATAGATCTCACTGTGAAAAGGCTTAAATGACTTTTTTAATTAAGTTTGATGATTGCGTTCAAACAAAATGTCCTAGAACGAAATTTTCAAATGTAACTACTAGAATGTGATACAATACACTATTGGGTGAAGTTTGGTTGACTTCTGCGCAGCGGTTTGGGAGTTAACATCAAAATTACATTTCTCGGCCATATCGCATAGATCTCACTGTGAAAAGGCTTAAATGACTTTTTTAATTAAGTTTAATGATTGCGCTCAAACCAAATGTCCTAGAACGAAATTTTCAAATGTAACTACTAGAATGTGATACAATACACTATTGGGTGAAGTTTAGTTGACTTCTGCGCAGCGGTTTGGGAGTTAACATCAAAATTACATTTCTCGGCCATATCGCATAGATCTCACTGTGAAAAGGCTTAAATGGCTTTTTTGACCTAGGTTTGAGGATTGCGCTCAAATCAAATGTCCTAGAACCAAATTTCCACATGTAACTACTAGATTGTGATACAATACACTAATGGGTGAAGTTTGGTTGACTTCTGCGCAGCGGTTTGGGAGTTAACATCAAAATTACATTTCTCGGCCATATCGCATAGATCTCACTGTGAAAAGGCTTAAATGGCTTTTTTGACCTAAGTTTGAGGATTGCGCTCAAATCAAATGTCCGAGAACCAAATTTCCACATTTAACTACTAGATTGTGATACAATACACTAATAGGTGAAGTTTGGTTGACTTCTGCGCAGCGGTTTGGGAGTTAACATCAAAATTACATTTCTCGGCCATATCGCATAGATCTCACTGTGAAAAGGCTTAAATGACTTTTTTAATTAAGTTTGATGATTGCGTTCAAACAAAATGTCCTAGAACAAAATTTTCAAATGTAACTACTAGATTGTGATACAATACACTATTGGGTGAAGTTTGGTTGACTTCTGCGCAGCGGTTTGGGAGTTAACATCAAAATTACATTTCTCGGCCATATCGCATAGATCTCACTGTGAAAAGGCTTAAATGGCTTTTTTGACCTAAGTTTGAGGATTGCGCTCAAATCAAATGTCCTAGAACCAAATTTCCACATGTAACTACTAGATTGTGATACAATACACTAATGGGTGAAGTTTGGTTGACTTCTGCGCAGCGGTTTGGGAGTTAACATCAAAATTACATTTCTCGGCCATATCGCATAGATCTCACTGTGAAAAGGCTTAAATGACTTTTTTAATTAAGTTTGATGATTGCGCTCAAACAAAATTTCCTAGAACAAAATTTTCAAATGTAACTACTAGATTGTGATACAATACACTATTGGGTGAAGTTTGGTTGACTTCTGCGCAGCGGTTTGGGAGTTAACATCAAAATTACATTTCTCGGCCATATCGCATAGATCTCACTGTGAAAAGGCTTAAATGACTTTTTTAATTAAGTTTGATGATTGCGTTCAAACAAAATGTCCTAGAACAAAATTTTCAAATGTAACTACTAGATTGTGATACAATACACTATTGGGTGAAGTTTTGTTGACTTCTGCGCAGCGGTTTGGGAGTTAACATCAAAATTACATTTCTCGGCCATATCGCATAGATCTCACTGTGAAAAGGCTTAAATGACTTTTTTAATTAAGTTTAATGATTGCGCTCAAACCAAATGTCCTAGAACGAAATTTTCAAATGTAACTACTAGAATGTGATACAATACACTATTGGGTGAAGTTTAGTTGACTTCTGCGCAGCGGTTTGGGAGTTACCATCAAAATTACATTTCTCGGCCATATCGCATAGATCTCACTGTGAAAAGGCTTAAATGGCTTTTTTGACCTAGGTTTGAGGATTGCGCTCAAATCAAATGTCCTAGAACCAAATTTCCACATGTAACTACTAGATTGTGATACAATACACTAATGGGTGAAGTTTGGTTGACTTCTGCGCAGCGGTTTGGGAGTTAACATCAAAATTACATTTCTCGGCCATATCGCATAGATCTCACTGTGAAAAGGCTTAAATGACTTTTTTAATTAAGTTTGATGATTGCGTTCAAACAAAATGTCCTAGAACGAAATTTTCAAATGTAACTACTAGAATGTGATACAATACACTATTGGGTGAAGTTTGGTTGACTTCTGCGCAGCGGTTTGGGAGTTAACATCAAAATTACATTTCTCGGCCATATCGCATAGATCTCACTGTGAAAAGGCTTAAATGACTTTTTTAATTAAGTTTGATGATTGCGCTCAAACAAAATTTCCTAGAACAAAATTTTCAAATGTAACTACTAGATTGTGATACAATACACTATTGGGTGAAGTTTGGTTGACTTCTGCGCAGCGGTTTGGGAGTTAACATCAAAATTACATTTCTCGGCCATATCGCATAGATCTCACTGTGAAAAGGCTTAAATGACTTTTTTAATTAAGTTTGATGATTGCGTTCAAACAAAATGTCCTAGAACAAAATTTTCAAATGTAACTACTAGATTGTGATACAATACACTATTGGGTGAAGTTTTGTTGACTTCTGCGCAGCGGTTTGGGAGTTAACATCAAAATTACATTTCTCGGCCATATCGCATAGATCTCACTGTGAAAAGGCTTAAATGACTTTTTTAATTAAGTTTAATGATTGCGCTCAAACCAAATGTCCTAGAACGAAATTTTCAAATGTAACTACTAGAATGTGATACAATACACTATTGGGTGAAGTTTAGTTGACTTCTGCGCAGCGGTTTGGGAGTTAACATCAAAATTACATTTCTCGGCCATATCGCATAGATCTCACTGTGAAAAGGCTTAAATGGCTTTTTTGACCTAGGTTTGAGGATTGCGCTCAAATCAAATGTCCTAGAACCAAATTTCCACATGTAACTACTAGATTGTGATACAATACACTAATGGGTGAAGTTTGGTTGACTTCTGCGCAGCGGTTTGGGAGTTAACATCAAAATTACATTTCTCGGCCATATCGCATAGATCTCACTGTGAAAAGGCTTAAATGACTTTTTTAATTAAGTTTGATGATTGCGTTCAAACAAAATGTCCTAGAACGAAATTTTCAAATGTAACTACTAGAATGTGATACAATACACTATTGGGTGAAGTTTGGTTGACTTCTGCGCAGCGGTTTGGGAGTTAACATCAAAATTACATTTCTCGGCCATATCGCATAGATCTCACTGTGAAAAGGCTTAAATGACTTTTTTAATTAAGTTTAATGATTGCGCTCAAACCAAATGTCCTAGAACGAAATTTTCAAATGTAACTACTAGAATGTGATACAATACACTATTGGGTGAAGTTTAGTTGACTTCTGCGCAGCGGTTTGGGAGTTAACATCAAAATTACATTTCTCGGCCATATCGCATAGATCTCACTGTGAAAAGGCTTAAATGGCTTTTTTGACCTAGGTTTGAGGATTGCGCTCAAATCAAATGTCCTAGAACCAAATTTCCACATGTAACTACTAGATTGTGATACAATACACTAATGGGTGAAGTTTGGTTGACTTCTGCGCAGCGGTTTGGGAGTTAACATCAAAATTACATTTCTCGGCCATATCGCATAGATCTCACTGTGAAAAGGCTTAAATGGCTTTTTTGACCTAAGTTTGAGGATTGCGCTCAAATCAAATGTCCGAGAACCAAATTTCCACATTTAACTACTAGATTGTGATACAATACACTAATAGGTGAAGTTTGGTTGACTTCTGCGCAGCGGTTTGGGAGTTAACATCAAAATTACATTTCTCGGCCATATCGCATAGATCTCACTGTGAAAAGGCTTAAATGACTTTTTTAATTAAGTTTGATGATTGCGTTCAAACAAAATGTCCTAGAACAAAATTTTCAAATGTAACTACTAGATTGTGATACAATACACTATTGGGTGAAGTTTGGTTGACTTCTGCGCAGCGGTTTGGGAGTTAACATCAAAATTACATTTCTCGGCCATATCGCATAGATCTCACTGTGAAAAGGCTTAAATGGCTTTTTTGACCTAAGTTTGAGGATTGCGCTCAAATCAAATGTCCTAGAACCAAATTTCCACATGTAACTACTAGATTGTGATACAATACACTAATGGGTGAAGTTTGGTTGACTTCTGCGCAGCGGTTTGGGAGTTAACATCAAAATTACATTTCTCGGCCATATCGCATAGATCTCACTGTGAAAAGGCTTAAATGACTTTTTTAATTAAGTTTGATGATTGCGCTCAAACAAAATTTCCTAGAACAAAATTTTCAAATGTAACTACTAGATTGTGATACAATACACTATTGGGTGAAGTTTGGTTGACTTCTGCGCAGCGGTTTGGGAGTTAACATCAAAATTACATTTCTCGGCCATATCGCATAGATCTCACTGTGAAAAGGCTTAAATGACTTTTTTAATTAAGTTTGATGATTGCGTTCAAACAAAATGTCCTAGAACAAAATTTTCAAATGTAACTACTAGATTGTGATACAATACACTATTGGGTGAAGTTTTGTTGACTTCTGCGCAGCGGTTTGGGAGTTAACATCAAAATTACATTTCTCGGCCATATCGCATAGATCTCACTGTGAAAAGGCTTAAATGACTTTTTTAATTAAGTTTAATGATTGCGCTCAAACCAAATGTCCTAGAACGAAATTTTCAAATGTAACTACTAGAATGTGATACAATACACTATTGGGTGAAGTTTAGTTGACTTCTGCGCAGCGGTTTGGGAGTTAACATCAAAATTACATTTCTCGGCCATATCGCATAGATCTCACTGTGAAAAGGCTTAAATGGCTTTTTTGACCTAGGTTTGAGGATTGCGCTCAAATCAAATGTCCTAGAACCAAATTTCCACATGTAACTACTAGATTGTGATACAATACACTAATGGGTGAAGTTTGGTTGACTTCTGCGCAGCGGTTTGGGAGTTAACATCAAAATTACATTTCTCGGCCATATCGCATAGATCTCACTGTGAAAAGGCTTAAATGACTTTTTTAATTAAGTTTGATGATTGCGTTCAAACAAAATGTCCTAGAACGAAATTTTCAAATGTAACTACTAGAATGTGATACAATACACTATTGGGTGAAGTTTGGTTGACTTCTGCGCAGCGGTTTGGGAGTTAACATCAAAATTACATTTCTCGGCCATATCGCATAGATCTCACTGTGAAAAGGCTTAAATGGCTTTTTTGACCTAAGTTTGAGGATTGCGCTCAAATCAAATGTCCTAGAACCAAATTTCCACATGTAACTACTAGATTGTGATACAATACACTAATAGGTGAAGTTTGGTTGACTTCTGCGCAGCGGTTTGGGAGTTAACATCAAAATTACATTTCTCGGCCATATCGCATAGATCTCACTGTGAAAAGGCTTAAATGGCTTTTTTGACCTAAGTTTGAGGATTGCGCTCAAATCAAATGTCCAATAACCAAATTTCCACATGTAACTACTAGATTGTGATACAATACACTAATGGTTGAAGTTTGGTTGACTTCTGCGCAGCGGTTTGGGAGTGAACATCAAAATTACATTTCTCGGCCATATCGCATAGATCTCACTGTGAAAAGGCTTAAATGACTTTTTTTAATTAAGTTTGAAGATTGCGCTCAAATCAAATGTCCTAGAACTAAATTTCCAAATGTAACTACTAGATTGTGATAAAATACACTATTGGGTGAAGTTTGGTTGACTTCTGCGCAGCGGTTTGGGAGTTAACATCAAAATTACATTTCTCGGCCATATCGCATAGATCTCACTGTGAAAAGGCTTAAATGGCTTTTTTGACCTAAGTTTGAGGATTGCGCTCAAATCAAATGTCCTATAACCAAATTTCCACATGTAACTACTAGATTGTGATACAATACACTAATGGGTGAAGTTTGGTTGACTTCTGCGCAGCGGTTTGGGAGTTAACATCAAAATTACATTTCTCGGCCATATCGCATAGATCTCACTGTGAAAAGGCTTAAATGACTTTTTTAATTAAGTTTGATGATTGCGTTCAAACAAAATGTCCTAGAACAAAATTTTCAAATGTAACTACTAGATTGTGATACAATACACTATTGGGTGAAGTTTGGTTGACTTCTGCGCAGCGGTTTGGGAGTGAACATCAAAATTACATTTCTCGGCCATATCGCATAGATCTCACTGTGAAAAGGCTTAAATGACTTTTTTAATTAAGTTTGATGATTGCGTTCAAACAAAATGTCCTAGGACAACATTTTCAAATGTAACTACTAGATTGTGATACAATACACTATTGGGTGAAGTTTGGTTGACTTCTGCGCAGCGGTTTGGGAGTTAACATCAAAATTACATTTCTCGGCCATATCGCATAGATCTCACTGTGAAAAGGCTTAAATGGCTTTTTTGACCTAGGTTTGAGGATTGCGCTCAAATCAAATGTCCTAGTACCAAATTTCCACCTGTAACTACTAGATTGTGATACAATACACTAATGGGTGAAGTTTGGTTTACTTCTGCGCAGCGGTTTGGGAGTTAACATCAAAATTACATTTCTCGGCCATATCGCATAGATCTCACTGTGAAAAGGCTTAAATGGCTTTTTTGACCTAAGTTTAATAATTGCGCTCAAACCAAATGTCCTAGAACGAAATTTTCAAATGTAACTACTAGAATGTGATACAATACACTATTGGGTGAAGTTTGGTTGACTTCTGCGCAGCGGTTTGGGAGTTAACATCAAAATTACATTTCTCGGCCATATCGCATAGATCTCACTGTGAAAAGGCTTAAATGACTTTTTTAATTAAGTTTAATGATTGCGCTCAAACCAAATGTCCTAGAACGAAATTTTCAAATGTAACTACTAGAATGTGATACAATACACTATTGGGTGAAGTTTAGTTGACTTCTGCGCAGCGGTTTGGGAGTTAACATCAAAATTACATTTCTCGGCCATATCGCATAGATCTCACTGTGAAAAGGCTTAAATGACTTTTTTATTTAAGTTTGATGATTGCGCTCAAACAAAATTTCCTAGAACCAAATTTCCACATGTAACTACTAGATTGTGATACAATACACTAATGGGTGAAGTTTGGTTTACTTCTGCGCAGCGGTTTGGGAGTTAACATCAAAATTACATTTCTCGGCCATATCGCATAGATCTCACTGTGAAAAGGCTTAAATGGCTTTTTTGACCTAAGTTTAATAATTGCGCTCAAACCAAATGTCCTAGAACGAAATTTTCAAATGTAACTACTAGAATGTGATACAATACACTATTGGGTGAAGTTTGGTTGACTTCTGCGCAGCGGTTTGGGAGTTAACATCAAAATTACATTTCTCGGCCATATCGCATAGATCTCACTGTGAAAAGGCTTAAATGGCTTTTTTGACCTAAGTTTGAGGATTGCGCTCAAATCAAATGTCCTAGAACCAAATTTTCACATGTAACTACTAGATTGTGATACAATACACTAATGGGTGAAGTTTGGTTGACTTCTGCGCAGCGGTTTGGGAGTTAACATCAAAATTACATTTCTCGGCCATATCGCATAGATCTCACTGTGAAAAGGCTTAAATGACTTTTTTAATTAAGTTTGATGATTGCGTTCAAACAAAATGTCCTAGAACAAAATTTTCAAATGTAACTACTAGATTGTGATACAATACACTATTGGGTGAAGTTTGGTTGACTTCTGCGCAGCGGTTTGGGAGTTAACATCAAAATTACATTTCTCGGCCATATCGCATAGATCTCACTGTGAAAAGGCTTAAATGACTTTTTTAATTAAGTTTAATGATTGCCCTCAAACCAAATGTCCTAGAACGAAATTTTCAAATGTAACTACTAGAATGTGATACAATACACTATTGGGTGAAGTTTAGTTGACTTCTGCGCAGCGGTTTGGGAGTTAACATCAAAATTACATTTCTCGGCCATATCGCATAGATCTCACTGTGAAAAGGCTTAAATGGCTTTTTTGACCTAGGTTTGAGGATTGCGCTCAAATCAAATGTCCTAGAACCAAATTTCCACATGTAATTACTAGATTGTGATACAATACACTAATGGGTGAAGTTTGGTTGACTTCTGCGCAGCGGTTTGGGAGTTAACATCAAAATTACATTTCTCGGCCATATCGCATAGATCTCACTGTGAAAAGGCTTAAATGTCTTTTTTGACCTAAGTTTAATAATTGCGCTCAAACCAAATGTCCTAGAACGAAATTTTCAAATGTAACTACTAGAATGTGATACAATACACTATTGGGTGAAGTTTGGTTGACTTCTGCGCAGCGGTTTGGGAGTTAACATCAAAATTACATTTCTCGGCCATATCGCATAGATCTCACTGTGAAAAGGCTTAAATGACTTTTTTAATTAAGTTTGAGGATTGCGCTCAAACAAAATTTCCTAGAACCAAATTTTCACATGTAACTACTAGATTGTGATACAATACACTATTGGGTGAAGTTTGGTTGACTTCTGCGCAGCGGTTTGGGAGTTAACATCAAAATTACATTTCTCGGCCATATCGCATAGATCTCACTGTGAAAAGGCTTAAATGACTTTTTTAATTAAGTTTGATGATTGCGTTCAAACAAAATGTCCTAGAACAAAATTTTCAAATGTAACTACTAGATTGTGATACAATACACTATTGGGTGAAGTTTGGTTGACTTCTGCGCAGCGGTTTGGGAGTTAACATCAAAATTACATTTCTCGGCCATATCGCATAGATCTCACTGTGAAAAGGCTTAAATGACTTTTTTAATTAAGTTTAATGATTGCGCTCAAATCAAATGTCCTAGAACGAAATTTTCAAATGTAACTACTAGAATGTGATACAATACACTATTGGGTGAAGTTTAGTTGACTTCTGCGCAGCGGTTTGGGAGTTAACATCAAAATTACATTTCTCGGCCATATCGCATAGATCTCACTGTGAAAAGGCTTAAATGGCTTTTTTGACCTAAGTTTGAGGATTGCGCTCAAATCAAATGTCCTAGAAACAAATTTCCACATGTAACTACTAGATTGTGATACAATACACTAATAGGTGAAGTTTGGTTGACTTCTGCGCAGCGGTTTGGGAGTTAACATCAAAATTACATTTCTCGGCCATATCGCATAGATCTCACTGTGAAAAGGCTTAAATGGCTTTTTTGACCTAAGTTTGAGGATTGCGCTCAAATCAAATGTCCAATAACCAAATTTCCACATGTAACTACTAGATTGTGATACAATACACTAATGGTTGAAGTTTGGTTGACTTCTGCGCAGCGGTTTGGGAGTGAACATCAAAATTACATTTCTCGGCCATATCGCATAGATCTCACTGTGAAAAGGCTTAAATGACTTTTTTTAATTAAGTTTGAAGATTGCGCTCAAATCAAATGTCCTAGAACTAAATTTCCAAATGTAACTACTAGAATGTGATAAAATACACTATTGGGTGAAGTTTGGTTGACTTCTGCGCAGCGGTTTGGGAGTTAACATCAAAATTACATTTCTCGGCCATATCGCATAGATCTCACTGTGAAAAGGCTTAAATGGCTTTTTTGACCTAAGTTTGAGGATTGCGCTCAAATCAAATGTCCTATAACCAAATTTCCAAATGTAACTACTAGATTGTGATACAATACACTAATGGGTGAAGTTTGGTTGACTTCTGCGCAGCGGTTTGGGAGTTAACATCAAAATTACATTTCTCGGCCATATCGCATAGATCTCACTGTGAAAAGGCTTAAATGACTTTTTTAATTAAGTTTGATGATTGCGTTCAAACAAAATGTCCTAGAACAAAATTTTCAAATGTAACTACTAGATTGTGATACAATACACTATTGGGTGAAGTTTGGTTGACTTCTGCGCAGCGGTTTGGGAGTGAACATCAAAATTACATTTCTCGGCCATATCGCATAGATCTCACTGTGAAAAGGCTTAAATGACTTTTTTAATTAAGTTTGATGATTGCGTTCAAACAAAATGTCCTAGGACAACATTTTCAAATGTAACTACTAGATTGTGATACAATACACTATTGGGTGAAGTTTGGTTGACTTCTGCGCAGCGGTTTGGGAGTTAACATCAAAATTACATTTCTCGGCCATATCGCATAGATCTCACTGTGAAAAGGCTTAAATGGCTTTTTTGACCTAGGTTTGAGGATTGCGCTCAAATCAAATGTCCTAGTACCAAATTTCCACCTGTAACTACTAGATTGTGATACAATACACTAATGGGTGAAGTTTGGTTTACTTCTGCGCAGCGGTTTGGGAGTTAACATCAAAATTACATTTCTCGGCCATATCGCATAGATCTCACTGTGAAAAGGCTTAAATGGCTTTTTTGACCTAAGTTTAATAATTGCGCTCAAACCAAATGTCCTAGAACGAAATTTTCAAATGTAACTACTAGAATGTGATACAATACACTATTGGGTGAAGTTTGGTTGACTTCTGCGCAGCGGTTTGGGAGTTAACATCAAAATTACATTTCTCGGCCATATCGCATAGATCTCACTGTGAAAAGGCTTAAATGACTTTTTTATTTAAGTTTGATGATTGCGCTCAAACAAAATTTCCTAGAACCAAATTTCCACATGTAACTACTAGATTGTGATACAATACACTAATGGGTGAAGTTTGGTTTACTTCTGCGCAGCGGTTTGGGAGTTAACATCAAAATTACATTTCTCGGCCATATCGCATAGATCTCACTGTGAAAAGGCTTAAATGGCTTTTTTGACCTAAGTTTAATAATTGCGCTCAAACCAAATGTCCTAGAACGAAATTTTCAAATGTAACTACTAGAATGTGATACAATACACTATTGGGTGAAGTTTGGTTGACTTCTGCGCAGCGGTTTGGGAGTTAACATCAAAATTACATTTCTCGGCCATATCGCATAGATCTCACTGTGAAAAGGCTTAAATGGCTTTTTTGACCTAAGTTTGAGGATTGCGCTCAAATCAAATGTCCTAGAACCAAATTTTCACATGTAACTACTAGATTGTGATACAATACACTAATGGGTGAAGTTTGGTTGACTTCTGCGCAGCGGTTTGGGAGTTAACATCAAAATTACATTTCTCGGCCATATCGCATAGATCTCACTGTGAAAAGGCTTAAATGACTTTTTTAATTAAGTTTGATGATTGCGTTCAAACAAAATGTCCTAGAACAAAATTTTCAAATGTAACTACTAGATTGTGATACAATACACTATTGGGTGAAGTTTGGTTGACTTCTGCGCAGCGGTTTGGGAGTTAACATCAAAATTACATTTCTCGGCCATATCGCATAGATCTCACTGTGAAAAGGCTTAAATGACTTTTTTAATTAAGTTTAATGATTGCCCTCAAACCAAATGTCCTAGAACGAAATTTTCAAATGTAACTACTAGAATGTGATACAATACACTATTGGGTGAAGTTTAGTTGACTTCTGCGCAGCGGTTTGGGAGTTAACATCAAAATTACATTTCTCGGCCATATCGCATAGATCTCACTGTGAAAAGGCTTAAATGGCTTTTTTGACCTAGGTTTGAGGATTGCGCTCAAATCAAATGTCCTAGAACCAAATTTCCACATGTAATTACTAGATTGTGATACAATACACTAATGGGTGAAGTTTGGTTGACTTCTGCGCAGCGGTTTGGGAGTTAACATCAAAATTACATTTCTCGGCCATATCGCATAGATCTCACTGTGAAAAGGCTTAAATGTCTTTTTTGACCTAAGTTTAATAATTGCGCTCAAACCAAATGTCCTAGAACGAAATTTTCAAATGTAACTACTAGAATGTGATACAATACACTATTGGGTGAAGTTTGGTTGACTTCTGCGCAGCGGTTTGGGAGTTAACATCAAAATTACATTTCTCGGCCATATCGCATAGATCTCACTGTGAAAAGGCTTAAATGACTTTTTTAATTAAGTTTGAGGATTGCGCTCAAACAAAATTTCCTAGAACCAAATTTTCACATGTAACTACTAGATTGTGATACAATACACTATTGGGTGAAGTTTGGTTGACTTCTGCGCAGCGGTTTGGGAGTTAACATCAAAATTACATTTCTCGGCCATATCGCATAGATCTCACTGTGAAAAGGCTTAAATGACTTTTTTAATTAAGTTTGATGATTGCGTTCAAACAAAATGTCCTAGAACAAAATTTTCAAATGTAACTACTAGATTGTGATACAATACACTATTGGGTGAAGTTTGGTTGACTTCTGCGCAGCGGTTTGGGAGTTAACATCAAAATTACATTTCTCGGCCATATCGCATAGATCTCACTGTGAAAAGGCTTAAATGACTTTTTTAATTAAGTTTAATGATTGCGCTCAAATCAAATGTCCTAGAACGAAATTTTCAAATGTAACTACTAGAATGTGATACAATACACTATTGGGTGAAGTTTAGTTGACTTCTGCGCAGCGGTTTGGGAGTTAAAATTAAAATTACATTTCTCGGCCATATCGCATAGATCTCACTGTGAAAAGGCTTAAATGGCTTTTTTGACCTAAGTTTAATAATTGCGCTCAAACCAAATGTCCTAGAACGAAATTTTCAAATGTAACTACTAGAATGTGATACAATACACTATTGGGTGAAGTTTGGTTGACTTCTGCGCAGCGGTTTGGGAGTTAACATCAAAATTACATTTCTCGGCCATATCGCATAGATCTCACTGTGAAAAGGCTTAAATGGCTTTTTTGACCTAAGTTTGAGGATTGCGCTCAAATCAAATGTCCTAGAACCAAATTTCCACATGTAACTACTAGATTGTGATACAATACACTAATAGGTGAAGTTTGGTTGACTTCTGCGCAGCGGTTTGGGAGTTAACATCAAAATTACATTTCTCGGCCATATCGCATAGCTCTCACTGTGAAAAGGCTTAAATGGCTTTTTTGACCTAAGTTTGAGGATTGCGCTAAAATCAAATGTCCAATAACCAAATTTCCACATGTAACTACTAGATTGTGATACAATACACTAATGGGTGAAGTTTGGTTGACTTCTGCGCAGCGGTTTGGGAGTTAACATCAAAATTACATTTCTCGGCCATATCGCATAGATCTCACTGTGAAAAGGCTTAAATGACTTTTTTAATTAAGTTTGATGATTGCGTTCAAACAAAATGTCCTAGAACAAAATTTTCAAATGTAACTACTAGATTGTGATACAATACACTATTGGGTGAAGTTTGGTTGACTTCTGCGCAGCGGTTTGGGAGTTAACATCAAAATTACATTTCTCGGCCATATCGCATAGATCTCACTGTGAAAAGGCTTAAATGGCTTTTTTGACCTAAGTTTGAGGATTGCGCTCAAATCAAATGTCCTAGAACCAAATTTCCACATGTAATTACTAGATTATGATACAATACACTAATGGGTGAAGTTTGGTTGACTTCTGCGCAGCGGTTTGGGAGTTAACATCAAAATTACATTTCTCGGCCATATCGCATAGATCTCACTGTGAAAAGGCTTAAATGACTTTTTTAATTAAGTTTAATGATTGCGCTCAAACAAAATGTCCTAGAACAAAAATTTCAAATGTAACTACTAGATTGTGATACAATACACTATTGGGTGAAGTTTAGTTGACTTCTGCGCAGCGGTTTGGGAGTTAACATCAAAATTACATTTCTCGGCCATATCGCATAGATCTCACTGTGAAAAGGCTTAAATGGCTTTTTTGACCTAAGTTTGAGGATTGCGCTCAAATCAAATGTCCTAGAACCAAATTTCCACATGTAACTACTAGATTGTGATACAATACACTAATGGTTGAAGTTTGGTTGACTTCTGCGCAGCGGTTTGGGAGTTAACATCAAAATTACATTTCTCGGCCATATCGCATAGATCTCACTGTGAAAAGGCTTAAATGACTTTTTTAAATTAAGTTTGAAGATTGCGCTCAAATCAAATGTCCTAGAACTAAATTTCCAAATGTAACTACTAGATTGTGATAAAATACACTATTGGGTGAAGTTTGGTTGACTTCTGCGCAGCGGTTTGGGAGTTAACATCAAAATTACATTTCTCGGCCATATCGCATAGATCTCACTGTGAAAAGGCTTAAATGGCTTTTTTGACCTAAGTTTGAGGATTGCGCTCAAATCAAATGTCCTATAACCAAATTTCCACATGTAACTACTAGATTGTGATACAATACACTAATGGGTGAAGTTTGGTTGACTTCTGCGCAGCGGTTTGGGAGTTAACATCAAAATTACATTTCTCGGCCATATCGCATAGATCTCACTGTGAAAAGGCTTAAATGACTTTTTTAATTAAGTTTGATGATTGCGTTCAAACAAAATGTCCTAGAACAAAATTTTCAAATGTAACTACTAGATTGTGATACAATACACTATTGGGTGAAGTTTGGTTGACTTCTGCGCAGCGGTTTGGGAGTTAACATCAAAATTACATTTCTCGGCCATATCGCATAGATCTCACTGTGAAAAGGCTTAAATGGCTTTTTTGACCTAAGTTTGAGGATTGCGCTCAAATCAAATGTCCTAGAACCAAATTTCCACATGTAACTACTAGATTGTGATACAATACACTAATGGGTGAAGTTTGGTTTACTTCTGCGCAGCGGTTTGGGAGTTAACATCAAAATTACATTTCTCGGCCATATCGCATAGATCTCACTGTGAAAAGGCTTAAATGGCTTTTTTGACCTAAGTTTAATGATTGCGCTCAAACCAAATGTCCTAGAACGAAATTTTCAAATGTAACTACAAGAATGTGATACAATACACTATTGGGTGAAGTTTGGTTGACTTCTGCGCAGCGGTTTGGGAGTTAACATCAAAATTACATTTCTCGGCCATATCGCATAGATCTCACTGTGAAAAGGCTTAAATGACTTTTTTAATTAAGTTTAATGATTGCGCTCAAACAAAATGTCCTAGAACAAAATTTTCAAATGTAACTACTAGATTGTGATACAATACACTATTGGGTGAAGTTTTGTTGACTTCTGCGCAGCGGTTTGGGAGTTAACATCAAAATTACATTTCTCGGCCATATCGCATAGATCTCACTGTGAAAAGGCTTAAATGACTTTTTTAATTAAGTTTAATGATTGCGCTCAAACCAAATGTCCTAGAACGAAATTTTCAAATGTAACTACTAGAATGTGATACAATACACTATTGGGTGAAGTTTAGTTGACTTCTGCGCAGCGGTTTGGGAGTTAACATCAAAATTACATTTCTCGGCCATATCGCATAGATCTCACTGTGAAAAGGCTTAAATGGCTTTTTTGACCTAAGTTTAATAATTGCGCTCAAACCAAATGTCCTAGAACGAAATTTTCAAATGTAACTACTAGAATGTGATACAATACACTATTGGGTGAAGTTTGGTTGACTTCTGCGCAGCGGTTTGGGAGTTAACATCAAAATTACATTTCTCGGCCATATCACATAGATCTCACTGTGAAAAGGCTTAAATGGCTTTTTTGACCTAAGTTTGAGGATAGCGCTCAAATCAAATGTCCTAGAACCAAATTTCCACATGTAACTACTAGATTGTGATACAATACACTAATGGGTGAAGTTTGGTTGACTTCTGCGCAGCGGTTTGGGAGTTAACATCAAAATTACATTTCTCGGCCATATCGCTTAGATCTCACTGTGAAAAGGCTTAAATGACTTTTTTAATTAAGTTTGATGATTGCGCTCAAACAAAATTTCCTAGAACAAAATTTTCAAATGTAACTACTAGATTGTGATACAATACACTATTGGGTGAAGTTTGGTTGACTTCTGCGCAGCGGTTTGGGAGTTAACATCAAAATTACATTTCTCGGCCATATCGCATAGATCTCACTGTGAAAAGGCTTAAATGACTTTTTTAATTAAGTTTGATGATTGCGTTCAAACAAAATGTCCTAGAACAAAATTTTCAAATGTAACTACTAGATTGTGATACAATACACTATTGGGTGAAGTTTGGTTGACTTCTGCGCAGCGGTTTGGGAGTTAACATCAAAATTACATTTCTCGGCCATATCGCATAGATCTCACTGTGAAAAGGCTTAAATGACTTTTTTAATTAAGTTTAATGATTGCGCTCAAACCAAATGTCCTAGAACGAAATTTTCAAATGTAACTACTAGAATGTGATACAATACACTATTGGGTGAAGTTTAGTTGACTTCTGCGCAGCGGTTTGGGAGTTAACATCAAAATTACATTTCTCGGCCATATCGCATAGATCTCACTGTGAAAAGGCTTAAATGGCTTTTTTGACCTAGGTTTGAGGATTGCGCTCAAATTAAATGTCCTAGAACCAAATTTCCACATGTAACTACTAGATTGTGATACAATACACTAATGGGTGAAGTTTGGTTGACTTCTGCGCAGCGGTTTGGGAGTGAACATCAAAATTACATTTCTCGGCCATATCGCATAGATCTCACTGTGAAAAGGCTTAAATGACTTTTTTAATTAAGTTTGATGATTGCGTTCAAACAAAATGTCCTAGGACAACATTTTCAAATGTAACTACTAGATTGTGATACAATACACTATTGGGTGAAGTTTGGTTGACTTCTGCTCAGCGGTTTGGGAGTTAACATCAAAATTACATTTCTCGGCCATATCGCATAGATCTCACTGTGAAAAGGCTTAAATGGCTTTTTTGACCTAGGTTTGAGGATTGCGCTCAAATCAAATGTCCTAGTACCAAATTTCCACCTGTAACTACTAGATTGTGATACAATACACTAATGGGTGAAGTTTGGTTTACTTCTGCGCAGCGGTTTGGGAGTTAACATCAAAATTACATTTCTCGGCCATATCGCATAGATCTCACTGTGAAAAGGCTTAAATGGCTTTTTTGACCTAAGTTTAATAATTGCGCTCAAACCAAATGTCCTAGAACGAAATTTTCAAATGTAACTACTAGAATGTGATACAATACACTATTGGGTGAAGTTTGGTTGACTTCTGCGCAGCGGTTTGGGAGTTAACATCAAAATTACATTTCTCGGCCATATCGCATAGATCTCACTGTGAAAAGGCTTAAATGGCTTTTTTGACCTAAGTTTGAGGATTGCGCTCAAATCAAATGTCCTAGAACCAAATTTTCACATGTAACTACTAGATTGTGATACAATACACTAATGGGTGAAGTTTGGTTTACTTCTGCGCAGCGGTTTGGGAGTTAACATCAAAATTACATTTCTCGGCCATATCGCATAGATCTCACTGTGAAAAGGCTTAAATGACTTTTTTAATTAAGTTTGATGATTGCGCTCAAACAAAATTTCCTAGAACAAAATTTTCAAATGTAACTACTAGATTGTGATACAATACACTATTGGGTGAAGTTTGGTTGACTTCTGCGCAGCGGTTTGGGAGTTAACATCAAAATTACATTTCTCGGCCATATCGCATAGATCTCACTGTGAAAAGGCTTAAATGACTTTTTTAATTAAGTTTGATGATTGCGTTCAAACAAAATGTCCTAGAACAAAATTTTCAAATGTAACTACTAGATTGTGATACAATACACTATTGGGTGAAGTTTTGTTGACTTCTGCGCAGCGGTTTGGGAGTTAACATCAAAATTACATTTCTCGGCCATATCGCATAGATCTCACTGTGAAAAGGCTTAAATGACTTTTTTAATTAAGTTTGATGATTGCGTTCAAACAAAATGTCCTAGAACGAAATTTTCAAATGTAACTACTAGAATGTGATACAATACACTATTGGGTGAAGTTTGGTTGACTTCTGCGCAGCGGTTTGGGAGTTAACATCAAAATTACATTTCTCG
The DNA here is from genome assembly GCF_030265065.1 of Corythoichthys intestinalis. Lineage (NCBI taxonomy): Eukaryota > Metazoa > Chordata > Actinopteri > Syngnathiformes > Syngnathidae > Corythoichthys > Corythoichthys intestinalis. The sequence goes on along the minus strand of NW_026651601.1, from coordinate 150,220 downwards.
GCCATATCGCATAGATCTCACTGTGAAAAGGCTTAAATGGCTTTTTTGACCTAAGTTTGAGGATTGCGCTCAAATCAAATGTCCTAGAACCAAATTTCCACATGTAACTACTAGATTGTGATACAATACACTAATAGGTGAAGTTTGGTTGACTTCTGCGCAGCGGTTTGGGAGTTAACATCAAAATTACATTTCTCGGCCATATCGCATAGATCTCACTGTGAAAAGGCTTAAATGGCTTTTTTGACCTAAGTTTGAGGATTGCGCTCAAATCAAATGTCCAATAACCAAATTTCCACATGTAACTACTAGATTGTGATACAATACACTAATGGTTGAAGTTTGGTTGACTTCTGCGCAGCGGTTTGGGAGTGAACATCAAAATTACATTTCTCGGCCATATCGCATAGATCTCACTGTGAAAAGGCTTAAATGACTTTTTTTAATTAAGTTTGAAGATTGCGCTCAAATCAAATGTCCTAGAACTAAATTTCCAAATGTAACTACTAGATTGTGATAAAATACACTATTGGGTGAAGTTTGGTTGACTTCTGCGCAGCGGTTTGGGAGTTAACATCAAAATTACATTTCTCGGCCATATCGCATAGATCTCACTGTGAAAAGGCTTAAATGGCTTTTTTGACCTAAGTTTGAGGATTGCGCTCAAATCAAATGTCCTATAACCAAATTTCCACATGTAACTACTAGATTGTGATACAATACACTAATGGGTGAAGTTTGGTTGACTTCTGCGCAGCGGTTTGGGAGTTAACATCAAAATTACATTTCTCGGCCATATCGCATAGATCTCACTGTGAAAAGGCTTAAATGACTTTTTTAATTAAGTTTGATGATTGCGTTCAAACAAAATGTCCTAGAACAAAATTTTCAAATGTAACTACTAGATTGTGATACAATACACTATTGGGTGAAGTTTGGTTGACTTCTGCGCAGCAGTTTGGGAGTTAACATCAAAATTACATTTCTCGGCCATATCGCATAGATCTCACTGTGAAAAGGCTTAAATGGCTTTTTTGACCTAAGTTTGAGGATTGCGCTCAAATCAAATGTCCTAGAACCAAATTTCCACATGTAACTACTAGATTGTGATACAATACACTAATGGGTGAAGTTTGGTTTACTTCTGCGCAGCGGTTTGGGAGTTAACATCAAAATTACATTTCTCGGCCATATCGCATAGATCTCACTGTGAAAAGGCTTAAATGGCTTTTTTGACCTAAGTTTAATGATTGCGCTCAAACCAAATGTCCTAGAACGAAATTTTCAAATGTAACTACAAGAATGTGATACAATACACTATTGGGTGAAGTTTGGTTGACTTCTGCGCAGCGGTTTGGGAGTTAACATCAAAATTACATTTCTCGGCCATATCGCATAGATCTCACTGTGAAAAGGCTTAAATGACTTTTTTAATTAAGTTTAATGATTGCGCTCAAACAAAATGTCCTAGAACAAAATTTTCAAATGTAACTACTAGATTGTGATACAATACACTATTGGGTGAAGTTTGGTTGACTTCTGCGCAGCGGTTTGGGAGTTAACATCAAAATTACATTTCTCGGCCATATCGCATAGATCTCACTGTGAAAAGGCTTAAATGACTTTTTTAATTAAGTTTAATGATTGCGCTCAAACCAAATGTCCTAGAACGAAATTTTCAAATGTAACTACTAGAATGTGATACAATACACTATTGGGTGAAGTTTAGTTGACTTCTGCGCAGCGGTTTGGGAGTTAACATCAAAATTACATTTCTCGGCCATATCGCATAGATCTCACTGTGAAAAGGCTTAAATGACTTTTTTATTTAAGTTTGATGATTGCGCTCAAACAAAATTTCCTAGAACCAAATTTCCACATGTAACTACTAGATTGTGATACAATACACTAATGGGTGAAGTTTGGTTTACTTCTGCGCAGCGGTTTGGGAGTTAACATCAAAATTACATTTCTCGGCCATATCGCATAGATCTCACTGTGAAAAGGCTTAAATGGCTTTTTTGACCTAAGTTTAATAATTGCGCTCAAACCAAATGTCCTAGAACGAAATTTTCAAATGTAACTACTAGAATGTGATACAATACACTATTGGGTGAAGTTTGGTTGACTTCTGCGCAGCGGTTTGGGAGTTAACATCAAAATTACATTTCTCGGCCATATCGCATAGATCTCACTGTGAAAAGGCTTAAATGGCTTTTTTGACCTAAGTTTGAGGATTGCGCTCAAATCAAATGTCCTAGAACCAAATTTTCACATGTAACTACTAGATTGTGATACAATACACTAATGGGTGAAGTTTGGTTGACTTCTGCGCAGCGGTTTGGGAGTTAACATCAAAATTACATTTCTCGGCCATATCGCATAGATCTCACTGTGAAAAGGCTTAAATGACTTTTTTAATTAAGTTTGATGATTGCGTTCAAACAAAATGTCCTAGAACAAAATTTTCAAATGTAACTACTAGATTGTGATACAATACACTATTGGGTGAAGTTTGGTTGACTTCTGCGCAGCGGTTTGGGAGTTAACATCAAAATTACATTTCTCGGCCATATCGCATAGATCTCACTGTGAAAAGGCTTAAATGACTTTTTTAATTAAGTTTAATGATTGCCCTCAAACCAAATGTCCTAGAACGAAATTTTCAAATGTAACTACTAGAATGTGATACAATACACTATTGGGTGAAGTTTAGTTGACTTCTGCGCAGCGGTTTGGGAGTTAACATCAAAATTACATTTCTCGGCCATATCGCATAGATCTCACTGTGAAAAGGCTTAAATGGCTTTTTTGACCTAGGTTTGAGGATTGCGCTCAAATCAAATGTCCTAGAACCAAATTTCCACATGTAACTACTAGATTGTGATACAATACACTAATGGGTGAAGTTTGGTTGACTTCTGCGCAGCGGTTTGGGAGTTAACATCAAAATTACATTTCTCGGCCATATCGCATAGATCTCACTGTGAAAAGGCTTAAATGGCTTTTTTGACCTAAGTTTAATAATTGCGCTCAAACCAAATGTCCTAGAACGAAATTTTCAAATGTAACTACTAGAATGTGATACAATACACTATTGGGTGAAGTTTGGTTGACTTCTGCGCAGCGGTTTGGGAGTTAACATCAAAATTACATTTCTCGGCCATATCGCATAGATCTCACTGTGAAAAGGCTTAAATGGCTTTTTTGACCTAAGTTTGAGGATTGCGCTCAAATCAAATGTCCTAGAACCAAATTTTCACATGTAACTACTAGATTGTGATACAATACACTAATGGGTGAAGTTTGGTTGACTTCTGCGCAGCGGTTTGGGAGTTAACATCAAAATTACATTTCTCGGCCATATCGCATAGATCTCACTGTGAAAAGGCTTAAATGACTTTTTTAATTAAGTTTGATGATTGCGCTCAAACAAAATTTCCTAGAACAAAATTTTCAAATGTAACTACTAGATTGTGATACAATACACTATTGGGTGAAGTTTGGTTGACTTCTGCGCAGCGGTTTGGGAGTTAACATCAAAATTACATTTCTCGGCCATATCGCATAGATCTCACTGTGAAAAGGCTTAAATGACTTTTTTAATTAAGTTTGATGATTGCGTTCAAACAAAATGTCCTAGAACAAAATTTTCAAATGTAACTACTAGATTGTGATACAATACACTATTGGGTGAAGTTTTGTTGACTTCTGCGCAGCGGTTTGGGAGTTAACATCAAAATTACATTTCTCGGCCATATCGCATAGATCTCACTGTGAAAAGGCTTAAATGACTTTTTTAATTAAGTTTAATGATTGCGCTCAAACCAAATGTCCTAGAACGAAATTTTCAAATGTAACTACTAGAATGTGATACAATACACTATTGGGTGAAGTTTAGTTGACTTCTGCGCAGCGGTTTGGGAGTTAACATCAAAATTACATTTCTCGGCCATATCGCATAGATCTCACTGTGAAAAGGCTTAAATGGCTTTTTTGACCTAGGTTTGAGGATTGCGCTCAAATCAAATGTCCTAGAACCAAATTTCCACATGTAACTACTAGATTGTGATACAATACACTAATGGGTGAAGTTTGGTTGACTTCTGCGCAGCGGTTTGGGAGTTAACATCAAAATTACATTTCTCGGCCATATCGCATAGATCTCACTGTGAAAAGGCTTAAATGACTTTTTTAATTAAGTTTGATGATTGCGTTCAAACAAAATGTCCTAGAACGAAATTTTCAAATGTAACTACTAGAATGTGATACAATACACTATTGGGTGAAGTTTGGTTGACTTCTGCGCAGCGGTTTGGGAGTTAACATCAAAATTACATTTCTCGGCCATATCGCATAGATCTCACTGTGAAAAGGCTTAAATGGCTTTTTTGACCTAAGTTTGAGGATTGCGCTCAAATCAAATGTCCTAGAACCAAATTTCCACATGTAACTACTAGATTGTGATACAATACACTAATAGGTGAAGTTTGGTTGACTTCTGCGCAGCGGTTTGGGAGTTAACATCAAAATTACATTTCTCGGCCATATCGCATAGATCTCACTGTGAAAAGGCTTAAATGGCTTTTTTGACCTAAGTTTGAGGATTGCGCTCAAATCAAATGTCCAATAACCAAATTTCCACATGTAACTACTAGATTGTGATACAATACACTAATGGTTGAAGTTTGGTTGACTTCTGCGCAGCGGTTTGGGAGTGAACATCAAAATTACATTTCTCGGCCATATCGCATAGATCTCACTGTGAAAAGGCTTAAATGACTTTTTTTAATTAAGTTTGAAGATTGCGCTCAAATCAAATGTCCTAGAACTAAATTTCCAAATGTAACTACTAGATTGTGATAAAATACACTATTGGGTGAAGTTTGGTTGACTTCTGCGCAGCGGTTTGGGAGTTAACATCAAAATTACATTTCTCGGCCATATCGCATAGATCTCACTGTGAAAAGGCTTAAATGGCTTTTTTGACCTAAGTTTGAGGATTGCGCTCAAATCAAATGTCCTATAACCAAATTTCCACATGTAACTACTAGATTGTGATACAATACACTAATGGGTGAAGTTTGGTTGACTTCTGCGCAGCGGTTTGGGAGTTAACATCAAAATTACATTTCTCGGCCATATCGCATAGATCTCACTGTGAAAAGGCTTAAATGACTTTTTTAATTAAGTTTGATGATTGCGTTCAAACAAAATGTCCTAGAACAAAATTTTCAAATGTAACTACTAGATTGTGATACAATACACTATTGGGTGAAGTTTGGTTGACTTCTGCGCAGCGGTTTGGGAGTTAACATCAAAATTACATTTCTCGGCCATATCGCATAGATCTCACTGTGAAAAGGCTTAAATGGCTTTTTTGACCTAAGTTTGAGGATTGCGCTCAAATCAAATGTCCTAGAACCAAATTTCCACATGTAACTACTAGATTGTAATACACTAATGGGTGAAGTTTGGTTTACTTCTGCGCAGCGGTTTGGGAGTTAACATCAAAATTACATTTCTCGGCCATATCGCATAGATCTCACTGTGAAAAGGCTTAAATGGCTTTTTTGACCTAAGTTTGAGGATTGCGCTCAAATCAAATGTCCTATAACCAAATTTCCACATGTAACTACTAGATTGTGATACAATACACTAATGGGTGAAGTTTGGTTGACTTCTGCGCAGCGGTTTGGGAGTTAACATCAAAATTACATTTCTCGGCCATATCGCATAGATCTCACTGTGAAAAGGCTTAAATGGCTTTTTTGACCTAAGTTTAATGATTGCGCTCAAACCAAATGTCCTAGAACGAAATTTTCAAATGTAACTACAAGAATGTGATACAATACACTATTGGGTGAAGTTTGGTTGACTTCTGCGCAGCGGTTTGGGAGTTAACATCAAAATTACATTTCTCGGCCATATCGCATAGATCTCACTGTGAAAAGGCTTAAATGACTTTTTTAATTAAGTTTAATGATTGCGCTCAAACAAAATGTCCTAGAACAAAATTTTCAAATGTAACTACTAGATTGTGATACAATACACTATTGGGTGAAGTTTGGTTGACTTCTGCGCAGCGGTTTGGGAGTTAACATCAAAATTACATTTCTCGGCCATATCGCATAGATCTCACTGTGAAAAGGCTTAAATGACTTTTTTAATTAAGTTTAATGATTGCGCTCAAACCAAATGTCCTAGAACGAAATTTTCAAATGTAACTACTAGAATGTGATACAATACACTATTGGGTGAAGTTTAGTTGACTTCTGCGCAGCGGTTTGGGATTTAACATCAAAATTACATTTCTCGGCCATATCGCATAGATCTCACTGTGAAAAGGCTTAAATGACTTTTTTATTTAAGTTTGATGATTGCGCTCAAACAAAATTTCCTAGAACCAAATTTCCACATGTAACTACTAGATTGTGATACAATACACTAATGGGTGAAGTTTGGTTTACTTCTGCGCAGCGGTTTGGGAGTTAACATCAAAATTACATTTCTCGGCCATATCGCATAGATCTCACTGTGAAAAGGCTTAAATGGCTTTTTTGACCTAAGTTTAATAATTGCGCTCAAACCAAATGTCCTAGAACGAAATTTTCAAATGTAACTACTAGAATGTGATACAATACACTATTGGGTGAAGTTTGGTTGACTTCTGCGCAGCGGTTTGGGAGTTAACATCAAAATTACATTTCTCGGCCATATCGCATAGATCTCACTGTGAAAAGGCTTAAATGGCTTTTTTGACCTAAGTTTGAGGATTGCGCTCAAATCAAATGTCCTAGAACCAAATTTTCACATGTAACTACTAGATTGTGATACAATACACTAATGGGTGAAGTTTGGTTGACTTCTGCGCAGCGGTTTGGGAGTTAACATCAAAATTACATTTCTCGGCCATATCGCATAGATCTCACTGTGAAAAGGCTTAAATGACTTTTTTAATTAAGTTTAATGATTGCGCTCAAACCAAATGTCCTAGAACGAAATTTTTAAATGTAACTACTAGAATGTGATACAATACACTATTGGGTGAAGTTTAGTTGACTTCTGCGCAGCGGTTTGGGATTTAACATCAAAATTACATTTCTCGGCCATATCGCATAGATCTCACTGTGAAAAGGCTTAAATGACTTTTTTATTTAAGTTTGATGATTGCGTTCAAACAAAATGTCCTAGAACGAAATTTTCAAATGTAACTACTAGAATGTGATACAATACACTATTGGGTGAAGTTTGGTTGACTTCTGCGCAGCGGTTTGGGAGTTAACATCAAAATTACATTTCTCGGCCATATCGCATAGATCTCACTGTGAAAAGGCTTAAATGGCTTTTTTGACCTAAGTTTGAGGATTGCGCTCAAATCAAATGTCCTAGAACCAAATTTCCACATGTAACTACTAGATTGTGATACAATACACTAATAGGTGAAGTTTGGTTGACTTCTGCGCAGCGGTTTGGGAGTTAACATCAAAATTACATTTCTCGGCCATATCGCATAGATCTCACTGTGAAAAGGCTTAAATGGCTTTTTTGACCTAAGTTTGAGGATTGCGCTCAAATCAAATGTCCAATAACCAAATTTCCACATGTAACTACTAGATTGTGATACAATACACTAATGGTTGAAGTTTGGTTGACTTCTGCGCAGCGGTTTGGGAGTGAACATCAAAATTACATTTCTCGGCCATATCGCATAGATCTCACTGTGAAAAGGCTTAAATGACTTTTTTTAATTAAGTTTGAAGATTGCGCTCAAATCAAATGTCCTAGAACTAAATTTCCAAATGTAACTACTAGATTGTGATAAAATACACTATTGGGTGAAGTTTGGTTGACTTCTGCGCAGCGGTTTGGGAGTTAACATCAAAATTACATTTCTCGGCCATATCGCATAGATCTCACTGTGAAAAGGCTTAAATGGCTTTTTTGACCTAAGTTTGAGGATTGCGCTCAAATCAAATGTCCTATAACCAAATTTCCACATGTAACTACTAGATTGTGATACAATACACTAATGGGTGAAGTTTGGTTGACTTCTGCGCAGCGGTTTGGGAGTTAACATCAAAATTACATTTCTCGGCCATATCGCATAGATCTCACTGTGAAAAGGCTTAAATGACTTTTTTAATTAAGTTTGATGATTGCGTTCAAACAAAATGTCCTAGAACAAAATTTTCAAATGTAACTACTAGATTGTGATACAATACACTATTGGGTGAAGTTTGGTTGACTTCTGCGCAGCGGTTTGGGAGTTAACATCAAAATTACATTTCTCGGCCATATCGCATAGATCTCACTGTGAAAAGGCTTAAATGGCTTTTTTGACCTAAGTTTGAGGATTGCGCTCAAATCAAATGTCCTAGAACCAAATTTCCACATGTAACTACTAGATTGTAATACACTAATGGGTGAAGTTTGGTTTACTTCTGCGCAGCGGTTTGGGAGTTAACATCAAAATTACATTTCTCGGCCATATCGCATAGATCTCACTGTGAAAAGGCTTAAATGGCTTTTTTGACCTAAGTTTGAGGATTGCGCTCAAATCAAATGTCCTATAACCAAATTTCCACATGTAACTACTAGATTGTGATACAATACACTAATGGGTGAAGTTTGGTTGACTTCTGCGCAGCGGTTTGGGAGTTAACATCAAAATTACATTTCTCGGCCATATCGCATAGATCTCACTGTGAAAAGGCTTAAATGGCTTTTTTGACCTAAGTTTAATGATTGCGCTCAAACCAAATGTCCTAGAACGAAATTTTCAAATGTAACTACAAGAATGTGATACAATACACTATTGGGTGAAGTTTGGTTGACTTCTGCGCAGCGGTTTGGGAGTTAACATCAAAATTACATTTCTCGGCCATATCGCATAGATCTCACTGTGAAAAGGCTTAAATGACTTTTTTAATTAAGTTTAATGATTGCGCTCAAACAAAATGTCCTAGAACAAAATTTTCAAATGTAACTACTAGATTGTGATACAATACACTATTGGGTGAAGTTTGGTTGACTTCTGCGCAGCGGTTTGGGAGTTAACATCAAAATTACATTTCTCGGCCATATCGCATAGATCTCACTGTGAAAAGGCTTAAATGACTTTTTTAATTAAGTTTAATGATTGCGCTCAAACCAAATGTCCTAGAACGAAATTTTCAAATGTAACTACTAGAATGTGATACAATACACTATTGGGTGAAGTTTAGTTGACTTCTGCGCAGCGGTTTGGGAGTTAACATCAAAATTACATTTCTCGGCCATATCGCATAGATCTCACTGTGAAAAGGCTTAAATGGCTTTTTTGACCTAAGTTTGAGGATTGCGCTCAAATCAAATGTCCTAGAACCAAATTTCCACATGTAACTACTAGATTGTGATACAATACACTAATGGGTGAAGTTTGGTTTACTTCTGCGCAGCGGTTTGGGAGTTAACATCAAAATTACATTTCTCGGCCATATCGCATAGATCTCACTGTGAAAAGGCTTAAATGGCTTTTTTGACCTAAGTTTAATGATTGCGCTCAAACCAAATGTCCTAGAACGAAATTTTCAAATGTAACTACAAGAATGTGATACAATACACTATTGGGTGAAGTTTGGTTGACTTCTGCGCAGCGGTTTGGGAGTTAACATCAAAATTACATTTCTCGGCCATATCGCATAGATCTCACTGTGAAAAGGCTTAAATGACTTTTTTAATTAAGTTTAATGATTGCGCTCAAACAAAATGTCCTAGAACAAAATTTTCAAATGTAACTACTAGATTGTGATACAATACACTATTGGGTGAAGTTTGGTTGACTTCTGCGCAGCGGTTTGGGAGTTAACATCAAAATTACATTTCTCGGCCATATCGCATAGATCTCACTGTGAAAAGGCTTAAATGACTTTTTTAATTAAGTTTAATGATTGCGCTCAAACCAAATGTCCTAGAACGAAATTTTCAAATGTAACTACTAGAATGTGATACAATACACTATTGGGTGAAGTTTAGTTGACTTCTGCGCAGCGGTTTGGGAGTTAACATCAAAATTACATTTCTCGGCCATATCGCATAGATCTCACTGTGAAAAGGCTTAAATGACTTTTTTATTTAAGTTTGATGATTGCGCTCAAACAAAATTTCCTAGAACCAAATTTCCACATGTAACTACTAGATTGTGATACAATACACTAATGGGTGAAGTTTGGTTTACTTCTGCGCAGCGGTTTGGGAGTTAACATCAAAATTACATTTCTCGGCCATATCGCATAGATCTCACTGTGAAAAGGCTTAAATGGCTTTTTTGACCTAAGTTTAATAATTGCGCTCAAACCAAATGTCCTAGAACGAAATTTTCAAATGTAACTACTAGAATGTGATACAATACACTATTGGGTGAAGTTTGGTTGACTTCTGCGCAGCGGTTTGGGAGTTAACATCAAAATTACATTTCTCGGCCATATCGCATAGATCTCACTGTGAAAAGGCTTAAATGGCTTTTTTGACCTAAGTTTGAGGATTGCGCTCAAATCAAATGTCCTAGAACCAAATTTTCACATGTAACTACTAGATTGTGATACAATACACTAATGGGTGAAGTTTGGTTGACTTCTGCGCAGCGGTTTGGGAGTTAACATCAAAATTACATTTCTCGGCCATATCGCATAGATCTCACTGTGAAAAGGCTTAAATGACTTTTTTAATTAAGTTTGATGATTGCGTTCAAACAAAATGTCCTAGAACAAAATTTTCAAATGTAACTACTAGATTGTGATACAATACACTATTGGGTGAAGTTTGGTTGACTTCTGCGCAGCGGTTTGGGAGTTAACATCAAAATTACATTTCTCGGCCATATCGCATAGATCTCACTGTGAAAAGGCTTAAATGACTTTTTTAATTAAGTTTAATGATTGCCCTCAAACCAAATGTCCTAGAACGAAATTTTCAAATGTAACTACTAGAATGTGATACAATACACTATTGGGTGAAGTTTAGTTGACTTCTGCGCAGCGGTTTGGGAGTTAACATCAAAATTACATTTCTCGGCCATATCGCATAGATCTCACTGTGAAAAGGCTTAAATGGCTTTTTTGACCTAGGTTTGAGGATTGCGCTCAAATCAAATGTCCTAGAACCAAATTTCCACATGTAACTACTAGATTGTGATACAATACACTAATGGGTGAAGTTTGGTTGACTTCTGCGCAGCGGTTTGGGAGTTAACATCAAAATTACATTTCTCGGCCATATCGCATAGATCTCACTGTGAAAAGGCTTAAATGGCTTTTTTGACCTAAGTTTAATAATTGCGCTCAAACCAAATGTCCTAGAACGAAATTTTCAAATGTAACTACTAGAATGTGATACAATACACTATTGGGTGAAGTTTGGTTGACTTCTGCGCAGCGGTTTGGGAGTTAACATCAAAATTACATTTCTCGGCCATATCGCATAGATCTCACTGTGAAAAGGCTTAAATGGCTTTTTTGACCTAAGTTTGAGGATTGCGCTCAAATCAAATGTCCTAGAACCAAATTTTCACATGTAACTACTAGATTGTGATACAATACACTAATGGGTGAAGTTTGGTTGACTTCTGCGCAGCGGTTTGGGAGTTAACATCAAAATTACATTTCTCGGCCATATCGCATAGATCTCACTGTGAAAAGGCTTAAATGACTTTTTTAATTAAGTTTGATGATTGCGCTCAAACAAAATTTCCTAGAACAAAATTTTCAAATGTAACTACTAGATTGTGATACAATACACTATTGGGTGAAGTTTGGTTGACTTCTGCGCAGCGGTTTGGGAGTTAACATCAAAATTACATTTCTCGGCCATATCGCATAGATCTCACTGTGAAAAGGCTTAAATGACTTTTTTAATTAAGTTTGATGATTGCGTTCAAACAAAATGTCCTAGAACAAAATTTTCAAATGTAACTACTAGATTGTGATACAATACACTATTGGGTGAAGTTTTGTTGACTTCTGCGCAGCGGTTTGGGAGTTAACATCAAAATTACATTTCTCGGCCATATCGCATAGATCTCACTGTGAAAAGGCTTAAATGACTTTTTTAATTAAGTTTAATGATTGCGCTCAAACCAAATGTCCTAGAACGAAATTTTCAAATGTAACTACTAGAATGTGATACAATACACTATTGGGTGAAGTTTAGTTGACTTCTGCGCAGCGGTTTGGGAGTTAACATCAAAATTACATTTCTCGGCCATATCGCATAGATCTCACTGTGAAAAGGCTTAAATGGCTTTTTTGACCTAGGTTTGAGGATTGCGCTCAAATCAAATGTCCTAGAACCAAATTTCCACATGTAACTACTAGATTGTGATACAATACACTAATGGGTGAAGTTTGGTTGACTTCTGCGCAGCGGTTTGGGAGTTAACATCAAAATTACATTTCTCGGCCATATCGCATAGATCTCACTGTGAAAAGGCTTAAATGACTTTTTTAATTAAGTTTGATGATTGCGTTCAAACAAAATGTCCTAGAACGAAATTTTCAAATGTAACTACTAGAATGTGATACAATACACTATTGGGTGAAGTTTGGTTGACTTCTGCGCAGCGGTTTGGGAGTTAACATCAAAATTACATTTCTCGGCCATATCGCATAGATCTCACTGTGAAAAGGCTTAAATGGCTTTTTTGACCTAAGTTTGAGGATTGCGCTCAAATCAAATGTCCTAGAACCAAATTTCCACATGTAACTACTAGATTGTGATACAATACACTAATAGGTGAAGTTTGGTTGACTTCTGCGCAGCGGTTTGGGAGTTAACATCAAAATTACATTTCTCGGCCATATCGCATAGATCTCACTGTGAAAAGGCTTAAATGGCTTTTTTGACCTAAGTTTGAGGATTGCGCTCAAATCAAATGTCCAATAACCAAATTTCCACATGTAACTACTAGATTGTGATACAATACACTAATGGTTGAAGTTTGGTTGACTTCTGCGCAGCGGTTTGGGAGTGAACATCAAAATTACATTTCTCGGCCATATCGCATAGATCTCACTGTGAAAAGGCTTAAATGACTTTTTTTAATTAAGTTTGAAGATTGCGCTCAAATCAAATGTCCTAGAACTAAATTTCCAAATGTAACTACTAGATTGTGATAAAATACACTATTGGGTGAAGTTTGGTTGACTTCTGCGCAGCGGTTTGGGAGTTAACATCAAAATTACATTTCTCGGCCATATCGCATAGATCTCACTGTGAAAAGGCTTAAATGGCTTTTTTGACCTAAGTTTGAGGATTGCGCTCAAATCAAATGTCCTATAACCAAATTTCCACATGTAACTACTAGATTGTGATACAATACACTAATGGGTGAAGTTTGGTTGACTTCTGCGCAGCGGTTTGGGAGTTAACATCAAAATTACATTTCTCGGCCATATCGCATAGATCTCACTGTGAAAAGGCTTAAATGACTTTTTTAATTAAGTTTGATGATTGCGTTCAAACAAAATGTCCTAGAACAAAATTTTCAAATGTAACTACTAGATTGTGATACAATACACTATTGGGTGAAGTTTGGTTGACTTCTGCGCAGCGGTTTGGGAGTTAACATCAAAATTACATTTCTCGGCCATATCGCATAGATCTCACTGTGAAAAGGCTTAAATGGCTTTTTTGACCTAAGTTTGAGGATTGCGCTCAAATCAAATGTCCTAGAACCAAATTTCCACATGTAACTACTAGATTGTAATACACTAATGGGTGAAGTTTGGTTTACTTCTGCGCAGCGGTTTGGGAGTTAACATCAAAATTACATTTCTCGGCCATATCGCATAGATCTCACTGTGAAAAGGCTTAAATGGCTTTTTTGACCTAAGTTTGAGGATTGCGCTCAAATCAAATGTCCTATAACCAAATTTCCACATGTAACTACTAGATTGTGATACAATACACTAATGGGTGAAGTTTGGTTGACTTCTGCGCAGCGGTTTGGGAGTTAACATCAAAATTACATTTCTCGGCCATATCGCATAGATCTCACTGTGAAAAGGCTTAAATGGCTTTTTTGACCTAAGTTTAATGATTGCGCTCAAACCAAATGTCCTAGAACGAAATTTTCAAATGTAACTACAAGAATGTGATACAATACACTATTGGGTGAAGTTTGGTTGACTTCTGCGCAGCGGTTTGGGAGTTAACATCAAAATTACATTTCTCGGCCATATCGCATAGATCTCACTGTGAAAAGGCTTAAATGACTTTTTTAATTAAGTTTAATGATTGCGCTCAAACAAAATGTCCTAGAACAAAATTTTCAAATGTAACTACTAGATTGTGATACAATACACTATTGGGTGAAGTTTGGTTGACTTCTGCGCAGCGGTTTGGGAGTTAACATCAAAATTACATTTCTCGGCCATATCGCATAGATCTCACTGTGAAAAGGCTTAAATGACTTTTTTAATTAAGTTTAATGATTGCGCTCAAACCAAATGTCCTAGAACGAAATTTTCAAATGTAACTACTAGAATGTGATACAATACACTATTGGGTGAAGTTTAGTTGACTTCTGCGCAGCGGTTTGGGATTTAACATCAAAATTACATTTCTCGGCCATATCGCATAGATCTCACTGTGAAAAGGCTTAAATGACTTTTTTATTTAAGTTTGATGATTGCGCTCAAACAAAATTTCCTAGAACCAAATTTCCACATGTAACTACTAGATTGTGATACAATACACTAATGGGTGAAGTTTGGTTTACTTCTGCGCAGCGGTTTGGGAGTTAACATCAAAATTACATTTCTCGGCCATATCGCATAGATCTCACTGTGAAAAGGCTTAAATGGCTTTTTTGACCTAAGTTTAATAATTGCGCTCAAACCAAATGTCCTAGAACGAAATTTTCAAATGTAACTACTAGAATGTGATACAATACACTATTGGGTGAAGTTTGGTTGACTTCTGCGCAGCGGTTTGGGAGTTAACATCAAAATTACATTTCTCGGCCATATCGCATAGATCTCACTGTGAAAAGGCTTAAATGGCTTTTTTGACCTAAGTTTGAGGATTGCGCTCAAATCAAATGTCCTAGAACCAAATTTTCACATGTAACTACTAGATTGTGATACAATACACTAATGGGTGAAGTTTGGTTGACTTCTGCGCAGCGGTTTGGGAGTTAACATCAAAATTACATTTCTCGGCCATATCGCATAGATCTCACTGTGAAAAGGCTTAAATGACTTTTTTAATTAAGTTTAATGATTGCGCTCAAACCAAATGTCCTAGAACGAAATTTTTAAATGTAACTACTAGAATGTGATACAATACACTATTGGGTGAAGTTTAGTTGACTTCTGCGCAGCGGTTTGGGATTTAACATCAAAATTACATTTCTCGGCCATATCGCATAGATCTCACTGTGAAAAGGCTTAAATGACTTTTTTATTTAAGTTTGATGATTGCGTTCAAACAAAATGTCCTAGAACGAAATTTTCAAATGTAACTACTAGAATGTGATACAATACACTATTGGGTGAAGTTTGGTTGACTTCTGCGCAGCGGTTTGGGAGTTAACATCAAAATTACATTTCTCGGCCATATCGCATAGATCTCACTGTGAAAAGGCTTAAATGGCTTTTTTGACCTAAGTTTGAGGATTGCGCTCAAATCAAATGTCCTAGAACCAAATTTCCACATGTAACTACTAGATTGTGATACAATACACTAATAGGTGAAGTTTGGTTGACTTCTGCGCAGCGGTTTGGGAGTTAACATCAAAATTACATTTCTCGGCCATATCGCATAGATCTCACTGTGAAAAGGCTTAAATGGCTTTTTTGACCTAAGTTTGAGGATTGCGCTCAAATCAAATGTCCAATAACCAAATTTCCACATGTAACTACTAGATTGTGATACAATACACTAATGGTTGAAGTTTGGTTGACTTCTGCGCAGCGGTTTGGGAGTGAACATCAAAATTACATTTCTCGGCCATATCGCATAGATCTCACTGTGAAAAGGCTTAAATGACTTTTTTTAATTAAGTTTGAAGATTGCGCTCAAATCAAATGTCCTAGAACTAAATTTCCAAATGTAACTACTAGATTGTGATAAAATACACTATTGGGTGAAGTTTGGTTGACTTCTGCGCAGCGGTTTGGGAGTTAACATCAAAATTACATTTCTCGGCCATATCGCATAGATCTCACTGTGAAAAGGCTTAAATGGCTTTTTTGACCTAAGTTTGAGGATTGCGCTCAAATCAAATGTCCTAGAACCAAATTTCCACATGTAACTACTAGATTGTAATACACTAATGGGTGAAGTTTGGTTTACTTCTGCGCAGCGGTTTGGGAGTTAACATCAAAATTACATTTCTCGGCCATATCGCATAGATCTCACTGTGAAAAGGCTTAAATGGCTTTTTTGACCTAAGTTTGAGGATTGCGCTCAAATCAAATGTCCTATAACCAAATTTCCACATGTAACTACTAGATTGTGATACAATACACTAATGGGTGAAGTTTGGTTGACTTCTGCGCAGCGGTTTGGGAGTTAACATCAAAATTACATTTCTCGGCCATATCGCATAGATCTCACTGTGAAAAGGCTTAAATGGCTTTTTTGACCTAAGTTTAATGATTGCGCTCAAACCAAATGTCCTAGAACGAAATTTTCAAATGTAACTACAAGAATGTGATACAATACACTATTGGGTGAAGTTTGGTTGACTTCTGCGCAGCGGTTTGGGAGTTAACATCAAAATTACATTTCTCGGCCATATCGCATAGATCTCACTGTGAAAAGGCTTAAATGACTTTTTTAATTAAGTTTAATGATTGCGCTCAAACAAAATGTCCTAGAACAAAATTTTCAAATGTAACTACTAGATTGTGATACAATACACTATTGGGTGAAGTTTGGTTGACTTCTGCGCAGCGGTTTGGGAGTTAACATCAAAATTACATTTCTCGGCCATATCGCATAGATCTCACTGTGAAAAGGCTTAAATGACTTTTTTAATTAAGTTTAATGATTGCGCTCAAACCAAATGTCCTAGAACGAAATTTTCAAATGTAACTACTAGAATGTGATACAATACACTATTGGGTGAAGTTTAGTTGACTTCTGCGCAGCGGTTTGGGATTTAACATCAAAATTACATTTCTCGGCCATATCGCATAGATCTCACTGTGAAAAGGCTTAAATGACTTTTTTATTTAAGTTTGATGATTGCGCTCAAACAAAATTTCCTAGAACCAAATTTCCACATGTAACTACTAGATTGTGATACAATACACTAATGGGTGAAGTTTGGTTTACTTCTGCGCAGCGGTTTGGGAGTTAACATCAAAATTACATTTCTCGGCCATATCGCATAGATCTCACTGTGAAAAGGCTTAAATGGCTTTTTTGACCTAAGTTTAATAATTGCGCTCAAACCAAATGTCCTAGAACGAAATTTTCAAATGTAACTACTAGAATGTGATACAATACACTATTGGGTGAAGTTTGGTTGACTTCTGCGCAGCGGTTTGGGAGTTAACATCAAAATTACATTTCTCGGCCATATCGCATAGATCTCACTGTGAAAAGGCTTAAATGGCTTTTTTGACCTAAGTTTGAGGATTGCGCTCAAATCAAATGTCCTAGAACCAAATTTTCACATGTAACTACTAGATTGTGATACAATACACTAATGGGTGAAGTTTGGTTGACTTCTGCGCAGCGGTTTGGGAGTTAACATCAAAATTACATTTCTCGGCCATATCGCATAGATCTCACTGTGAAAAGGCTTAAATGACTTTTTTAATTAAGTTTAATGATTGCGCTCAAACCAAATGTCCTAGAACGAAATTTCCACATGTAACTACTAGATTGTGATACAATACACTAATGGGTGAAGTTTGGTTTACTTCTGCGCAGCGGTTTGGGAGTTAACATCAAAATTACATTTCTCGGCCATATCGCATAGATCTCACTGTGAAAAGGCTTAAATGGCTTTTTTGACCTAAGTTTAATAATTGCGCTCAAACCAAATGTCCTAGAACGAAATTTTCAAATGTAACTACTAGAATGTGATACAATACACTATTGGGTGAAGTTTGGTTGACTTCTGCGCAGCGGTTTGGGAGTTAACATCAAAATTACATTTCTCGGCCATATCGCATAGATCTCACTGTGAAAAGGCTTAAATGACTTTTTTAATTAAGTTTAATGATTGCGCTCAAACCAAATGTCCTAGAACGAAATTTTCAAATGTAACTACTAGAATGTGATACAATACACTATTGGGTGAAGTTTAGTTGACTTCTGCGCAGCGGTTTGGGATTTAACATCAAAATTACATTTCTCGGCCATATCGCATAGATCTCACTGTGAAAAGGCTTAAATGACTTTTTTATTTAAGTTTGATGATTGCGCTCAAACAAAATTTCCTAGAACCAAATTTCCACATGTAACTACTAGATTGTGATACAATACACTAATGGGTGAAGTTTGGTTTACTTCTGCGCAGCGGTTTGGGAGTTAACATCAAAATTACATTTCTCGGCCATATCGCATAGATCTCACTGTGAAAAGGCTTAAATGGCTTTTTTGACCTAAGTTTAATAATTGCGCTCAAACCAAATGTCCTAGAACGAAATTTTCAAATGTAACTACTAGAATGTGATACAATACACTATTGGGTGAAGTTTGGTTGACTTCTGCGCAGCGGTTTGGGAGTTAACATCAAAATTACATTTCTCGGCCATATCGCATAGATCTCACTGTGAAAAGGCTTAAATGACTTTTTTAATTAAGTTTAATGATTGCGCTCAAATCAAATGTCCTAGAACGAAATTTTCAAATGTAACTACTAGAATGTGATACAATACACTATTGGGTGAAGTTTAGTTGACTTCTGCGCAGCGGTTTGGGAGTTAACATCAAAATTACATTTCTCGGCCATATCGCATAGATCTCACTGTGAAAAGGCTTAAATGGCTTTTTTGACCTAGGTTTGAGGATTGCGCTCAAATCAAATGTCCTAGAACCAAATTTCCACATGTAACTACTAGATTGTGATACAATACACTAATGGGTGAAGTTTGGTTTACTTCTGCGCAGCGGTTTGGGAGTTAACATCAAAATTACATTTCTCGGCCATATCGCATAGATCTCACTGTGAAAAGGCTTAAATGGCTTTTTTGACCTAAGTTTGAGGATTGCGCTCAAATCAAATGTCCAATAACCAAATTTCCACATGTAACTACTAGATTGTGATACAATACACTAATGGGTGAAGTTTGGTTGACGTCTGCGCAGCGGTTTGGGAGTTAACATCAAAATTACATTTCTCGGCCATATCGCATAGATCTCACTGTGAAAAGGCTTAAATGACTTTTTTAAATAAGTTTGATGATTGCGTTCAAACAAAATGTCCTAGAACAAAATTTTCAAATGTAACTACTAGATTGTGATACAATACACTATTGGGTGAAGTTTGGTTGACTTCTGCGCAGCGGTTTAAGAGTTAACATCAAAATTACATTTCTCGGCCATATCGCATTGATCTCACTGTGAAAAGGCTTAAATGGCTTTTTTGACCTAAGTTTAATGATTGCGCTCAAACCAAATGTCCTAGAACGAAATTTTCAAATGTAACTACTAGAATGTGATACAATACACTATTGGGTGAAGTTTGGTTGACTTCTGCGCAGCGGTTTGGGAGTTAACATCAAAATTACATTTCTCGGCCATATCGCATAGATCTCACTGTGAAAAGGCTTAAATGGCTTTTTTGACCTAAGTTTGAGGATTGCGCTCAAATCAAATGTCCTAGAACCAAATTTCCACATGTAACTACTAGATTGTGATACAATACACTAATAGGTGAAGTTTGGTTGACTTCTGCGCAGCGGTTTGGGAGTTAACATCAAAATTACATTTCTCGGCCATATCGCATAGATCTCACTGTGAAAAGGCTTAAATGGCTTTTTTGACCTAAGTTTGAGGATTGCGCTCAAATCAAATGTCCAATAACCAAATTTCCACATGTAACTACTAGATTGTGATACAATACACTAATGGTTGAAGTTTGGTTGACTTCTGCGCAGCGGTTTGGGAGTGAACATCAAAATTACATTTCTCGGCCATATCGCATAGATCTCACTGTGAAAAGGCTTAAATGACTTTTTTTAATTAAGTTTGAAGATTGCGCTCAAATCAAATGTCCTAGAACTAAATTTCCAAATGTAACTACTAGATTGTGATAAAATACACTATTGGGTGAAGTTTGGTTGACTTCTGCGCAGCGGTTTGGGAGTTAACATCAAAATTACATTTCTCGGCCATATCGCATAGATCTCACTGTGAAAAGGCTTAAATGGCTTTTTTGACCTAAGTTTGAGGATTGCGCTCAAATCAAATGTCCTATAACCAAATTTCCACATGTAACTACTAGATTGTGATACAATACACTAATGGGTGAAGTTTGGTTGACTTCTGCGCAGCGGTTTGGGAGTTAACATCAAAATTACATTTCTCGGCCATATCGCATAGATCTCACTGTGAAAAGGCTTAAATGACTTTTTTAATTAAGTTTGATGATTGCGTTCAAACAAAATGTCCTAGAACAAAATTTTCAAATGTAACTACTAGATTGTGATACAATACACTATTGGGTGAAGTTTGGTTGACTTCTGCGCAGCGGTTTGGGAGTTAACATCAAAATTACATTTCTCGGCCATATCGCATAGATCTCACTGTGAAAAGGCTTAAATGGCTTTTTTGACCTAAGTTTGAGGATTGCGCTCAAATCAAATGTCCTAGAACCAAATTTCCACATGTAACTACTAGATTGTAATACACTAATGGGTGAAGTTTGGTTTACTTCTGCGCAGCGGTTTGGGAGTTAACATCAAAATTACATTTCTCGGCCATATCGCATAGATCTCACTGTGAAAAGGCTTAAATGGCTTTTTTGACCTAAGTTTGAGGATTGCGCTCAAATCAAATGTCCTATAACCAAATTTCCACATGTAACTACTAGATTGTGATACAATACACTAATGGGTGAAGTTTGGTTGACTTCTGCGCAGCGGTTTGGGAGTTAACATCAAAATTACATTTCTCGGCCATATCGCATAGATCTCACTGTGAAAAGGCTTAAATGGCTTTTTTGACCTAAGTTTAATGATTGCGCTCAAACCAAATGTCCTAGAACGAAATTTTCAAATGTAACTACAAGAATGTGATACAATACACTATTGGGTGAAGTTTGGTTGACTTCTGCGCAGCGGTTTGGGAGTTAACATCAAAATTACATTTCTCGGCCATATCGCATAGATCTCACTGTGAAAAGGCTTAAATGACTTTTTTAATTAAGTTTAATGATTGCGCTCAAACAAAATGTCCTAGAACAAAATTTTCAAATGTAACTACTAGATTGTGATACAATACACTATTGGGTGAAGTTTGGTTGACTTCTGCGCAGCGGTTTGGGAGTTAACATCAAAATTACATTTCTCGGCCATATCGCATAGATCTCACTGTGAAAAGGCTTAAATGACTTTTTTAATTAAGTTTAATGATTGCGCTCAAACCAAATGTCCTAGAACGAAATTTTCAAATGTAACTACTAGAATGTGATACAATACACTATTGGGTGAAGTTTAGTTGACTTCTGCGCAGCGGTTTGGGATTTAACATCAAAATTACATTTCTCGGCCATATCGCATAGATCTCACTGTGAAAAGGCTTAAATGACTTTTTTATTTAAGTTTGATGATTGCGCTCAAACAAAATTTCCTAGAACCAAATTTCCACATGTAACTACTAGATTGTGATACAATACACTAATGGGTGAAGTTTGGTTTACTTCTGCGCAGCGGTTTGGGAGTTAACATCAAAATTACATTTCTCGGCCATATCGCATAGATCTCACTGTGAAAAGGCTTAAATGGCTTTTTTGACCTAAGTTTAATAATTGCGCTCAAACCAAATGTCCTAGAACGAAATTTTCAAATGTAACTACTAGAATGTGATACAATACACTATTGGGTGAAGTTTGGTTGACTTCTGCGCAGCGGTTTGGGAGTTAACATCAAAATTACATTTCTCGGCCATATCGCATAGATCTCACTGTGAAAAGGCTTAAATGGCTTTTTTGACCTAAGTTTGAGGATTGCGCTCAAATCAAATGTCCTATAACCAAATTTCCACATGTAACTACTAGATTGTGATACAATACACTAATGGGTGAAGTTTGGTTGACTTCTGCGCAGCGGTTTGGGAGTTAACATCAAAATTACATTTCTCGGCCATATCGCATAGATCTCACTGTGAAAAGGCTTAAATGACTTTTTTAATTAAGTTTGATGATTGCGTTCAAACAAAATGTCCTAGAACAAAATTTTCAAATGTAACTACTAGATTGTGATACAATACACTATTGGGTGAAGTTTGGTTGACTTCTGCGCAGCGGTTTGGGAGTTAACATCAAAATTACATTTCTCGGCCATATCGCATAGATCTCACTGTGAAAAGGCTTAAATGGCTTTTTTGACCTAAGTTTGAGGATTGCGCTCAAATCAAATGTCCTAGAACCAAATTTCCACATGTAACTACTAGATTGTAATACACTAATGGGTGAAGTTTGGTTTACTTCTGCGCAGCGGTTTGGGAGTTAACATCAAAATTACATTTCTCGGCCATATCGCATAGATCTCACTGTGAAAAGGCTTAAATGGCTTTTTTGACCTAAGTTTGAGGATTGCGCTCAAATCAAATGTCCTATAACCAAATTTCCACATGTAACTACTAGATTGTGATACAATACACTAATGGGTGAAGTTTGGTTGACTTCTGCGCAGCGGTTTGGGAGTTAACATCAAAATTTCATTTCTCGGCCATATCGCATAGATCTCACTGTGAAAAGGCTTAAATGGCTTTTTTGACCTAAGTTTAATGATTGCGCTCAAACCAAATGTCCTAGAACGAAATTTTCAAATGTAACTACAAGAATGTGATACAATACACTATTGGGTGAAGTTTGGTTGACTTCTGCGCAGCGGTTTGGGAGTTAACATCAAAATTACATTTCTCGGCCATATCGCATAGATCTCACTGTGAAAAGGCTTAAATGACTTTTTTAATTAAGTTTAATGATTGCGCTCAAACAAAATGTCCTAGAACAAAATTTTCAAATGTAACTACTAGATTGTGATACAATACACTATTGGGTGAAGTTTGGTTGACTTCTGCGCAGCGGTTTGGGAGTTAACATCAAAATTACATTTCTCGGCCATATCGCATAGATCTCACTGTGAAAAGGCTTAAATGACTTTTTTAATTAAGTTTAATGATTGCGCTCAAACCAAATGTCCTAGAACGAAATTTTCAAATGTAACTACTAGAATGTGATACAATACACTATTGGGTGAAGTTTAGTTGACTTCTGCGCAGCGGTTTGGGATTTAACATCAAAATTACATTTCTCGGCCATATCGCATAGATCTCACTGTGAAAAGGCTTAAATGACTTTTTTATTTAAGTTTGATGATTGCGCTCAAACAAAATTTCCTAGAACCAAATTTCCACATGTAACTACTAGATTGTGATACAATACACTAATGGGTGAAGTTTGGTTTACTTCTGCGCAGCGGTTTGGGAGTTAACATCAAAATTACATTTCTCGGCCATATCGCATAGATCTCACTGTGAAAAGGCTTAAATGGCTTTTTTGACCTAAGTTTAATAATTGCGCTCAAACCAAATGTCCTAGAACGAAATTTTCAAATGTAACTACTAGAATGTGATACAATACACTATTGGGTGAAGTTTGGTTGACTTCTGCGCAGCGGTTTGGGAGTTAACATCAAAATTACATTTCTCGGCCATATCGCATAGATCTCACTGTGAAAAGGCTTAAATGGCTTTTTTGACCTAAGTTTGAGGATTGCGCTCAAATCAAATGTCCTAGAACCAAATTTTCACATGTAACTACTAGATTGTGATACAATACACTAATGGGTGAAGTTTGGTTGACTTCTGCGCAGCGGTTTGGGAGTTAACATCAAAATTACATTTCTCGGCCATATCGCATAGATCTCACTGTGAAAAGGCTTAAATGACTTTTTTAATTAAGTTTAATGATTGCGCTCAAACCAAATGTCCTAGAACGAAATTTCCACATGTAACTACTAGATTGTGATACAATACACTAATGGGTGAAGTTTGGTTTACTTCTGCGCAGCGGTTTGGGAGTTAACATCAAAATTACATTTCTCGGCCATATCGCATAGATCTCACTGTGAAAAGGCTTAAATGGCTTTTTTGACCTAAGTTTAATAATTGCGCTCAAACCAAATGTCCTAGAACGAAATTTTCAAATGTAACTACTAGAATGTGATACAATACACTATTGGGTGAAGTTTGGTTGACTTCTGCGCAGCGGTTTGGGAGTTAACATCAAAATTACATTTCTCGGCCATATCGCATAGATCTCACTGTGAAAAGGCTTAAATGACTTTTTTAATTAAGTTTAATGATTGCGCTCAAACCAAATGTCCTAGAACGAAATTTTCAAATGTAACTACTAGAATGTGATACAATACACTATTGGGTGAAGTTTAGTTGACTTCTGCGCAGCGGTTTGGGATTTAACATCAAAATTACATTTCTCGGCCATATCGCATAGATCTCACTGTGAAAAGGCTTAAATGACTTTTTTATTTAAGTTTGATGATTGCGCTCAAACAAAATTTCCTAGAACCAAATTTCCACATGTAACTACTAGATTGTGATACAATACACTAATGGGTGAAGTTTGGTTTACTTCTGCGCAGCGGTTTGGGAGTTAACATCAAAATTACATTTCTCGGCCATATCGCATAGATCTCACTGTGAAAAGGCTTAAATGGCTTTTTTGACCTAAGTTTAATAATTGCGCTCAAACCAAATGTCCTAGAACGAAATTTTCAAATGTAACTACTAGAATGTGATACAATACACTATTGGGTGAAGTTTGGTTGACTTCTGCGCAGCGGTTTGGGAGTTAACATCAAAATTACATTTCTCGGCCATATCGCATAGATCTCACTGTGAAAAGGCTTAAATGACTTTTTTAATTAAGTTTAATGATTGCGCTCAAATCAAATGTCCTAGAACGAAATTTTCAAATGTAACTACTAGAATGTGATACAATACACTATTGGGTGAAGTTTAGTTGACTTCTGCGCAGCGGTTTGGGAGTTAACATCAAAATTACATTTCTCGGCCATATCGCATAGATCTCACTGTGAAAAGGCTTAAATGGCTTTTTTGACCTAGGTTTGAGGATTGCGCTCAAATCAAATGTCCTAGAACCAAATTTCCACATGTAACTACTAGATTGTGATACAATACACTAATGGGTGAAGTTTGGTTTACTTCTGCGCAGCGGTTTGGGAGTTAACATCAAAATTACATTTCTCGGCCATATCGCATAGATCTCACTGTGAAAAGGCTTAAATGGCTTTTTTGACCTAAGTTTGAGGATTGCGCTCAAATCAAATGTCCAATAACCAAATTTCCACATGTAACTACTAGATTGTGATACAATACACTAATGGGTGAAGTTTGGTTGACGTCTGCGCAGCGGTTTGGGAGTTAACATCAAAATTACATTTCTCGGCCATATCGCATAGATCTCACTGTGAAAAGGCTTAAATGACTTTTTTAAATAAGTTTGATGATTGCGTTCAAACAAAATGTCCTAGAACAAAATTTTCAAATGTAACTACTAGATTGTGATACAATACACTATTGGGTGAAGTTTGGTTGACTTCTGCGCAGCGGTTTAAGAGTTAACATCAAAATTACATTTCTCGGCCATATCGCATTGATCTCACTGTGAAAAGGCTTAAATGGCTTTTTTGACCTAAGTTTAATGATTGCGCTCAAACCAAATGTCCTAGAACGAAATTTTCAAATGTAACTACTAGAATGTGATACAATACACTATTGGGTGAAGTTTGGTTGACTTCTGCGCAGCGGTTTGGGAGTTAAAATTAAAATGACATTTCTCGGCCATATCGCATAGATCTCACTGTGAAAAGGCTTAAATGGCTTTTTTGACCTAAGTTTAATAATTGCGCTCAAACCAAATGTCCTAGAACGAAATTTTCAAATGTAACTACTAGAATGTGATACAATACACTATTGGGTGAAGTTTGGTTGACTTCTGCGCAGCGGTTTGGGAGTTAACATCAAAATTACATTTCTCGGCCATATCGCATAGATCTCACTGTGAAAAGGCTTAAATGGCTTTTTTGACCTAAGTTTGAGGATTGCGCTCAAATCAAATGTCCTAGAACCAAATTTCCACATGTAACTACTAGATTGTGATACAATACACTAATAGGTGAAGTTTGGTTGACTTCTGCGCAGCGGTTTGGGAGTTAACATCAAAATTACATTTCTCGGCCATATCGCATAGCTCTCACTGTGAAAAGGCTTAAATGGCTTTTTTGACCTAAGTTTGAGGATTGCGCTAAAATCAAATGTCCAATAACCAAATTTCCACATGTTACTACTAGATTGTGATACAATACACTAATGGGTGAAGTTTGGTTGACTTCTGCGCAGCGGTTTGGGAGTTAACATCAAAATTACATTTCTCGGCCATATCGCATAGATCTCACTGTGAAAAGGCTTAAATGACTTTTTTAATTAAGTTTGATGATTGCGTTCAAACAAAATGTCCTAGAACAAAATTTTCAAATGTAACTACTAGATTGTGATACAATACACTATTGGGTGAAGTTTGGTTGACTTCTGCGCAGCGGTTTGGGAGTTAACATCAAAATTACATTTCTCGGCCATATCGCATAGATCTCACTGTGAAAAGGCTTAAATGGCTTTTTTGACCTAAGTTTGAGGATTGCGCTCAAATCAAATGTCCTAGAACCAAATTTCCACATGTAATTACTAGATTATGATACAATACACTAATGGGTGAAGTTTGGTTGACTTCTGCGCAGCGGTTTGGGAGTTAACATCAAAATTACATTTCTCGGCCATATCGCATAGATCTCACTGTGAAAAGGCTTAAATGACTTTTTTAATTAAGTTTAATGATTGCGCTCAAACAAAATGTCCTAGAACAAAAATTTCAAATGTAACTACTAGATTGTGATACAATACACTATTGGGTGAAGTTTAGTTGACTTCTGCGCAGCGGTTTGGGAGTTAACATCAAAATTACATTTCTCGGCCATATCGCATAGATCTCACTGTGAAAAGGCTTAAATGGCTTTTTTGACCTAAGTTTGAGGATTGCGCTCAAATCAAATGTCCTAGAACCAAATTTCCACATGTAACTACTAGATTGTGATACAATACACTAATGGTTGAAGTTTGGTTGACTTCTGCGCAGCGGTTTGGGAGTTAACATCAAAATTACATTTCTCGGCCATATCGCATAGATCTCACTGTGAAAAGGCTTAAATGGCTTTTTTGACCTAAGTTTAATGATTGCGCTCAAACCAAATGTCCTAGAACGAAATTTTCAAATGTAACTACAAGAATGTGATACAATACACTATTGGGTGAAGTTTGGTTGACTTCTGCGCAGCGGTTTGGGAGTTAACATCAAAATTACATTTCTCGGCCATATCGCATAGATCTCACTGTGAAAAGGCTTAAATGACTTTTTTAATTAAGTTTAATGATTGCGCTCAAACAAAATGTCCTAGAACAAAATTTTCAGATGTAACTACTAGATTGTGATACAATACACTATTGGGTGAAGTTTGGTTGACTTCTGCGCAGCGGTTTGGGAGTTAACATCAAAATTACATTTCTCGGCCATATCGCATAGATCTCACTGTGAAAAGGCTTGAATGGCTTTTTTGACCTAAGTTTAATAATTGCGCTCAAACCAAATGTCCTAGAACGAAATTTTCAAATGTAACTACTAGAATGTGATACAATACACTATTGGGTGAAGTTTGGTTGACTTCTGCGCAGCGGTTTGGGAGTTAACATCAAAATTACATTTCTCGGCCATATCACATAGATCTCACTGTGAAAAGGCTTAAATGGCTTTTTTGACCTAAGTTTGAGGATAGCGCTCAAATCAAATGTCCTAGAACCAAATTTTCAAATGTAACTACTAGAATGTGATACAATACACTATTGGGTGAAGTTTAGTTGACTTCTGCGCAGCGGTTTGGGAGTTAACATCAAAATTACATTTCTCGGCCATATCGCATAGATCTCACTGTGAAAAGGCTTAAATGGCTTTTTTGACCTAGGTTTGAGGATTGCGCTCAAATTAAATGTCCTAGAACCAAATTTCCACATGTAACTACTAGATTGTGATACAATACACTAATGGGTGAAGTTTGGTTGACTTCTGCGCAGCGGTTTGGGAGTGAACATCAAAATTACATTTCTCGGCCATATCGCATAGATCTCACTGTGAAAAGGCTTAAATGACTTTTTTAATTAAGTTTGATGATTGCGTTCAAACAAAATGTCCTAGGACAACATTTTCAAATGTAACTACTAGATTGTGATACAATACACTATTGGGTGAAGTTTGGTTGACTTCTGCGCAGCGGTTTGGGAGTTAACATCAAAATTACATTTCTCGGCCATATCGCATAGATCTCACTGTGAAAAGGCTTAAATGGCTTTTTTGACCTAGGTTTGAGGATTGCGCTCAAATCAAATGTCCTAGTACCAAATTTCCACCTGTAACTACTAGATTGTGATACAATACACTAATGGGTGAAGTTTGGTTTACTTCTGCGCAGCGGTTTGGGAGTTAACATCAAAATTACATTTCTCGGCCATATCGCATAGATCTCACTGTGAAAAGGCTTAAATGGCTTTTTTGACCTAAGTTTAATAATTGCGCTCAAACCAAATGTCCTAGAACGAAATTTTCAAATGTAACTACTAGAATGTGATACAATACACTATTGGGTGAAGTTTGGTTGACTTCTGCGCAGCGGTTTGGGAGTTAACATCAAAATTACATTTCTCGGCCATATCGCATAGATCTCACTGTGAAAAGGCTTAAATGGCTTTTTTGACCTAAGTTTGAGGATTGCGCTCAAATCAAATGTCCTAGAACCAAATTTTCACATGTAACTACTAGATTGTGATACAATACACTAATGGGTGAAGTTTGGTTGACTTCTGCGCAGCGGTTTGGGAGTTAACATCAAAATTACATTTCTCGGCCATATCGCATAGATCTCACTGTGAAAAGGCTTAAATGACTTTTTTAATTAAGGTTGATGATTGCGTTCAAACAAAATGTCCTAGAACAAAATTTTCAAATGTAACTACTAGATTGTGATACAATACACTATTGGGTGAAGTTTGGTTGACTTCTGGGCAGCGGTTTGGGAGTTAACATCAAAATTACATTTCCCGGCCATATCGCATAGATCTCACTGTGAAAAGGCTTAAATGGCTTTTTTGACCTAAGTTTGAGGATTGCGCTAAAATCAAATGTCCTAGAACCAAATTTCCACATGTAACTACTAGATTGTGATACAATACACTAATGGGTGAAGTTTGGTTTACTTCTGCGCAGCGGTTTGGGAGTTAACATCAAAATTACATTTCTCGGCCATATCGCATAGATCTCACTGTGAAAAGGCTTAAATGGCTTTTTTGACCTAAGTTTAATAATTGCGCTCAAACCAAATGTCCTAGAACGAAATTTTCAAATGTAACTACTAGAATGTGATACAATACACTATTGGGTGAAGTTTGGTTGACTTCTGCGCAGCGGTTTGGGAGTTAACATCAAAATTACATTTCTCGGCCATATCGCATTGATCTCACTGTGAAAAGGCTTAAATGGCTTTTTTGACCTAAGTTTAAAGATTGCGCACAAACCAAATGTCCTAGAACGAAATTTTCAAATGTAACTACTAGAATGTGATACAATACACTATTGGGTGAAGTTTGGTTGACTTCTGCGCAGCGGTTTGGGAGTTAACATCAAAATTACATTTCTCGGCCATATCGCATAGATCTCACTGTGAAAAGGCTTAAATGGCTTTTTTGACCTAAGTTTGAGGATTACGCTCAAATCAAATGTCCTAGAACCAAATTTCCACATGTAACTACTAGATTGTGATACAATACACTATTGGGTGAAGTTTGGTTGACTTCTGCGCAGCGGTTTGGGAGTTAACATCAAAATTACATTTCTCGGCCATATCGCATAGATCTTACTGTGAAAAGGCTTAAATGGCTTTTTTGACCTAAGTTTGAGGATTACGCTCAAATCAAATGTCCTAGAACCAAATTTCCACATGTAACTACTAGATTGTGATACAATACACTATTGGGTGAAGTTTGGTTGACTTCTGCGCAGCGGTTTGGGAGTTAACATCAAAATTACATTTCTCGGCCATATCGCATAGATCTCACTGTGAAAAGGCTTAAATTACTTTTTTAATTAAGTTTGATGATTGCGTTCAAACAAAATGTCCTAGAATAAAATTTTCAAATGTAACTACTAGATTGTGATACAATACACTATTGGGTGAAGTTTGGTTGACTTCTGCGCAGCGGTTTGGGAGTGAACATCAAAATTACATTTCTCGGCCATATCGCATAGATCTCACTGTGAAAAGGCTTAAATGGCTTTTTTGACCTAAGTTTAATAATTGCGCTCAAACCAAATGTCCTAGAACGAAATTTTCAAATGTAACTACTAGAATGTGATACAATACACTATTGGGTGAAGTTTGGTTGACTTCTGCGCAGCGGTTTGGGAGTTAACATCAAAATTACATTTCTCGGCCATATCGCATAGATCTCACTGTGAAAAGGCTTAAATGGCTTTTTTGACCTAAGTTTGAGGATTGCGCTCAAATCAAATGTCCTATAACCAAATTTCCACATGTAACTACTAGATTGTGATACAATACACTAATGGGTGAAGTTTGGTTGACTTCTGCGCAGCGGTTTGGGAGTTAACATCAAAATTACATTTCTCGGCCATATCGCATAGATCTCACTGTGAAAAGGCTTAAATGGCTTTTTTGACCTAAGTTTGAGGATTGCGCTCAAATCAAATGTCCTAGAACCAAATTTCCACATGTAACTACTAGATTGTGATACAATACACTATTGGGTGAAGTTTGGTTGACTTCTGCGCAGCGGTTTGGGAGTTAACATCAAAATTACATTTCTCGGCCATATCGCATAGATCTCACTGTGAAAAGGCTTAAATGGCTTTTTTGACCTAAGTTTAAAGATTACGCTCAAACCAAATGTCCTAGAACCAAATTTCCACATGTAACTACTAGATTGTGATACAATACACTAATGGGTGAAGTTTGGTTTACTTCTGCGCAGCGGTTTGGGAGTTAACATCAAAATTACATTTCTCGGCCATATCGCATAGATCTCACTGTGAAAAGGATTAAATGACTTTTTTAATTAAGTTTGATGATTGCGCTCAAACAAAATTTCCTAGAACAAAATTTTCAAATGTAACTACTAGATTGTGATACAATACACTATTGGGTGAAGTTTGGTTGACTTCTGCGCAGCGGTTTGGGAGTTAACATCAAAATTACATTTCTCGGCCATATCGCATAGATCTCACTGTGAAAAGGCTTAAATGACTTTTTTAAGTAAGTTTGATGATTGCGTTCAAACAAAATGTCCTAGAACAAAATTTTCAAATGTAACTACTAGATTGTGATACAATACACTATTGGGTGAAGTTTGGTTGACTTCTGCGCAGCGGTTTGGGAGTTAACATCAAAATTACATTTCTCGGCCATATCGCATTGATCTCACTGTGAAAAGGCTTAAATGGCTTTTTTGACCTAAGTTTAAAGATTGCGCACAAACCAAATGTCCTAGAACGAAATTTTCAAGTGTAACTACTAGAATGTGATACAATACACTATTGGGTAAAGTTTGGTTGACTTCTGCGCAGCGGTTTGGGAGTTAACATCAAAATTACATTTCTCGGCCATATCGCATAGATCTCACTGTGAAAAGGCTTAAATTGCTTTTTTGACCTAAGTTTGAGGATTACGCTCAAATCAAATGTCCTAGAACCAAATTTCCACATGTAACTACTAGATTGTGATACAATACACTATTGGGTGAAGTTTGGTTGACTTCTGCGCAGCGGTTTGGGAGTTAACATCAAAATTACATTTCTCGGCCATATCGCATAGATCTCACTGTGAAAAGGCTTAAATTACTTTTTTAATTAAGTTTGATGATTGCGTTCAAACAAAATGTCCTAGAATAAAATTTTCAAATGTAACTACTAGATTGTGATACAATACACTATTGGGTGAAGTTTGGTTGACTTCTGCGCAGCGGTTTGGGAGTTAACATCAAAATTACATTTCTCGGCCATATCGCATAGATCTCACTGTGAAAAGGCTTAAATGGCTTTTTTGACCTAAGTTTAAAGATTACGCTCAAACCAAATGTCCTAGAACCAAATTTCCACATGTAACTACTAGATTGTGATACAATACACTAATGGGTGAAGTTTGGTTTACTTCTGCGCAGCGGTTTGGGAGTTAACATCAAAATTACATTTCTCGGCCATATCGCATAGATCTCACTGTGAAAAGGCTTAAATGGCTTTTTTGACCTAAGTTTAATAATTGCGCTCAAACCAAATGTCCTAGAACGAAATTTTCAAATGTAACTACTAGAATGTGATACAATACACTATTGGGTGAAGTTTGGTTGACTTCTGCGCAGCGGTTTGGGAGTTAACATCAAAATTACATTTCTCGGCCATATCGCATAGATCTCACTGTGAAAAGGCTTAAATGGCTTTTTTGACCTAAGTTTGAGGATTGCGCTCAAATTAAATGTCCTATAACCAAATTTCCACATGTAACTACTAGATTGTGATACAATACACTAATGGGTGAAGTTTGGTTGACTTCTGCGCAGCGGTTTGGGAGTTAACATCAAAATTACATTTCTCGGCCATATCGCATAGATCTCACTGTGAAAAGGCTTAAATGGCTTTTTTGACCTAAGTTTGAGGATTGCGCTCAAATCAAATGTCCTAGAACCAAATTTCCACATGTAACTACTAGATTGTGATACAATACACTAATGGGTGAAGTTTGGTTTACTTCTGCGCAGCGGTTTGGGAGTTAACATCAAAATTACATTTCTCGGCCATATCGCATAGATCTCACTGTGAAAAGGCTTAAATAGCTTTTTTGACCTAAGTTTAATAATTGCGCTCAAACCAAATGTCCTAGAACGAAATTTTAAAATGTAACTACTAGAATGTGATACAATACACTATTGGGTGAAGTTTGGTTGACTTCTGCGCAGCGGTTTGGGAGTTAACATCAAAATTACATTTCTCGGCCATATCGCATAGATCTCACTGTGAAAAGGCTTAAATGGCTTTTTTGACCTAAGTTTGAGGATTGCGCTCAAATCAAATGTCCTAGAACCAAATTTCCACATGTAACTTCTAGATTGTGATACAATACACTAATGGGTGAAGTTTGGTTGACTTCTGCGCAGCGGTTTGGGAGTTAACATCAAAATTACATTTCTCGGCCATATCGCATAGATCTCACTGTGAAAAGGCTTAAATGACTTTTTTAATTAAGTTTGATGATTGCGCTCAAACAAAATTTCCTAGAAAAAAATTTTCAAATGTAACTACTAGAATGTGATACAATACACTATTGGGTGAAGTTTGGTTGACTTCTGCGCAGCGGTTTGGGAGTTAACATCAAAATTACATTTCTCGGCCATATCGCATAGATCTCACTGTGAAAAGGCTTAAATGGCTTTTTTGACCTAAGTTTGAGGATTACGCTCAAATCAAATGTCCTAGAACCAAATTTCCACATGTAACTACTAGATTGTGATACAATACACTATTGGGTGAAGTTTGGTTGACTTCTGCGCAGCGGTTTGGGAGTTAACATCAAAATTACATTTCTCGGCCATATCGCATAGATCTCACTGTGAAAAGGCTTAAATGACTTTTTTAATTAAGTTTGATGATTGCGTTCAAACAAAATGTCCTAGAATAAAATTTTCAAATGTAACTACTAGATTGTGATACAATACACTATTGGGTGAAGTTTGGTTGACTTCTGCGCAGCGGTTTGGGAGTTAACATCAAAATTACATTTCTCGGCCATATCGCATAGATCTCACTGTGAAAAGGCTTAAATGGCTTTTTTGACCTAAGTTTAAAGGTTACGCTCAAACCAAATGTCCTAGAACGAAATTTTCAAATGTAACTACTAGAATGTGATACAATACACTATTGGGTGAAGTTTGGTTGACTTCTGCGCAGCGGTTTGGGAGTTAACATCAAAATTACATTTCTCGGCCATATCGCATAGATCTCACTGTGAAAAGGCTTAAATGGCTTTTTTGACCTAAGTTTGAGGATTGCGCTCAAATCAAATGTCCTAGAACCAAATTTCTACATGTAACTACTAGATTGTGATACAATACACTAATGGGTGAAGTTTGGTTGACTTCTGCGCAGCGGTTTGGGAGTTAACATCAAAATTACATTTCTCGGCCATATCGCATAGATCTCACTGTGAAAAGGCTTAAATGGCTTTTTTGACCTAAGTTTAATAATTGCGCTCAAACCAAATGTCCTAGAACGAAATTTTCCAATGTAACTACTAGAATGTGATACAATACACTATTGGGTGAAGTTTGGTTGACTTCTGCGCAGCGGTTTGGGAGTTAACATCAAAATTACATTTCTCGGCCATATCGCATAGATCTCACTGTGAAAAGGCTTAAATGGCTTTTTTGACCTAAGTTTGAGGATTGCGCTCAAATCAAATGTCCTATAACCAAATTTCCACATGTAACTACTAGATTGTGATACAATACACTAATGGGTGAAGTTTGGTTGACTTCTGCGCAGCGGTTTGGGAGTTAACATCAAAATTACATTTCTCGGCCATATCGCATAGATCTCACTGTGAAAAGGCTTAAATGGCTTTTTTGACCTAAGTTTGAGGATTGCGCTCAAATCAAATGTCCTAGAACCAAATTTCCACATGTAACTACTAGATTGTGATACAATACACTAATGGGTGAAGTTTGGTTTACTTCTGCGCAGCGGTTTGGGAGTTAACATCAAAATTACATTTCTCGGCCATATCGCATAGATCTCACTGTGAAAAGGCTTAAATAGCTTTTTTGACCTAAGTTTAATAATTGCGCTCAAACCAAATGTCCTAGAACGAAATTTTAAAATGTAACTACTAGAATGTGATACAATACACTATTGGGTGAAGTTTGGTTGACTTCTGCGCAGCGGTTTGGGAGTTAACATCAAAATTACATTTCTCGGCCATATCGCATAGATCTCACTGTGAAAAGGCTTAAATGGCTTTTTTGACCTAAGTTTGAGGATTGCGCTCAAATCAAATGTCCTAGAACCAAATTTCCACATGTAACTACTAGATTGTGATACAATACACTAATGGGTGAAGTTTGGTTGACTTCTGCGCAGCGGTTTGGGAGTTAACATCAAAATTACATTTCTCGGCCATATCGCATAGATCTCACTGTGAAAAGGATTAAATGACTTTTTTAATTAAGTTTGATGATTGCGCTCAAACAAAATTTCCTAGAACAAAATTTTCAAATGTAACTACTAGATTGTGATACAATACACTATTGGGTGAAGTTTGGTTGACTTCTGCGCAGCGGTTTGGGAGTTAACATCAAAATTACATTTCTCGGCCATATCGCATAGATCTCACTGTGAAAAGGCTTAAATGACTTTTTTAATTAAGTTTGATGATTGCGTTCAAACAAAATGTCCTAGAATAAAATTTTCAAATGTAACTACTAGATTGTGATACAATACACTATTGGGTGAAGTTTGGTTGACTTCTGCGCAGCGGTTTGGGAGTTAACATCAAAATTACATTTCTCGGCCATATCGCATAGATCTCACTGTGAAAAGGCTTAAATGGCTTTTTTGACCTAAGTTTAAAGATTACGCTCAAACCAAATGTCCTAGAACGAAATTTTCAAATGTAACTACTAGAATGTGATACAATACACTATTGGGTGAAGTTTGGTTGACTTCTGCGCAGCGGTTTGGGAGTTAACATCAAAATTACATTTCTCGGCCATATCGCATAGATCTCACTGTGAAAAGGCTTAAATGGCTTTTTTGACCTAAGTTTGAGGATTGCGCTCAAATCAAATGTCCTAGAACCAAATTTCTACATGTAACTACTAGATTGTGATACAATACACTAATGGGTGAAGTTTGGTTGACTTCTGCGCAGCGGTTTGGGAGTTAACATCAAAATTACATTTCTCGGCCATATCGCATAGATCTCACTGTGAAAAGGCTTAAATGGCTTTTTTGACCTAAGTTTAATAATTGCGCTCAAACCAAATGTCCTAGAACGAAATTTTCCAATGTAACTACTAGAATGTGATACAATACACTATTGGGTGAAGTTTGGTTGACTTCTGCGCAGCGGTTTGGGAGTTAACATCAAAATTACATTTCTCGGCCATATCGCATAGATCTCACTGTGAAAAGGCTTAAATGGCTTTTTTGACCTAAGTTTGAGGATTGCGCTCAAATCAAATGTCCTATAACCAAATTTCCACATGTAACTACTAGATTGTGATACAATACACTAATGGGTGAAGTTTGGTTGACTTCTGCGCAGCGGTTTGGGAGTTAACATCAAAATTACATTTCTCGGCCATATCGCATAGATCTCACTGTGAAAAGGCTTAAATGGCTTTTTTGACCTAAGTTTGAGGATTGCGCTCAAATCAAATGTCCTAGAACCAAATTTCCACATGTAACTACTAGATTGTGATACAATACACTAATGGGTGAAGTTTGGTTTACTTCTGCGCAGCGGTTTGGGAGTTAACATCAAAATTACATTTCTCGGCCATATCGCATAGATCTCACTGTGAAAAGGCTTAAATAGCTTTTTTGACCTAAGTTTAATAATTGCGCTCAAACCAAATGTCCTAGAACGAAATTTTAAAATGTAACTACTAGAATGTGATACAATACACTATTGGGTGAAGTTTGGTTGACTTCTGCGCAGCGGTTTGGGAGTTAACATCAAAATTACATTTCTCGGCCATATCGCATAGATCTCACTGTGAAAAGGCTTAAATGGCTTTTTTGACCTAAGTTTGAGGATTGCGCTCAAATCAAATGTCCTAGAACCAAATTTCCACATGTAACTACTAGATTGTGATACAATACACTAATGGGTGAAGTTTGGTTGACTTCTGCGCAGCGGTTTGGGAGTTAACATCAAAATTACATTTCTCGGCCATATCGCATAGATCTCACTGTGAAAAGGATTAAATGACTTTTTTAATTAAGTTTGATGATTGCGCTCAAACAAAATTTCCTAGAACAAAATTTTCAAATGTAACTACTAGATTGTGATACAATACACTATTGGGTGAAGTTTGGTTGACTTCTGCGCAGCGGTTTGGGAGTTAACATCAAAATTACATTTCTCGGCCATATCGCATAGATCTCACTGTGAAAAGGCTTAAATGACTTTTTTAATTAAGTTTGATGATTGCGTTCAAACAAAATGTCCTAGAACAAAATTTTCAAATGTAACTACTAGATTGTGATACAATACACTATTGGGTGAAGTTTGGTTGACTTCTGCGCAGCGGTTTGGGAGTTAACATCAAAATTACATTTCTCGGCCATATCGCATTGATCTCACTGTGAAAAGGCTTAAATGGCTTTTTTGACCTAAGTTTAAAGATTGCGCACAAACCAAATGTCCTAGAACGAAATTTTCAAGTGTAACTACTAGAATGTGATACAATACACTATTGGGTGAAGTTTGGTTGACTTCTGCGCAGCGGTTTGGGAGTTAACATCAAAATTACATTTCTCGGCCATATCGCATAGATCTCACTGTGAAAAGGCTTAAATTGCTTTTTTGACCTAAGTTTGAGGATTACGCTCAAATCAAATGTCCTAGAACCAAATTTCCACATGTAACTACTAGATTGTGATACAATACACTATTGGGTGAAGTTTGGTTGACTTCTGCGCAGCGGTTTGGGAGTTAACATCAAAATTACATTTTTCGGCCATATCGCATAGATCTCACTGTGAAAAGGCTTAAATTACTTTTTTAATTAAGTTTGATGATTGCGTTCAAACAAAATGTCCTAGAATAAAATTTTCAAATGTAACTACTAGATTGTGATACAATACACTATTGGGTGAAGTTTGGTTGACTTCTGCGCAGCGGTTTGGGAGTTAACATCAAAATTACATTTCTCGGCCATATCGCATAGATCTCACTGTGAAAAGGCTTAAATGGCTTTTTTGACCTAAGTTTGAGGATTGCGCTCAAATCAAATGTCCTAGAACCAAATTTCCACATGTAACTACTAGATTGTGATACAATACACTAATGGGTGAAGTTTGGTTGACTTCTGCGCAGCGGTTTGGGAGTTAACATCAAAATTACATTTCTCGGCCATATCGCATAGATCTCACTGTGAAAAGGATTAAATGACTTTTTTAATTAAGTTTGATGATTGCGCTCAAACAAAATTTCCTAGAACAAAATTTTCAAATGTAACTACTAGATTGTGATACAATACACTATTGGGTGAAGTTTGGTTGACTTCTGCGCAGCGGTTTGGGAGTTAACATCAAAATTACATTTCTCGGCCATATCGCATAGATCTCACTGTGAAAAGGCTTAAATGACTTTTTTAATTAAGTTTGATGATTGCGTTCAAACAAAATGTCCTAGAACAAAATTTTCAAATGTAACTACTAGATTGTGATACAATACACTATTGGGTGAAGTTTGGTTGACTTCTGCGCAGCGGTTTGGGAGTTAACATCAAAATTACATTTCTCGGCCATATCGCATTGATCTCACTGTGAAAATGCTTAAATGGCTTTTTTGACCTAAGTTTAAAGATTGCGCACAAACCAAATGTCCTAGAACGAAATTTTCAAGTGTAACTACTAGAATGTGATACAATACACTATTGGGTGAAGTTTGGTTGACTTCTGCGCAGCGGTTTGGGAGTTAACATCAAAATTACATTTCTCGGCCATATCGCATAGATCTCACTGTGAAAAGGCTTAAATTGCTTTTTTGACCTAAGTTTGAGGATTACGCTCAAATCAAATGTCCTAGAACCAAATTTCCACATGTAACTACTAGATTGTGATACAATACACTATTGGGTGAAGTTTGGTTGACTTCTGCGCAGCGGTTTGGGAGTTAACATCAAAATTACATTTTTCGGCCATATCGCATAGATCTCACTGTGAAAAGGCTTAAATTACTTTTTTAATTAAGTTTGATGATTGCGTTCAAACAAAATGTCCTAGAATAAAATTTTCAAATGTAACTACTAGATTGTGATACAATACACTATTGGGTGAAGTTTGGTTGACTTCTGCGCAGCGGTTTGGGAGTTAACATCAAAATTACATTTCTCGGCCATATCGCATAGATCTCACTGTGAAAAGGCTTAAATGGCTTTTTTGACCTAAGTTTAAAGATTACGCTCAAACCAAATGTCCTAGAACGAAATTTTCAAATGTAACTACTAGAATGTGATACAATACACTTTTGGGTGAAGTTTGGTTGACTTCTGCGCAGCGGTTTGGGAGTTAACATCAAAATTACATTTCTCGGCCATATCGCATAGATCTCACTGTGAAAAGGCTTAAATGGCTTTTTTGACCTAAGTTTGAGGATTGCGCTCAAATCAAATGTCCTAGAACCAAATTTCTACATGTAACTACTAGATTGTGATACAATACACTAATGGGTGAAGTTTGGTTGACTTCTGCGCAGCGGTTTGGGAGTTAACATCAAAATTACATTTCTCGGCCATATCGCATAGATCTCACTGTGAAAAGGCTTAAATGACTTTTTTAATTAAGTTTGATGATTGCGCTCAAACAAAATGTCCTAGAACAAAATTTTCAAATGTAACTACTAGATTGTGATACAATACACTATTGGGTGAAGTTTGGTTGACTTCTGCGCAGCGGTTTGGGAGTTAACATCAAAATTACATTTCTCGGCCATATCGCATAGATCTCACTGTGAAAAGGCTTAAATGGCTTTTTTGACCTAAGTTTGAGGATTGCGCTCAAATCAAATGTCCTAGAACCACATTTCCACATGTAACTACTAGATTGTGATACAATACACTAATGGGTGAAGTTTGGTTTACTTCTGCGCAGCGGTTTGGGAGTTAACATCAAAATTACATTTCTCGGCCATATCGCATAGATCTCACTGTGAAAAGGCTTAAATGGCTTTTTTGACCTAAGTTTAATAATTGCGCTCAAACCAAATGTCCTAGAACGAAATTTTAAAATGTAACTACTAGAATGTGATACAATACACTATTGGGTGAAGTTTGGTTGACTTCTGCGCAGCGGTTTGGGAGTTAACATCAAAATTACATTTCTCGGCCATATCGCATAGATCTCACTGTGAAAAGGCTTAAATGACTTTTTTAATTAAGTTTGATGATTGCGCTCAAACAAAATTTCCTAGAACAAAATTTTCAAATGTAACTACTAGATTGTGATACAATACACTATTGGGTGAAGTTTGGTTGACTTCTGCGCAGCGGTTTGGGAGTTAACATCAAAATTACATTTCTCGGCCATATCGCATAGATCTCACTGTGAAAAGGCTTAAATGACTTTTTTAATTAAGTTTGATGATTGCGTTCAAACAAAATGTCCTAGAACAAAATTTTCAAATGTAACTACTAGATTGTGATACAATACACTATTGGGTGAAGTTTGGTTGACTTCTGCGCAGCGGTTTGGGAGTTAACATCAAAATTACATTTCTCGGCCATATCGCATAGATCTCACTGTGAAAAGGCTTAAATGGCTTTTTTGACCTAAGTTTAAAGATTGCGCTCAAACCAAATGTCCTAGAACGAAATTTTTAAATGTAACTACTAGAATGTGATACAATACACTATTGGGTGAAGTTTGGTTGACTTCTGCGCAGCGGTTTGGGAGTTAACATCAAAATTACATTTCTCGGCCATATCGCATAGATCTCACTGTGAAAAGGCTTAAATAGCTTTTTTGACCTAAGTTTAATAATTGCGCTCAAACCAAATGTCCTAGAACGAAATTTTAAAATGTAACTACTAGAATGTGATACAATACACTATTGGGTGAAGTTTGGTTGACTTCTGCGCAGCGGTTTGGGAGTTAACATCAAAATTACATTTCTCGGCCATATCGCATAGATCTCACTGTGAAAAGGCTTAAATGGCTTTTTTGACCTAAGTTTGAGGATTGCGCTCAAATCAAATGTCCTAGAACCAAATTTCCACATGTAACTTCTAGATTGTGATACAATACACTAATGGGTGAAGTTTGGTTGACTTCTGCGCAGCGGTTTGGGAGTTAACATCAAAATTACATTTCTCGGCCA
The DNA here is from genome assembly GCF_030265065.1 of Corythoichthys intestinalis. Taxonomy (NCBI): domain Eukaryota; kingdom Metazoa; phylum Chordata; class Actinopteri; order Syngnathiformes; family Syngnathidae; genus Corythoichthys; species Corythoichthys intestinalis. The sequence goes on along the minus strand of NW_026651601.1, from coordinate 108,743 downwards.
TATCGCATAGATCTCACTGTGAAAAGGCTTAAATGACTTTTTTAATTAAGTTTGATGATTGCGCTCAAACAAAATTTCCTAGAAAAAAATTTTCAAATGTAACTACTAGAATGTGATACAATACACTATTGGGTGAAGTTTGGTTGACTTCTGCGCAGCGGTTTGGGAGTTAACATCAAAATTACATTTCTCGGCCATATCGCATAGATCTCACTGTGAAAAGGCTTAAATGGCTTTTTTGACCTAAGTTTGAGGATTACGCTCAAATCAAATGTCCTAGAACCAAATTTCCACATGTAACTACTAGATTGTGATACAATACACTATTGGGTGAAGTTTGGTTGACTTCTGCGCAGCGGTTTGGGAGTTAACATCAAAATTACATTTCTCGGCCATATCGCATAGATCTCACTGTGAAAAGGCTTAAATGACTTTTTTAATTAAGTTTGATGATTGCGTTCAAACAAAATGTCCTAGAATAAAATTTTCAAATGTAACTACTAGATTGTGATACAATACACTATTGGGTGAAGTTTGGTTGACTTCTGCGCAGCGGTTTGGGAGTTAACATCAAAATTACATTTCTCGGCCATATCGCATAGATCTCACTGTGAAAAGGCTTAAATGGCTTTTTTGACCTAAGTTTAAAGATTACGCTCAAACCAAATGTCCTAGAACGAAATTTTCAAATGTAACTACTAGAATGTGATACAATACACTATTGGGTGAAGTTTGGTTGACTTCTGCGCAGCGGTTTGGGAGTTAACATCAAAATTACATTTCTCGGCCATATCGCATAGATCTCACTGTGAAAAGGCTTAAATGGCTTTTTTGACCTAAGTTTGAGGATTGCGCTCAAATCAAATGTCCTAGAACCAAATTTCTACATGTAACTACTAGATTGTGATACAATACACTAATGGGTGAAGTTTGGTTGACTTCTGCGCAGCGGTTTGGGAGTTAACATCAAAATTACATTTCTCGGCCATATCGCATAGATCTCACTGTGAAAAGGCTTAAATGGCTTTTTTGACCTAAGTTTAATAATTGCGCTCAAACCAAATGTCCTAGAACGAAATTTTCCAATGTAACTACTAGAATGTGATACAATACACTATTGGGTGAAGTTTGGTTGACTTCTGCGCAGCGGTTTGGGAGTTAACATCAAAATTACATTTCTCGGCCATATCGCATAGATCTCACTGTGAAAAGGCTTAAATGGCTTTTTTGACCTAAGTTTGAGGATTGCGCTCAAATCAAATGTCCTATAACCAAATTTCCACATGTAACTACTAGATTGTGATACAATACACTAATGGGTGAAGTTTGGTTGACTTCTGCGCAGCGGTTTGGGAGTTAACATCAAAATTACATTTCTCGGCCATATCGCATAGATCTCACTGTGAAAAGGCTTAAATGGCTTTTTTGACCTAAGTTTGAGGATTGCGCTCAAATCAAATGTCCTAGAACCAAATTTCCACATGTAACTACTAGATTGTGATACAATACACTAATGGGTGAAGTTTGGTTTACTTCTGCGCAGCGGTTTGGGAGTTAACATCAAAATTACATTTCTCGGCCATATCGCATAGATCTCACTGTGAAAAGGCTTAAATAGCTTTTTTGACCTAAGTTTAATAATTGCGCTCAAACCAAATGTCCTAGAACGAAATTTTAAAATGTAACTACTAGAATGTGATACAATACACTATTGGGTGAAGTTTGGTTGACTTCTGCGCAGCGGTTTGGGAGTTAACATCAAAATTACATTTCTCGGCCATATCGCATAGATCTCACTGTGAAAAGGCTTAAATGGCTTTTTTGACCTAAGTTTGAGGATTGCGCTCAAATCAAATGTCCTAGAACCAAATTTCCACATGTAACTACTAGATTGTGATACAATACACTAATGGGTGAAGTTTGGTTGACTTCTGCGCAGCGGTTTGGGAGTTAACATCAAAATTACATTTCTCGGCCATATCGCATAGATCTCACTGTGAAAAGGATTAAATGACTTTTTTAATTAAGTTTGATGATTGCGCTCAAACAAAATTTCCTAGAACAAAATTTTCAAATGTAACTACTAGATTGTGATACAATACACTATTGGGTGAAGTTTGGTTGACTTCTGCGCAGCGGTTTGGGAGTTAACATCAAAATTACATTTCTCGGCCATATCGCATAGATCTCACTGTGAAAAGGCTTAAATGACTTTTTTAATTAAGTTTGATGATTGCGTTCAAACAAAATGTCCTAGAACAAAATTTTCAAATGTAACTACTAGATTGTGATACAATACACTATTGGGTGAAGTTTGGTTGACTTCTGCGCAGCGGTTTGGGAGTTAACATCAAAATTACATTTCTCGGCCATATCGCATTGATCTCACTGTGAAAAGGCTTAAATGGCTTTTTTGACCTAAGTTTAAAGATTGCGCACAAACCAAATGTCCTAGAACGAAATTTTCAAGTGTAACTACTAGAATGTGATACAATACACTATTGGGTGAAGTTTGGTTGACTTCTGCCCAGCGGTTTGGGAGTTAACATCAAAATTACATTTCTCGGCCATATCGCATAGATCTCACTGTGAAAAGGCTTAAATTGCTTTTTTGACCTAAGTTTGAGGATTACGCTCAAATCAAATGTCCTAGAACCAAATTTCCACATGTAACTACTAGATTGTGATACAATACACTATTGGGTGAAGTTTGGTTGACTTCTGCGCAGCGGTTTGGGAGTTAACATCAAAATTACATTTTTCGGCCATATCGCATAGATCTCACTGTGAAAAGGCTTAAATTACTTTTTTAATTAAGTTTGATGATTGCGTTCAAACAAAATGTCCTAGAATAAAATTTTCAAATGTAACTACTAGATTGTGATACAATACACTATTGGGTGAAGTTTGGTTGACTTCTGCGCAGCGGTTTGGGAGTTAACATCAAAATTACATTTCTCGGCCATATCGCATAGATCTCACTGTGAAAAGGCTTAAATGGCTTTTTTGACCTAAGTTTAAAGATTACGCTCAAACCAAATGTCCTAGAACGAAATTTTCAAATGTAACTACTAGAATGTGATACAATACACTTTTGGGTGAAGTTTGGTTGACTTCTGCGCAGCGGTTTGGGAGTTAACATCAAAATTACATTTCTCGGCCATATCGCATAGATCTCACTGTGAAAAGGCTTAAATGGCTTTTTTGACCTAAGTTTGAGGATTGCGCTCAAATCAAATGTCCTAGAACCAAATTTCTACATGTAACTACTAGATTGTGATACAATACACTAATGGGTGAAGTTTGGTTGACTTCTGCGCAGCGGTTTGGGAGTTAACATCAAAATTACATTTCTCGGCCATATCGCATAGATCTCACTGTGAAAAGGCTTAAATGACTTTTTTAATTAAGTTTGATGATTGCGCTCAAACAAAATGTCCTAGAACAAAATTTTCAAATGTAACTACTAGATTGTGATACAATACACTATTGGGTGAAGTTTGGTTGACTTCTGCGCAGCGGTTTGGGAGTTAACATCAAAATTACATTTCTCGGCCATATCGCATAGATCTCACTGTGAAAAGGCTTAAATGGCTTTTTTGACCTAAGTTTGAGGATTGCGCTCAAATCAAATGTCCTAGAACCACATTTCCACATGTAACTACTAGATTGTGATACAATACACTAATGGGTGAAGTTTGGTTTACTTCTGCGCAGCGGTTTGGGAGTTAACATCAAAATTACATTTCTCGGCCATATCGCATAGATCTCACTGTGAAAAGGCTTAAATGGCTTTTTTGACCTAAGTTTAATAATTGCGCTCAAACCAAATGTCCTAGAACGAAATTTTAAAATGTAACTACTAGAATGTGATACAATACACTATTGGGTGAAGTTTGGTTGACTTCTGCGCAGCGGTTTGGGAGTTAACATCAAAATTACATTTCTCGGCCATATCGCATAGATCTCACTGTGAAAAGGCTTAAATGACTTTTTTAATTAAGTTTGATGATTGCGCTCAAACAAAATTTCCTAGAACAAAATTTTCAAATGTAACTACTAGATTGTGATACAATACACTATTGGGTGAAGTTTGGTTGACTTCTGCGCAGCGGTTTGGGAGTTAACATCAAAATTACATTTCTCGGCCATATCGCATAGATCTCACTGTGAAAAGGCTTAAATGACTTTTTTAATTAAGTTTGATGATTGCGTTCAAACAAAATGTCCTAGAACAAAATTTTCAAATGTAACTACTAGATTGTGATACAATACACTATTGGGTGAAGTTTGGTTGACTTCTGCGCAGCGGTTTGGGAGTTAACATCAAAATTACATTTCTCGGCCATATCGCATAGATCTCACTGTGAAAAGGCTTAAATGGCTTTTTTGACCTAAGTTTAAAGATTGCGCTCAAACCAAATGTCCTAGAACGAAATTTTTAAATGTAACTACTAGAATGTGATACAATACACTATTGGGTGAAGTTTGGTTGACTTCTGCGCAGCGGTTTGGGAGTTAACATCAAAATTACATTTCTCGGCCATATCGCATAGATCTCACAGTGAAAAGGCTTAAATGGCTTTTTTGACCTAAGTTTGAGGATTACGCTCAAATCAAATGTCCTAGAACCATTTTTCCACATGTAACTACTAGATTGTGATACAATACACTAATGGGTGAAGTTTGGTTGACTTCTGCGCAGCGGTTTGGGAGTTAACATCAAAATTACATTTCTCGGCCATATCGCATAGATCTCACTGTGAAAAGGCTTAAATGGCTTTTTTGACCTAAGTTTGAGGATTGCGCTCAAATCAAATGTCCTAGAACCAAATTTCTACATGTAACTACTAGATTGTGATACAATACACTAATGGGTGAAGTTTGGTTGACTTCTGCGCAGCGGTTTGGGAGTTAATATCAAAATTACATTTCTCGGCCATATCGCATAGATCTCACTGTGAAAAGGCTTAAATGGCTTTTTTGACCTAAGTTTGAGGATTGCGCTCAAATCAAATGTCCTAGAACCAAATTTCCACATGTAACTACTAGATTGTGATACAATACACTATTGGGTGAAGTTTGGTTGACTTCTGCGCAGCGGTTTGGGAGTTAACATCAAAATTACATTTCTCGGCCATATCGCATAGATCTCACTGTGAAAAGGCTTAAATGACTCATTTAATTAAGTTTGATGATTGCGTTCAAACAAAATGTCCTAGAACAAAATTTTCAAATGTAACTACTAGATTGTGATACAATACACTATTGGGTGAAGTTTGGTTGACTTCTGGGCAGCGGTTTGGGAGTTAACATCAAAATTACATTTCCCGGCCATATCGCATAGATCTCACTGTGAAAAGGCTTAAATGGCTTTTTTGACCTAAGTTTGAGGATTGCGCTCAAATCAAATGTCCTAGAACCAAATTTCCACATGTAACTACTAGATTGTGATACAATACACTAATGGGTGAAGTTTGGTTTACTTCTGCGCAGCGGTTTGGGAGTTAACATCAAAATTACATTTCTCGGCCATATCGCATAGATCTCACTGTGAAAAGGCTTAAATGGCTTTTTTGACCTAAGTTTAATAATTGCGCTCAAACCAAATGTCCTAGAACGAAATTTTCAAATGTAACTACTAGAATGTGATACAATACACTATTGGGTGAAGTTTGGTTGACTTCTGCGCAGCGGTTTGGGAGTTAACATCAAAATTACATTTCTCGGCCATATCGCATAGATCTCACTGTGAAAAGGCTTAAATGGCTTTTTTGACCTAAGTTTGAGGATTGCGCTCAAATCAAATGTCCTAGAACCAAATTTCCACATGTAACTACTAGATTGTGATACAATACACTAATGGGTGAAGTTTGGTTTACTTCTGCGCAGCGGTTTGGGAGTTAACATTAAAATTACATTTCTCGGCCATATCGCATAGATCTCACTGTGAAAAGGCTTAAATAGCTTTTTTGACCTAAGTTTAATATTTTTGCGCTTAAACCAAATGTCCTAGAACGAAATTTTAAAATGTAACTACTAGAATGTGATACAATACACTATTGGGTGAAGTTTGGTTGACTTCTGCGCAGCGGTTTGGGAGTTAACATCAAAATTACATTTCTCGGCCATATCGCATAGATCTCACTGTGAAAAGGCTTAAATGGCTTTTTTGACCTAAGTTTGAGGATTGCGCTCAAATCAAATGTCCTATAACCAAATTTCTACATGTAACTACTAGATTGTGATACAATACACTAATGGGTGAAGTTTGGTTGACTTCTGCGCAGCGGTTTGGGAGTTAACATCAAAATTACATTTCTCGGCCATATCGCATAGATCTCACTGTGAAAAGGCTTAAATGACTTTTTTAATTAAGTTTGATGATTGCGCTCAAACAAAATGTCCTAGAACAAAATTTTCAAATGTAACTACTAGATTGTGATACAATACACTATTGGGTGAAGTTTGGTTAACTTCTGCGCAGCGGTTTGGGAGTTAACATCAAAATTACATTTCTCGGCCATATCGCATTGATCTCACTGTGAAAAGGCTTAAATGGCTTTTTTGACCTAAGTTTAAAGATTACGCTCAAATCAAATGTCCTAGAACGAAATTTTCAAATGTAACTACTAGAATGTGATACAATACACTATTGGGTGAAGTTTGGTTGACTTCTGCGCAGCGGTTTGGGAGTTAACATCAAAATTACATTTCTCGGCCATATCGCATAGATCTCACTGTGAAAAGGCTTAAATGACTTTTTTAATTAAGTTTGATGATTGCGTTCAAACAAAATGTCCTAGAATAAAATTTTCAAATGTAACTACTAGATTGTGATACAATACACTATTGGGTGAAGTTTGGTTGACTTCTGCGCAGCGGTTTGGGAGTTAACATCAAAATTACATTTCTCGGCCATATCGCATAGATCTCACTGTGAAAAGGCTTAAATGGCTTTTTTGACATAAGTTTAAAGATTACGCTCAAACCAAATGTCCTAGAACGAAATTTTCAAATGTAACTACTAGAATGTGATACAATACACTATTGGGTGAAGTTTGGTTGACTTCTGCGCAGCGGTTTGGGAGTTAACATCAAAATTACATTTCTCGGCCATATCGCATAGATCTCACTGTGAAAAGGCTTAAATGGCTTTTTTGACCTAAGTTTGAGGATTGCGCTCAAATCAAATGTCCTAGAACCAAATTTCTACATGTAACTACTAGATTGTGATACAATACACTAATGGGTGAAGTTTGGTTGACTTCTGCGCAGCGGTTTGGGAGTTAACATCAAAATTACATTTCTCGGCCATATCGCATAGATCTCACTGTGAAAAGGCTTAAATGACTTTTTTAATTAAGTTTGATGATTGCGCTCAAACAAAATGTCCTAGAACAAAATTTTCAAATGTAACTACTAGATTGTGATACAATACACTATTGGGTGAAGTTTGGTTGACTTCTGCGCAGCGGTTTGGGAGTTAACATCAAAATTACATTTCTCGGCCATATCGCATAGATCTCACTGTGAAAAGGCTTAAATGGCTTTTTTGACCTAAGTTTGAGGATTGCGCTCAAACAAAATGTCCTAGAACAAAATTTTCAAATGTAACTACTAGATTGTGATACAATACACTATTGGGTGAAGTTTGGTTGACGTCTGCGCAGCGGTTTGGGAGTTAACATCAAAATTACATTTCTCGGCCATATCGCATTGATCTCACTGTGAAAAGGCTTAAATGGCTTTTTTGACCTAAGTTTAAAGATTGCGCACAAACCAAATGTCCTAGAACGAAATTTTCAAATGTAACTACTAGAATGTGATACAATACACTATTGGGTGAAGTTTGGTTGACTTCTGCGCAGCGGTTTGGGAGTTAACATCAAAATTACATTTCTCGGCCATATCGCATAGATCTCACTGTGAAAAGGCTTAAATGGCTTTTTTGACCTAAGTTTGAGGATTACGCTCAAATCAAATGTCCTAGAACCAAATTTCCACATGTAACTACTAGATTGTGATACAATACACTATTGGGTGAAGTTTGGTTTACTTCTGCGCAGCGGTTTGGGAGTTAACATCAAAATTACATTTCTCGGCCATATCGCATTGATCTCACTGTGAAAAGGCTTAAATGGCTTTTTTGACCTAAGTTTAAAGATTGCGCACAAACCAAATGTCCTAGAACGAAATTTTCAAATGTAACTACTAGAATGTGATACAATACACTATTGGGTGAAGTTTGGTTGACTTCTGCGCAGCGGTTTGGGAGTTAACATCAAAATTACATTTCTCGGCCATATCGCATAGATCTCACTGTGAAAAGGCTTAAATGGCTTTTTTGACCTAAGTTTGAGGATTACGCTCAAATCAAATGTCCTAGAACCAAATTTCCACATGTAACTACTAGATTGTGATACAATACACTATTGGGTGAAGTTTGGTTGACTTCTGCGCAGCGGTTTGGGAGTTAACATCAAAATTACATTTCTCGGCCATATCGCATAGATCTCACTGTGAAAAGGCTTAAATGACTTTTTTAATTAAGTTTGATGATTGCGTTCAAACAAAATGTCCTAGAATAAAATTTTCAAATGTAACTACTAGATTGTGATACAATACACTATTGGGTGAAGTTTGGTTGACTTCTGCGCAGCGGTTTGGGAGTTAACATCAAAATTACATTTCTCGGCCATATCGCATAGATCTCACTGTGAAAAGGCTTAAATGGCTTTTTTGACCTAAGTTTAAAGATTACGCTCAAACCAAATGTCCTAGAACGAAATTTTCAAATGTAACTACTAGAATGTGATACAATACACTATTGGGTGAAGTTTGGTTGACTTCTGCGCAGCGGTTTGGGAGTTAACATCAAAATTACATTTCTCGGCCATATCGCATAGATCTCACTGTGAAAAGGCTTAAATGGCTTTTTTGACCTAAGTTTAAAGATTACGCTCAAACCAAATGTCCTAGAACGAAATTTTCAAATGTAACTACTAGAATGTGATACAATACACTATTGGGTGAAGTTTGGTTGACTTCTGCGCAGCGGTTTGGGAGTTAACATCAAAATTACATTTCTCGGCCATATCGCATAGATCTCACTGTGAAAAGGCTTAAATGGCTTTTTTGACCTAAGTTTGAGGATTGCGCTCAAATCAAATGTCCTAGAACCAAATTTCTACATGTAACTACTAGATTGTGATACAATACACTAATGGGTGAAGTTTGGTTGACTTCTGCGCAGCGGTTTGGGAGTTAACATCAAAATTACATTTCTCGGCCATATCGCATAGATCTCACTGTGAAAAGGCTTAAATGACTTTTTTAATTAAGTTTGATGATTGCGCTCAAACAAAATGTCCTAGAACAAAATTTTCAAATGTAACTACTAGATTGTGATACAATACACTATTGGGTGAAGTTTGGTTGACTTCTGCGCAGCGGTTTGGGAGTTAACATCAAAATTACATTTCTCGGCCATATCGCATTGATCTCACTGTGAAAAGGCTTAAATGGCTTTTTTGACCTAAGTTTAAAGATTACGCTCAAATCAAATGTCCTAGAACGAAATTTTCAAATGTAACTACTAGAATGTGATACAATACACTATTGGGTGAAGTTTGGTTGACTTCTGCGCAGCGGTTTGGGAGTTAACATCAAAATTACATTTCTCGGCCATATCGCATAGATCTCACTGTGAAAAGGCTTAAATGGCTTTTTTGACCTAAGTTTGAGGATTGCGCTCAAATCAAATGTCCTAGAACCAAATTTCTACATGTAACTACTAGATTGTGATACAATACACTAATGGGTGAAGTTTGGTTGACTTCTGCGCAGCGGTTTGGGAGTTAACATCAAAATTACATTTCTCGGCCATATCGCATAGATCTCACTGTGAAAAGGCTTAAATGACTTTTTTAATTAAGTTTGATGATTGCGCTCAAACAAAATGTCCTAGAACAAAATTTTCAAATGTAACTACGAGATTGTGATACAATACACTATTGGGTGAAGTTTGGTTGACTTCTGCGCAGCGGTTTGGGAGTTAACATCAAAATTACATTTCTCGGCCATATCGCATAGATCTCACTGTGAAAAGGCTTAAATGGCTTTTTTGACCTAAGTTTGAGGATTGCGCTCAAATCAAATGTCCTAGAACCACATTTCCACATGTAACTACTAGATTGTGATACAATACATTATTGGGTGAAGTTTGGTTGACTTCTGCGCAGCGGTTTGGGAGTTAACATCAAAATTACATTTCTCGGCCATATCGCATAGATCTCACTGTGAAAAGGCTTAAATGACTTTTTTAATTAAGTTTGATGATTGCGTTCAAACAAAATGTCCTAGAACAAAATTTTCAAATGTAACTACTAGATTGTGATACAATACACTATTGGGTGAAGTTTGGTTGACGTCTGCGCAGCGGTTTGGGAGTTAACATCAAAATTACATTTCTCGGCCATATCGCATTGATCTCACTGTGAAAAGGCTTAAATGGCTTTTTTGACCTAAGTTTAAAGATTGCGCACAAACCAAATGTCCTAGAACGAAATTTTCAAATGTAACTACTAGAATGTGATACAATACACTATTGGGTGAAGTTTGGTTGACTTCTGCGCAGCGGTTTGGGAGTTAACATCAAAATTACATTTCTCGGCCATATCGCATAGATCTCACTGTGAAAAGGCTTAAATGGCTTTTTTGACCTAAGTTTGAGGATTACGCTCAAATCAAATGTCCTAGAACCAAATTTCCACATGTAACTACTAGATTGTGATACAATACACTATTGGGTGAAGTTTGGTTTACTTCTGCGCAGCGGTTTGGGAGTTAACATCAAAATTACATTTCTCGGCCATATCGCATAGATCTCACTGTGAAAAGGCTTAAATGACTTTTTTAATTAAGTTTGATGATTGCGTTCAAACAAAATGTCCTAGAATAAAATTTTCAAATGTAACTACTAGATTGTGATACAATACACTATTGGGTGAAGTTTGGTTGACTTCTGCGCAGCGGTTTGGGAGTTAACATCAAAATTACATTTCTCGGCCATATCGCATAGATCTCACTGTGAAAAGGCTTAAATGGCTTTTTTGACCTAAGTTTAAAGATTACGCTCAAACCAAATGTCCTAGAACGAAATTTTCAAATGTAACTACTAGAATGTGATACAATACACTATTGGGTGAAGTTTGGTTGACTTCTGCGCAGCGGTTTGGGAGTTAACATCAAAATTACATTTCTCGGCCATATCGCATAGATCTCACTGTGAAAAGGCTTAAATGGCTTTTTTGACCTAAGTTTGAGGATTGCGCTCAAATCAAATGTCCTAGAACCAAATTTCCACATGTAACTACTAGATTGTGATACAATACACTAATGGGTGAAGTTTGGTTGACTTCTGCGCAGCGGTTTGGGAGTTAACATCAAAATTACATTTCTCGGCCATATCGCATAGATCTCACTGTGAAAAGGCTTAAATGACTTTTTAAATTAAGTTTGATGATTGCGTTCAAACAAAATGTCCTAGAACAAAATTTTCAAATGTAACTACTAGATTGTGATACAATACACTATTGGGTGAAGTTTGGTTGACTTCTGCGCAGCGGTTTGGGAGTTAACATCAAAATTACATTTCTCGGCCATATCGCATTGATCTCACTGTGAAAAGGCTTAAATGGCTTTTTTGACCTAAGTTTAAAGATTGCGCACAAACCAAATGTCCTAGAACGAAATTTTCAAATGTAACTACTAGAATGTGATACAATACACTATTGGGTGAAGTTTGGTTGACTTCTGCGCAGCGGTTTGGGAGTTAACATCAAAATTACATTTCTCGGCCATATCGCATAGATCTCACTGTGAAAAGGCTTAAATGGCTTTTTTGACCTAAGTTTGAGGATTACGCTCAAATCAAATGTCCTAGAACCAAATTTCCACATGTAACTACTAGATTGTGATACAATACACTATTGGGTGAAGTTTGGTTGACTTCTGCGCAGCGGTTTGGGAGTTAACATCAAAATTACATTTCTCGGCCATATCGCATAGATCTCACTGTGAAAAGGCTTAAATGACTTTTTTAATTAAGTTTGATGATTGCGTTCAAACAAAATGTCCTAGAATAAAATTTTCAAATGTAACTACTAGATTGTGATACAATACACTATTGGGTGAAGTTTGGTTGACTTCTGCGCAGCGGTTTGGGAGTTAACATCAAAATTACATTTCTCGGCCATATCGCATAGATCTCACTGTGAAAAGGCTTAAATGGCTTTTTTGACCTAAGTTTAAAGATTACGCTCAAACCAAATGTCCTAGAACGAAATTTTCAAATGTAACTACTAGAATGTGATACAATACACTATTGGGTGAAGTTTGGTTGACTTCTGCGCAGCGGTTTGGGAGTTAACATCAAAATTACATTTCTCGGCCATATCGCATAGATCTCACTGTGAAAAGGCTTAAATGGCTTTTTTGACCTAAGTTTGAGGATTGCGCTCAAATCAAATGTCCTAGAACAAAATTTCTACATGTAACTACTAGATTGTGATACAATACACTAATGGGTGAAGTTTGGTTGACTTCTGCGCAGCGGTTTGGGAGTTAACATCAAAATTACATTTCTCGGCCATATCGCATAGATCTCACTGTGAAAAGGCTTAAATGACTTTTTTAATTAAGTTTGATGATTGCGTTCAAACAAAATGTCCTAGAACAAAATTTTCAAATGTAACTACTAGATTGTGATACAATACACTATTGGGTGAAGTTTGGTTGACTTCTGCGCAGCGGTTTGGGAGTTAACATTAAAATTACATTTCTCGGCCATATCGCATTGATCTCACTGTGAAAAGGCTTAAATGGCTTTTTTGACCTAAGTTTAAAGATTGCGCACAAACCAAATGTCCTAGAACGAAATTTTCAAATGTAACTACTAGAATGTGATACAATACACTATTGGGTGAAGTTTGGTTGACTTCTGCGCAGCGGTTTGGGAGTTAACATCAAAATTACATTTCTCGGCCATATCGCATAGATCTCACTGTGAAAAGGCTTAAATGGCTTTTTTGACCTAAGTTTGAGGATTACGCTCAAATCAAATGTCCTAGAACCAAATTTCCACATGTAACTACTAGATTGTGATACAATACACTATTGGGTGAAGTTTGGTTGACTTCTGCGCAGCGGTTTGGGAGTTAACATCAAAATTACATTTCTCGGCCATATCGCATAGATCTCACTGTGAAAAGGCTTAAATGACTTTTTTAATTAAGTTTGATGATTGCGTTCAAACAAAATGTCCTAGAATAAAATTTTCAAATGTAACTACTAGATTGTGATACAATACACTATTGGGTGAAGTTTGGTTGACTTCTGCGCAGCGGTTTGGGAGTTAACATCAAAATTACATTTCTCGGCCATATCGCATAGATCTCACTGTGAAAAGGCTTAAATGGCTTTTTTGACCTAAGTTTAAAGATTACGCTCAAACCAAATGTCCTAGAACGAAATTTTCAAATGTAACTACTAGAATGTGATACAATACACTATTGGGTGAAGTTTGGTTGACTTCTGCGCAGCGGTTTGGGAGTTAACATCAAAATTACATTTCTCGGCCATATCGCATAGATCTCACTGTGAAAAGGCTTAAATGACTTTTTTGAACTAAGTTTGAGGATTGCGCTCAAACCAAATGTCCTAGAACCAAATTTCCAAATGTAACTACTAGATTGTGATACAATACTCTATTGAGTGAAGTTTGGTTGACTTCTGCGCAGCGGTTTGGGAGTTAACATCAAAATTACATTTCTCTGCCGAATTGCGTAGATCTCACTGTCAAAAGGCTTAAATGACTTTTTTGAACTAAGTTTGAGGATTGCGCTCAAACCAAATGTCCTAGAACCAAATTTTCAAATGTAACTACTAGATTGTGATACAATACACTATTGGGTGAAGATTGGTTCATTTGTTCTTGGGAAGGCCTGTCTCCCTACCAGTGGCAAGCAAGTAATGTGCTTGGGCTATTAGAGAATTGGCTTGGGCTATAGGAGAATTGGCTCGGGACTGGCCAGTCTACTTGCCAGGGTAAAGCAAGTCATGGGCTGGCCTATAAGAGAATAGGCTTGGGAAGGCAGAGCTACCTACAAGGTGCAAGTAAGTCATGGGCTGTGGCTATGAGAGCAAATTCCTGGGAAGGCCAGTCTACCTACCAGGGGCAAGCAAGTAATTTGCTGGGGCTATGAGAGAAAAAGCTTGGGAAGGACAGTCTACCTGCCAGGGGAAAGCATGTCATGGGTTGGCCTATAAGAGAATAGGCTTGGGAAGGCCAGTCTACCTACCAGGGGCAATCAAGTAATGTGCTGGGGCTATTAGAGAATTGGCTTTGGATATAAGAAAATTTTTTCGGGAAGGCCAGTCGACCTACCAGGTATGAGCAAGTAATTGGCTGGGGCTATGAGAGAATAGGCTTGGGAAGACCAGTCTACCTACCAGGAACAAGCAAGTAATTTGCTGGGGCTATGAAAGTATAGGCTTGGTAAGGCCAGTCTAACTTCCAGGGGCAAGCAAGTAATTGTATTGGGCTATGAGAGAATTGGCTTGGGATATAAGAAAATTTGCTCGGGAAGGCCAGTCGATCTACCAGGTATAAGCAAGTAATTTGCTGGGGCTATAAGAGAATAGGCTTGGGAAGGCCTGTCTACATATCAGGGGCAAGCAAGTAATGTGCTGGGGCTATGAGAGAATTGGCTTGGGATATAAAAGAATTGGCTCGGGAAAGCCAGTCGACCTACCGAGGATAAGCAAGCAATTTGCAGGGGCTATGAGAGAGAAGGCTTGGGAAGGCCTGTACACCTACCAGGGGCAAGCAAGTAAATTCATTGGCTATAAGAGAATTGGCATGGGATATAAGAGAATTGGCTCGGGAAGGCCTGTCGACCTACCAGGGGCATGCAAGTAATTTGCTGGGGGTATGAGAGATTAGGTTTGGGAAGGCCTGTCTACCTACCAGGGGCAAGCAAGTAATATACTGGGGCTTTTAGAGAATTGGCTTGGGATATAAGAGAATTGTTTCAGAAAGGCCAGTCTACCTACCAGGTATAAGCAATTAATTTGCTGGGGCTATGAGAGAATAGGCTTGGGTAGGCCAGTCGACCTACCAGGTATAAGTAAGTAATTTTCTGGGGCTATGAGAGAATAGGCTTGGGAAGGCCTGTCTACCTACCAGGTATAAGCAAGTAATATGCTGGGGCTATGAGAGAATAAGCTTGGGAAGGCCAGTCTACCTACCAGGTATAAGCAAGTACTTTTCTGGGGCTCTGAGAGAATAGGCTTGGGAAGGCCAGTCTACATACCAGGGGAAAGCAAGTAATTTGCTGGGGCTATGAGAGAAAAGGCTTGGGAAGTTCTATCTACCTACCGGGGCAAGCAAGTAATATACTGGGGCTTTTAGAGAATTGGCTTGGAATA
Organism: Corythoichthys intestinalis; assembly: GCF_030265065.1. Classification (NCBI taxonomy): domain Eukaryota; kingdom Metazoa; phylum Chordata; class Actinopteri; order Syngnathiformes; family Syngnathidae; genus Corythoichthys; species Corythoichthys intestinalis. Next base: position 93,251 of record NW_026651601.1, on the reverse strand, counting down.
TAAGAGAATTGTTTCGGAAAGGCCAGTCGACCTACCAGGTTTAAGCAAGTAATTTGCTGGGACCATGAGAGAATAGGCTTGGGAAGGCCAGTCTAACTACCAGGGGCAAGCAAGTAATTTGCTGACGCCATGAAAAAATACGCTTTGGAAGGCCAGTCTACCTACCAGGTTTTAAGCAATTGATTTGCTGGGGCTATGAGAGAATAGGCTTGTGAAGGCCAGTCTAAATACCAGTGGCAAGCAAATAATGTGCTGGGGCTACTAGAGAATATTCTTGTGATTTAAGAGAATTGGCTCGGGAAGGCCAGTCGACCTATCAGGTATAAGCAAGTAATTTTCTGGGGCTATTAGAGAATAGGCATGGGAAGGCCAGTCTACCTACCAAGTATAAGAAATTAATTTGCTGGGGCTTTTACAGAAGAGGCTTGGGAAGGCCTGTCTACCTACTAGGGGCAAGCAAGTAATGTGCTGGGGATATTAGAGAATTGTCTTGGGATTTAAGAGAATTGGCTCGGGAAGGCCAGTCGACCTACCAGGTATAAGCAAGTAATTTTCTGGGGCTATGAGAGAATAGGCTTGGGTAGGCCAGTCGACCTACCAAGTATAAGTAAGTAATTTTCTGCGGCTATGAGAGAATAGGCTTGGGAAGGCCTGTCTACCTACCAGGTATAAGCAAGTAATATGCTGGGGCTATGAGAGAATAGGCTTGGGAAGGCCAGTCTACCTACCAGGTATAAGCAAGTACTTTTCTGGGGCTATGAGAGAATAGGCTTGGGAAGGCCAGTCTACATACCAGGGGAAAGCAAGTAATTTGCTGGGGCCATGAGAGAATAGGCTTGGGAAGGCAGTCTCCCTACCAGGTATAAGCAAGTAATTTGCTGGTGCTATGAGAGAATAGGCTTGGGAAGGTCTGTCTACCTACCATGTATAAGCAAGTAATTTGCTGGGGCTATGAAAGAAAAGGCTTAGGAAGGCCTGTCTACCTACCAGGGGCAAGCAAGTAATGTGCTTGGGCTATGAGAGAATTGGCTTGGGATATAAGAGAATTGGCTCGGGAAGGCCAGTCGACCTCAAAGGTATAAGCAATTAATTTTCTGGGCTATGAGAGAATAGGCATGGGAAGGCCAGTCTACCTACCAGGGTCAAGCAAGTAATGTGCTGGGACTATTACAGAATAGGCTTGGGAAGGCCTGTCTACCTACCAGGGGCAAGCAAGTAATTTGCAGCGGCTATTACAAAATAGGCTTGGGAAATCCTGTCTACCTACCAGGGGCAAGCAAGTAATGTGCAGGGGCTATTAGAAATATGGCTTGGGAAGGCCTCTCTACCTACCAGGGGCAAGCAAATAATGTGCTGGGGCTATTAGAGAATTGGCTTGGGATATAAGAGAATTGGTTCGGGAAGGCCAGTCGACCTACCAGGGAGAAGTAAGTCATGGACTGAGGCAATGAGACAATAGGCTTGGGAAGGGCAGTCTACCTACCAGGGGCAAGCAAGTAATTTGCTGGGGCTATTACAGAATGGGCTTGGGAAGGCCTGTCTGCAGACCAGGGGCAAGCAAGTAATTTGCTGGGGCTATGAGAGAAAAGGCTTGGGAAGGCCTGTCTACCTACCAGGGGCAAGCAAGTAATTTGCTGGGGCTATTACAGAATAGGATTGGGAAAGCCTGTCTACCTAACAGGGGCAAGCAAGTAATGTGCTGGGGCTATTCGAGAATTGGCTTGGGCTATAAGTGAATTGGTTTGGGAAGGCCAGTCTACCTACCAGGGGCAAGCAAGTAATTTGCTGGGACTATTACAGAATAGGCTTGGGAAAGCCTGTCTACCTACAAGGGGCAAGCAAGTAATGTGCAGGGGCTATTAGAGAATTGGCTTGGGATATAAGAGAATTGGCTCGGGAAGGCCAGTCGACCTACCAGGGAGAAGTAAGTCATGGGCTGTGGCAATGAGAGAATAGGCTTGGGAAGGCCTATCTACCTACCAGGGGCAAGCAAGTAATTTGCTGGGACTATTACAGAATAGGCTTGGGAAGGCCTATCTACCTACCTGGGGCAGGCAAGTAATTTGCTGGGACTATTACAGAATAGGCTTGGGAAGGCCTGTCTACCTACTAGGGGCAAGCAAGTAATGTGAAGGGGCTATTAGAGAATTGGCTTGGGATATAAGAGAATAGGCTTGGGAAGGCCTATCTATCTACCAGGGGCAAGCAAGTAATTTGCTGGGACTATTACAGAATAGGCTTGGGAAGGCCTATCTACCTACCAGGGGCAGGCAAGTAATTTGTTGGGACTATTACAGAATAGGCTTGGGAAAGCCTGTCTACCTACCAGGGGCAAGCAAGTAATGTGCAGGGGCTATTAGAGAATTGGCTTGCGATATAAGAGAATTGGTTCGGGAAGGCCAGTCGACCTACCAGGGGCAAGCAAGTAATTTGCTGGGGCTATGAGAGAAAATGCTTGGGAAGGTCTGTCTACCTACCAGGGGCAAGCAAGTAATTTGCTGGGGCTATTACAGAATAGGCTTGGGAAGGCCTGTCTACCTACCAGGGGCAAGCAAGTAATGTGCTGGGGCTATTCGAGAATTGGCTTGGGCTATAAGAGAATTGGTTTGGGAAGGCTTGTCTACCTACCAGGGGCAAGCAAGTAATTTGCAGGGGCTATGAGAGAAAATGCTTGGGAAGGTCTGTCTACCTACCAGGGGCAAGCAAGTAATTTGCTGGGGCTATTACAGAATAGGCTTGGGAAGGCCTGTCTACCTACCAGGGGCAAGCAAGTAATGTGCTGGGGTTATTCGAGAATTGGCTTGGGCTATAAGAGAATTGGTTTGGGAAGGCTTGTCTACCTACCAGGGGCAAGCAAGTAATTTGCTGGGACTATTACAGAATAGGCTTGGGAAGGCGTGTCTACCTACCAGGGGCAAGCAAGTAATTTGCTGGGGCTATTACAGAATAGGCTTGGGAAGGCCTGTCTGCCGACCTGGGGCAAGCAAGTAATTTGCTGGGGCTATGAGAGAAAAGGCTTGGGAAGGCCTGTCGACCTACCAGGGGCAAGCAAATAATGTGCTGGGGCTATTCGAGAATTGGCTTGGGCTATAAGAGAATTGGTTTGTTAAGGCCTGTCTACCTACCAGGGGCAAGCAAGTAATTTGCAGCGGCTATTACAAAATAGGCTTGGGAAGGCGTGTCTACCTACCAGGGGCAAGCCAGTAATTTGCTGGGACTATTACAGAATAGGCTTGGGAAGGCCTGTCTACCTACCAGGGGCAAGCAAGTAATGTGAAGGGGTTATTAGAGAATTGGCTTGGGATATAAGAGAATAGGCTTGGGAAGGCCTATCTACCTACCAGGGGCAAGCCAGTAATTTGCTGGGGCTATTACAGAATAGGATTGGGAAAGCCTGTCTACCTAACAGGGGCAAGCAAGTAATGTGCTGGGGCTATTCGAGAAATGGCTTGGGCTATAAGAGAATTGGTTTGGGAAGGCCAGTCTACCTACCAGGGGCAAGCAAGTAATTTGCTGTGACTATTACAGAATAGGCTTGGGAAAGCCTGTCTACCTACCAGGGGCAAGCAAGTAATGTGCAGGGGCTATTAGAGAATTGGCTTGGGATATAAGATAATTGGCTCGGGAAGGCCAGTCGACCTACCAGGGAGAAGTAAGTCATGGGCTGAGGCAATGAGAGAATAGGCTTCGGAAAGGCAGTCTACCTACCAAAGGCAAGCAAGTAATTTGCTGGGGCTATTACAGAATAGGCTTGGGAAGGCCTGTCTACCGAGACCATGGGCAAGCATGTAATTTGCAGGGCTATTACAGAATAGGCTTGGGAAGGCCTGTCTGCCTACCAGGGGCAAGCAAGTAATTTGCAGGGGCTATTACAGAATAGGCTTGGGAAGGCCTGTTTAGCTACCAGGGAGAAATAAGTCATGGGCTGAGGCGATGAGAGAATAGGCTTGGGAAGGCCTATCTACCTACCAGGGGCAAGCCAGTAATTTGCTGGGACTATTACAGAATAGGCTTGGGAAGGCCTGTCTACCTACTAGGGGCAAGCAAGTAATGTGAAGGGGCTATTAGAGAATTGGCTTGGGATATAAGAGAATAGGCTTGGGAAGGCCTATCTACCTACCAGGGGCAAGCAAGTAATTTGCTGGGACTATTACAGAATAGGCTTGGGAAGGCCTATCTACCTACCAGGGGCAAGCAAGTAATTTGTTGGGACTATTACAGAATAGGCTTGGGAAAGCCTGTCTACCTACCAGGGGCAAGCAAGTAATGTGCAGGGGCTATTAGAGAATTGGCTTGGGATATAAGAGAATTGGTTCGGGAAGGCCAGTCGACCTACCAGGGGCAAGCAAGTAATTTGCAGGGGCTATTACAGAATAGTCTTGGGAAAGCCTGTTTAGCTACCAGGGAGAAATAAGTCATCGGCTGAGGCAATGAGAGAATAGGCTTGTGAAGGCCCATCTACCTACCAGGGGCAAGCCAGTAATTTGCTGGGACTATTACAGAATAGGCTTGGGAAGGCCTGTCTACCTACCAGGGGCAAGCAAGTAATTTGCAGGGGCTATTAGAGAATTGGCTTGGGATATAAGAGAATAGGCTTGGGAAGGCCTATCTACCTACCAGGGGCAAGCCAGTAATTTGCTGGGACTATTACAGAATAGGCTTGGGAAGGCCTGTCTACCTACCAGGGGCAAGCAAGCAATTTGCAGGGGCTATTAGAGAATTGGCTTGGGATATAAGAGAATAGGCTTGGGAAGGCCTATCTACCTACCAGGGGCAAGCAAGTAATTTGCTGGGACTATTACAGAATAGGCTTGGGAAGGCCTGTCTACCTACTAGGGGCAAGCAAGTAATGTGAAGGGGCTATTAGAGAATTGGCTTGGGATATAAGAGAATTGGTTCGGGAAGGCCAGTCGACCTACCAGGGGCAAGCAAGTAATTTGCTGGGGCTATGAGAGAAAATGCTTGGGAAGGTCTGTCTACCTACCAGGGGCAAGCAAGTAATTTGCTGGGGCTATTACAGAATAGGCTTGGGAAGGCCTGTCTACCTACCAGGGGCAAGCAAGTAATGTGCTGGGGCTCTTCGAGAATTGGCTTGGGCTATAAGAGAATTGGTTTGGGAAGGCTTGTCTACCTACCAGGGGCAAGCAAGTAATTTGCTGGGACTATTACAGAATAGGCTTGGGAAGGCGTGTCTACCTACCAGGGGCAAGCAAGTAATTTGCTGGGGCTATTACAGAATAGGCTTGGGAAGGCCTGTCTGCCGACCAGGGGCAAGCAAGTAATTTGCTGGGGCTATGAGAGAAAAGGCTTGGGAAGGCCTGTCTACCTACCAGGGGCAAGCAAATAATGTGCTGGGGCTATTCGAGAATTGGCTTGGGCTATAAGAGAATTGGTTTGTTAAGGCCTGTCTACCTACCAGGGGCACGCAAGTAATTTGCTGGGGCTATTACAGAATAGTCTTGGGAAAGCCTGTTTAGCTACCAGGGAGAAATAAGTCATCGGCTGAGGCAATGAGAGAATAGGCTTGGGAAGGCCCATCTACCTACCAGGGGCAAGCCAGTAATTTGCTGGGACTATTACAGAATAGGCTTGGGAAGGCCTGTCTACCTACCAGGGGCAAGCAAGTAATTTGCAGGGGCTATTAGAGAATTGGCTTGGGATATAAGAGAATAGGCTTGGGAAGGCCTATCTACCTACCAGGGGCAAGCAAGTAATTTGCTGGGACTATTACAGAATAGGCTTGGGAAAGCCTGTCTACCTACCAGGAGCAAGCAAGTAATTTGCTGGGGCTATTACAGAATAGGATTGGGAAAGCCTGTCTACCTAACAGGGGCAAGCAAGTAATGTGCTGGGGCTATTCGAGAAATGGCTTGGGCTATAAGAGAATTGGTTTGGGAAGGCCAGTCTACCTACCAGGGGCAAGCAAGTAATTTGCTGGGACTATTACAGAATAGGCTTGGGAAAGCCTGTCTACCTACCAGGGGCAAGCAAGTAATGTGCAGGGGCTATTAGAGAATTGGCTTGGGATATAAGAGAATTGGCTCGGGAAGGCCAGTCGACCTACCAGGGAGAAGTAAGTCATGGGCTGTGGCAATGAGAGAATAGGCTTGGGAAGGCCTATCTACCTACCAGGGGCAAGCAAGTAATTTGCTGGGACTATTACAGAATAGGCTTGGGAAGGCCTGTCTACCTACTAGGGGCAAGCAAGTAATGTGAAGGGGCTATTAGAGAATTGGCTTGGGATATAAGAGAATAGGCTTGGGAAGGCCTATCTATCTACCAGGGGCAAGCAAGTAATTTGCTGGGACTATTACAGAATAGGCTTGGGAAGGTCTGTCTACCTACCAGGGGCAAGCAAGTAATTTGCTGGGGCTATTACAGAATAGGCTTGGGAAGGCCTGTCTACCTACCAGGGGCAAGCAAGTAATGTGCTGGGGCTATTCGAGAATTGGCTTGGGCTATAAGAGAATTGGTTTGGGAAGGCTTGTCTACCTACCAGGGGCAAGCAAGTAATTTGCAGGGGCTATTAGAGAAAATGCTTGGGAAGGTCTGTCTACCTACCAGGGGCAAGCAAGTAATTTGCTGGGGCTATTACAGAATAGGCTTGGGAAGGCCTGTCTACCTACCAGGGGCAAGCAAGTAATGTGCTGGGGTTATTCGAGAATTGGCTTGGGCTATAAGAGAATTGGTTTGGGAAGGCTTGTCTACCTACCAGGGGCAAGCAAGTAATTTGCTGGGACTATTACAGAATAGGCTTGGGAAGGCGTGTCTACCTACCAGGGGCAAGCAAGTAATTTGCTGGGGCTATTACAGAATAGGCTTGGGAAGGCCTGTCTGCCGACCTGGGGCAAGCAAGTAATTTGCTGGGGCTATGAGAGAAAAGGCTTGGGAAGGCCTGTCGACCTACCAGGGGCAAGCAAATAATGTGCTGGGGCTATTCGAGAATTGGCTTGGGCTATAAGAGAATTGGTTTGTTAAGGCCTGTCTACCTACCAGGGGCAAGCAAGTAATTTGCAGCGGCTATTACAAAATAGGCTTGAGAAGGCGTGTCTACCTACCAGGGGCAAGCCAGTAATTTGCTGGGACTATTACAGAATAGGCTTGGGAAGGCCTGTCTACCTACCAGGGGCAAGCCAGTAATTTGCTGGGACTATTACAGAATAGGCTTGGGAAGGCCTGTCTACCTACCAGGGGCAAGCAAGTAATTTGCAGGGGCTATTAGAGAATTGGCTTGGGATATAAGAGAATAGGCTTGGGAAGGCCTATCTACCTACCAGGGGCAAGCCAGTAATTTGCTGGGACTATTACAGAATAGGCTTGGGAAGGCCTGTCTACCTACCAGGGGCAAGCAAGTAATTTGCAGGGGCTATTAGAGAATTGGCTTGGGATATAAGAGAATAGGCTTGGGAAGGCCTATCTACCTACCAGGGGCAAGCAAGTAATTTGCTGGGACTATTACAGAATAGGCTTGGGAAAGCCTGTCTACCTACCAGGAGCAAGCAAGTAATTTGCTGGGGCTATTACAGAATAGGATTGGGAAAGCCTGTCTACCTAACAGGGGCAAGCAAGTAATGTGCTGGGGCTATTCGAGAAATGGCTTGGGCTATAAGAGAATTGGTTTGGGAAGGCCAGTCTACCTACCAGGGGCAAGCAAGTAATTTGCTGGGACTATTACAGAATAGGCTTGGGAAAGCCTGTCTACCTACCAGGGGCAAGCAAGTAATGTGCAGGGGCTATTAGAGAATTGGCTTGGGATATAAGAGAATTGGCTCGGGAAGGCCAGTCGACCTACCAGGGAGAAGTAAGTCATGGGCTGTGGCAATGAGAGAATAGGCTTGGGAAGGCCTATCTACCTACCAGGGGCAAGCAAGTAATTTGCTGGGACTATTACAGAATAGGCTTGGGAAGGCCTGTCTACCTACTAGGGGCAAGCAAGTAATGTGAAGGGGCTATTAGAGAATTGGCTTGGGATATAAGAGAATAGGCTTGGGAAGGCCTATCTATCTACCAGGGGCAAGCAAGTAATTTGCTGGGACTATTACAGAATAGGCTTGGGAAGGCCTATCTACCTACCAGGGGCAGGCAAGTAATTTGTTGGGACTATTACAGAATAGGCTTGGGAAAGCCTGTCTACCTACCAGGGGCAAGCAAGTAATGTGCAGGGGCTATTAGAGAATTGGCTTGGGATATAAGAGAATTGGTTCGGGAAGGCCAGTCGACCTACCAGGGGCAAGCAAGTAATTTGCTGGGGCTATGAGAGAAAATGCTTGGGAAGGTCTGTCTACCTACCAGGGGCAAGCAAGTAATTTGCTGGGGCTTTTACAGAATAGGCTTGGGAAGGCCTGTCTACCTACCAGGGGCAAGCAAGTAATGTGCTGGGGCTATTCGAGAATTGGCTTGGGCTATAAGAGAATTGGTTTGGGAAGGCTTGTCTACCTACCAGGGGCAAGCAAGTAATTTGCAGGGGCTATGAGAGAAAATGCTTGGGAAGGTCTGTCTACCTACCAGGGGCAAGCAAGTAATTTGCTGGGGCTATTACAGAATAGGCTTGGGAAGGCGTGTCTACCTACCAGGGGCAAGCAAGTAATTTGCTGGGGCTATTACAGAATAGGCTTGGGAAGGCCTGTCTGCCGACCTGGGGCAAGCAAGTAATTTGCTGGGGCTATGAGAGAAAAGGCTTGGGAAGGCCTGTCGACCTACCAGGGGCAAGCAAATAATGTGCTGGGGCTATTCGAGAATTGGCTTGGGCTATAAGAGAATTGGTTTGTTAAGGCCTGTCTACCTACCAGGGGCAAGCAAGTAATTTGCAGCGGCTATTACAAAATAGGCTTGGGAAGGCGTGTCTACCTACCAGGGGCAAGCCAGTAATTTGCTGGGACTATTACAGAATAGGCTTGGGAAGGCCTGTCTACCTACCAGGGGCAAGCAAGTAATGTGAAGGGGTTATTAGAGAATTGGCTTGGGATATAAGAGAATAGGCTTGGGAAGGCCTATCTACCTACCAGGGGCAAGCCAGTAATTTGCTGGGGCTATTACAGAATAGGATTGGGAAAGCCTGTCTACCTAACAGGGGCAAGCAAGTAATGTGCTGGGGCTATTCGAGAAATGGCTTGGGCTATAAGAGAATTGGTTTGGGAAGGCCAGTCTACCTACCAGGGGCAAGCAAGTAATTTGCTGTGACTATTACAGAATAGGCTTGGGAAAGCCTGTCTACCTACCAGGGGCAAGCAAGTAATGTGCAGGGGCTATTAGAGAATTGGCTTGGGATATAAGATAATTGGCTCGGGAAGGCCAGTCGACCTACCAGGGAGAAGTAAGTCATGGGCTGAGGCAATGAGAGAATAGGCTTCGGAAAGGCAGTCTACCTACCAAAGGCAAGCAAGTAATTTGCTGGGGCTATTACAGAATAGGCTTGGGAAGGCCTGTCTACCGAGACCATGGGCAAGCATGTAATTTGCAGGGCTATTACAGAATAGGCTTGGGAAGGCCTGTCTGCCTACCAGGGGCAAGCAAGTAATTTGCAGGGGCTATTACAGAATAGGCTTGGGAAGGCCTGTTTAGCTACCAGGGAGAAATAAGTCATGGGCTGAGGCGATGAGAGAATAGGCTTGGGAAGGCCTATCTACCTACCAGGGGCAAGCCAGTAATTTGCTGGGACTATTACAGAATAGGCTTGGGAAGGCCTGTCTACCTACTAGGGGCAAGCAAGTAATGTGAAGGGGCTATTAGAGAATTGGCTTGGGATATAAGAGAATAGGCTTGGGAAGGCCTATCTACCTACCAGGGGCAAGCAAGTAATTTGCTGGGACTATTACAGAATAGGCTTGGGAAGGCCTATCTACCTACCAGGGGCAAGCAAGTAATTTGTTGGGACTATTACAGAATAGGCTTGGGAAAGCCTGTCTACCTACCAGGGGCAAGCAAGTAATGTGCAGGGGCTATTAGAGAATTGGCTTGGGATATAAGAGAATTGGTTCGGGAAGGCCAGTCGACCTACCAGGGGCAAGCAAGTAATTTGCAGGGGCTATTACAGAATAGTCTTGGGAAAGCCTGTTTAGCTACCAGGGAGAAATAAGTCATCGGCTGAGGCAATGAGAGAATAGGCTTGTGAAGGCCCATCTACCTACCAGGGGCAAGCCAGTAATTTGCTGGGACTATTACAGAATAGGCTTGGGAAGGCCTGTCTACCTACCAGGGGCAAGCAAGTAATTTGCAGGGGCTATTAGAGAATTGGCTTGGGATATAAGAGAATAGGCTTGGGAAGGCCTATCTACCTACCAGGGGCAAGCCAGTAATTTGCTGGGACTATTACAGAATAGGCTTGGGAAGGCCTGTCTACCTACCAGGGGCAAGCAAGCAATTTGCAGGGGCTATTAGAGAATTGGCTTGGGATATAAGAGAATAGGCTTGGGAAGGCCTATCTACCTACCAGGGGCAAGCAAGTAATTTGCTGGGACTATTACAGAATAGGCTTGGGAAGGCCTGTCTACCTACTAGGGGCAAGCAAGTAATGTGAAGGGGCTATTAGAGAATTGGCTTGGGATATAAGAGAATTGGTTCGGGAAGGCCAGTCGACCTACCAGGGGCAAGCAAGTAATTTGCTGGGGCTATGAGAGAAAATGCTTGGGAAGGTCTGTCTACCTACCAGGGGCAAGCAAGTAATTTGCTGGGGCTATTACAGAATAGGCTTGGGAAGGCCTGTCTACCTACCAGGGGCAAGCAAGTAATGTGCTGGGGCTCTTCGAGAATTGGCTTGGGCTATAAGAGAATTGGTTTGGGAAGGCTTGTCTACCTACCAGGGGCAAGCAAGTAATTTGCTGGGACTATTACAGAATAGGCTTGGGAAGGCGTGTCTACCTACCAGGGGCAAGCAAGTAATTTGCTGGGGCTATTACAGAATAGGCTTGGGAAGGCCTGTCTGCCGACCAGGGGCAAGCAAGTAATTTGCTGGGGCTATGAGAGAAAAGGCTTGGGAAGGCCTGTCTACCTACCAGGGGCAAGCAAATAATGTGCTGGGGCTATTCGAGAATTGGCTTGGGCTATAAGAGAATTGGTTTGTTAAGGCCTGTCTACCTACCAGGGGCACGCAAGTAATTTGCTGGGGCTATTACAGAATAGTCTTGGGAAAGCCTGTTTAGCTACCAGGGAGAAATAAGTCATCGGCTGAGGCAATGAGAGAATAGGCTTGGGAAGGCCCATCTACCTACCAGGGGCAAGCCAGTAATTTGCTGGGACTATTACAGAATAGGCTTGGGAAGGCCTGTCTACCTACCAGGGGCAAGCAAGTAATTTGCAGGGGCTATTAGAGAATTGGCTTGGGATATAAGAGAATAGGCTTGGGAAGGCCTATCTACCTACCAGGGGCAAGCAAGTAATTTGCTGGGACTATTACAGAATAGGCTTGGGAAAGCCTGTCTACCTACCAGGAGCAAGCAAGTAATTTGCTGGGGCTATTACAGAATAGGATTGGGAAAGCCTGTCTACCTAACAGGGGCAAGCAAGTAATGTGCTGGGGCTATTCGAGAAATGGCTTGGGCTATAAGAGAATTGGTTTGGGAAGGCCAGTCTACCTACCAGGGGCAAGCAAGTAATTTGCTGGGACTATTACAGAATAGGCTTGGGAAAGCCTGTCTACCTACCAGGGGCAAGCAAGTAATGTGCAGGGGCTATTAGAGAATTGGCTTGGGATATAAGAGAATTGGCTCGGGAAGGCCAGTCGACCTACCAGGGAGAAGTAAGTCATGGGCTGTGGCAATGAGAGAATAGGCTTGGGAAGGCCTATCTACCTACCAGGGGCAAGCAAGTAATTTGCTGGGACTATTACAGAATAGGCTTGGGAAGGCCTGTCTACCTACTAGGGGCAAGCAAGTAATGTGAAGGGGCTATTAGAGAATTGGCTTGGGATATAAGAGAATAGGCTTGGGAAGGCCTATCTATCTACCAGGGGCAAGCAAGTAATTTGCTGGGACTATTACAGAATAGGCTTGGGAAGGCCTATCTACCTACCAGGGGCAGGCAAGTAATTTGTTGGGACTATTACAGAATAGGCTTGGGAAAGCCTGTCTACCTACCAGGGGCAAGCAAGTAATGTGCAGGGGCTATTAGAGAATTGGCTTGGGATATAAGAGAATTGGTTCGGGAAGGCCAGTCGACCTACCAGGGGCAAGCAAGTAATTTGCTGGGGCTATGAGAGAAAATGCTTGGGAAGGTCTGTCTACCTACCAGGGGCAAGCAAGTAATTTGCTGGGGCTATTACAGAATAGGCTTGGGAAGGCCTGTCTACCTACCAGGGGCAAGCAAGTAATGTGCTGGGGCTATTCGAGAATTGGCTTGGGCTATAAGAGAATTGGTTTGGGAAGGCTTGTCTACCTACCAGGGGCAAGCAAGTAATTTGCAGGGGCTATTAGAGAAAATGCTTGGGAAGGTCTGTCTACCTACCAGGGGCAAGCAAGTAATTTGCAGCGGCTATTACAAAATAGGCTTGAGAAGGCGTGTCTACCTACCAGGGGCAAGCCAGTAATTTGCTGGGACTATTACAGAATAGGCTTGGGAAGGCCTGTCTACCTACCAGGGGCAAGCCAGTAATTTGCTGGGACTATTACAGAATAGGCTTGGGAAGGCCTGTCTACCTACCAGGGGCAAGCAAGTAATTTGCAGGGGCTATTAGAGAATTGGCTTGGGATATAAGAGAATAGGCTTGGGAAGGCCTATCTACCTACCAGGGGCAAGCCAGTAATTTGCTGGGACTATTACAGAATAGGCTTGGGAAGGCCTGTCTACCTACCAGGGGCAAGCAAGTAATTTGCAGGGGCTATTAGAGAATTGGCTTGGGATATAAGAGAATAGGCTTGGGAAGGCCTATCTACCTACCAGGGGCAAGCAAGTAATTTGCTGGGACTATTACAGAATAGGCTTGGGAAAGCCTGTCTACCTACCAGGAGCAAGCAAGTAATTTGCTGGGGCTATTACAGAATAGGATTGGGAAAGCCTGTCTACCTAACAGGGGCAAGCAAGTAATGTGCTGGGGCTATTCGAGAAATGGCTTGGGCTATAAGAGAATTGGTTTGGGAAGGCCAGTCTACCTACCAGGGGCAAGCAAGTAATTTGCTGGGACTATTACAGAATAGGCTTGGGAAAGCCTGTCTACCTACCAGGGGCAAGCAAGTAATGTGCAGGGGCTATTAGAGAATTGGCTTGGGATATAAGAGAATTGGCTCGGGAAGGCCAGTCGACCTACCAGGGAGAAGTAAGTCATGGGCTGTGGCAATGAGAGAATAGGCTTGGGAAGGCCTATCTACCTACCAGGGGCAAGCAAGTAATTTGCTGGGACTATTACAGAATAGGCTTGGGAAGGCCTGTCTACCTACTAGGGGCAAGCAAGTAATGTGAAGGGGCTATTAGAGAATTGGCTTGGGATATAAGAGAATAGGCTTGGGAAGGCCTATCTATCTACCAGGGGCAAGCAAGTAATTTGCTGGGACTATTACAGAATAGGCTTGGGAAGGCCTATCTACCTACCAGGGGCAGGCAAGTAATTTGTTGGGACTATTACAGAATAGGCTTGGGAAAGCCTGTCTACCTACCAGGGGCAAGCAAGTAATGTGCAGGGGCTATTAGAGAATTGGCTTGGGATATAAGAGAATTGGTTCGGGAAGGCCAGTCGACCTACCAGGGGCAAGCAAGTAATTTGCTGGGGCTATGAGAGAAAATGCTTGGGAAGGTCTGTCTACCTACCAGGGGCAAGCAAGTAATTTGCTGGGGCTTTTACAGAATAGGCTTGGGAAGGCCTGTCTACCTACCAGGGGCAAGCAAGTAATGTGCTGGGGCTATTCGAGAATTGGCTTGGGCTATAAGAGAATTGGTTTGGGAAGGCTTGTCTACCTACCAGGGGCAAGCAAGTAATTTGCAGGGGCTATGAGAGAAAATGCTTGGGAAGGTCTGTCTACCTACCAGGGGCAAGCAAGTAATTTGCTGGGGCTATTACAGAATAGGCTTGGGAAGGCGTGTCTACCTACCAGGGGCAAGCAAGTAATTTGCTGGGGCTATTACAGAATAGGCTTGGGAAGGCCTGTCTGCCGACCTGGGGCAAGCAAGTAATTTGCTGGGGCTATGAGAGAAAAGGCTTGGGAAGGCCTGTCGACCTACCAGGGGCAAGCAAATAATGTGCTGGGGCTATTCGAGAATTGGCTTGGGCTATAAGAGAATTGGTTTGTTAAGGCCTGTCTACCTACCAGGGGCAAGCAAGTAATTTGCAGCGGCTATTACAAAATAGGCTTGGGAAGGCGTGTCTACCTACCAGGGGCAAGCCAGTAATTTGCTGGGACTATTACAGAATAGGCTTGGGAAGGCCTGTCTACCTACCAGGGGCAAGCAAGTAATGTGAAGGGGTTATTAGAGAATTGGCTTGGGATATAAGAGAATAGGCTTGGGAAGGCCTATCTACCTACCAGGGGCAAGCCAGTAATTTGCTGGGGCTATTACAGAATAGGATTGGGAAAGCCTGTCTACCTAACAGGGGCAAGCAAGTAATGTGCTGGGGCTATTCGAGAAATGGCTTGGGCTATAAGAGAATTGGTTTGGGAAGGCCAGTCTACCTACCAGGGGCAAGCAAGTAATTTGCTGTGACTATTACAGAATAGGCTTGGGAAAGCCTGTCTACCTACCAGGGGCAAGCAAGTAATGTGCAGGGGCTATTAGAGAATTGGCTTGGGATATAAGATAATTGGCTCGGGAAGGCCAGTCGACCTACCAGGGAGAAGTAAGTCATGGGCTGAGGCAATGAGAGAATAGGCTTCGGAAAGGCAGTCTACCTACCAAAGGCAAGCAAGTAATTTGCTGGGGCTATTACAGAATAGGCTTGGGAAGGCCTGTCTACCGAGACCATGGGCAAGCATGTAATTTGCAGGGCTATTACAGAATAGGCTTGGGAAGGCCTGTCTGCCTACCAGGGGCAAGCAAGTAATTTGCAGGGGCTATTACAGAATAGGCTTGGGAAGGCCTGTTTAGCTACCAGGGAGAAATAAGTCATGGGCTGAGGCGATGAGAGAATAGGCTTGGGAAGGCCTATCTACCTACCAGGGGCAAGCCAGTAATTTGCTGGGACTATTACAGAATAGGCTTGGGAAGGCCTGTCTACCTACTAGGGGCAAGCAAGTAATGTGAAGGGGCTATTAGAGAATTGGCTTGGGATATAAGAGAATAGGCTTGGGAAGGCCTATCTACCTACCAGGGGCAAGCAAGTAATTTGCTGGGACTATTACAGAATAGGCTTGGGAAGGCCTATCTACCTACCAGGGGCAAGCAAGTAATTTGTTGGGACTATTACAGAATAGGCTTGGGAAAGCCTGTCTACCTACCAGGGGCAAGCAAGTAATGTGCAGGGGCTATTAGAGAATTGGCTTGGGATATAAGAGAATTGGTTCGGGAAGGCCAGTCGACCTACCAGGGGCAAGCAAGTAATTTGCAGGGGCTATTACAGAATAGTCTTGGGAAAGCCTGTTTAGCTACCAGGGAGAAATAAGTCATCGGCTGAGGCAATGAGAGAATAGGCTTGTGAAGGCCCATCTACCTACCAGGGGCAAGCCAGTAATTTGCTGGGACTATTACAGAATAGGCTTGGGAAGGCCTGTCTACCTACCAGGGGCAAGCAAGTAATTTGCAGGGGCTATTAGAGAATTGGCTTGGGATATAAGAGAATAGGCTTGGGAAGGCCTATCTACCTACCAGGGGCAAGCCAGTAATTTGCTGGGACTATTACAGAATAGGCTTGGGAAGGCCTGTCTACCTACCAGGGGCAAGCAAGCAATTTGCAGGGGCTATTAGAGAATTGGCTTGGGATATAAGAGAATAGGCTTGGGAAGGCCTATCTACCTACCAGGGGCAAGCAAGTAATTTGCTGGGACTATTACAGAATAGGCTTGGGAAGGCCTGTCTACCTACTAGGGGCAAGCAAGTAATGTGAAGGGGCTATTAGAGAATTGGCTTGGGATATAAGAGAATTGGTTCGGGAAGGCCAGTCGACCTACCAGGGGCAAGCAAGTAATTTGCTGGGGCTATGAGAGAAAATGCTTGGGAAGGTCTGTCTACCTACCAGGGGCAAGCAAGTAATTTGCTGGGGCTATTACAGAATAGGCTTGGGAAGGCCTGTCTACCTACCAGGGGCAAGCAAGTAATGTGCTGGGGCTCTTCGAGAATTGGCTTGGGCTATAAGAGAATTGGTTTGGGAAGGCTTGTCTACCTACCAGGGGCAAGCAAGTAATTTGCTGGGACTATTACAGAATAGGCTTGGGAAGGCGTGTCTACCTACCAGGGGCAAGCAAGTAATTTGCTGGGGCTATTACAGAATAGGCTTGGGAAGGCCTGTCTGCCGACCAGGGGCAAGCAAGTAATTTGCTGGGGCTATGAGAGAAAAGGCTTGGGAAGGCCTGTCTACCTACCAGGGGCAAGCAAATAATGTGCTGGGGCTATTCGAGAATTGGCTTGGGCTATAAGAGAATTGGTTTGTTAAGGCCTGTCTACCTACCAGGGGCACGCAAGTAATTTGCTGGGGCTATTACAGAATAGTCTTGGGAAAGCCTGTTTAGCTACCAGGGAGAAATAAGTCATCGGCTGAGGCAATGAGAGAATAGGCTTGGGAAGGCCCATCTACCTACCAGGGGCAAGCCAGTAATTTGCTGGGACTATTACAGAATAGGCTTGGGAAGGCCTGTCTACCTACCAGGGGCAAGCAAGTAATTTGCAGGGGCTATTAGAGAATTGGCTTGGGATATAAGAGAATAGGCTTGGGAAGGCCTATCTACCTACCAGGGGCAAGCAAGTAATTTGCTGGGACTATTACAGAATAGGCTTGGGAAAGCCTGTCTACCTACCAGGAGCAAGCAAGTAATTTGCTGGGGCTATTACAGAATAGGATTGGGAAAGCCTGTCTACCTAACAGGGGCAAGCAAGTAATGTGCTGGGGCTATTCGAGAAATGGCTTGGGCTATAAGAGAATTGGTTTGGGAAGGCCAGTCTACCTACCAGGGGCAAGCAAGTAATTTGCTGGGACTATTACAGAATAGGCTTGGGAAAGCCTGTCTACCTACCAGGGGCAAGCAAGTAATGTGCAGGGGCTATTAGAGAATTGGCTTGGGATATAAGAGAATTGGCTCGGGAAGGCCAGTCGACCTACCAGGGAGAAGTAAGTCATGGGCTGTGGCAATGAGAGAATAGGCTTGGGAAGGCCTATCTACCTACCAGGGGCAAGCAAGTAATTTGCTGGGACTATTACAGAATAGGCTTGGGAAGGCCTGTCTACCTACTAGGGGCAAGCAAGTAATGTGAAGGGGCTATTAGAGAATTGGCTTGGGATATAAGAGAATAGGCTTGGGAAGGCCTATCTATCTACCAGGGGCAAGCAAGTAATTTGCTGGGACTATTACAGAATAGGCTTGGGAAGGCCTATCTACCTACCAGGGGCAGGCAAGTAATTTGTTGGGACTATTACAGAATAGGCTTGGGAAAGCCTGTCTACCTACCAGGGGCAAGCAAGTAATGTGCAGGGGCTATTAGAGAATTGGCTTGGGATATAAGAGAATTGGTTCGGGAAGGCCAGTCGACCTACCAGGGGCAAGCAAGTAATTTGCTGGGGCTATGAGAGAAAATGCTTGGGAAGGTCTGTCTACCTACCAGGGGCAAGCAAGTAATTTGCTGGGGCTATTACAGAATAGGCTTGGGAAGGCCTGTCTACCTACCAGGGGCAAGCAAGTAATGTGCTGGGGCTATTCGAGAATTGGCTTGGGCTATAAGAGAATTGGTTTGGGAAGGCTTGTCTACCTACCAGGGGCAAGCAAGTAATTTGCAGGGGCTATTAGAGAAAATGCTTGGGAAGGTCTGTCTACCTACCAGGGGCAAGCAAGTAATTTGCTGGGGCTATTACAGAATAGGCTTGGGAAGGCCTGTCTACCTACCAGGGGCAAGCAAGTAATGTGCTGGGGTTATTCGAGAATTGGCTTGGGCTATAAGAGAATTGGTTTGGGAAGGCTTGTCTACCTACCAGGGGCAAGCAAGTAATTTGCTGGGACTATTACAGAATAGGCTTGGGAAGGCGTGTCTACCTACCAGGGGCAAGCAAGTAATTTGCTGGGGCTATTACAGAATAGGCTTGGGAAGGCCTGTCTGCCGACCTGGGGCAAGCAAGTAATTTGCTGGGGCTATGAGAGAAAAGGCTTGGGAAGGCCTGTCGACCTACCAGGGGCAAGCAAATAATGTGCTGGGGCTATTCGAGAATTGGCTTGGGCTATAAGAGAATTGGTTTGTTAAGGCCTGTCTACCTACCAGGGGCAAGCAAGTAATTTGCAGCGGCTATTACAAAATAGGCTTGAGAAGGCGTGTCTACCTACCAGGGGCAAGCCAGTAATTTGCTGGGACTATTACAGAATAGGCTTGGGAAGGCCTGTCTACCTACCAGGGGCAAGCCAGTAATTTGCTGGGACTATTACAGAATAGGCTTGGGAAGGCCTGTCTACCTACCAGGGGCAAGCAAGTAATTTGCAGGGGCTATTAGAGAATTGGCTTGGGATATAAGAGAATAGGCTTGGGAAGGCCTATCTACCTACCAGGGGCAAGCCAGTAATTTGCTGGGACTATTACAGAATAGGCTTGGGAAGGCCTGTCTACCTACCAGGGGCAAGCAAGTAATTTGCAGGGGCTATTAGAGAATTGGCTTGGGATATAAGAGAATAGGCTTGGGAAGGCCTATCTACCTACCAGGGGCAAGCAAGTAATTTGCTGGGACTATTACAGAATAGGCTTGGGAAAGCCTGTCTACCTACCAGGAGCAAGCAAGTAATTTGCTGGGGCTATTACAGAATAGGATTGGGAAAGCCTGTCTACCTAACAGGGGCAAGCAAGTAATGTGCTGGGGCTATTCGAGAAATGGCTTGGGCTATAAGAGAATTGGTTTGGGAAGGCCAGTCTACCTACCAGGGGCAAGCAAGTAATTTGCTGGGACTATTACAGAATAGGCTTGGGAAAGCCTGTCTACCTACCAGGGGCAAGCAAGTAATGTGCAGGGGCTATTAGAGAATTGGCTTGGGATATAAGAGAATTGGCTCGGGAAGGCCAGTCGACCTACCAGGGAGAAGTAAGTCATGGGCTGTGGCAATGAGAGAATAGGCTTGGGAAGGCCTATCTACCTACCAGGGGCAAGCAAGTAATTTGCTGGGACTATTACAGAATAGGCTTGGGAAGGCCTGTCTACCTACTAGGGGCAAGCAAGTAATGTGAAGGGGCTATTAGAGAATTGGCTTGGGATATAAGAGAATAGGCTTGGGAAGGCCTATCTATCTACCAGGGGCAAGCAAGTAATTTGCTGGGACTATTACAGAATAGGCTTGGGAAGGCCTATCTACCTACCAGGGGCAGGCAAGTAATTTGTTGGGACTATTACAGAATAGGCTTGGGAAAGCCTGTCTACCTACCAGGGGCAAGCAAGTAATGTGCAGGGGCTATTAGAGAATTGGCTTGGGATATAAGAGAATTGGTTCGGGAAGGCCAGTCGACCTACCAGGGGCAAGCAAGTAATTTGCTGGGGCTATGAGAGAAAATGCTTGGGAAGGTCTGTCTACCTACCAGGGGCAAGCAAGTAATTTGCTGGGGCTTTTACAGAATAGGCTTGGGAAGGCCTGTCTACCTACCAGGGGCAAGCAAGTAATGTGCTGGGGCTATTCGAGAATTGGCTTGGGCTATAAGAGAATTGGTTTGGGAAGGCTTGTCTACCTACCAGGGGCAAGCAAGTAATTTGCAGGGGCTATGAGAGAAAATGCTTGGGAAGGTCTGTCTACCTACCAGGGGCAAGCAAGTAATTTGCTGGGGCTATTACAGAATAGGCTTGGGAAGGCCTGTCTACCTACCAGGGGCAAGCAAGTAATGTGCTGGGGTTATTCGAGAATTGGCTTGGGCTATAAGAGAATTGGTTTGGGAAGGCTTGTCTACCTACCAGGGGCAAGCAAGTAATTTGCTGGGACTATTACAGAATAGGCTTGGGAAGGCGTGTCTACCTACCAGGGGCAAGCAAGTAATTTGCTGGGGCTATTACAGAATAGGCTTGGGAAGGCCTGTCTGCCGACCTGGGGCAAGCAAGTAATTTGCTGGGGCTATGAGAGAAAAGGCTTGGGAAGGCCTGTCGACCTACCAGGGGCAAGCAAATAATGTGCTGGGGCTATTCGAGAATTGGCTTGGGCTATAAGAGAATTGGTTTGTTAAGGCCTGTCTACCTACCAGGGGCAAGCAAGTAATTTGCAGCGGCTATTACAAAATAGGCTTGAGAAGGCGTGTCTACCTACCAGGGGCAAGCCAGTAATTTGCTGGGACTATTACAGAATAGGCTTGGGAAGGCCTGTCTACCTACCAGGGGCAAGCAAGTAATGTGAAGGGGTTATTAGAGAATAGGCTTGGGATATAAGAGAATAGGCTTGGGAAGGCCTATCTACCTACCAGGGGCAAGCCAGTAATTTGCTGGGGCTATTACAGAATAGGATTGGGAAAGCCTGTCTACCTAACAGGGGCAAGCAAGTAATGTGCTGGGGCTATTCGAGAAATGGCTTGGGCTATAAGAGAATTGGTTTGGGAAGGCCAGTCTACCTACCAGGGGCAAGCAAGTAATTTGCTGTGACTATTACAGAATAGGCTTGGGAAAGCCTGTCTACCTACCAGGGGCAAGCAAGTAATGTGCAGGGGCTATTAGAGAATTGGCTTGGGATATAAGATAATTGGCTCGGGAAGGCCAGTCGACCTACCAGGGAGAAGTAAGTCATGGGCTGAGGCAATGAGAGAATAGGCTTCGGAAAGGCAGTCTACCTACCAAAGGCAAGCAAGTAATTTGCTGGGGCTATTACAGAATAGGCTTGGGAAGGCCTGTCTACCGAGACCATGGGCAAGCATGTAATTTGCAGGGGCTATTACAGAATAGGCTTGGGAAGGCCTGTCTGCCTACCAGGGGCAAGCAAGTAATTTGCAGGGGCTATTACAGAATAGGCTTGGGAAGGCCTGTTTAGCTACCAGGGAGAAATAAGTCATGGGCTGAGGCGATGAGAGAATAGGCTTGGGAAGGCCTATCTACCTACCAGGGGCAAGCCAGTAATTTGCTGGGACTATTACAGAATAGGCTTGGGAAGGCCTGTCTACCTACTAGGGGCAAGCAAGTAATGTGAAGGGGCTATTAGAGAATTGGCTTGGGATATAAGAGAATAGGCTTGGGAAGGCCTATCTACCTACCAGGGGCAAGCAAGTAATTTGCTGGGACTATTACAGAATAGGCTTGGGAAGGCCTATCTACCTACCAGGGGCAAGCAAGTAATTTGTTGGGACTATTACAGAATAGGCTTGGGAAAGCCTGTCTACCTACCAGGGGCAAGCAAGTAATGTGCAGGGGCTATTAGAGAATTGGCTTGGGATATAAGAGAATTGGTTCGGGAAGGCCAGTCGACCTACCAGGGGCAAGCAAGTAATTTGCAGGGGCTATTACAGAATAGTCTTGGGAAAGCCTGTTTAGCTACCAGGGAGAAATAAGTCATCGGCTGAGGCAATGAGAGAATAGGCTTGGGAAGGCCCATCTACCTACCAGGGGCAAGCCAGTAATTTGCTGGGACTATTACAGAATAGGCTTGGGAAGGCCTGTCTACCTACCAGGGGCAAGCAAGTAATTTGCAGGGGCTATTAGAGAATTGGCTTGGGATATAAGAGAATAGGCTTGGGAAGGCCTATCTACCTACCAGGGGCAAGCCAGTAATTTGCTGGGACTATTACAGAATAGGCTTGGGAAGGCCTGTCTACCTACCAGGGGCAAGCAAGCAATTTGCAGGGGCTATTAGAGAATTGGCTTGGGATATAAGAGAATAGGCTTGGGAAGGCCTATCTACCTACCAGGGGCAAGCAAGTAATTTGCTGGGACTATTACAGAATAGGCTTGGGAAGGCCTGTCTACCTACTAGGGGCAAGCAAGTAATGTGAAGGGGCTATTAGAGAATTGGCTTGGGATATAAGAGAATTGGTTCGGGAAGGCCAGTCGACCTACCAGGGGCAAGCAAGTAATTTGCTGGGGCTATGAGAGAAAATGCTTGGGAAGGTCTGTCTACCTACCAGGGGCAAGCAAGTAATTTGCTGGGGCTATTACAGAATAGGCTTGGGAAGGCCTGTCTACCTACCAGGGGCAAGCAAGTAATGTGCTGGGGCTCTTCGAGAATTGGCTTGGGCTATAAGAGAATTGGTTTGGGAAGGCTTGTCTACCTACCAGGGGCAAGCAAGTAATTTGCTGGGACTATTACAGAATAGGCTTGGGAAGGCGTGTCTACCTACCAGGGGCAAGCAAGTAATTTGCTGGGGCTATTACAGAATAGGCTTGGGAAGGCCTGTCTGCCGACCAGGGGCAAGCAAGTAATTTGCTGGGGCTATGAGAGAAAAGGCTTGGGAAGGCCTGTCTACCTACCAGGGGCAAGCAAATAATGTGCTGGGGCTATTCGAGAATTGGCTTGGGCTATAAGAGAATTGGTTTGTTAAGGCCTGTCTACCTACCAGGGGCACGCAAGTAATTTGCTGGGGCTATTACAGAATAGGCTTGGGAAGGCCTGTCTACCTACCGGGGCAAGCAAGTAATGTGCTGGGGCTATTCGAGAATTGGCTTGGGCTATAAGAGAATTGGTTTGGGAAGGCTTGTCTACCTACCAGGGGCAAGCAAGTAATTTGCTGGGACTATTACAGAATAGGCTTGGGAAGGCGTGTCTACCTACCAGGGGCAAGCAAGTAATTTGCTGGGGCTATTACAGAATAGGCTTGGGAAGGCCTGTCTGCCGACCAGGGGCAAGCAAGTAATTTGCTGGGGCTATGAGAGAAAAGGCTTGGGAAGGCCTGTCTACCTACCAGGGGCAAGCAAATAATGTGCTGGGGCTATTCGAGAATTGGCTTGGGCTATAAGAGAATTGGTTTGTTAAGGCCTGTCTACCTACCAGGGGCAAGTAAGTAATTTGCAGCGGCTATTACAAAATAGGCTTGGGAAAGCCTGTCTACCTACCAGGGGCAAGCAAGTAATGTGCAGGGGCTATTAGAAATATGGCTTGGGAAGGCCTCTCTACCTACCAGGGGCAAGCAAATAATGTGCTGGGGCTATTAGAGAATTGGCTTGGGATATAAGAGAATTGGTTCGGGAAGGCCAGTCGACCTACCAGGGAGAAGTAAGTCATGGACTGAGGCAATGAGAGAATAGGCTTGGGAAGGGCAGTCTACCTACCAGGGGCAAGCAAGTAATTTGCTGGGGCTATTACAGAATAGGCTTGGGAAGGCCTGTCTGCCGACCAGGGGCAAGCAAGTAATTTGCTGGGGCTATGAGAGAAAAGGCTTGGGAAGGCCTTTCTACCTACCAGGGGCACGCAAGTAATTTGCTGGGGCTATTACAGAATAGGATTGGGAAAGCCTGTCTACCTACCAGGGGCAAGCAAGTAATTTGCTGGGGCTATTACAGAATAGGATTGGGAAAGCCTGTCTACCTAACTGGGGCAAGCAAGTAATGTGCTGGGGCTATTCGAGAAATGGCTTGGGCTATAAGAGAATTGGTTTGGGAAGGCCAGTCGACCTACCAGGGAGAAGTAAGTCATGGGCTGAGGCAATGAGAGAATAGGCTTGGGAAAGGCAGTCTACCTACCAAAGGCAAGCAAGTAATTTGCTGGGGCTATTACAGAATAGGCTTGGGAAGGCCTGTCTACCGAGACCATGGGCAAGCATGTAATTATAGGGGCTATTACAGAATAGGCTTGGGAAGGCCTGTCTGCCTACCAGGGGCAAGCAAGTAATTTGCAGGGGCTATTACAGAATAGGCTTGGGAAGGCCTGTTTAGCTACCAGGGAGAAATAAGTCATGGGCTGAGGCGATGAGAGAATAGGCTTGGGAAGGCCTATCTACCTACCAGGGGCAAGCCAGTAATTTGCTGGGACTATTACAGAATAGGCTTGGGAAGGCCTGTCTACCTACTAGGGGCAAGCAAGTAATGTGAAGGGGCTATTAGAGAATTGGCTTGGGATATAAGACAATAGGCTTGGGAAGGCCTATCTACCTACCAGGGGCAAGCAAGTAATTTGCTGGGACTATTACAGAATAGGCTTGGGAAGGCCTATCTACCTACCAGGGGCAAGCAAGTAATTTGTTGGGACTATTACAGAATAGGCTTGGGAAAGCCTGTCTACCTACCAGGGGCAAGCAAGTAATGTGCAGGGGCTATTAGAGAATTGGCTTGGGATATAAGAGAATTGGTTCGGGAAGGCCAGTCGACCTACCAGGGGCAAGCAAGTAATTTGCAGGGGCTATTACAGAATAGGCTTGGGAAAGCCTGTTTAGCTGCCAGGGAGAAATAAGTCATCGGCTGAGGCAATGAGAGAATAGGCTTGGGAAGGCCTATCTACCTACCAGGGGCAAGCCAGTAATTTGCTGGGACTATTACAGAAAAGGCTTGGGAAGGCCTTTCTACCTACCAGGGGCAAGCAAGTAATTTGCAGGGGCTATTAGAGAATTGGCTTGGGATATAAGAGAATAGGCTTGGGAAGGCCTATCTACCTACCAGGGGCAAGCAAGTAATTTGCTGGGACTATTACAGAATAGGCTTGGGAAGGCCTGTCTACCTACCAGGGGCAAGCAAGTAATGTGAAGGGGCTATTAGAGAATTGGCTTGGGATATAAGAGAATTGGTTCGGGAAGGCCAGTCGACCTACCAGGGGCAAGCAAGTAATTTGCAGGGGCTATGAGAGAAAAGGCTTGGGAAGGCCTGTCTACCTACCAGGGGCAAGCAAATAATGTGCTGGGGCTATTCGAGAATTGGCTTGGGCTATAAGAGAATTGGTTTGTTAAGGCCTGTCTACCGACCAGGGGCAAGCAAGTAATTTGCTGGGGCTATTACAGAATTGGCTTGGGATATAAGAGAATTGGCTCGGGAAGGCCAGTCGACCTACCAGGGAGAAGTAAGTCATGGGCTGAGGCAATGAGAGAATAGGCTTGGGAAAGGCAGTCTACCTACCAAAGGCAAGCAAGTAATTTGCTGGGGCTATTACAGAATAGGCTTGGGAAGGCCTGTCTACCTACCAGGGGCAAGCAAGCAATTTGCAGGGGCTATTAGAGAATTGGCTAGGGATATAAGAGAATAGGCTTGGGAAGGCCTATCTACCTACCAGGGGCAAGCAAGTAATTTGCTGGGACTATTACAGAATAGGCTTGGGAAGGCCTATCTACCTACCAGGGGCAAGCAAGTAATTTGCTGGGGCTATTACAGAATAGGCTTGGGAAGGCCTGTCTACCTACCAGGGGCAAGCAAGTAATGTGCTGGGGCTATTCGAGAATTGGCTTGGGCTATAAGAGAATTGGTTTGGGAAGGCTTGTATACCTACCAGGGGCAAGCAAGTAATTTGCAGGGGCTATGAGAGAAAATGCTTGGGAAGGTCTGTCTACCTACCAGGGGCAAGCAAGTAATTT
The DNA here is from genome assembly GCF_030265065.1 of Corythoichthys intestinalis. Lineage (NCBI taxonomy): Eukaryota > Metazoa > Chordata > Actinopteri > Syngnathiformes > Syngnathidae > Corythoichthys > Corythoichthys intestinalis. Next base: position 67,763 of record NW_026651601.1, on the reverse strand, counting down.
GCTGGGGCTATTACAGAATAGGCTTGGGAAGGCCTGTCTACCTACCAGGGGCAAGCAAGTAATGTGCTGGGGCTATTCGAGAATTGGCTTGGGCTATAAGAGAATTGGTTTGGGAAGGCTTGTCTACCTACCAGGGGCAAGCAAGTAATTTGCTGGGACTATTACAGAATAGGCTTGGGAAGGCGTGTCTACCTACCAGGGGCAAGCAAGTAATTTGCAGGGGCTATTACAGAATAGGCTTGGGAAGGCCTGTTTAGCTACCAGGGAGAAATAAGTCATGGGCTGAGGCGATGAGAGAATAGGCTTGGGAAGGCCTATCTACCTACCAGGGGCAAGCCAGTAATTTGCTGGGACTATTACAGAATAGGCTTGGGAAGGCCTGTCTACCTACCAGGGGCAAGCAAGTAATGTGAAGGGGTTATTAGAGAATTGGCTTGGGATATAAGAGAATAGGCTTGGGAAGGCCTATCTACCTACCAGGGGCAAGCCAGTAATTTGCTGGGACTATTACAGAATAGGCTTGGGAAGGCCTGTCTACCTACCAGGGGCAAGCAAGTAATGTGAAGGGGCTATTAGAGAATTGGCTTGGGATATAAGAGAATAGGCTTTGGAAGGCCTATCTACCTACCAGGGGCAAGCAAGTAATTTGCTGGGACTATTACAGAATAGGCTTGGGAAGGCGTGTCTACCTACCAGGGGCAAGCAAGTAATTTGCAGGGGCTATTACAGAATAGGCTTGGGAAGGCCTGTTTAGCTACCAGGGAGAAATAAGTCATGGGCTGAGGCAATGAGAGAATAGGCTTGGGAAGGCCTATCTACCTACCAGGGGCAAGCCAGTAATTTGCTGGGACTATTACAGAATAGGCTTGGGAAGGCCTGTCTACCTACCAGGGGCAAGCAAGTAATGTGAAGGGGCTATTAGAGAATTGGCTTGGGATATAAGAGAATTGGTTCGGGAAGGCCAGTCGACCTACCAGGGGCAAGTAAGTAATTTGCTGGGGCTATGAGAGAAAAGGCATGGGAAGGCCTGTCTACCTACCAGGGACAAGCAAGTAATTTGCAGGGGCTATGAGAGAAAATGCTTGGGAAGGTCTGTCTACCGACCAGGGGCAAGCAAGTAATTTGCTGGGGCTATTACAGAATAGGCTTGGGCTATAAGAGAATTGGTTTGGGAAGGCTTGTCTACCTACCAGGGGCAAGCAAGTAATTTGCTGGGACTATGACAGAATAGGCTTGGGAAGGCGTGTCTACCTACCAGGGCAAGCAAGTAATTTGCAGCGGCTATTACAAAATAGGCTTGGGAAAGCCTGTCTACATACCAGGGGCAAGCAAGTAATGTGCAGGGGCTATTAGAGATATGGCTTGGGAAGGCCTGTCTATCTACCAGGGGCAAGCAAATAATGTGCTGGGGCTATTAGAGAATTGGCTTGGGAAATATGAGAATTGGTTCGGGAAGGCCAGTCGACCTACCAGGGAGAAGTAAGTCATGGGCTGAGGCAATGAGAGAATAGGCTTGGGAAGGGCAGTCTACCTACAAGGGGCAAGCAAGTAATTTGCTGGGGCTATTACAGAATAGGCTTGGGAAGGCCTGTCTGCCGACCAGGGGCAAGCAAGTAATTTGCTGGGGCTATGAGAGAAAAGGCTTGGGAAGGCCTGTCTACCTACCAGGGGCAAGCAAATAATGTGCTGGGGCTATTCGAGAATTGGCTTGGGCTATAAGAGAATTGGTTTGGGAAAGCCTGTCTACCTACCAGGGGCAAGCAAGTAATATGCAGGGGCTATTAGAGAATTTTCTTGAGAAGGCCTGTCTACTTACCAGGGGCAAGGAAACAATGTGCGCGGGCTGTTCGAGAATTGGCTTGGGCTATAAGAGAATTGGTTTGGGAAGGCCTATCTACCTACCAGGGGCAAGCAAGTAATTTGCTGGGACTATTACAGAATAGGATTGGGAAAGCCTGTCTACCGACCATGGGCAAGCATGTAATTTGCAGGGGCTATTACAGAATAGGCTTGGGAAGGCCTGTCTGCCTAACAGGGGCAAGCAAGTAATTTGCAGGGGCTATTACAGAATAGGCTTGTGAAAGCCTGTTTAGCTACCAGGGAGAAATAAGTCATGGGCTGAGGCCATGAGAGAATAGGCTTGGGAAGGCCTATCTACCTACCAGGGGCAAGCAAGTAATTTGCTGGGACTATTACAGAATAGGCTTGGGAAGGCCTATCTACCTACCAGGGGCAAGCAAGTAATTTGTTGGGACTATTACAGAATAGGCTTGGGAAAGCCTGTCTACCTACCAGGGGCAAGCAAGTAATGTGCAGGGGCTATTAGAGAATTGGCTTGGGATATAAGAGAATTGGTTCGGGAAGGCCAGTCGACCTACCAGGGGCAAGCAAGTAATTTGCAGGGGCTATTACAGAATAGGCTTGGGAAAACCTGTTTAGCTACCAGGGAGAAATAAGTCATCGGCTGAGGCAATGAGAGAATAGGCTTGGGAAGGCCTGTCTACCTACCAGGGGCAAGCAAGTAATTTGCAGGGGCTATGAGAGAAAATGCTTGGGAAGGTCTGTCTACCGACCAGGGGCAAGCAAGTAATTTGCTGGGACTATTACAGAATAGGCTTGGGAAGGCCTGTCTACCTACCAGGGGCAAGCAAGTAATTTGCTGGGACTATTACAGAATAGGCTTGGGAAGGCCTGTCTGCCGACCAGGGACAAGCAAGTAATTTGCTGGGGCTATGAGAGAAAAGGCTTGGGAAGGCCTGTCTACCTACCAGGGGCAAGCAAGTAATGTGCAGGGGCTATTAGAGAATTGGCTTGGGATATAAGAGAATAGGCTTGGGAAGGCCTATCTACCTACCAGGGGCAAGCAAGTAATTTGCTGGGACTATTACAGAATAGGCTTGGGAAGGCCTGTCTACCTACCAGGGGCAAGCAAGTAATGTGAAGGGGCTATTAGAGAATTGGCTTGGGATATAAGAGAATTGGTTCGGGAAGGCCAGTCGACCTACCAGGGGCAAGCAAGTAATTTGCAGGGGCTATGAGAGAAAAGGCTTGGGAAGGCCTGTCTACCTACCAGGGGCAAGCAAATAATGTGCTGGGGCTATTCGAGAATTGGCTTGGGCTATAAGAGAATTGGTTTGTTAAGGCCTGTCTACCGACCAGGGGCAAGCAAGTAATTTGCTGGGGCTATTACAGAATTGGCTTGGGATATAAGAGAATTGGCTCGGGAAGGCCAGTCGACCTACCAGGGAGAAGTAAGTCATGGGCTGAGGCAATGAGAGAATAGGCTTGGGAAAGGCAGTCTACCTACCAAAGGCAAGCAAGTAATTTGCTGGGGCTATTACAGAATAGGCTTGGGAAGGCCTGTCTACCGAGACCATGGGCAAGCATGTAATTTGCAGGGGCTATTACAGAATAGGCTTGGGAAGGCCTGTCTGCCTACCAGGGGCAAGCAAGTAATTTGCAGGGGCTATTACAGAATAGGCTTGGGAAGGCCTGTTTAGCTACCAGGGAGAAATAAGTCATGGGCTGAGGCGATGAGAGAATAGGCTTGGGAAGGCCTATCTACCTACCAGGGGCAAGCCAGTAATTTGCTGGGACTATTACAGAATAGGCTTGGGAAGGCCTGTCTACCTACTAGGGGCAAGCAAGTAATGTGAAGGGGCTATTAGAGAATTGGCTTGGGATATAAGAGAATAGGCTTGGGAAGGCCTATCTACATACCAGGGGCAAGCAAGTAATTTGCTGGGACTATTACAGAATAGGCTTGGGAAGGCCTATCTACCTACCAGGGGCAAGCAAGTAATTTGTTGGGACTATTACAGAATAGGCTTGGGAAAGCCTGTCTACCTACCAGGGGCAAGCAAGTAATGTGCAGGGGCTATTAGAGAATTGGCTTGGGATATAAGAGAATTGGTTCGGGAAGGCCAGTCGACCTACCAGGGGCAAGCAAGTAATTTGCTGGGACTATTACAGAATAGGCTTGGGAAGGCCTGTCTACCTACCAGGGGCAAGCAAGTAATGTGAAGGGGCTATTAGAGAATTGGCTTGGGATATAAGAGAATTGGTTCGGGAAGGCCAGTCGACCTACCAGGGGCAAGCAAGTAATTTGCTGGGACTATTACAGAATAGGCTTGGGAAGGCCTGTTTAGCTACCAGGGAGAAATAAGTCATGGGCTGAGGCGATGAGAGAATAGGCTTGGGAAGGCCTATCTACCTACCAGGGGCAAGCCAGTAATTTGCTGGGACTATTACAGAATAGGCTTGGGAAGGCCTGTCTACCTACCAGGGGCAAGCAAGTAATGTGAAGGGGCTATTAGAGAATTGGCTTGGGATATAAGAGAATTGGTTCGGGAAGGCCAGTCGACCTACCAGGGGCAAGTAAGTAATTTGCTGGGGCTATGAGAGAAAAGGCATGGGAAGGCCTGTCTACCTACCAGGGGCAAGCAAGTAATTTGCAGGGGCTATGAGAGAAAATGCTTGGGAAGGTCTGTCTACCGACCAGGGGCAAGCAAGTAATTTGCTGGGGCTATTACAGAATAGGCTTGGGAAGGCCTGTCTACCTACCAGGGGGAAGCAAGTAATGTGCTGGGGCTATTCGAGAATTGGCTTGGGCTATAAGAGAATTGGTTTGGGAAGGCTTGTCTACCTACCAGGGGCAAGCAAGTAATTTGCTGGGACTATTACAGAATAGGCTTGGGAAGGCGTGTCTACCTACCAGGGCAAGCAAGTAATTTGCAGCGGCTATTACAAAATAGGCTTGGGAAAGCCTGTCTACATACCAGGGGCAAGCAAGTAATGTGCAGGGGCTATTAGAGATATGGCTTGGGAAGGCCTGTCTATCTACCAGGGGCAAGCAAATAATGTGCTTTGGCTATTAGAGAATTGGCTTGGGAAATAAGAGAATTGGTTCGGGAAGGCCAGTCGACCTACCAGGGAGAAGTAAGTCATGGGCTGAGGCAATGAGAGAATAGGCTTGGGAAGGGCAGTCTACCTACCAGGGGCAAGCAAGTAATTTGCTGGGGCTATTACAGAATAGGCTTGGGAAGGCCTGTCTGCCGACCAGGGGCACGCAAGTAATTTGCTGGGGCTATGAGAGAAAAGGCTTGGGAAGGCCTGTCTACCTACCAGGGGCAAGCAAGTAATTTGCTGGGACTATTACAGAATAGGCATGGGAAGGCCTATCTACCTACCAGGGGCAAGCAAGTAATTTGCTGGGGCTATTACAGAATAGGCTTGGGAAGGCCTGTCTACCTACCAGGGGCAAGCAAGTAATGTGAAGGGGCTATTAGAGAATTGGCTTGGGATATAAGAGAATTGGTTCGGGAAGGCCAGTCGACCTACCAGGGGCAAGTAAGTAATTTGCTGGGGCTATGAGAGAAAAGGCATGGGAAGGCCTGTCTACCTACCAGGGACAAGCAAGTAATTTGCAGGGGCTATGAGAGAAAATGCTTGGGAAGGTCTGTCTACCGACCAGGGGCAAGCAAGTAATTTGCTGGGGCTATTACAGAATAGGCTTGGGCTATAAGAGAATTGGTTTGGGAAGGCTTGTCTACCTACCAGGGGCAAGCAAGTAATTTGCTGGGACTATGACAGAATAGGCTTGGGAAGGCGTGTCTACCTACCAGGGCAAGCAAGTAATTTGCAGCGGCTATTACAAAATAGGCTTGGGAAAGCCTGTCTACATACCAGGGGCAAGCAAGTAATGTGCAGGGGCTATTAGAGATATGGCTTGGGAAGGCCTGTCTATCTACCAGGGGCAAGCAAATAATGTGCTGGGGCTATTAGAGAATTGGCTTGGGAAATATGAGAATTGGTTCGGGAAGGCCAGTCGACCTACCAGGGAGAAGTAAGTCATGGGCTGAGGCAATGAGAGAATAGGCTTGGGAAGGGCAGTCTACCTACAAGGGGCAAGCAAGTAATTTGCTGGGGCTATTACAGAATAGGCTTGGGAAGGCCTGTCTGCCGACCAGGGGCAAGCAAGTAATTTGCTGGGGCTATGAGAGAAAAGGCTTGGGAAGGCCTGTCTACCTACCAGGGGCAAGCAAATAATGTGCTGGGGCTATTCGAGAATTGGCTTGGGCTATAAGAGAATTGGTTTGGGAAAGCCTGTCTACCTACCAGGGGCAAGCAAGTAATATGCAGGGGCTATTAGAGAATTTTCTTGAGAAGGCCTGTCTACTTACCAGGGGCAAGGAAACAATGTGCGCGGGCTGTTCGAGAATTGGCTTGGGCTATAAGAGAATTGGTTTGGGAAGGCCTATCTACCTACCAGGGGCAAGCAAGTAATTTGCTGGGACTATTACAGAATAGGATTGGGAAAGCCTGTCTACCGACCATGGGCAAGCATGTAATTTGCAGGGGCTATTACAGAATAGGCTTGGGAAGGCCTGTCTGCCTAACAGGGGCAAGCAAGTAATTTGCAGGGGCTATTACAGAATAGGCTTGTGAAAGCCTGTTTAGCTACCAGGGAGAAATAAGTCATGGGCTGAGGCCATGAGAGAATAGGCTTGGGAAGGCCTATCTACCTACCAGGGGCAAGCAAGTAATTTGCTGGGACTATTACAGAATAGGCTTGGGAAGGCCTATCTACCTACCAGGGGCAAGCAAGTAATTTGTTGGGACTATTACAGAATAGGCTTGGGAAAGCCTGTCTACCTACCAGGGGCAAGCAAGTAATGTGCAGGGGCTATTAGAGAATTGGCTTGGGATATAAGAGAATTGGTTCGGGAAGGCCAGTCGACCTACCAGGGGCAAGCAAGTAATTTGCAGGGGCTATTACAGAATAGGCTTGGGAAAACCTGTTTAGCTACCAGGGAGAAATAAGTCATCGGCTGAGGCAATGAGAGAATAGGCTTGGGAAGGCCTGTCTACCTACCAGGGGCAAGCAAGTAATTTGCAGGGGCTATGAGAGAAAATGCTTGGGAAGGTCTGTCTACCGACCAGGGGCAAGCAAGTAATTTGCTGGGACTATTACAGAATAGGCTTGGGAAGGCCTATCTACCTACCAGGGGCAAGCAAGTAATTTGCTGGGACTATTACAGAATAGGATTGGGAAAGCCTGTCTACCGACCATGGGCAAGCATGTAATTTGCAGGGGCTATTACAGAATAGGCTTGGGAAGGCCTGTCTGCCTAACAGGGGCAAGCAAGTAATTTGCAGGGGCTATTACAGAATAGGCTTGTGAAAGCCTGTTTAGCTACCAGGGAGAAATAAGTCATGGGCTGAGGCCATGAGAGAATAGGCTTGGGAAGGCCTATCTACCTACCAGGGGCAAGCAAGTAATTTGCTGGGACTATTACAGAATAGGCTTGGGAAGGCCTATCTACCTACCAGGGGCAAGCAAGTAATTTGTTGGGACTATTACAGAATAGGCTTGGGAAAGCCTGTCTACCTACCAGGGGCAAGCAAGTAATGTGCAGGGGCTATTAGAGAATTGGCTTGGGATATAAGAGAATTGGTTCGGGAAGGCCAGTCGACCTACCAGGGGCAAGCAAGTAATTTGCAGGGGCTATTACAGAATAGGCTTGGGAAAACCTGTTTAGCTACCAGGGAGAAATAAGTCATCGGCTGAGGCAATGAGAGAATAGGCTTGGGAAGGCCTGTCTACCTACCAGGGGCAAGCAAGTAATTTGCAGGGGCTATGAGAGAAAATGCTTGGGAAGGTCTGTCTACCGACCAGGGGCAAGCAAGTAATTTGCTGGGACTATTACAGAATAGGCTTGGGAAGGCCTGTCTACCTACCAGGGGCAAGCAAGTAATTTGCTGGGACTATTACAGAATAGGCTTGGGAAGGCCTGTCTGCCGACCAGGGACAAGCAAGTAATTTGCTGGGGCTATGAGAGAAAAGGCTTGGGAAGGCCTGTCTACCTACCAGGGGCAAGCAAGTAATGTGCAGGGGCTATTAGAGAATTGGCTTGGGATATAAGAGAATAGGCTTGGGAAGGCCTATCTACCTACCAGGGGCAAGCAAGTAATTTGCTGGGACTATTACAGAATAGGCTTGGGAAGGCCTGTCTACCTACCAGGGGCAAGCAAGTAATGTGAAGGGGCTATTAGAGAATTGGCTTGGGATATAAGAGAATTGGTTCGGGAAGGCCAGTCGACCTACCAGGGGCAAGCAAGTAATTTGCAGGGGCTATGAGAGAAAAGGCTTGGGAAGGCCTGTCTACCTACCAGGGGCAAGCAAATAATGTGCTGGGGCTATTCGAGAATTGGCTTGGGCTATAAGAGAATTGGTTTGTTAAGGCCTGTCTACCGACCAGGGGCAAGCAAGTAATTTGCTGGGGCTATTACAGAATTGGCTTGGGATATAAGAGAATTGGCTCGGGAAGGCCAGTCGACCTACCAGGGAGAAGTAAGTCATGGGCTGAGGCAATGAGAGAATAGGCTTGGGAAAGGCAGTCTACCTACCAAAGGCAAGCAAGTAATTTGCTGGGGCTATTACAGAATAGGCTTGGGAAGGCCTGTCTACCGAGACCATGGGCAAGCATGTAATTTGCAGGGGCTATTACAGAATAGGCTTGGGAAGGCCTGTCTGCCTACCAGGGGCAAGCAAGTAATTTGCAGGGGCTATTACAGAATAGGCTTGGGAAGGCCTGTTTAGCTACCAGGGAGAAATAAGTCATGGGCTGAGGCGATGAGAGAATAGGCTTGGGAAGGCCTATCTACCTACCAGGGGCAAGCCAGTAATTTGCTGGGACTATTACAGAATAGGCTTGGGAAGGCCTGTCTACCTACTAGGGGCAAGCAAGTAATGTGAAGGGGCTATTAGAGAATTGGCTTGGGATATAAGAGAATAGGCTTGGGAAGGCCTATCTACATACCAGGGGCAAGCAAGTAATTTGCTGGGACTATTACAGAATAGGCTTGGGAAGGCCTATCTACCTACCAGGGGCAAGCAAGTAATTTGTTGGGACTATTACAGAATAGGCTTGGGAAAGCCTGTCTACCTACCAGGGGCAAGCAAGTAATGTGCAGGGGCTATTAGAGAATTGGCTTGGGATATAAGAGAATTGGTTCGGGAAGGCCAGTCGACCTACCAGGGGCAAGCAAGTAATTTGCTGGGACTATTACAGAATAGGCTTGGGAAGGCCTGTCTACCTACCAGGGGCAAGCAAGTAATGTGAAGGGGCTATTAGAGAATTGGCTTGGGATATAAGAGAATTGGTTCGGGAAGGCCAGTCGACCTACCAGGGGCAAGCAAGTAATTTGCTGGGACTATTACAGAATAGGCTTGGGAAGGCCTGTTTAGCTACCAGGGAGAAATAAGTCATGGGCTGAGGCGATGAGAGAATAGGCTTGGGAAGGCCTATCTACCTACCAGGGGCAAGCCAGTAATTTGCTGGGACTATTACAGAATAGGCTTGGGAAGGCCTGTCTACCTACCAGGGGCAAGCAAGTAATGTGAAGGGGCTATTAGAGAATTGGCTTGGGATATAAGAGAATTGGTTCGGGAAGGCCAGTCGACCTACCAGGGGCAAGTAAGTAATTTGCTGGGGCTATGAGAGAAAAGGCATGGGAAGGCCTGTCTACCTACCAGGGGCAAGCAAGTAATTTGCAGGGGCTATGAGAGAAAATGCTTGGGAAGGTCTGTCTACCGACCAGGGGCAAGCAAGTAATTTGCTGGGGCTATTACAGAATAGGCTTGGGAAGGCCTGTCTACCTACCAGGGGGAAGCAAGTAATGTGCTGGGGCTATTCGAGAATTGGCTTGGGCTATAAGAGAATTGGTTTGGGAAGGCTTGTCTACCTACCAGGGGCAAGCAAGTAATTTGCTGGGACTATTACAGAATAGGCTTGGGAAGGCGTGTCTACCTACCAGGGCAAGCAAGTAATTTGCAGCGGCTATTACAAAATAGGCTTGGGAAAGCCTGTCTACATACCAGGGGCAAGCAAGTAATGTGCAGGGGCTATTAGAGATATGGCTTGGGAAGGCCTGTCTATCTACCAGGGGCAAGCAAATAATGTGCTTTGGCTATTAGAGAATTGGCTTGGGAAATAAGAGAATTGGTTCGGGAAGGCCAGTCGACCTACCAGGGAGAAGTAAGTCATGGGCTGAGGCAATGAGAGAATAGGCTTGGGAAGGGCAGTCTACCTACCAGGGGCAAGCAAGTAATTTGCTGGGGCTATTACAGAATAGGCTTGGGAAGGCCTGTCTGCCGACCAGGGGCACGCAAGTAATTTGCTGGGGCTATGAGAGAAAAGGCTTGGGAAGGCCTGTCTACCTACCAGGGGCAAGCAAGTAATTTGCTGGGACTATTACAGAATAGGCATGGGAAGGCCTATCTACCTACCAGGGGCAAGCAAGTAATTTGCTGGGGCTATTACAGAATAGGCTTGGGAAGGCCTGTCTACCTACCAGGGGCAAGCAAGTAATGTGATGGGGCTATTCGAGAATTGGCTTGGGCTATAAGAGAATTGGTTTGGGAAGGCTTGTATACCTACCAGGGGCAAGCAAGTAATTTGCAGGGGCTATGAGAGAAAATGCTTGGGAAGGTCTGTCTACCTACCAGGGGCAAGCAAGTAATTTGCTGGGGCTATTACAGAATAGGCTTGGGAAGGCCTGTCTACCTACCAGGGGCAAGCAAGTAATGTGCTAGGGCTATTCGAGAATTGGCTTGGGCTATAAGAGAATTGGTTTGGGAAGGCTTGTCTACCTACCAGGGGCAAGCAAGTAATTTGCTGGGACTATTACAGAATAGGCTTGGGAAGGCGTGTCTACCTACCAGGGGCAAGCAAGTAATTTGCAGGGGCTATTACAGAATAGGCTTGGGAAGGCCTGTTTAGCTACCAGGGAGAAATAAGTCATGGGCTGAGGCGATGAGAGAATAGGCTTGGGAAGGCCTATCTACCTACCAGGGGCAAGCCAGTAATTTGCTGGGACTATTACAGAATAGGCTTGGGAAGGCCTGTCTACCTACCAGGGGCAAGCAAGTAATGTGAAGGGGTTATTAGAGAATTGGCTTGGGATATAAGAGAATAGGCTTGGGAAGGCCTATCTACCTACCAGGGGCAAGCCAGTAATTTGCTGGGACTATTACAGAATAGGCTTGGGAAGGCCTGTCTACCTACCAGGGGCAAGCAAGTAATGTGAAGGGGCTATTAGAGAATTGGCTTGGGATATAAGAGAATAGGCTTTGGAAGGCCTATCTACCTACCAGGGGCAAGCAAGTAATTTGCTGGGACTATTACAGAATAGGCTTGGGAAGGCGTGTCTACCTACCAGGGGCAAGCAAGTAATTTGCAGGGGCTATTACAGAATAGGCTTGGGAAGGCCTGTTTAGCTACCAGGGAGAAATAAGTCATGGGCTGAGGCAATGAGAGAATAGGCTTGGGAAGGCCTATCTACCTACCAGGGGCAAGCCAGTAATTTGCTGGGACTATTACAGAATAGGCTTGGGAAGGCCTGTCTACCTACCAGGGGCAAGCAAGTAATGTGAAGGGGCTATTAGAGAATTGGCTTGGGATATAAGAGAATTGGTTCGGGAAGGCCAGTCGACCTACCAGGGGCAAGTAAGTAATTTGCTGGGGCTATGAGAGAAAAGGCATGGGAAGGCCTGTCTACCTACCAGGGACAAGCAAGTAATTTGCAGGGGCTATGAGAGAAAATGCTTGGGAAGGTCTGTCTACCGACCAGGGGCAAGCAAGTAATTTGCTGGGGCTATTACAGAATAGGCTTGGGAAGGCCTGTCTACCTACCAGGGGGAAGCAAGTAATGTGCTGGGGCTATTCGAGAATTGGCTTGGGCTATAAGAGAATTGGTTTGGGAAGGCTTGTCTACCTACCAGGGGCAAGCAAGTAATTTGCTGGGACTATGACAGAATAGGCTTGGGAAGGCGTGTCTACCTACCAGGGCAAGCAAGTAATTTGCAGCGGCTATTACAAAATAGGCTTGGGAAAGCCTGTCTACATACCAGGGGCAAGCAAGTAATGTGCAGGGGCTATTAGAGATATGGCTTGGGAAGGCCTGTCTATCTACCAGGGGCAAGCAAATAATGTGCTGGGGCTATTAGAGAATTGGCTTGGGAAATAAGAGAATTGGTTCGGGAAGGCCAGTCGACCTACCAGGGAGAAGTAAGTCATGGGCTGAGGCAATGAGAGAATAGGCTTGGGAAGGGCAGTCTACCTACAAGGGGCAAGCAAGTAATTTGCTGGGGCTATTACAGAATAGGCTTGGGAAGGCCTGTCTGCCGACCAGGGGCAAGCAAGTAATTTGCTGGGGCTATGAGAGAAAAGATTTGGGAAGGCCTGTCTACCTACCAGGGGCAAGCAAATAATGTGCTGGGGCTATTCGAGAATTGGCTTGGGCTATAAGAGAATTGGTTTGGGAAAGCCTGTCTACCTACCAGGGGCAAGCAAGTAATATGCAGGGGCTATTAGAGAATTTTCTTGAGAAGGCCTGTCTACTTACCAGGGGCAAGGAAACAATGTGCGCGGGCTGTTCGAGAATTGGCTTGGGCTATAAGAGAATTGGTTTGGGAAGGCCTATCTACCTACCAGGGGCAAGCAAGTAATTTGCTGGGACTATTACAGAATAGGATTGGGAAAGCCTGTCTACCGACCATGGGCAAGCATGTAATTTGCAGGGGCTATTACAGAATAGGCTTGGGAAGGCCTGTCTGCCTAACAGGGGCAAGCAAGTAATTTGCAGGGGCTATTACAGAATAGGCTTGTGAAAGCCTGTTTAGCTACCAGGGAGAAATAAGTCATGGGCTGAGGCCATGAGAGAATAGGCTTGGGAAGGCCTATCTACCTACCAGGGGCAAGCAAGTAATTTGCTGGGACTATTACAGAATAGGCTTGGGAAGGCCTATCTACCTACCAGGGGCAAGCAAGTAATTTGTTGGGACTATTACAGAATAGGCTTGGGAAAGCCTGTCTACCTACCAGGGGCAAGCAAGTAATGTGCAGGGGCTATTAGAGAATTGGCTTGGGATATAAGAGAATTGGTTCGGGAAGGCCAGTCGACCTACCAGGGGCAAGCAAGTAATTTGCAGGGGCTATCACAGAATAGGCTTGGGAAAACCTGTTTAGCTACCAGGGAGAAATAAGTCATCGGCTGAGGCAATGAGAGAATAGGCTTGGGAAGGCCTGTCTACCTACCAGGGGCAAGCAAGTAATTTGCAGGGGCTATGAGAGAAAATGCTTGGGAAGGTCTGTCTACCGACCAGGGGCAAGCAAGTAATTTGCTGGGACTATTACAGAATAGGCTTGGGAAGGCCTGTCTACCTACCAGGGGCAAGCAAGTAATTTGCTGGGACTATTACAGAATAGGCTTGGGAAGGCCTGTCTGCCGACCAGGGACAAGCAAGTAATTTGCTGGGGCTATGAGAGAAAAGGCTTGGGAAGGCCTGTCTACCTACCAGGGGCAAGCAAGTAATGTGCAGGGGCTATTAGAGAATTGGCTTGGGATATAAGAGAATAGGCTTGGGAAGGCCTATCTACCTACCAGGGGCAAGCAAGTAATTTGCTGGGACTATTACAGAATAGGCTTGGGAAGGCCTGTCTACCTACCAGGGGCAAGCAAGTAATGTGAAGGGGCTATTAGAGAATTGGCTTGGGATATAAGAGAATTGGTTCGGGAAGGCCAGTCGACCTACCAGGGGCAAGCAAGTAATTTGCAGGGGCTATGAGAGAAAAGGCTTGGGAAGGCCTGTCTACCTACCAGGGGCAAGCAAATAATGTGCTGGGGCTATTCGAGAATTGGCTTGGGCTATAAGAGAATTGGTTTGTTAAGGCCTGTCTACCGACCAGGGGCAAGCAAGTAATTTGCTGGGGCTATTACAGAATTGGCTTGGGATATAAGAGAATTGGCTCGGGAAGGCCAGTCGACCTACCAGGGAGAAGTAAGTCATGGGCTGAGGCAATGAGAGAATAGGCTTGGGAAAGGCAGTCTACCTACCAAAGGCAAGCAAGTAATTTGCTGGGGCTATTACAGAATAGGCTTGGGAAGGCCTGTCTACCGAGACCATGGGCAAGCATGTAATTTGCAGGGGCTATTACAGAATAGGCTTGGGAAGGCCTGTCTGCCTACCAGGGGCAAGCAAGTAATTTGCAGGGGCTATTACAGAATAGGCTTGGGAAGGCCTGTTTAGCTACCAGGGAGAAATAAGTCATGGGCTGAGGCGATGAGAGAATAGGCTTGGGAAGGCCTATCTACCTACCAGGGGCAAGCCAGTAATTTGCTGGGACTATTACAGAATAGGCTTGGGAAGGCCTGTCTACCTACTAGGGGCAAGCAAGTAATGTGAAGGGGCTATTAGAGAATTGGCTTGGGATATAAGAGAATAGGCTTGGGAAGGCCTATCTACATACCAGGGGCAAGCAAGTAATTTGCTGGGACTATTACAGAATAGGCTTGGGAAGGCCTATCTACCTACCAGGGGCAAGCAAGTAATTTGTTGGGACTATTACAGAATAGGCTTGGGAAAGCCTGTCTACCTACCAGGGGCAAGCAAGTAATGTGCAGGGGCTATTAGAGAATTGGCTTGGGATATAAGAGAATTGGTTCGGGAAGGCCAGTCGACCTACCAGGGGCAAGCAAGTAATTTGCTGGGACTATTACAGAATAGGCTTGGGAAGGCCTGTCTACCTACCAGGGGCAAGCAAGTAATGTGAAGGGGCTATTAGAGAATTGGCTTGGGATATAAGAGAATTGGTTCGGGAAGGCCAGTCGACCTACCAGGGGCAAGCAAGTAATTTGCTGGGACTATTACAGAATAGGCTTGGGAAGGCCTGTTTAGCTACCAGGGAGAAATAAGTCATGGGCTGAGGCGATGAGAGAAAATGCTTGGGAAGGTCTGTCTACCGACCAGGGGCAAGCAAGTAATTTGCTGGGGCTATTACAGAATAGGCTTGGGAAGGCCTGTCTACCTACCAGGGGGAAGCAAGTAATGTGCTGGGGCTATTCGAGAATTGGCTTGGGCTATAAGAGAATTGGTTTGGGAAGGCTTGTCTACCTACCAGGGGCAAGCAAGTAATTTGCTGGGACTATTACAGAATAGGCTTGGGAAGGCGTGTCTACCTACCAGGGCAAGCAAGTAATTTGCAGCGGCTATTACAAAATAGGCTTGGGAAAGCCTGTCTACATACCAGGGGCAAGCAAGTAATGTGCAGGGGCTATTAGAGATATGGCTTGGGAAGGCCTGTCTATCTACCAGGGGCAAGCAAATAATGTGCTTTGGCTATTAGAGAATTGGCTTGGGAAATAAGAGAATTGGTTCGGGAAGGCCAGTCGACCTACCAGGGAGAAGTAAGTCATGGGCTGAGGCAATGAGAGAATAGGCTTGGGAAGGGCAGTCTACCTACCAGGGGCAAGCAAGTAATTTGCTGGGGCTATTACAGAATAGGCTTGGGAAGGCCTGTCTGCCGACCAGGGGCACGCAAGTAATTTGCTGGGGCTATGAGAGAAAAGGCTTGGGAAGGCCTGTCTACCTACCAGGGGCAAGCAAGTAATTTGCTGGGACTATTACAGAATAGGCATGGGAAGGCCTATCTACCTACCAGGGGCAAGCAAGTAATTTGCTGGGGCTATTACAGAATAGGCTTGGGAAGGCCTGTCTACCTACCAGGGGCAAGCAAGTAATGTGATGGGGCTATTCGAGAATTGGCTTGGGCTATAAGAGAATTGGTTTGGGAAGGCTTGTATACCTACCAGGGGCAAGCAAGTAATTTGCAGGGGCTATGAGAGAAAATGCTTGGGAAGGTCTGTCTACCTACCAGGGGCAAGCAAGTAATTTGCTGGGGCTATTACAGAATAGGCTTGGGAAGGCCTGTCTACCTACCAGGGGCAAGCAAGTAATGTGCTAGGGCTATTCGAGAATTGGCTTGGGCTATAAGAGAATTGGTTTGGGAAGGCTTGTCTACCTACCAGGGGCAAGCAAGTAATTTGCTGGGACTATTACAGAATAGGCTTGGGAAGGCGTGTCTACCTACCAGGGGCAAGCAAGTAATTTGCAGGGGCTATTACAGAATAGGCTTGGGAAGGCCTGTTTAGCTACCAGGGAGAAATAAGTCATGGGCTGAGGCGATGAGAGAATAGGCTTGGGAAGGCCTATCTACCTACCAGGGGCAAGCCAGTAATTTGCTGGGACTATTACAGAATAGGCTTGGGAAGGCCTGTCTACCTACCAGGGGCAAGCAAGTAATGTGAAGTGGTTATTAGAGAATTGGCTTGGGATATAAGAGAATAGGCTTGGGAAGGCCTATCTACCTACCAGGGGCAAGCCAGTAATTTGCTGGGACTATTACAGAATAGGCTTGGGAAGGCCTGTCTACCTACCAGGGGCAAGCAAGTAATGTGAAGGGGCTATTAGAGAATTGGCTTGGGATATAAGAGAATAGGCTTTGGAAGGCCTATCTACCTACCAGGGGCAAGCAAGTAATTTGCTGGGACTATTACAGAATAGGCTTGGGAAGGCGTGTCTACCTACCAGGGGCAAGCAAGTAATTTGCAGGGGCTATTACAGAATAGGCTTGGGAAGGCCTGTTTAGCTACCAGGGAGAAATAAGTCATGGGCTGAGGCAATGAGAGAATAGGCTTGGGAAGGCCTATCTACCTACCAGGGGCAAGCCAGTAATTTGCTGGGACTATTACAGAATAGGCTTGGGAAGGCCTGTCTACCTACCAGGGGCAAGCAAGTAATGTGAAGGGGCTATTAGAGAATTGGCTTGGGATATAAGAGAATTGGTTCGGGAAGGCCAGTCGACCTACCAGGGGCAAGTAAGTAATTTGCTGGGGCTATGAGAGAAAAGGCATGGGAAGGCCTGTCTACCTACCAGGGACAAGCAAGTAATTTGCAGGGGCTATGAGAGAAAATGCTTGGGAAGGTCTGTCTACCGACCAGGGGCAAGCAAGTAATTTGCTGGGGCTATTACAGAATAGGCTTGGGAAGGCCTGTCTACCTACCAGGGGGAAGCAAGTAATGTGCTGGGGCTATTCGAGAATTGGCTTGGGCTATAAGAGAATTGGTTTGGGAAGGCTTGTCTACCTACCAGGGGCAAGCAAGTAATTTGCTGGGACTATGACAGAATAGGCTTGGGAAGGCGTGTCTACCTACCAGGGCAAGCAAGTAATTTGCAGCGGCTATTACAAAATAGGCTTGGGAAAGCCTGTCTACATACCAGGGGCAAGCAAGTAATGTGCAGGGGCTATTAGAGATATGGCTTGGGAAGGCCTGTCTATCTACCAGGGGCAAGCAAATAATGTGCTGGGGCTATTAGAGAATTGGCTTGGGAAATAAGAGAATTGGTTCGGGAAGGCCAGTCGACCTACCAGGGAGAAGTAAGTCATGGGCTGAGGCAATGAGAGAATAGGCTTGGGAAGGGCAGTCTACCTACAAGGGGCAAGCAAGTAATTTGCTGGGGCTATTACAGAATAGGCTTGGGAAGGCCTGTCTGCCGACCAGGGGCAAGCAAGTAATTTGCTGGGGCTATGAGAGAAAAGATTTGGGAAGGCCTGTCTACCTACCAGGGGCAAGCAAATAATGTGCTGGGGCTATTCGAGAATTGGCTTGGGCTATAAGAGAATTGGTTTGGGAAAGCCTGTCTACCTACCAGGGGCAAGCAAGTAATATGCAGGGGCTATTAGAGAATTTTCTTGAGAAGGCCTGTCTACTTACCAGGGGCAAGGAAACAATGTGCGCGGGCTGTTCGAGAATTGGCTTGGGCTATAAGAGAATTGGTTTGGGAAGGCCTATCTACCTACCAGGGGCAAGCAAGTAATTTGCTGGGACTATTACAGAATAGGATTGGGAAAGCCTGTCTACCGACCATGGGCAAGCATGTAATTTGCAGGGGCTATTACAGAATAGGCTTGGGAAGGCCTGTCTGCCTAACAGGGGCAAGCAAGTAATTTGCAGGGGCTATTACAGAATAGGCTTGTGAAAGCCTGTTTAGCTACCAGGGAGAAATAAGTCATGGGCTGAGGCCATGAGAGAATAGGCTTGGGAAGGCCTATCTACCTACCAGGGGCAAGCAAGTAATTTGCTGGGACTATTACAGAATAGGCTTGGGAAGGCCTATCTACCTACCAGGGGCAAGCAAGTAATTTGTTGGGACTATTACAGAATAGGCTTGGGAAAGCCTGTCTACCTACCAGGGGCAAGCAAGTAATGTGCAGGGGCTATTAGAGAATTGGCTTGGGATATAAGAGAATTGGTTCGGGAAGGCCAGTCGACCTACCAGGGGCAAGCAAGTAATTTGCAGGGGCTATCACAGAATAGGCTTGGGAAAACCTGTTTAGCTACCAGGGAGAAATAAGTCATCGGCTGAGGCAATGAGAGAATAGGCTTGGGAAGGCCTGTCTACCTACCAGGGGCAAGCAAGTAATTTGCAGGGGCTATGAGAGAAAATGCTTGGGAAGGTCTGTCTACCGACCAGGGGCAAGCAAGTAATTTGCTGGGACTATTACAGAATAGGCTTGGGAAGGCCTGTCTACCTACCAGGGGCAAGCAAGTAATTTGCTGGGACTATTACAGAATAGGCTTGGGAAGGCCTGTCTGCCGACCAGGGACAAGCAAGTAATTTGCTGGGGCTATGAGAGAAAAGGCTTGGGAAGGCCTGTCTACCTACCAGGGGCAAGCAAGTAATGTGCAGGGGCTATTAGAGAATTGGCTTGGGATATAAGAGAATAGGCTTGGGAAGACCTATCTACCTACCAGGGGCAAGCAAGTAATTTGCTGGGACTATTACAGAATAGGCTTGGGAAGGCCTGTCTACCTACCAGGGGCAAGCAAGTAATGTGAAGGGGCTATTAGAGAATTGGCTTGGGATATAAGAGAATTGGTTCGGGAAGGCCAGTCGACCTACCAGGGGCAAGCAAGTAATTTGCAGGGGCTATGAGAGAAAAGGCTTGGGAAGGCCTGTCTACCTACCAGGGGCAAGCAAATAATGTGCTGGGGCTATTCGAGAATTGGCTTGGGCTATAAGAGAATTGGTTTGTTAAGGCCTGTCTACCGACCAGGGGCAAGCAAGTAATTTGCTGGGGCTATTACAGAATTGGCTTGGGATATAAGAGAATTGGCTCGGGAAGGCCAGTCGACCTACCAGGGAGAAGTAAGTCATGGGCTGAGGCAATGAGAGAATAGGCTTGGGAAAGGCAGTCTACCTACCAAAGGCAAGCAAGTAATTTGCTGGGGCTATTACAGAATAGGCTTGGGAAGGCCTGTCTACCGAGACCATGGGCAAGCATGTAATTTGCAGGGGCTATTACAGAATAGGCTTGGGAAGGCCTGTCTGCCTACCAGGGGCAAGCAAGTAATTTGCAGGGGCTATTACAGAATAGGCTTGGGAAGGCCTGTTTAGCTACCAGGGAGAAATAAGTCATGGGCTGAGGCGATGAGAGAATAGGCTTGGGAAGGCCTATCTACCTACCAGGGGCAAGTCAGTAATTTGCTGGGACTATTACAGAATAGGCTTGGGAAGGCCTGTCTACCTACTAGGGGCAAGCAAGTAATGTGAAGGGGCTATTAGAGAATTGGCTTGGGATATAAGAGAATAGGCTTGGGAAGGCCTATCTACATACCAGGGGCAAGCAAGTAATTTGCTGGGACTATTACAGAATAGGCTTGGGAAGGCCTATCTACCTACCAGGGGCAAGCAAGTAATTTGTTGGGACTATTACAGAATAGGCTTGGGAAAGCCTGTCTACCTACCAGGGGCAAGCAAGTAATGTGCAGGGGCTATTAGAGAATTGGCTTGGGATATAAGAGAATTGGTTCGGGAAGGCCAGTCGACCTACCAGGGGCAAGCAAGTAATTTGCTGGGACTATTACAGAATAGGCTTGGGAAGGCCTGTCTACCTACCAGGGGCAAGCAAGTAATGTGAAGGGGCTATTAGAGAATTGGCTTGGGATATAAGAGAATTGGTTCGGGAAGGCCAGTCGACCTACCAGGAGCAAGCAAGTAATTTGCTGGGACTATTACAGAATAGGCTTGGGAAGGCCTGTTTAGCTACCAGGGAGAAATAAGTCATGGGCTGAGGCGATGAGAGAAAATGCTTGGGAAGGTCTGTCTACCGACCAGGGGCAAGCAAGTAATTTGCTGGGGCTATTACAGAATAGGCTTGGGAAGGCCTGTCTACCTACCAGGGGGAAGCAAGTAATGTGCTGGGGCTATTCGAGAATTGGCTTGGGCTATAAGAGAATTGGTTTGGGAAGGCTTGTCTACCTACCAGGGGCAAGCAAGTAATTTGCTGGGACTATTACAGAATAGGCTTGGGAAGGCGTGTCTACCTACCAGGGCAAGCAAGTAATTTGCAGCGGCTATTACAAAATAGGCTTGGGAAAGCCTGTCTACATACCAGGGGCAAGCAAGTAATGTGCAGGGGCTATTAGAGATATGGCTTGGGAAGGCCTGTCTATCTACCAGGGGCAAGCAAATAATGTGCTTTGGCTATTAGAGAATTGGCTTGGGAAATAAGAGAATTGGTTCGGGAAGGCCAGTCGACCTACCAGGGAGAAGTAAGTCATGGGCTGAGGCAATGAGAGAATAGGCTTGGGAAGGGCAGTCTACCTACCAGGGGCAAGCAAGTAATTTGCTGGGGCTATTACAGAATAGGCTTGGGAAGGCCTGTCTGCCGACCAGGGGCACGCAAGTAATTTGCTGGGGCTATGAGAGAAAAGGCTTGGGAAGGCCTGTCTACCTACCAGGGGCAAGCAAGTAATTTGCTGGGACTATTACAGAATAGGCATGGGAAGGCCTATCTACCTACCAGGGGCAAGCAAGTAATTTGCTGGGGCTATTACAGAATAGGCTTGGGAAGGCCTGTCTACCTACCAGGGGCAAGCAAGTAATGTGATGGGGCTATTCGAGAATTGGCTTGGGCTATAAGAGAATTGGTTTGGGAAGGCTTGTATACCTACCAGGGGCAAGCAAGTAATTTGCAGGGGCTATGAGAGAAAATGCTTGGGAAGGTCTGTCTACCTACCAGGGGCAAGCAAGTAATTTGCTGGGGCTATTACAGAATAGGCTTGGGAAGGCCTGTCTACCTACCAGGGGCAAGCAAGTAATGTGCTAGGGCTATTCGAGAATTGGCTTGGGCTATAAGAGAATTGGTTTGGGAAGGCTTGTCTACCTACCAGGGGCAAGCAAGTAATTTGCTGGGACTATTACAGAATAGGCTTGGGAAGGCGTGTCTACCTACCAGGGGCAAGCAAGTAATTTGCAGGGGCTATTACAGAATAGGCTTGGGAAGGCCTGTTTAGCTACCAGGGAGAAATAAGTCATGGGCTGAGGCGATGAGAGAATAGGCTTGGGAAGGCCTATCTACCTACCAGGGGCAAGCCAGTAATTTGCTGGGACTATTACAGAATAGGCTTGGGAAGGCCTGTCTACCTACCAGGGGCAAGCAAGTAATGTGAAGGGGTTATTAGAGAATTGGCTTGGGATATAAGAGAATAGGCTTGGGAAGGCCTATCTACCTACCAGGGGCAAGCCAGTAATTTGCTGGGACTATTACAGAATAGGCTTGGGAAGGCCTGTCTACCTACCAGGGGCAAGCAAGTAATGTGAAGGGGCTATTAGAGAATTGGCTTGGGATATAAGAGAATAGGCTTTGGAAGGCCTATCTACCTACCAGGGGCAAGCAAGTAATTTGCTGGGACTATTACAGAATAGGCTTGGGAAGGCGTGTCTACCTACCAGGGGCAAGCAAGTAATTTGCTGGGACTATTACAGAATAGGATTGGGAAAGCCTGTCTACCGACCATGGGCAAGCATGTAATTTGCAGGGGCTATTACAGAATAGGCTTGGGAAGGCCTGTCTGCCTAACAGGGGCAAGCAAGTAATTTGCAGGGGCTATTACAGAATAGGCTTGTGAAAGCCTGTTTAGCTACCAGGGAGAAATAAGTCATGGGCTGAGGCCATGAGAGAATAGGCTTGGGAAGGCCTATCTACCTACCAGGGGCAAGCAAGTAATTTGCTGGGACTATTACAGAATAGGCTTGGGAAGGCCTATCTACCTACCAGGGGCAAGCAAGTAATTTGTTGGGACTATTACAGAATAGGCTTGGGAAAGCCTGTCTACCTACCAGGGGCAAGCAAGTAATGTGCAGGGGCTATTAGAGAATTGGCTTGGGATATAAGAGAATTGGTTCGGGAAGGCCAGTCGACCTACCAGGGGCAAGCAAGTAATTTGCAGGGGCTATTACAGAATAGGCTTGGGAAAACCTGTTTAGCTACCAGGGAGAAATAAGTCATCGGCTGAGGCAATGAGAGAATAGGCTTGGGAAGGCCTGTCTACCTACCAGGGGCAAGCAAGTAATTTGCAGGGGCTATGAGAGAAAATGCTTGGGAAGGTCTGTCTACCGACCAGGGGCAAGCAAGTAATTTGCTGGGACTATTACAGAATAGGCTTGGGAAGGCCTGTCTACCTACCAGGGGCAAGCAAGTAATTTGCTGGGACTATTACAGAATAGGCTTGGGAAGGCCTGTCTGCCGACCAGGGACAAGCAAGTAATTTGCTGGGGCTATGAGAGAAAAGGCTTGGGAAGGCCTGTCTACCTACCAGGGGCAAGCAAGTAATGTGCAGGGGCTATTAGAGAATTGGCTTGGGATATAAGAGAATAGGCTTGGGAAGGCCTATCTACCTACCAGGGGCAAGCAAGTAATTTGCTGGGACTATTACAGAATAGGCTTGGGAAGGCCTGTCTACCTACCAGGGGCAAGCAAGTAATGTGAAGGGGCTATTAGAGAATTGGCTTGGGATATAAGAGAATTGGTTCGGGAAGGCCAGTCGACCTACCAGGGGCAAGCAAGTAATTTGCAGGGGCTATGAGAGAAAAGGCTTGGGAAGGCCTGTCTACCTACCAGGGGCAAGCAAATAATGTGCTGGGGCTATTCGAGAATTGGCTTGGGCTATAAGAGAATTGGTTTGTTAAGGCCTGTCTACCGACCAGGGGCAAGCAAGTAATTTGCTGGGGCTATTACAGAATTGGCTTGGGATATAAGAGAATTGGCTCGGGAAGGCCAGTCGACCTACCAGGGAGAAGTAAGTCATGGGCTGAGGCAATGAGAGAATAGGCTTGGGAAAGGCAGTCTACCTACCAAAGGCAAGCAAGTAATTTGCTGGGGCTATTACAGAATAGGCTTGGGAAGGCCTGTCTACCGAGACCATGGGCAAGCATGTAATTTGCAGGGGCTATTACAGAATAGGCTTGGGAAGGCCTGTCTGCCTACCAGGGGCAAGCAAGTAATTTGCAGGGGCTATTACAGAATAGGCTTGGGAAGGCCTGTTTAGCTACCAGGGAGAAATAAGTCATGGGCTGAGGCGATGAGAGAATAGGCTTGGGAAGGCCTATCTACCTACCAGGGGCAAGCCAGTAATTTGCTGGGACTATTACAGAATAGGCTTGGGAAGGCCTGTCTACCTACTAGGGGCAAGCAAGTAATGTGAAGGGGCTATTAGAGAATTGGCTTGGGATATAAGAGAATAGGCTTGGGAAGGCCTATCTACATACCAGGGGCAAGCAAGTAATTTGCTGGGACTATTACAGAATAGGCTTGGGAAGGCCTATCTACCTACCAGGGGCAAGCAAGTAATTTGTTGGGACTATTACAGAATAGGCTTGGGAAAGCCTGTCTACCTACCAGGGGCAAGCAAGTAATGTGCAGGGGCTATTAGAGAATTTGCTTGGGATATAAGAGAATTGGTTCGGGAAGGCCAGTCGACCTACCAGGGGCAAGCAAGTAATTTGCTGGGACTATTACAGAATAGGCTTGGGAAGGCCTGTCTACCTACCAGGGGCAAGCAAGTAATGTGAAGGGGCTATTAGAGAATTGGCTTGGGATATAAGAGAATTGGTTCGGGAAGGCCAGTCGACCTACCAGGGGCAAGCAAGTAATTTGCTGGGACTATTACAGAATAGGCTTGGGAAGGCCTGTTTAGCTACCAGGGAGAAATAAGTCATGGGCTGAGGCGATGAGAGAATAGGCTTGGGAAGGCCTATCTACCTACCAGGGGCAAGCCAGTAATTTGCTGGGACTATTACAGAATAGGCTTGGGAAGGCCTGTCTACCTACCAGGGGCAAGCAAGTAATGTGAAGGGGCTATTAGAGAATTGGCTTGGGATATAAGAGAATTGGTTCGGGAAGGCCAGTCGACCTACCAGGGATAAGTAAGTAATTTGCTGGGGCTATGAGAGAAAAGGCATGGGAAGGCCTGTCTACCTACCAGGGGCAAGCAAGTAATTTGCAGGGGCTATGAGAGAAAATGCTTGGGAAGGTCTGTCTACCGACCAGGGGCAAGCAAGTAATTTGCTGGGGCTATTACAGAATAGGCTTGGGAAGGCCTGTCTACCTACCAGGGGGAAGCAAGTAATGTGCTGGGGCTATTCGAGAATTGGCTTGGGCTATAAGAGAATTGGTTTGGGAAGGCTTGTCTACCTACCAGGGGCAAGCAAGTAATTTGCTGGGACTATTACAGAATAGGCTTGGGAAGGCGTGTCTACCTACCAGGGCAAGCAAGTAATTTGCAGCGGCTATTACAAAATAGGCTTGGGAAAGCCTGTCTACATACCAGGGGCAAGCAAGTAATGTGCAGGGGCTATTAGAGATATGGCTTGGGAAGGCCTGTCTATCTACCAGGGGCAAGCAAATAATGTGCTTTGGCTATTAGAGAATTGGCTTGGGAAATAAGAGAATTGGTTCGGGAAGGCCAGTCGACCTACCAGGGAGAAGTAAGTCATGGGCTGAGGCAATGAGAGAATAGGCTTGGGAAGGGCAGTCTACCTACCAGGGGCAAGCAAGTAATTTGCTGGGGCTATTACAGAATAGGCTTGGGAAGGCCTGTCTGCCGACCAGGGGCACGCAAGTAATTTGCTGGGGCTATGAGAGAAAAGGCTTGGGAAGGCCTGTCTACCTACCAGGGGCAAGCAAGTAATTTGCTGGGACTATTACAGAATAGGCATGGGAAGGCCTATCTACCTACCAGGGGCAAGCAAGTAATTTGCTGGGGCTATTACAGAATAGGCTTGGGAAGGCCTGTCTACCTACCAGGGGCAAGCAAGTAATGTGAAGGGGCTATTAGAGAATTGGCTTGGGATATAAGAGAATTGGTTCGGGAAGGCCAGTCGACCTACCAGGGGCAAGTAAGTAATTTGCTGGGGCTATGAGAGAAAAGGCATGGGAAGGCCTGTCTACCTACCAGGGACAAGCAAGTAATTTGCAGGGGCTATGAGAGAAAATGCTTGGGAAGGTCTGTCTACCGACCAGGGGCAAGCAAGTAATTTGCTGGGGCTATTACAGAATAGGCTTGGGCTATAAGAGAATTGGTTTGGGAAGGCTTGTCTACCTACCAGGGGCAAGCAAGTAATTTGCTGGGACTATGACAGAATAGGCTTGGGAAGGCGTGTCTACCTACCAGGGCAAGCAAGTAATTTGCAGCGGCTATTACAAAATAGGCTTGGGAAAGCCTGTCTACATACCAGGGGCAAGCAAGTAATGTGCAGGGGCTATTAGAGATATGGCTTGGGAAGGCCTGTCTATCTACCAGGGGCAAGCAAATAATGTGCTGGGGCTATTAGAGAATTGGCTTGGGAAATATGAGAATTGGTTCGGGAAGGCCAGTCGACCTACCAGGGAGAAGTAAGTCATGGGCTGAGGCAATGAGAGAATAGGCTTGGGAAGGGCAGTCTACCTACAAGGGGCAAGCAAGTAATTTGCTGGGGCTATTACAGAATAGGCTTGGGAAGGCCTGTCTGCCGACCAGGGGCAAGCAAGTAATTTGCTGGGGCTATGAGAGAAAAGGCTTGGGAAGGCCTGTCTACCTACCAGGGGCAAGCAAATAATGTGCTGGGGCTATTCGAGAATTGGCTTGGGCTATAAGAGAATTGGTTTGGGAAAGCCTGTCTACCTACCAGGGGCAAGCAAGTAATATGCAGGGGCTATTAGAGAATTTTCTTGAGAAGGCCTGTCTACTTACCAGGGGCAAGGAAACAATGTGCGCGGGCTGTTCGAGAATTGGCTTGGGCTATAAGAGAATTGGTTTGGGAAGGCCTATCTACCTACCAGGGGCAAGCAAGTAATTTGCTGGGACTATTACAGAATAGGATTGGGAAAGCCTGTCTACCGACCATGGGCAAGCATGTAATTTGCAGGGGCTATTACAGAATAGGCTTGGGAAGGCCTGTCTGCCTAACAGGGGCAAGCAAGTAATTTGCAGGGGCTATTACAGAATAGGCTTGTGAAAGCCTGTTTAGCTACCAGGGAGAAATAAGTCATGGGCTGAGGCCATGAGAGAATAGGCTTGGGAAGGCCTATCTACCTACCAGGGGCAAGCAAGTAATTTGCTGGGACTATTACAGAATAGGCTTGGGAAGGCCTATCTACCTACCAGGGGCAAGCAAGTAATTTGTTGGGACTATTACAGAATAGGCTTGGGAAAGCCTGTCTACCTACCAGGGGCAAGCAAGTAATGTGCAGGGGCTATTAGAGAATTGGCTTGGGATATAAGAGAATTGGTTCGGGAAGGCCAGTCGACCTACCAGGGGCAAGCAAGTAATTTGCAGGGGCTATTACAGAATAGGCTTGGGAAAACCTGTTTAGCTACCAGGGAGAAATAAGTCATCGGCTGAGGCAATGAGAGAATAGGCTTGGGAAGGCCTGTCTACCTACCAGGGGCAAGCAAGTAATTTGCAGGGGCTATGAGAGAAAATGCTTGGGAAGGTCTGTCTACCGACCAGGGGCAAGCAAGTAATTTGCTGGGACTATTACAGAATAGGCTTGGGAAGGCCTATCTACCTACCAGGGGCAAGCAAGTAATTTGCTGGGACTATTACAGAATAGGATTGGGAAAGCCTGTCTACCGACCATGGGCAAGCATGTAATTTGCAGGGGCTATTACAGAATAGGCTTGGGAAGGCCTGTCTGCCTAACAGGGGCAAGCAAGTAATTTGCAGGGGCTATTACAGAATAGGCTTGTGAAAGCCTGTTTAGCTACCAGGGAGAAATAAGTCATGGGCTGAGGCCATGAGAGAATAGGCTTGGGAAGGCCTATCTACCTACCAGGGGCAAGCAAGTAATTTGCTGGGACTATTACAGAATAGGCTTGGGAAGGCCTATCTACCTACCAGGGGCAAGCAAGTAATTTGTTGGGACTATTACAGAATAGGCTTGGGAAAGCCTGTCTACCTACCAGGGGCAAGCAAGTAATGTGCAGGGGCTATTAGAGAATTGGCTTGGGATATAAGAGAATTGGTTCGGGAAGGCCAGTCGACCTACCAGGGGCAAGCAAGTAATTTGCAGGGGCTATTACAGAATAGGCTTGGGAAAACCTGTTTAGCTACCAGGGAGAAATAAGTCATCGGCTGAGGCAATGAGAGAATAGGCTTGGGAAGGCCTGTCTACCTACCAGGGGCAAGCAAGTAATTTGCAGGGGCTATGAGAGAAAATGCTTGGGAAGGTCTGTCTACCGACCAGGGGCAAGCAAGTAATTTGCTGGGACTATTACAGAATAGGCTTGGGAAGGCCTGTCTACCTACCAGGGGCAAGCAAGTAATTTGCTGGGACTATTACAGAATAGGCTTGGGAAGGCCTGTCTGCCGACCAGGGACAAGCAAGTAATTTGCTGGGGCTATGAGAGAAAAGGCTTGGGAAGGCCTGTCTACCTACCAGGGGCAAGCAAGTAATGTGCAGGGGCTATTAGAGAATTGGCTTGGGATATAAGAGAATAGGCTTGGGAAGGCCTATCTACCTACCAGGGGCAAGCAAGTAATTTGCTGGGACTATTACAGAATAGGCTTGGGAAGGCCTGTCTACCTACCAGGGGCAAGCAAGTAATGTGAAGGGGCTATTAGAGAATTGGCTTGGGATATAAGAGAATTGGTTCGGGAAGGCCAGTCGACCTACCAGGGGCAAGCAAGTAATTTGCAGGGGCTATGAGAGAAAAGGCTTGGGAAGGCCTGTCTACCTACCAGGGGCAAGCAAATAATGTGCTGGGGCTATTCGAGAATTGGCTTGGGCTATAAGAGAATTGGTTTGTTAAGGCCTGTCTACCGACCAGGGGCAAGCAAGTAATTTGCTGGGGCTATTACAGAATTGGCTTGGGATATAAGAGAATTGGCTCGGGAAGGCCAGTCGACCTACCAGGGAGAAGTAAGTCATGGGCTGAGGCAATGAGAGAATAGGCTTGGGAAAGGCAGTCTACCTACCAAAGGCAAGCAAGTAATTTGCTGGGGCTATTACAGAATAGGCTTGGGAAGGCCTGTCTACCGAGACCATGGGCAAGCATGTAATTTGCAGGGGCTATTACAGAATAGGCTTGGGAAGGCCTGTCTGCCTACCAGGGGCAAGCAAGTAATTTGCAGGGGCTATTACAGAATAGGCTTGGGAAGGCCTGTTTAGCTACCAGGGAGAAATAAGTCATGGGCTGAGGCGATGAGAGAATAGGCTTGGGAAGGCCTATCTACCTACCAGGGGCAAGCAAGTAATTTGCTGGGACTATTACAGAATAGGCTTGGGAAGGCCTGTCTACCTACTAGGGGCAAGCAAGTAATGTGAAGGGGCTATTAGAGAATTGGCTTGGGATATAAGAGAATAGGCTTGGGAAGGCCTATCTACATACCAGGGGCAAGCAAGTAATTTGCTGGGACTATTACAGAATAGGCTTGGGAAGGCCTATCTACCTACCAGGGGCAAGCAAGTAATTTGTTGGGACTATTACAGAATAGGCTTGGGAAAGCCTGTCTACCTACCAGGGGCAAGCAAGTAATGTGCAGGGGCTATTAGAGAATTGGCTTGGGATATAAGAGAATTGGTTCGGGAAGGCCAGTCGACCTACCAGGGGCAAGCAAGTAATTTGCTGGGACTATTACAGAATAGGCTTGGGAAGGCCTGTTTAGCTACCAGGGAGAAATAAGTCATGGGCTGAGGCGATGAGAGAATAGGCTTGGGAAGGCCTATCTACCTACCAGGGGCAAGCCAGTAATTTGCTGGGACTATTACAGAATAGGCTTGGGAAGGCCTGTCTACCTACCAGGGGCAAGCAAGTAATGTGAAGGGGCTATTAGAGAATTGGCTTGGGATATAAGAGAATTGGTTCGGGAAGGCCAGTCGACCTACCAGGGGCAAGTAAGTAATTTGCTGGGGCTATGAGAGAAAAGGCATGGGAAGGCCTGTCTACCTACCAGGGGCAAGCAAGTAATTTGCAGGGGCTATGAGAGAAAATGCTTGGGAAGGTCTGTCTACCGACCAGGGGCAAGCAAGTAATTTGCTGGGGCTATTACAGAATAGGCTTGGGAAGGCCTGTCTACCTACCAGGGGGAAGCAAGTAATGTGCTGGGGCTATTCGAGAATTGGCTTGGGCTATAAGAGAATTGGTTTGGGAAGGCTTGTCTACCTACCAGGGGCAAGCAAGTAATTTGCTGGGACTATTACAGAATAGGCTTGGGAAGGCGTGTCTACCTACCAGGGCAAGCAAGTAATTTGCAGCGGCTATTACAAAATAGGCTTGGGAAAGCCTGTCTACATACCAGGGGCAAGCAAGTAATGTGCAGGGGCTATTAGAGATATGGCTTGGGAAGGCCTGTCTATCTACCAGGGGCAAGCAAATAATGTGCTTTGGCTATTAGAGAATTGGCTTGGGAAATAAGAGAATTGGTTCGGGAAGGCCAGTCGACCTACCAGGGAGAAGTAAGTCATGGGCTGAGGCAATGAGAGAATAGGCTTGGGAAGGGCAGTCTACCTACCAGGGGCAAGCAAGTAATTTGCTGGGGCTATTACAGAATAGGCTTGGGAAGGCCTGTCTGCCGACCAGGGGCACGCAAGTAATTTGCTGGGGCTATGAGAGAAAAGGCTTGGGAAGGCCTGTCTACCTACCAGGGGCAAGCAAGTAATTTGCTGGGACTATTACAGAATAGGCATGGGAAGGCCTATCTACCTACCAGGGGCAAGCAAGTAATTTGCTGGGGCTATTACAGAATAGGCTTGGGAAGGCCTGTCTACCTACCAGGGGCAAGCAAGTAATGTGATGGGGCTATTCGAGAATTGGCTTGGGCTATAAGAGAATTGGTTTGGGAAGGCTTGTATACCTACCAGGGGCAAGCAAGTAATTTGCAGGGGCTATGAGAGAAAATGCTTGGGAAGGTCTGTCTACCTACCAGGGGCAAGCAAGTAATTTGCTGGGGCTATTACAGAATAGGCTTGGGAAGGCCTGTCTACCTACCAGGGGCAAGCAAGTAATGTGCTAGGGCTATTCGAGAATTGGCTTGGGCTATAAGAGAATTGGTTTGGGAAGGCTTGTCTACCTACCAGGGGCAAGCAAGTAATTTGCTGGGACTATTACAGAATAGGCTTGGGAAGGCGTGTCTACCTACCAGGGGCAAGCAAGTAATTTGCAGGGGCTATTACAGAATAGGCTTGGGAAGGCCTGTTTAGCTACCAGGGAGAAATAAGTCATGGGCTGAGGCGATGAGAGAATAGGCTTGGGAAGGCCTATCTACCTACCAGGGGCAAGCCAGTAATTTGCTGGGACTATTACAGAATAGGCTTGGGAAGGCCTGTCTACCTACCAGGGGCAAGCAAGTAATGTGAAGGGGTTATTAGAGAATTGGCTTGGGATATAAGAGAATAGGCTTGGGAAGGCCTATCTACCTACCAGGGGCAAGCCAGTAATTTGCTGGGACTATTACAGAATAGGCTTGGGAAGGCCTGTCTACCTACCAGGGGCAAGCAAGTAATGTGAAGGGGCTATTAGAGAATTGGCTTGGGATATAAGAGAATAGGCTTTGGAAGGCCTATCTACCTACCAGGGGCAAGCAAGTAATTTGCTGGGACTATTACAGAATAGGCTTGGGAAGGCGTGTCTACCTACCAGGGGCAAGCAAGTAATTTGCAGGGGCTATTACAGAATAGGCTTGGGAAGGCCTGTTTAGCTACCAGGGAGAAATAAGTCATGGGCTGAGGCAATGAGAGAATAGGCTTGGGAAGGCCTATCTACCTACCAGGGGCAAGCCAGTAATTTGCTGGGACTATTACAGAATAGGCTTGGGAAGGCCTGTCTACCTACCAGGGGCAAGCAAGTAATGTGAAGGGGCTATTAGAGAATTGGCTTGGGATATAAGAGAATTGGTTCGGGAAGGCCAGTCGACCTACCAGGGGCAAGTAAGTAATTTGCTGGGGCTATGAGAGAAAAGGCATGGGAAGGCCTGTCTACCTACCAGGGACAAGCAAGTAATTTGCAGGGGCTATGAGAGAAAATGCTTGGGAAGGTCTGTCTACCGACCAGGGG
The DNA here is from genome assembly GCF_030265065.1 of Corythoichthys intestinalis. Classification (NCBI taxonomy): domain Eukaryota; kingdom Metazoa; phylum Chordata; class Actinopteri; order Syngnathiformes; family Syngnathidae; genus Corythoichthys; species Corythoichthys intestinalis. The sequence goes on along the minus strand of NW_026651601.1, from coordinate 36,541 downwards.
CAAGCAAGTAATTTGCTGGGGCTATTACAGAATAGGCTTGGGAAGGCCTGTCTACCTACCAGGGGGAAGCAAGTAATGTGCTGGGGCTATTCGAGAATTGGCTTGGGCTATAAGAGAATTGGTTTGGGAAGGCTTGTCTACCTACCAGGGGCAAGCAAGTAATTTGCTGGGACTATGACAGAATAGGCTTGGGAAGGCGTGTCTACCTACCAGGGCAAGCAAGTAATTTGCAGCGGCTATTACAAAATAGGCTTGGGAAAGCCTGTCTACATACCAGGGGCAAGCAAGTAATGTGCAGGGGCTATTAGAGATATGGCTTGGGAAGGCCTGTCTATCTACCAGGGGCAAGCAAATAATGTGCTGGGGCTATTAGAGAATTGGCTTGGGAAATAAGAGAATTGGTTCGGGAAGGCCAGTCGACCTACCAGGGAGAAGTAAGTCATGGGCTGAGGCAATGAGAGAATAGGCTTGGGAAGGGCAGTCTACCTACAAGGGGCAAGCAAGTAATTTGCTGGGGCTATTACAGAATAGGCTTGGGAAGGCCTGTCTGCCGACCAGGGGCAAGCAAGTAATTTGCTGGGGCTATGAGAGAAAAGATTTGGGAAGGCCTGTCTACCTACCAGGGGCAAGCAAATAATGTGCTGGGGCTATTCGAGAATTGGCTTGGGCTATAAGAGAATTGGTTTGGGAAAGCCTGTCTACCTACCAGGGGCAAGCAAGTAATATGCAGGGGCTATTAGAGAATTTTCTTGAGAAGGCCTGTCTACTTACCAGGGGCAAGGAAACAATGTGCGCGGGCTGTTCGAGAATTGGCTTGGGCTATAAGAGAATTGGTTTGGGAAGGCCTATCTACCTACCAGGGGCAAGCAAGTAATTTGCTGGGACTATTACAGAATAGGATTGGGAAAGCCTGTCTACCGACCATGGGCAAGCATGTAATTTGCAGGGGCTATTACAGAATAGGCTTGGGAAGGCCTGTCTGCCTAACAGGGGCAAGCAAGTAATTTGCAGGGGCTATTACAGAATAGGCTTGTGAAAGCCTGTTTAGCTACCAGGGAGAAATAAGTCATGGGCTGAGGCCATGAGAGAATAGGCTTGGGAAGGCCTATCTACCTACCAGGGGCAAGCAAGTAATTTGCTGGGACTATTACAGAATAGGCTTGGGAAGGCCTGTCTACCTACCAGGGGCAAGCAAGTAATGTGAAGGGGCTATTAGAGAATTGGCTTGGGATATAAGAGAATAGGCTTTGGAAGGCCTATCTACCTACCAGGGGCAAGCAAGTAATTTGCTGGGACTATTACAGAATAGGCTTGGGAAGGCGTGTCTACCTACCAGGGGCAAGCAAGTAATTTGCAGGGGCTATTACAGAATAGGCTTGGGAAGGCCTGTTTAGCTACCAGGGAGAAATAAGTCATGGGCTGAGGCAATGAGAGAATAGGCTTGGGAAGGCCTATCTACCTACCAGGGGCAAGCCAGTAATTTGCTGGGACTATTACAGAATAGGCTTGGGAAGGCCTGTCTACCTACCAGGGGCAAGCAAGTAATGTGAAGGGGCTATTAGAGAATTGGCTTGGGATATAAGAGAATTGGTTCGGGAAGGCCAGTCGACCTACCAGGGGCAAGTAAGTAATTTGCTGGGGCTATGAGAGAAAAGGCATGGGAAGGCCTGTCTACCTACCAGGGACAAGCAAGTAATTTGCAGGGGCTATGAGAGAAAATGCTTGGGAAGGTCTGTCTACCGACCAGGGGCAAGCAAGTAATTTGCTGGGGCTATTACAGAATAGGCTTGGGAAGGCCTGTCTACCTACCAGGGGGAAGCAAGTAATGTGCTGGGGCTATTCGAGAATTGGCTTGGGCTATAAGAGAATTGGTTTGGGAAGGCTTGTCTACCTACCAGGGGCAAGCAAGTAATTTGCTGGGACTATGACAGAATAGGCTTGGGAAGGCGTGTCTACCTACCAGGGCAAGCAAGTAATTTGCAGCGGCTATTACAAAATAGGCTTGGGAAAGCCTGTCTACATACCAGGGGCAAGCAAGTAATGTGCAGGGGCTATTAGAGATATGGCTTGGGAAGGCCTGTCTATCTACCAGGGGCAAGCAAATAATGTGCTGGGGCTATTAGAGAATTGGCTTGGGAAATAAGAGAATTGGTTCGGGAAGGCCAGTCGACCTACCAGGGAGAAGTAAGTCATGGGCTGAGGCAATGAGAGAATAGGCTTGGGAAGGGCAGTCTACCTACAAGGGGCAAGCAAGTAATTTGCTGGGGCTATTACAGAATAGGCTTGGGAAGGCCTGTCTGCCGACCAGGGGCAAGCAAGTAATTTGCTGGGGCTATGAGAGAAAAGATTTGGGAAGGCCTGTCTACCTACCAGGGGCAAGCAAATAATGTGCTGGGGCTATTCGAGAATTGGCTTGGGCTATAAGAGAATTGGTTTGGGAAAGCCTGTCTACCTACCAGGGGCAAGCAAGTAATATGCAGGGGCTATTAGAGAATTTTCTTGAGAAGGCCTGTCTACTTACCAGGGGCAAGGAAACAATGTGCGCGGGCTGTTCGAGAATTGGCTTGGGCTATAAGAGAATTGGTTTGGGAAGGCCTATCTACCTACCAGGGGCAAGCAAGTAATTTGCTGGGACTATTACAGAATAGGATTGGGAAAGCCTGTCTACCGACCATGGGCAAGCATGTAATTTGCAGGGGCTATTACAGAATAGGCTTGGGAAGGCCTGTCTGCCTAACAGGGGCAAGCAAGTAATTTGCAGGGGCTATTACAGAATAGGCTTGTGAAAGCCTGTTTAGCTACCAGGGAGAAATAAGTCATGGGCTGAGGCCATGAGAGAATAGGCTTGGGAAGGCCTATCTACCTACCAGGGGCAAGCAAGTAATTTGCTGGGACTATTACAGAATAGGCTTGGGAAGGCCTATCTACCTACCAGGGGCAAGCAAGTAATTTGTTGGGACTATTACAGAATAGGCTTGGGAAAGCCTGTCTACCTACCAGGGGCAAGCAAGTAATGTGCAGGGGCTATTAGAGAATTGGCTTGGGATATAAGAGAATTGGTTCGGGAAGGCCAGTCGACCTACCAGGGGCAAGCAAGTAATTTGCAGGGGCTATCACAGAATAGGCTTGGGAAAACCTGTTTAGCTACCAGGGAGAAATAAGTCATCGGCTGAGGCAATGAGAGAATAGGCTTGGGAAGGCCTGTCTACCTACCAGGGGCAAGCAAGTAATTTGCAGGGGCTATGAGAGAAAATGCTTGGGAAGGTCTGTCTACCGACCAGGGGCAAGCAAGTAATTTGCTGGGACTATTACAGAATAGGCTTGGGAAGGCCTGTCTACCTACCAGGGGCAAGCAAGTAATTTGCTGGGACTATTACAGAATAGGCTTGGGAAGGCCTGTCTGCCGACCAGGGACAAGCAAGTAATTTGCTGGGGCTATGAGAGAAAAGGCTTGGGAAGGCCTGTCTACCTACCAGGGGCAAGCAAGTAATGTGCAGGGGCTATTAGAGAATTGGCTTGGGATATAAGAGAATAGGCTTGGGAAGACCTATCTACCTACCAGGGGCAAGCAAGTAATTTGCTGGGACTATTACAGAATAGGCTTGGGAAGGCCTGTCTACCTACCAGGGGCAAGCAAGTAATGTGAAGGGGCTATTAGAGAATTGGCTTGGGATATAAGAGAATTGGTTCGGGAAGGCCAGTCGACCTACCAGGGGCAAGCAAGTAATTTGCAGGGGCTATGAGAGAAAAGGCTTGGGAAGGCCTGTCTACCTACCAGGGGCAAGCAAATAATGTGCTGGGGCTATTCGAGAATTGGCTTGGGCTATAAGAGAATTGGTTTGTTAAGGCCTGTCTACCGACCAGGGGCAAGCAAGTAATTTGCTGGGGCTATTACAGAATTGGCTTGGGATATAAGAGAATTGGCTCGGGAAGGCCAGTCGACCTACCAGGGAGAAGTAAGTCATGGGCTGAGGCAATGAGAGAATAGGCTTGGGAAAGGCAGTCTACCTACCAAAGGCAAGCAAGTAATTTGCTGGGGCTATTACAGAATAGGCTTGGGAAGGCCTGTCTACCGAGACCATGGGCAAGCATGTAATTTGCAGGGGCTATTACAGAATAGGCTTGGGAAGGCCTGTCTGCCTACCAGGGGCAAGCAAGTAATTTGCAGGGGCTATTACAGAATAGGCTTGGGAAGGCCTGTTTAGCTACCAGGGAGAAATAAGTCATGGGCTGAGGCGATGAGAGAATAGGCTTGGGAAGGCCTATCTACCTACCAGGGGCAAGCCAGTAATTTGCTGGGACTATTACAGAATAGGCTTGGGAAGGCCTGTCTACCTACTAGGGGCAAGCAAGTAATGTGAAGGGGCTATTAGAGAATTGGCTTGGGATATAAGAGAATAGGCTTGGGAAGGCCTATCTACATACCAGGGGCAAGCAAGTAATTTGCTGGGACTATTACAGAATAGGCTTGGGAAGGCCTATCTACCTACCAGGGGCAAGCAAGTAATTTGTTGGGACTATTACAGAATAGGCTTGGGAAAGCCTGTCTACCTACCAGGGGCAAGCAAGTAATGTGCAGGGGCTATTAGAGAATTGGCTTGGGATATAAGAGAATTGGTTCGGGAAGGCCAGTCGACCTACCAGGGGCAAGCAAGTAATTTGCTGGGACTATTACAGAATAGGCTTGGGAAGGCCTGTCTACCTACCAGGGGCAAGCAAGTAATGTGAAGGGGCTATTAGAGAATTGGCTTGGGATATAAGAGAATTGGTTCGGGAAGGCCAGTCGACCTACCAGGGGCAAGCAAGTAATTTGCTGGGACTATTACAGAATAGGCTTGGGAAGGCCTGTTTAGCTACCAGGGAGAAATAAGTCATGGGCTGAGGCGATGAGAGAAAATGCTTGGGAAGGTCTGTCTACCGACCAGGGGCAAGCAAGTAATTTGCTGGGGCTATTACAGAATAGGCTTGGGAAGGCCTGTCTACCTACCAGGGGGAAGCAAGTAATGTGCTGGGGCTATTCGAGAATTGGCTTGGGCTATAAGAGAATTGGTTTGGGAAGGCTTGTCTACCTACCAGGGGCAAGCAAGTAATTTGCTGGGACTATTACAGAATAGGCTTGGGAAGGCGTGTCTACCTACCAGGGCAAGCAAGTAATTTGCAGCGGCTATTACAAAATAGGCTTGGGAAAGCCTGTCTACATACCAGGGGCAAGCAAGTAATGTGCAGGGGCTATTAGAGATATGGCTTGGGAAGGCCTGTCTATCTACCAGGGGCAAGCAAATAATGTGCTTTGGCTATTAGAGAATTGGCTTGGGAAATAAGAGAATTGGTTCGGGAAGGCCAGTCGACCTACCAGGGAGAAGTAAGTCATGGGCTGAGGCAATGAGAGAATAGGCTTGGGAAGGGCAGTCTACCTACCAGGGGCAAGCAAGTAATTTGCTGGGGCTATTACAGAATAGGCTTGGGAAGGCCTGTCTGCCGACCAGGGGCACGCAAGTAATTTGCTGGGGCTATGAGAGAAAAGGCTTGGGAAGGCCTGTCTACCTACCAGGGGCAAGCAAGTAATTTGCTGGGACTATTACAGAATAGGCATGGGAAGGCCTATCTACCTACCAGGGGCAAGCAAGTAATTTGCTGGGGCTATTACAGAATAGGCTTGGGAAGGCCTGTCTACCTACCAGGGGCAAGCAAGTAATGTGATGGGGCTATTCGAGAATTGGCTTGGGCTATAAGAGAATTGGTTTGGGAAGGCTTGTATACCTACCAGGGGCAAGCAAGTAATTTGCAGGGGCTATGAGAGAAAATGCTTGGGAAGGTCTGTCTACCTACCAGGGGCAAGCAAGTAATTTGCTGGGGCTATTACAGAATAGGCTTGGGAAGGCCTGTCTACCTACCAGGGGCAAGCAAGTAATGTGCTAGGGCTATTCGAGAATTGGCTTGGGCTATAAGAGAATTGGTTTGGGAAGGCTTGTCTACCTACCAGGGGCAAGCAAGTAATTTGCTGGGACTATTACAGAATAGGCTTGGGAAGGCGTGTCTACCTACCAGGGGCAAGCAAGTAATTTGCAGGGGCTATTACAGAATAGGCTTGGGAAGGCCTGTTTAGCTACCAGGGAGAAATAAGTCATGGGCTGAGGCGATGAGAGAATAGGCTTGGGAAGGCCTATCTACCTACCAGGGGCAAGCCAGTAATTTGCTGGGACTATTACAGAATAGGCTTGGGAAGGCCTGTCTACCTACCAGGGGCAAGCAAGTAATGTGAAGGGGTTATTAGAGAATTGGCTTGGGATATAAGAGAATAGGCTTGGGAAGGCCTATCTACCTACCAGGGGCAAGCCAGTAATTTGCTGGGACTATTACAGAATAGGCTTGGGAAGGCCTGTCTACCTACCAGGGGCAAGCAAGTAATGTGAAGGGGCTATTAGAGAATTGGCTTGGGATATAAGAGAATAGGCTTTGGAAGGCCTATCTACCTACCAGGGGCAAGCAAGTAATTTGCTGGGACTATTACAGAATAGGCTTGGGAAGGCGTGTCTACCTACCAGGGGCAAGCAAGTAATTTGCAGGGGCTATTACAGAATAGGCTTGGGAAGGCCTGTTTAGCTACCAGGGAGAAATAAGTCATGGGCTGAGGCAATGAGAGAATAGGCTTGGGAAGGCCTATCTACCTACCAGGGGCAAGCCAGTAATTTGCTGGGACTATTACAGAATAGGCTTGGGAAGGCCTGTCTACCTACCAGGGGCAAGCAAGTAATGTGAAGGGGCTATTAGAGAATTGGCTTGGGATATAAGAGAATTGGTTCGGGAAGGCCAGTCGACCTACCAGGGGCAAGTAAGTAATTTGCTGGGGCTATGAGAGAAAAGGCATGGGAAGGCCTGTCTACCTACCAGGGACAAGCAAGTAATTTGCAGGGGCTATGAGAGAAAATGCTTGGGAAGGTCTGTCTACCGACCAGGGGCAAGCAAGTAATTTGCTGGGGCTATTACAGAATAGGCTTGGGAAGGCCTGTCTACCTACCAGGGGGAAGCAAGTAATGTGCTGGGGCTATTCGAGAATTGGCTTGGGCTATAAGAGAATTGGTTTGGGAAGGCTTGTCTACCTACCAGGGGCAAGCAAGTAATTTGCTGGGACTATGACAGAATAGGCTTGGGAAGGCGTGTCTACCTACCAGGGCAAGCAAGTAATTTGCAGCGGCTATTACAAAATAGGCTTGGGAAAGCCTGTCTACATACCAGGGGCAAGCAAGTAATGTGCAGGGGCTATTAGAGATATGGCTTGGGAAGGCCTGTCTATCTACCAGGGGCAAGCAAATAATGTGCTGGGGCTATTAGAGAATTGGCTTGGGAAATAAGAGAATTGGTTCGGGAAGGCCAGTCGACCTACCAGGGAGAAGTAAGTCATGGGCTGAGGCAATGAGAGAATAGGCTTGGGAAGGGCAGTCTACCTACAAGGGGCAAGCAAGTAATTTGCTGGGGCTATTACAGAATAGGCTTGGGAAGGCCTGTCTGCCGACCAGGGGCAAGCAAGTAATTTGCTGGGGCTATGAGAGAAAAGATTTGGGAAGGCCTGTCTACCTACCAGGGGCAAGCAAATAATGTGCTGGGGCTATTCGAGAATTGGCTTGGGCTATAAGAGAATTGGTTTGGGAAAGCCTGTCTACCTACCAGGGGCAAGCAAGTAATATGCAGGGGCTATTAGAGAATTTTCTTGAGAAGGCCTGTCTACTTACCAGGGGCAAGGAAACAATGTGCGCGGGCTGTTCGAGAATTGGCTTGGGCTATAAGAGAATTGGTTTGGGAAGGCCTATCTACCTACCAGGGGCAAGCAAGTAATTTGCTGGGACTATTACAGAATAGGATTGGGAAAGCCTGTCTACCGACCATGGGCAAGCATGTAATTTGCAGGGGCTATTACAGAATAGGCTTGGGAAGGCCTGTCTGCCTAACAGGGGCAAGCAAGTAATTTGCAGGGGCTATTACAGAATAGGCTTGTGAAAGCCTGTTTAGCTACCAGGGAGAAATAAGTCATGGGCTGAGGCCATGAGAGAATAGGCTTGGGAAGGCCTATCTACCTACCAGGGGCAAGCAAGTAATTTGCTGGGACTATTACAGAATAGGCTTGGGAAGGCCTATCTACCTACCAGGGGCAAGCAAGTAATTTGTTGGGACTATTACAGAATAGGCTTGGGAAAGCCTGTCTACCTACCAGGGGCAAGCAAGTAATGTGCAGGGGCTATTAGAGAATTGGCTTGGGATATAAGAGAATTGGTTCGGGAAGGCCAGTCGACCTACCAGGGGCAAGCAAGTAATTTGCAGGGGCTATCACAGAATAGGCTTGGGAAAACCTGTTTAGCTACCAGGGAGAAATAAGTCATCGGCTGAGGCAATGAGAGAATAGGCTTGGGAAGGCCTGTCTACCTACCAGGGGCAAGCAAGTAATTTGCAGGGGCTATGAGAGAAAATGCTTGGGAAGGTCTGTCTACCGACCAGGGGCAAGCAAGTAATTTGCTGGGACTATTACAGAATAGGCTTGGGAAGGCCTGTCTACCTACCAGGGGCAAGCAAGTAATTTGCTGGGACTATTACAGAATAGGCTTGGGAAGGCCTGTCTGCCGACCAGGGACAAGCAAGTAATTTGCTGGGGCTATGAGAGAAAAGGCTTGGGAAGGCCTGTCTACCTACCAGGGGCAAGCAAGTAATGTGCAGGGGCTATTAGAGAATTGGCTTGGGATATAAGAGAATAGGCTTGGGAAGACCTATCTACCTACCAGGGGCAAGCAAGTAATTTGCTGGGACTATTACAGAATAGGCTTGGGAAGGCCTGTCTACCTACCAGGGGCAAGCAAGTAATGTGAAGGGGCTATTAGAGAATTGGCTTGGGATATAAGAGAATTGGTTCGGGAAGGCCAGTCGACCTACCAGGGGCAAGCAAGTAATTTGCAGGGGCTATGAGAGAAAAGGCTTGGGAAGGCCTGTCTACCTACCAGGGGCAAGCAAATAATGTGCTGGGGCTATTCGAGAATTGGCTTGGGCTATAAGAGAATTGGTTTGTTAAGGCCTGTCTACCGACCAGGGGCAAGCAAGTAATTTGCTGGGGCTATTACAGAATTGGCTTGGGATATAAGAGAATTGGCTCGGGAAGGCCAGTCGACCTACCAGGGAGAAGTAAGTCATGGGCTGAGGCAATGAGAGAATAGGCTTGGGAAAGGCAGTCTACCTACCAAAGGCAAGCAAGTAATTTGCTGGGGCTATTACAGAATAGGCTTGGGAAGGCCTGTCTACCGAGACCATGGGCAAGCATGTAATTTGCAGGGGCTATTACAGAATAGGCTTGGGAAGGCCTGTCTGCCTACCAGGGGCAAGCAAGTAATTTGCAGGGGCTATTACAGAATAGGCTTGGGAAGGCCTGTTTAGCTACCAGGGAGAAATAAGTCATGGGCTGAGGCGATGAGAGAATAGGCTTGGGAAGGCCTATCTACCTACCAGGGGCAAGCCAGTAATTTGCTGGGACTATTACAGAATAGGCTTGGGAAGGCCTGTCTACCTACTAGGGGCAAGCAAGTAATGTGAAGGGGCTATTAGAGAATTGGCTTGGGATATAAGAGAATAGGCTTGGGAAGGCCTATCTACATACCAGGGGCAAGCAAGTAATTTGCTGGGACTATTACAGAATAGGCTTGGGAAGGCCTATCTACCTACCAGGGGCAAGCAAGTAATTTGTTGGGACTATTACAGAATAGGCTTGGGAAAGCCTGTCTACCTACCAGGGGCAAGCAAGTAATGTGCAGGGGCTATTAGAGAATTGGCTTGGGATATAAGAGAATTGGTTCGGGAAGGCCAGTCGACCTACCAGGGGCAAGCAAGTAATTTGCTGGGACTATTACAGAATAGGCTTGGGAAGGCCTGTCTACCTACCAGGGGCAAGCAAGTAATGTGAAGGGGCTATTAGAGAATTGGCTTGGGATATAAGAGAATTGGTTCGGGAAGGCCAGTCGACCTACCAGGGGCAAGCAAGTAATTTGCTGGGACTATTACAGAATAGGCTTGGGAAGGCCTGTTTAGCTACCAGGGAGAAATAAGTCATGGGCTGAGGCGATGAGAGAAAATGCTTGGGAAGGTCTGTCTACCGACCAGGGGCAAGCAAGTAATTTGCTGGGGCTATTACAGAATAGGCTTGGGAAGGCCTGTCTACCTACCAGGGGGAAGCAAGTAATGTGCTGGGGCTATTCGAGAATTGGCTTGGGCTATAAGAGAATTGGTTTGGGAAGGCTTGTCTACCTACCAGGGGCAAGCAAGTAATTTGCTGGGACTATTACAGAATAGGCTTGGGAAGGCGTGTCTACCTACCAGGGCAAGCAAGTAATTTGCAGCGGCTATTACAAAATAGGCTTGGGAAAGCCTGTCTACATACCAGGGGCAAGCAAGTAATGTGCAGGGGCTATTAGAGATATGGCTTGGGAAGGCCTGTCTATCTACCAGGGGCAAGCAAATAATGTGCTTTGGCTATTAGAGAATTGGCTTGGGAAATAAGAGAATTGGTTCGGGAAGGCCAGTCGACCTACCAGGGAGAAGTAAGTCATGGGCTGAGGCAATGAGAGAATAGGCTTGGGAAGGGCAGTCTACCTACCAGGGGCAAGCAAGTAATTTGCTGGGGCTATTACAGAATAGGCTTGGGAAGGCCTGTCTGCCGACCAGGGGCACGCAAGTAATTTGCTGGGGCTATGAGAGAAAAGGCTTGGGAAGGCCTGTCTACCTACCAGGGGCAAGCAAGTAATTTGCTGGGACTATTACAGAATAGGCATGGGAAGGCCTATCTACCTACCAGGGGCAAGCAAGTAATTTGCTGGGGCTATTACAGAATAGGCTTGGGAAGGCCTGTCTACCTACCAGGGGCAAGCAAGTAATGTGATGGGGCTATTCGAGAATTGGCTTGGGCTATAAGAGAATTGGTTTGGGAAGGCTTGTATACCTACCAGGGGCAAGCAAGTAATTTGCAGGGGCTATGAGAGAAAATGCTTGGGAAGGTCTGTCTACCTACCAGGGGCAAGCAAGTAATTTGCTGGGGCTATTACAGAATAGGCTTGGGAAGGCCTGTCTACCTACCAGGGGCAAGCAAGTAATGTGCTAGGGCTATTCGAGAATTGGCTTGGGCTATAAGAGAATTGGTTTGGGAAGGCTTGTCTACCTACCAGGGGCAAGCAAGTAATTTGCTGGGACTATTACAGAATAGGCTTGGGAAGGCGTGTCTACCTACCAGGGGCAAGCAAGTAATTTGCAGGGGCTATTACAGAATAGGCTTGGGAAGGCCTGTTTAGCTACCAGGGAGAAATAAGTCATGGGCTGAGGCGATGAGAGAATAGGCTTGGGAAGGCCTATCTACCTACCAGGGGCAAGCCAGTAATTTGCTGGGACTATTACAGAATAGGCTTGGGAAGGCCTGTCTACCTACCAGGGGCAAGCAAGTAATGTGAAGGGGTTATTAGAGAATTGGCTTGGGATATAAGAGAATAGGCTTGGGAAGGCCTATCTACCTACCAGGGGCAAGCCAGTAATTTGCTGGGACTATTACAGAATAGGCTTGGGAAGGCCTGTCTACCTACCAGGGGCAAGCAAGTAATGTGAAGGGGCTATTAGAGAATTGGCTTGGGATATAAGAGAATAGGCTTTGGAAGGCCTATCTACCTACCAGGGGCAAGCAAGTAATTTGCTGGGACTATTACAGAATAGGCTTGGGAAGGCGTGTCTACCTACCAGGGGCAAGCAAGTAATTTGCAGGGGCTATTACAGAATAGGCTTGGGAAGGCCTGTTTAGCTACCAGGGAGAAATAAGTCATGGGCTGAGGCAATGAGAGAATAGGCTTGGGAAGGCCTATCTACCTACCAGGGGCAAGCCAGTAATTTGCTGGGACTATTACAGAATAGGCTTGGGAAGGCCTGTCTACCTACCAGGGGCAAGCAAGTAATGTGAAGGGGCTATTAGAGAATTGGCTTGGGATATAAGAGAATTGGTTCGGGAAGGCCAGTCGACCTACCAGGGGCAAGTAAGTAATTTGCTGGGGCTATGAGAGAAAAGGCATGGGAAGGCCTGTCTACCTACCAGGGACAAGCAAGTAATTTGCTGGGGCTATGAGAGAAAATGCTTGGGAAGGTCTGTCTACCGACCAGGGGCAAGCAAGTAATTTGCTGGGGCTATTACAGAATAGGCTTGGGAAGGCCTGTCTACCTACCAGGGGGAAGCAAGTAATGTGCTGGGGCTATTCGAGAATTGGCTTGGGCTATAAGAGAATTGGTTTGGGAAGGCTTGTCTACCTACCAGGGGCAAGCAAGTAATTTGCTGGGACTATGACAGAATAGGCTTGGGAAGGCGTGTCTACCTACCAGGGCAAGCAAGTAATTTGCAGCGGCTATTACAAAATAGGCTTGGGAAAGCCTGTCTACATACCAGGGGCAAGCAAGTAATGTGCAGGGGCTATTAGAGATATGGCTTGGGAAGGCCTGTCTATCTACCAGGGGCAAGCAAATAATGTGCTGGGGCTATTAGAGAATTGGCTTGGGAAATAAGAGAATTGGTTCGGGAAGGCCAGTCGACCTACCAGGGAGAAGTAAGTCATGGGCTGAGGCAATGAGAGAATAGGCTTGGGAAGGGCAGTCTACCTACAAGGGGCAAGCAAGTAATTTGCTGGGGCTATTACAGAATAGGCTTGGGAAGGCCTGTCTGCCGACCAGGGGCAAGCAAGTAATTTGCTGGGGCTATGAGAGAAAAGATTTGGGAAGGCCTGTCTACCTACCAGGGGCAAGCAAATAATGTGCTGGGGCTATTCGAGAATTGGCTTGGGCTATAAGAGAATTGGTTTGGGAAAGCCTGTCTACCTACCAGGGGCAAGCAAGTAATATGCAGGGGCTATTAGAGAATTTTCTTGAGAAGGCCTGTCTACTTACCAGGGGCAAGGAAACAATGTGCGCGGGCTGTTCGAGAATTGGCTTGGGCTATAAGAGAATTGGTTTGGGAAGGCCTATCTACCTACCAGGGGCAAGCAAGTAATTTGCTGGGACTATTACAGAATAGGATTGGGAAAGCCTGTCTACCGACCATGGGCAAGCATGTAATTTGCAGGGGCTATTACAGAATAGGCTTGGGAAGGCCTGTCTGCCTAACAGGGGCAAGCAAGTAATTTGCAGGGGCTATTACAGAATAGGCTTGTGAAAGCCTGTTTAGCTACCAGGGAGAAATAAGTCATGGGCTGAGGCCATGAGAGAATAGGCTTGGGAAGGCCTATCTACCTACCAGGGGCAAGCAAGTAATTTGCTGGGACTATTACAGAATAGGCTTGGGAAGGCCTATTTACCTACCAGGGGCAAGCAAGTAATTTGTTGGGACTATTACAGAATAGGCTTGGGAAAGCCTGTCTACCTACCAGGGGCAAGCAAGTAATGTGCAGGGGCTATTAGAGAATTGGCTTGGGATATAAGAGAATTGGTTCGGGAAGGCCAGTCGACCTACCAGGGGCAAGCAAGTAATTTGCAGGGGCTATCACAGAATAGGCTTGGGAAAACCTGTTTAGCTACCAGGGAGAAATAAGTCATCGGCTGAGGCAATGAGAGAATAGGCTTGGGAAGGCCTGTCTACCTACCAGGGGCAAGCAAGTAATTTGCAGGGGCTATGAGAGAAAATGCTTGGGAAGGTCTGTCTACCGACCAGGGGCAAGCAAGTAATTTGCTGGGACTATTACAGAATAGGCTTGGGAAGGCCTGTCTACCTACCAGGGGCAAGCAAGTAATTTGCTGGGACTATTACAGAATAGGCTTGGGAAGGCCTGTCTACCTACCAGGGGCAAGCAAGTAATGTGAAGGGGCTATTAGAGAATTGGCTTGGGATATAAGAGAATTGGTTCGGGAAGGCCAGTCGACCTACCAGGGGCAAGCAAGTAATTTGCTGGGACTATTACAGAATAGGCTTGGGAAGGCCTGTTTAGCTACCAGGGAGAAATAAGTCATGGGCTGAGGCGATGAGAGAATAGGCTTGGGAAGGCCTATCTACCTACCAGGGGCAAGCCAGTAATTTGCTGGGACTATTACAGAATAGGCTTGGGAAGGCCTGTCTACCTACCAGGGGCAAGCAAGTAATGTGAAGGGGCTATTAGAGAATTGGCTTGGGATATAAGAGAATTGGTTCGGGAAGGCCAGTCGACCTACCAGGGGCAAGTAAGTAATTTGCTGGGGCTATGAGAGAAAAGGCATGGGAAGGCCTGTCTACCTACCAGGGGCAAGCAAGTAATTTGCAGGGGCTATGAGAGAAAATGCTTGGGAAGGTCTGTCTACCGACCAGGGGCAAGCAAGTAATTTGCTGGGGCTATAAGAGAAAAGGCTTGGGAAGGCCTGTCTACCTACCAGGGGCAAGCAAATAATGTGCTGGGGCTATTCGAGAATTGGCTTGGGCTATAAGAGAATTGGTTTGGGAAAGCCTGTCTACCTACCAGGGGCAAGCAAGTAATATGCAGGGGCTATTAGAGAATTTGCTTGGGCTATAAGAGAATTGGTTTGGGAAGGCCTATCTACCTACCAGGGGCAAGCAAGTAATTTGCTGGGACTATTACAGAATAGGCTTGGGAAAGCCTGTCTACCGACCATGGGCAAGCATGTAATTTGCAGGGGCTATTACAGAATAGGCTCGGGAAGGCCTGTCTGCCTAACAGGGGCAAGCAAGTAATTTGCAGGGGCTATTACAGAATAGGCTTGTGAAAGCCTTTTTAGCTACCAGGGAGAAATAAGTCATGGGCTGAGGCCATGAGAGAATAGGCTTGGGAAGGCCTATCTACCTACCAGGGGCAAGCAAGTAATTTGCTGGGACTATTACAGAATAGGCTTGGGAAGGCCTGTCTACCTACCAGGGGCAAGCAAGTAATTTGCAGGGGCTATTAGAGAATTGGCTTGGGATATAAGAGAATAGGCTTGGGAAGGCCTATCTACCTACCAGGGGCAAGCAAGTAATTTGCTGGGACAATTACAGAATAGGCTTGGGAAGGCCTGTCTACCTACCAGGGGCAAGCAAGTAATGTGAAGGGGCTATTAGAGAATTGGCTTGGGATATAAGAGAATTGGTTCGGGAAGGCCAGTCGACCTACCAGGGGCAAGCAAGTAATTTGCTGGGGCTATTACAGAATTGGCTTGGGATATAAGAGAATTGGCTCGGGAAGGCCAGTCGACCTACCAGGGAGAAGTAATTCATGGGCTGAGGCAATGAGAGAATAGGCTTGGGAAAGACAGTCTACCTACCAAAGGCAAGCAAGTAATTTGCTGGGGCTATTACAGAATAGGCTTGGGAAGGCCTGTCTACCGAGACCATGGGCAAGCATGTAATTTGCAGGGGCTATTACAGAATAGGCTTGGGAAGGCCTGTCTGCCTACCAGGGGCAAGCAAGTAATTTGCAGGGGCTATTACAGAATAGGCTTGGGAAGGCCTGTTTAGCTACCAGGGAGAAATAAGTCATGGGCTGAGGCGATGAGAGAATAGGCTTGGGAAGGCCTATCTACCTACCAGGGGCAAGCCAGTAATTTGCTGGGGCTATTACAGAATAGGCTTGGGAAGGCCTGTCTGCCGACCAGGGGCAAGCAAGTAATTTGCTGGGGCTATGAGAGAAGAGGCTTGGGAAGGCCTGTCTACCTACCAGGGGCAAGCAAATAATGTGCTGGGGCTATTCGAGAATTGGCTTGGGCTATAAGAGAATTGGTTTGTTAAGGCCTGTCTACCTACCAGGGGCACGCAAGTAATTTGCTGGGGCTATTACAGAATAGGCTTGGGAAGGCCTGTCTACCTACCAGGGGCAAGCAAGTAATGTGCTGGGGCTATTCGAGAATTGGCTTGGGCTATAAGAGAATTGGTTTGGGAAGGCTTGTCTACCTACCAGGGGCAAGCAAGTAATGTGCTGGGGCTATTACAGAATAGGCTTGGGAAGGCCTGTCTGCCGACCAGGGGCAAGCAAGTAATTTGCTGGGGCTATGAGAGAAAAGGCTTGGGAAGGCCTTTCTACCTACCAGGGGCACGCAAGTAATTTGCTGGGGCTATTACAGAATAGGATTGGGAAAGCCTGTCTACCTAACAGGGGCAAGCAAGTAATGTGCTGGGGCTATTCGAGAATTGGCTTGGGCTATAAGAGAATTGGTTTGGGAAGGCCAGTCTACCTACCAGGGGCAAGCAAGTAATTTGCTGGGACTATTACAGTATAGGCTTGGGAAATCCTGTCTACCTACCAGGGGCAAGCAAGTAATTTGCTGGGGCTATTACAGAATAGGATTGGGAAAGCCTGTCTACCTAACAGGGGCAAGCAAGTAATGTGCTGGGGCTATTCGAGAAATGGCTTGGGCTATAAGAGAATTGGTTTGGGAAGGCCAGTCGACCTACCAGGGAGAAGTAAGTCATGGGCTGAGGCAATGAGAGAATAGGCTTGGGAAAGGCAGTCTACCTACCAAAGGCAAGCAAGTAATTTGCTGGGGCTATTACAGAATAGGCTTGGGAAGGCCTGTCTACCGAGACCATGGGCAAGCATGTAATTATAGGGGCTATTACAGAATAGGCTTGGGAAGGCCTGTCTGCCTACCAGGGGCAAGCAAGTAATTTGCAGGGGCTATTACAGAATAGGCTTGGGAAGGCCTGTTTAGCTACCAGGGAGAAATAAGTCATGGGCTGAGGCGATGAGAGAATAGGCTTGGGAAGGCCTATCTACCTACCAGGGGCAAGCCAGTAATTTGCTGGGACTATTACAGAATAGGCTTGGGAAGGCCTGTCTACCTACTAGGGGCAAGCAAGTAATGTGAAGGGGCTATTAGAGAATTGGCTTGGGATATAAGAGAATAGGCTTGGGAAGGCCTATCTACCTACCAGGGGCAAGCAAGTAATTTGCTGGGACTATTACAGAATAGGCTTGGGAAGGCCTATCTACCTACCAGGGGCAAGCAAGTAATTTGTTGGGACTATTACAGAATAGGCTTGGGAAAGCCTGTCTACCTACCAGGGGCAAGCAAGTAATGTGCAGGGGCTATTAGAGAATTGGCTTGGGATATAAGAGAATTGGTTCGGGAAGGCCAGTCGACCTACCAGGGGCAAGCAAGTAATTTGCAGGGGCTATTACAGAATAGGCTTGGGAAAGCCTGTTTAGCTGCCAGGGAGAAATAAGTCATCGGCTGAGGCAATGAGAGAATAGGCTTGGGAAGGCCTATCTACCTACCAGGGGCAAGCCAGTAATTTGCTGGGACTATTACAGAATAGGCTTGGGAAGGCCTGTCTACCTACCAGGGGCAAGCAAGTAATTTGCAGGGGCTATTAGAGAATTGGCTTGGGATATAAGAGAATAGGCTTGGGAAGGCCTATCTACCTACCAGGGGCAAGCAAGTAATTTGCTGGGACTATTACAGAATAGGCTTGGGAAGGCCTGTCTACCTACCAGGGGCAAGCAAGTAATGTGAAGGGGCTATTAGAGAATTTGCTTGGGATATAAGAGAATTGGTTCAGGAAGGCCAGTCGACCTACCAGGGGCAAGCAAGTAATTTGCTGGGGCTATTACAGAATAGGCTTGGGAAGGCCTGTCTACCTACCAGGGGCAAGCAAGTAATGTGCTGGGGCTATTCGAGAATTGGCTTGGGCTATAAGAGAATTGGTTTGGGAAGGCTTGTCTACCTACCAGGGGCAAGCAAGTAATGTGCTGGGGCTATTACAGAATAGGCTTGGGAAGGCCTGTCTGCCGACCAGGGGCAAGCAAGTAATTTGGGTTAGGGTTTAGGTGGGGGACTAGATCCCTCCGATTTGAGGAGGGGAATGCTCGGTCCATCCCCTCATAGGTCGTCTGGTAGCGAGCCAGCCGGCGACGCTTACCATATCGGACTTCTGTCCACTGTTTGTTCTCCATTTGTGTTGTTTTTAGTCTTTTAATGAAGTTTGTAATTGTTTTTATATGTATTTTTTATGAAAAATTGAAAAAAATTACAAAAAAATGTAATTGGCCAAAAATAAATTATTTGTTTTTAATAGTCTTTTTATTCTTGATCAAATTGTATTATTTATTTGTTTTTAATGTAGTAATAATTAATTTTGCACTATCGTCGACGTTTCGACCGTTCTCGGTCTTCCTCAGGACTTAGTGCAATGTTAAATGTCTGTTTTCAATGTCATTCAATGTTGTTGTCTGTCTGTAGTTTCAGCTCTGTATGTTTGTCGCAACTAATTGTCTTCCTTTTATACTGTGTGTTGAGTCTGGTTAAATGTCATGTATTTTACTCTTATTTTATTTTTACCTCTTTTTAGTTTTTAATGTTTTCAATTGAATCAATACATTTTAATGGTTTTAATGAATGTGTATGTATATAAATTAAGCTTCTAATTATTTTTAATGATAAATTTTGTTTATTTAATTGAGTTTAACATTTTTAATTAAATCTTTATCTTTTTACAGGTTTTTCTTTTTTCTGGAGGTAAGTATCTGGTTCCAGGTAGGTATAAGGTAAGTATGGTAGTTATGATTAGTATAGATAGCCTAGGGTTAGTGTAGATAGTGTAGATAGCCTAGGGTTAGGGTTGGTGTAGATAGCCTAGGGTTGGGATTAGTGTAGATAGCCTAGGGTTAGGGTTAGTGTAGATAGCCTAGGGTTGGGATAAGTGTAGATAGCCTAGGGTTAGTGTTAGTGTGGATAGCCTAGGGTTGGGGTTAGAGTAGATAGCCTAGGGTTAGTGTTAGTGTAGATAGCCTAGGGTTGGGATTAATGTAGATAACCTAGGGTTGGGATTAGTGTAGATAGCCTAGGGTTAGTGTTAGTGTGGATAGCCTAGGGTTGGGGTTAGAGTAGATAGCCTAGGGTTAGTGTTAGTGTAGATAGCCTAGGGTTGAGTTTAGAGTAGATAGCCTAGGGTTGGGTGTAGAGTAGATAGCCTAGGGTTGAGTTTAGAGTAGATAGCCTAGGGTTGGGTGTAGAGTAGATAGCCTAGGGTTGGAATTAGAGTGGATAGCCTAGGGTTAGGGTTACTTTGTCAGTTTGTTTTGTAATTTATGGAGTGTTATTTAAGGCCTTGCACCAATGAATTAGCATGCATTTAGCTGTAGTTGTCGTCCATTGAATTTTGTTTTGTTCCACCTCGAATTTTTCAGTTTCCAAAGGCCGCACATGGCTGACATTTTGATGAATGTATGTATTCAGTTCCCTCAAATTTTTCTTTTCCATTTCAGGTAAGTCCTTTGAGTAATTTATTTTTTGGACTCTTACGAAGGCATCTGGAAATGCTTTCTTAGTCGCCCTGACTGCAGATTGCAAGTTCTTAATCGTCGTTTCCACTTTGTTTTTACGACTTTCTATTCCAAATGATAAAATCACCTCTTCGACCAATAAGTCCTCTTGTTCTTGTACCTTGTCCATGATTTCTATGCAATGTCGAAAATGACCTCCAGGGAAACTGTCTATTTGCATGTTTTTCACATAAAATTTAGGAATGGAAGCTAAATTAGCATCCCCTACTATTATGTATTTTTCTTTGGCTTCCAGTTTCCATTCTTTTACTTTTCTTGTGGAATGTTCATGTCTGTTTACTTTTGTGCTTTTCATTTTATCATTTGTTGTGTTTAATGATGTGTCTGTCGTTTGTTCCTCCATTTTTATTTTTTCGTCTTCATCTGTTTCTGTTTCATCTTCTTCCAAGTCTGATTCTACATCTTCTTGTACATCTGTACCTGATTCTTCCAACATCACATTCAAGAGTTTATCTAATGCTGCGTCTGTCTCTTCCATTTCTTCTTCTGATTCTCCCATCTCTGGGTCTCCATTGATCATTTCCAATTCCTCCTCTAGTACTGTATGGTTTGTCTTTTTCTGGTGTTTCCTTGGTGTTTCCATTTTTTCTTTTGTTTTTTCTCCACTTGGTTTTCTGGTGTCTTGTTGTGTGTTTGTCCCACTTTCTTGCATTGTTCTTTCCATGTTTGTCCCTTTTTCTAGTATCTTTTTTTCTCTCTGTATCTGTCTTTGTTGTTTTGGACTTTGTACTCCATAGTTTGCCTTCTGATTGGTTTTAGTCTTTCCATTGTTGTTTGCTTGTTGTGTTTCTTGGTTAGTTTTTTGTATTTCCGGGAATTCCTCTTCCTGAAGCAAGGGGCTCTCCACCTCCTTGCAACAGTCCCATTCAACTGTTATTAAAGCTGCTGCATGGTCAATTTCCATTTGTGTGATTCTGGGTATGTTTCTTTTTGCCCATCTCACTGCAGTCTCAAAAGCCGTCTTCCATTCGGTTGTCAACAGTCCTTGTAGTTCCTTCAATAACTCAGGTAACACCGTCTCATAATGAGTCGTCAGAATTTGACAAGTTGTGTGTCCCCAGTTATAAGCATTTCCCATAATTAGGTCTAGTGTGGTTTCGTTGGGTATCGCAGGTTTTATCATGGTAGTCAGTGTGTTTACCATCCTTTTTATTGTTTTTGGTTGAGGTATATTTTCTTTCACATTCACATTTTGTAAATGATGTACTATTTTAATGATCTGATGCAGTTTACGGACCAATGTCCTCAAATTAGGGTTCGCTGGTTCTCTAAGAACCTCTGCATCGTCCCTTCTTGTGTTCTTTGTTTTGTTTTTGTGTAGTTCAACATTTCTTGTCCATTGTTTGTCATTATTAGGTCTTTGTTGATATCTATTTTGTCTCATCATGTCCCCATATGAGGGTCTCTGGCGACGGCCCATTTGGTTGAAGGGAGGCACTGGCCGGTTTAGGTGGGGGACTAGATCCCTCCGATTTGAGGAGGGGAATGCTCGGTCCATCCCCTCATAGGTCGTCTGGTAGCGAGCCAGCCGGCGACGCTTACCATATCGGACTTCTGTCCACTGTTTGTTCTCCATTTGTGTTGTTTTTAGTCTTTTAATGAAGTTTGTAATTGTTTTTATATGTATTTTTTATGAAAAATTGAAAAAAATTACAAAAAAATTTAATTGGCCAAAAATAAATTATTTGTTTTTAATAGTCTTTTTATTCTTGATCAAATTGTATTATTTATTTGTTTTTAATGTAGTAATAATTAATTTTGCACTATCGTCGACGTTTCGACCGTTCTCGGTCTTCCTCAGGACTTAGTGCAATGTTAAATGTCTGTTTTCAATGTCATTCAATGTTGTTGTCTGTCTGTAGTTTCAGCTCTGTATGTTTGTCGCAACTAATTGTCTTCCTTTTATACTGTGTGTTGAGTCTGGTTAAATGTCATGTATTTTACTCTTATTTTATTTTTACCTCTTTTTAGTTTTTAATGTTTTCAATTGAATCAATACATTTTAATGGTTTTAATGAATGTGTATGTATATAAATTAAGCTTCTAATTATTTTTAATGATAAATTTTGTTTATTTAATTGAGTTTAACATTTTTAATTAAATCTTTATCTTTTTACAGGTTTTTCTTTTTTCTGGAGGTAAGTATCTGGTTCCAGGTAGGTATAAGGTAAGTATGGTAGTTATGATTAGTATAGATAGCCTAGGGTTAGTGTAGATAGTGTAGATAGCCTAGGGTTAGGGTTGGTGTAGATAGCCTAGGGTTGGGATTAGTGTAGATAGCCTAGGGTTAGGGTTAGTGTAGATAGCCTAGGGTTGGGATAAGTGTAGATAGCCTAGGGTTAGTGTTAGTGTGGATAGCCTAGGGTTGGGGTTAGAGTAGATAGCCTAGGGTTAGTGTTAGTGTAGATAGCCTAGGGTTGGGATTAATGTAGATAACCTAGGGTTGGGATTAGTGTAGATAGCCTAGGGTTAGTGTTAGTGTGGATAGCCTAGGGTTGGGGTTAGAGTAGATAGCCTAGGGTTAGTGTTAGTGTAGATAGCCTAGGGTTGAGTTTAGAGTAGATAGCCTAGGGTTGGGTGTAGAGTAGATAGCCTAGGGTTGAGTTTAGAGTAGATAGCCTAGGGTTGGGTGTAGAGTAGATAGCCTAGGGTTGGAATTAGAGTGGATAGCCTAGGGTTAGGTTTGGGAAGAGTCCTCCTTCTGGGAGGTGTAAACCTCCCAGAAGGGTTAGGTTTGGGAAGAGTCCTCCTTCTGGGAGGTGTAAACCTCCCAGAATGGAGGGGTGCACTGTCCACCCACAGCTTCCCATACTGTCTTTGTCTGTTCATTTTGAAGTCTGGTTTGTCAATGTATTGTTTTTGTGTTGTCTTGTTGTGTTTATAAATGTGAATTAATTTATCTTGGTTTTTATTGTGTTCAATCTGTTTGTCTTTATTTGTTATGTGAAATCTGTTTGTCTTTGTTTGTTTTGTCCAAATAATGTTTCATGTACTGTGCTTCCCGTCGACGTTTCGGCTCTCTATGAGCCTTCCTCAGGACGTAGCACAGTTTTTTCTTTAATTTGTATTGTCTATTTGTATTGTAATGTCTTCTATTTGAGTTCTTCTTTCTTCAATGTTCAAGTTTGTTCTGACTGATTTTTGTCTTTGTCAATGTTATTATTTGTTCTCTATCTGTCTTCTATTTGAGTTCCTTCTTCTTCTGTGTTCAATGTTGTTCTGATTATTTTGTGTCTTTGTCAATGCTATTATTTGCTTTGTGTCATTTTAAGTTGTCAGATAATTTTGTTGTAATTTATTTATGCTTGGTATATGTCATGTCTTTTTGTATTGTATTAATTCTTTGTTTCTTTTTTTAGGGTTTTCTCTACTTGAGGTTATAATGGTAAGTATTTATTTTAATTATTCTACTTTATTTGTGGTAAGTATATTTTAGGGTTATTTATTTTTACTAGGGTTAGAGTAGTTAAGGTTAGTATGTAGTTTAGGGTTAGTCTATCTTTAGCTTAGGGTTACTCAGATTAGGGTTAGTATAGGTTTTAGGGTTGGTCCATCCAAATTAGGGTTAGTTATTGTTCTAGGGCTAGTTAAGTTAGGGTTCTACTAGTTAAGGTAAGTATTGAGTTTAGGGTTAGAGTATAGTTAGTTTAGTGTTAGTTAAGTTAGGGTTCAACTAGTTAAGGTAAGTATTGAATTTAGGGTTAGTGTATAGTTAGTTTAGGATATTGTAGTTGTGGTCAGTATAGGTTAGGGTTAGGTTAGGGTTAGGTAAGGGAAACGATCCCCTTTTGGGAGAGAATCTCCCAAAACGGGGAGAGGCACTGGCCTCCCACAGGTCTCCACACTGTCTATTGTTTGTCATGTTTCTTTTGAACATTGTCTTCGTCAATTTTCTTGTATGTCAAGGTTTATGTTTACTTTGTCTTTGTCAATTCTTGTGTGTCACTGTTTGTGTTTTAATGTGTCGTTTGTGTTATTCTTTTTTTCGAGAAATTGTTCTTTGTCTATTTTTAGTTTCCTTCTGTGTTGTCCCTAATTGGTATTTTATTTAATCCAAAAAAATCCCCGTCTGTGCTGTCGTCGACGTTTCGGCTGGTTAAAGCCTTCTTCAGGACGTTGCACAGATGTATTTCCCCAAAAAAATGATTGTCTTCTCTTCTTTTCCCTCTATTCGGTCTTGTCTAATTGTATTCAATGTGTTCTGTTTGAGTTCTTTCCTCTTCTGTGTTCAATGTTCATCTGACTGTAATTTGTCTTTGTGAATGTTCTTATTCGGTTTGTATCTGTCTTCTGTTTAAGTTCTTTATTTTCCGATGTTCAATGTTGTTCTGAATGCTGTTTGTTTGTGTGCATGTTTTAATTTGCTTTCTATTATGTATGTCTGTTAATTGTACATGTATTTTATGTTACTTTATTTGTTATAGTCTTCTTATGTCTTAGGGTTATATTTTTAGTTTTAGAGTTGGTCTGTAAGGTTAGTCTAGTTAAGTTTAGAGTTAGTCTAGGGTTAGTGTAGTTAGCCTAGGGTTAGTCTAGTTAGGTTTAGGGTTATCCTAGGGTTAGTCTAGTTAGGTTTAGTGTTAGCCTAGGGTTAATGTAGTTAAGTTTAGAGTTAGCCTAGGGTTAGTCTAGTTAGGTTTAGAGTTATCCTAGGGTTAGTCTAGTTAGGTTTAGTGTTAGCCTAGGGTTAGTCTAGTTAGATTTAGTGTAGGTCTAGGGTTAGTGTAGTTAGGTTTAGATTTGTTCTAGGGTTAGTCTAGTTAGGTTTAGTGTTAGCCTAGGGTTAGGTTAGGGTTAGGGTTAGGTTAGGGTTAGGGTTAGGGTTAGGGTTAGGGTTAGGGTTAGGGTTAGGGTTAGGGTTTAGGGTTAGGGTTTAGGGTTAGGGTTAGGGTTAGGGTTAGGGTTAGGGTTAGGGTTAGGGTTTAGGTTAGGGTTTAGGGTTAGGTTAGGGTTTAGGGTTAGGGTTAGGGTTAGGTTTTAGGGGAATGTCCCTCCTTCGCAGGAGGGGCGGCGCACTCTCACTTCCACCCCACGACCGCAGGCTCCCCCGTGTCCCCATAAAAAATTAGGCAAGAATTTATTTACCTTCACATTACTTTAATTTCAGTTAGTCTTTGTTTATTTGGTGTTCCTTGCTTTCAGTTCGCTCTCTTTCTGTTCCTTTCTTTTCTGTTCGGTGATTTTCCTTTTCCCTAAGTTTTCTTTACTTTAATTTTGTTCTCTTTGTGTTCATTGTCCTTTTTGTTTACAGCGCTTTCCTTTGCAGTGTGTGGTCGTCGACGTTTCGGCAGTATTCAGCCTTCTTCAGGACCCACACACTGCCCTCTACTTGGTTTTCATTCTTATTTGTATTTGGCACCCCCTTTCCTTCTTTCATATTTGTTTTTGGCACCCCCAACGTTTTCTCCTTTCCTTCGTTCTGCATGTTTGAGTTACATTCCGTTACATGAGTTCTTATTCTCTGCATGAGTTCTTCTATATGTGTTATTCTTTGCATGGCTTCTTTCCTTTCTGTTATTCTTTGCATGGTTTCTTTCCTTACTGCTATTCTTTGCATGGTTTCTTTCCTTTATGTTATTCGTTGCATGTTTTCTTTCTTTTGCCTTATTTTATTTTCGTTCTCATACAACTTGAGTTCTAGGGTTAGATTAGCTAGGGTTAGCATAGTAGGGGTTAATTAGAGCTAGGGTTAGCATAGTTGGGGTTAAATAGAACTAGGGTTAGCATAGGCAGGGAGTAGTTGAGGTTAGGACAGAAGAGGGGCGGGGCTAGCCAAACAGGGCGTAGCTAGGCATCCCATGGAAAGCGGGCGGTTAGTTGGGGCGTGCAATGGCACGACGTCCATCCAAAACTGGGTCCGACCACCACCGGTCAACCAACCCACCGACACAAAGTCATGGTCCACGCCCCCTAGACGGGCCACATCCAAGGAAAGCGACACGAGGGAGTCCTGCAGCGTGGTAACGGTGCAGGATCTGGCAGAGTCAGGTTTTAGGGGAATGTCCCTCCTTCGCAGGAGGGGCGGCGCACTCTCACTTCCACCCCACGACCGCAGGCTCCCCCGTGTCCCCATAAAAAATTAGGCAAGAATTTATTTACCTTCACATTACTTTAATTTCAGTTAGTCTTTGTTTATTTGGTGTTCCTTGCTTTCAGTTCGCTCTCTTTCTGTTCCTTTCTTTTCTGTTCGGTGATTTTCCTTTTCCCTAAGTTTTCTTTACTTTAATTTTGTTCTCTTTGTGTTCATTGTCCTTTTTGTTTACAGCGCTTTCCTTTGCAGTGTGTGGTCGTCGACGTTTCGGCAGTATTCAGCCTTCTTCAGGACCCACACACTGCCCTCTACTTGGTTTTCATTCTTATTTGTATTTGGCACCCCCTTTCCTTCTTTCATATTTGTTTTTGGCACCCCCAACGTTTTCTCCTTTCCTTCGTTCTGCATGTTTGAGTTACATTCCGTTACATGAGTTCTTATTCTCTGCATGAGTTCTTCTATATGTGTTATTCTTTGCATGGCTTCTTTCCTTTCTGTTATTCTTTGCATGGTTTCTTTCCTTACTGCTATTCTTTGCATGGTTTCTTTCCTTTATGTTATTCGTTGCATGTTTTCTTTCTTTTGCCTTATTTTATTTTCGTTCTCATACAACTTGAGTTCTAGGGTTAGATTAGCTAGGGTTAGCATAGTAGGGGTTAATTAGAGCTAGGGTTAGCATAGTTGGGGTTAAATAGAACTAGGGTTAGCATAGGCAGGGAGTAGTTGAGGTTAGGACAGAAGAGGGGCGGGGCTAGCCAAACAGGGCGTAGCTAGGCATCCCATGGAAAGCGGGCGGTTAGTTGGGGCGTGCAATGGCACGACGTCCATCCAAAACTGGGTCCGACCACCACCGGTCAACCAACCCACCGACACAAAGTCATGGTCCACGCCCCCTAGACGGGCCACATCCAAGGAAAGCGACACGAGGGAGTCCTGCAGCGTGGTAACGGTGCAGGATCTGGCAGAGTCAGGTTTTAGGGGAATGTCCCTCCTTCGCAGGAGGGGCGGCGCACTCTCACTTCCACCCCACGACCGCAGGCTCCCCCGTGTCCCCATAAAAAATTAGGCAAGAATTTATTTACCTTCACATTACTTTAATTTCAGTTAGTCTTTGTTTATTTGGTGTTCCTTGCTTTCAGTTCGCTCTCTTTCTGTTCCTTTCTTTTCTGTTCGGTGATTTTCCTTTTCCCTAAGTTTTCTTTACTTTAATTTTGTTCTCTTTGTGTTCATTGTCCTTTTTGTTTACAGCGCTTTCCTTTGCAGTGTGTGGTCGTCGACGTTTCGGCAGTATTCAGCCTTCTTCAGGACCCACACACTGCCCTCTACTTGGTTTTCATTCTTATTTGTATTTGGCACCCCCTTTCCTTCTTTCATATTTGTTTTTGGCACCCCCAACGTTTTCTCCTTTCCTTCGTTCTGCATGTTTGAGTTACATTCCGTTACATGAGTTCTTATTCTCTGCATGAGTTCTTCTATATGTGTTATTCTTTGCATGGCTTCTTTCCTTTCTGTTATTCTTTGCATGGTTTCTTTCCTTACTGCTATTCTTTGCATGGTTTCTTTCCTTTATGTTATTCGTTGCATGTTTTCTTTCTTTTGCCTTATTTTATTTTCGTTCTCATACAACTTGAGTTCTAGGGTTAGATTAGCTAGGGTTAGCATAGTAGGGGTTAATTAGAGCTAGGGTTAGCATAGTTGGGGTTAAATAGAACTAGGGTTAGCATAGGCAGGGAGTAGTTGAGGTTAGGACAGAAGAGGGGCGGGGCTAGCCAAACAGGGCGTAGCTAGGCATCCCATGGAAAGCGGGCGGTTAGTTGGGGCGTGCAATGGCACGACGTCCATCCAAAACTGGGTCCGACCACCACCGGTCAACCAACCCACCGACACAAAGTCATGGTCCACGCCCCCTAGACGGGCCACATCCAAGGAAAGCGACACGAGGGAGTCCTGCAGCGTGGTAACGGTGCAGGATCTGGCAGAGTCAGGTTTTAGGGGAATGTCCCTCCTTCGCAGGAGGGGCGGCGCACTCTCACTTCCACCCCACGACCGCAGGCTCCCCCGTGTCCCCATAAAAAATTAGGCAAGAATTTATTTACCTTCACATTACTTTAATTTCAGTTAGTCTTTGTTTATTTGGTGTTCCTTGCTTTCAGTTCGCTCTCTTTCTGTTCCTTTCTTTTCTGTTCGGTGATTTTCCTTTTCCCTAAGTTTTCTTTACTTTAATTTTGTTCTCTTTGTGTTCATTGTCCTTTTTGTTTACAGCGCTTTCCTTTGCAGTGTGTGGTCGTCGACGTTTCGGCAGTATTCAGCCTTCTTCAGGACCCACACACTGCCCTCTACTTGGTTTTCATTCTTATTTGTATTTGGCACCCCCTTTCCTTCTTTCATATTTGTTTTTGGCACCCCCAACGTTTTCTCCTTTCCTTCGTTCTGCATGTTTGAGTTACATTCCGTTACATGAGTTCTTATTCTCTGCATGAGTTCTTCTATATGTGTTATTCTTTGCATGGCTTCTTTCCTTTCTGTTATTCTTTGCATGGTTTCTTTCCTTACTGCTATTCTTTGCATGGTTTCTTTCCTTTATGTTATTCGTTGCATGTTTTCTTTCTTTTGCCTTATTTTATTTTCGTTCTCATACAACTTGAGTTCTAGGGTTAGATTAGCTAGGGTTAGCATAGTAGGGGTTAATTAGAGCTAGGGTTAGCATAGTTGGGGTTAAATAGAACTAGGGTTAGCATAGGCAGGGAGTAGTTGAGGTTAGGACAGAAGAGGGGCGGGGCTAGCCAAACAGGGCGTAGCTAGGCATCCCATGGAAAGCGGGCGGTTAGTTGGGGCGTGCAATGGCACGACGTCCATCCAAAACTGGGTCCGACCACCACCGGTCAACCAACCCACCGACACAAAGTCATGGTCCACGCCCCCTAGACGGGCCACATCCAAGGAAAGCGACACGAGGGAGTCCTGCAGCGTGGTAACGGTGCAGGATCTGGCAGAGTCAGGTTTTAGGGGAATGTCCCTCCTTCGCAGGAGGGGCGGCGCACTCTCACTTCCACCCCACGACCGCAGGCTCCCCCGTGTCCCCATAAAAAATTAGGCAAGAATTTATTTACCTTCACATTACTTTAATTTCAGTTAGTCTTTGTTTATTTGGTGTTCCTTGCTTTCAGTTCGCTCTCTTTCTGTTCCTTTCTTTTCTGTTCGGTGATTTTCCTTTTCCCTAAGTTTTCTTTACTTTAATTTTGTTCTCTTTGTGTTCATTGTCCTTTTTGTTTACAGCGCTTTCCTTTGCAGTGTGTGGTCGTCGACGTTTCGGCAGTATTCAGCCTTCTTCAGGACCCACACACTGCCCTCTACTTGGTTTTCATTCTCATTTGTATTTGGCACCCCCTTTCCTTCTTTCATATTTGTTTTTGGCACCCCCAACGTTTTCTCCTTTCCTTCGTTCTGCATGTTTGAGTTACATTCCGTTACATGAGTTCTTATTCTCTGCATGAGTTCTTCTATATGTGTTATTCTTTGCATGGCTTCTTTCCTTTCTGTTATTCTTTGCATGGTTTCTTTCCTTACTGCTATTCTTTGCATGGTTTCTTTCCTTTATGTTATTCGTTGCATGTTTTCTTTCTTTTGCCTTATTTTATTTTCGTTCTCATACAACTTGAGTTCTAGGGTTAGATTAGCTAGGGTTAGCATAGTAGGGGTTAATTAGAGCTAGGGTTAGCAT